>NW_027185241.1:240000-842500 GCF_022577435.1 Embiotoca jacksoni | reverse complement strand
AGAGTAACTAATGTTGAAGCTAATTAATGTTGAGCTGCTGCTTCGACTTAATGAATCACTCGTGAAGAAAGTGTGTATTATGTGGATTTATATATCTATGCATTAATGCTAATGGTTCATTAATACAGCAGCTAAAAGTCAGAACACAAAGCACAACGACAAATTAGCTTCATATCAGTACAAAGACTAGAAAAGAGAAAATGAGCTAAAAAAAAAAAAAGGAAAAAAAAGCTAAAAGTTTCCTGTGAAGGTTCATTAGAAAAGATCATTAAAATATATAATGGATATGATCAGTAAATGTCATGTTCCTCTAACTAGTTGTTGTGGAGATATCCTGATGTGGACCAACATCAGCATCCTTCTCTGCTTCTAAGAGGACAAAAACCCACAAATGATCAGGGACATGTTGTTTGTTAGCACACAGATAGCTCTGACACACACAAACAACACAATCACTTTCACACACATGCACACACTCAGCTGCATTCAGACCACTGCACCATGCAGATCACACACACACACACACACACACACACACACACACACACACACACACACACACACACACACACACACACAGTCAAGCGGTTGTTGCCATGGCAATGAGTATTTGGGGCTCAAGCTCGGTAGCATTAACGAGGCCAGTGAACCCCCTGGAAGACACACACGAACACACAAATGCATAAATAAAAAGAACATGAATACACACATATTCATAATCACTACAACTCACACACACAAACAGTTCATCATCTCCTCTGTGTTCCTCGGTGGGTGACTCATTTAAATATTTGTGCGTCTGTCTTTGTGAGGACCAATTAGAATTGAGGACATCTTGGCCGCTGGTTGAAGACCGATTCACGGTTACATACTTCGATCTGCAGGTATGCATGTATGGAGACACCTTCGACATGCGCACTAGAAAGCGCAACAACAGGAAGAAGAGCTGCTCTGTTAATTGTGTTTGGCTGAACTACATGAAAAAGTAAAGACCTATTGTTTCATGTGCGAGAATAGGACCAAGAATGTGGGATACAGCTCATGTAGAGGTGCACGAAACAAGCGCCCACCTTACCTTTCTGGAAAACCGTTGCGCACACATTCTCATCTTTTAGTCTGTAGATGGACATTGAGGTGACCAGATATGGACTGATACGTCACATTTTCATGAGTTTGTGATTCAATGAAAAATGTAAAAATAAATTGTCACATTGTTTAATTCATGATGTATGATTAAATTTTAAAGCAAAGTTTATTATTTCATATTTCTTTGCTTTTGTAATGTCCACTGATTTATGAATGCTCTGTCGTCTTGTGTGCTTTTTATTTTCTATTATAGTTTTAAATCGTATTGCATTTCTTAGTGTTTCTGTATGTCTTGTGTTGTGTGTTTGGATGACCTCTCTTGTCGCATCTGTTTTATTTCTATTTAGTGGCTTTTATGTTGTTATACATGCATTTATAAAAAAATATATATATATTGGTTTATGTTGGGGTCAGGGCGCGGGGCTACAGAACGCATTATGTCAATGAATGTCCTCACAAAAATAGAAAGTTTGTGTGTGTGTGTGTGTGTGTGTGTGTGTGTGTGTGTGTGTGTGTGTGTGTGTCAGTCAGAGAAAGACTTCTTTAAGATAAAGTTCACATGCAGCAGTGTGATGTTCAGTCATGTTTTGCATGTTTATCTTTGCATGTGTGTGTGTCTTTCTCTCTCTCTCTCTCTCTCTAAGCCCCTCTGTCACCTTATCACCCAGCATGCCCTGTTCCACTGCTCTACCACACACACATACACACACACACACACACACACACACACACACACACACACACACACACACACACACACACACGTGTCCATCAACAAACAGATATAAACATGAACATTTGCACATAAATGATATATTAAGACTCACTCACACACACGCACATACACACACACGTACACACACACGCACATACACACACACGTACACACACACACACATACACACACACGTACACACACACGCACATACACACACACGTACACACACACACACATACACACACACACTCCAGCAGCAGATGGCCTTTGGCTTGCTCGGCTGTTCTGCTTTGTCACTTCAAAGCGTTGTGAAGTATTTTCATGTAGATGTGTTCGCTCCCTCCCAGCCTCCGTGTCTCTATTCATGTTGCTACCAAAGCTGCTTATTTGTTTGTTTGTTTGCTCCGCTGCTCTGTTATGTTAATGTGGAAGCGATTGTTAGCGCAGAAAAAACTATGACATTTGTTTTTGGCCTATGTTAGAATAATATAGAGGGGTTTTTTTTGTGTGCTGACAGTCGCTGCTGTTGGTGACCCACAGATCAGTCGACATCACAACGCAGCTTTCATCTGCATTGTCTTTAAGCTCCACGTGTCAGTTGTTATTTATACTTGCATGGTTGCCATTTTGGACGATGAGGCAGTGAAACTCCGACAGGAAAAGCTCAACTTCACATAGAGAGCTGAAATTTTATACTTTTTGTCAAATGACAATTGTGATACTTTTAAAAAGAGTTTCTGGTTTTCTTGGTCTTTGATGATAAACTGAACATAATATAACCCGTTTTTCACTGTTTACTGATGTATCTTTTTTTTACCAAATGATTGACTTGTCTTAATTACTTTTCTAGCGGTCCATCTGAAAATAATCCCGTCATTAATTATAAACTAAGCCTCAAAAAGAGTGGTTTTTTTTTGGGGGGGGGCGCGTGTCTGTTTGATTGACAGGCCTGTGGTGGAATCAGGTTTCAGCTATCGGTTGGCGTGGTGTAGTATCGTCGGGTCAGATCAACCGCACGCTCCCCCTCAGTTTGTCCAAATATGGTCACTTCCGGCTCCAAAGCGATCGGGACTAGCAAAATGGCGCCGGGCAAAATCCGAACTCGAGGCTTCATAACGGCCGTTCACAAACCTATGGGAGACGTCACTGCTGGTTGCCGCTTGGGTGGATCACAAAGCTATTCAATATCAAAACAACAAGTGTAAACTAAGAGGCATTAGAGATGGAAATCCGTTGTTAATACACTGCTTAAGTGCACAAGTAATTACTGTGACATTTTTTGGGTTAATTAAATAAATATTTTTTTTTTTTTAAAGTATAATTTTTGCTGTAAACATAAGAAACGGCATAGAATGTAAATACTCAAGTAAAAGTACATGTTCTTGTTCCCAAGTGCAGTACATGGGTAGATCGACTTATTTCTGTTTGCTCTGCTGTTTACGCATGTCTGTGTGCGCAGGCATCATTAAGCTGCGGCGGAGTCCGCCTCCACAGCTCAGGGGCCCGCAGTACGTCCTCAACATCACCGCCACCGATGACAATGCGTCAGGTGGACCGTACCCGCTCAGCAGCTCAGCGCAGGTCATCGTGGGAATCAACGACATCAACAACAACAAGCCGATGTTCCAGGAGGTGACTGAATTTATCGTGTTTTATTATGAGTACAGTTATTAAAAAAAAAACACACACGCGCGTGTTCGGTTCCCTGACTGTGCTGTTTGTGGTCTCAGTGTCAGAACTACAGTCTGAACGCAGCGGTTCTGGAGAACCTGCCGCCGGGGACCTTAGTCCTGCGCGTCCAGGCCCATGACGCCGATATGGGGGTCAACGGAGAGGTCAAATACGGCATCATGCACCGAGACGGAGTGTCTTCCGGGTTTGACATTGATCCCGACACTGGTAGGTTCCAGAGAAGCACTCAATATCAATACTACTTACATTTTTTTTTTTAAAAACACTTGCGTGAGAAATATCATCTGCAGTGAAAAGTCCACCGTAGCTGTTGGATGGGGTCAGGAAATCTTTACAGTTAGATAAACAAGTACAGATGCTAAGTGCAGCCGTTGCCATGGTAACGTGCGCCCTGCATTCGTCAGGTGTGATCACCACGGCGGTGAGTTTTGACCGGGAGCGTCAGAGGGAGTTCACGCTGTCGGTGACGGCCACCGATCAGGCCGAAGAGCCGCTGATCGGAATCTGTCAGATCACGGTGCTGATCTCAGATCAGAACGACAACGACCCCAAGTTTGAGAACAGCCGCTACCAATGTGAGTACTACTATAACTACTACTTCTACCAGCGTGAGTACTACTATTACTACTACTACTACTTCTACCAGTGTGAGTACTACTATTACTACTATTACTGCTTCTACCAGTGTGAGTACTACTGTTACTACTACTACCGGTGTGAGTACTACTATTACTACTACTCGTACTCATATTTTTACTATTGTGAGTACTACTATTACTACTGTTACTGCTTCTACCAGTGTGAGTACTACTATTACTACTACTACCAGTGTGAGTGCTACTATTACTACTGTTACTACTAGTCTCAGTACTGCTATTACTACCGCTACTACTTGTAGTACTACTACCAGTGTGAGTACTGCTCCTGGTAACACTACTATAACTAGTACTACTACCTGTGGGAGTACTAGCATTGCTACTACTATCAGAGTCACTACTACTATTACTTCTACCTCTTGTGAGTACGAGTACTACCACTACGTCTTCTACTACCTGTAATACTAGCTTTACTACCATTTGTACACTTAGTACTACAGTTTAGAGATCCAGAAGCAGTTTTCTGTCTCTGATCCTCAGCTCAGCCTCTCATCAGGTGGATTTTATTCTATCTTCTATATCTGAAAGTGTAAGACAAGGTGGTGACACACTCGGGGTTAAAAGGTTTCTTCCCCTCTGGAGTCGCCCACGCTCCCATCTGTCCACTTGCTGTTCCACACGAAACCTCCTGTATGTGTTTCAATGTCAACCTCAGTTCGAAGGGAGCAGGTGAAGTGTGGAAGCCTTCTGTTTGTCATCGCGCATCAATCTGCATCCTTGTAATCCTGGAAAGCTCTTAAGACTGATGAAATATTCGCTGCCGGCTCCCACAGGTCCGTGTTTGTTTACTATGTGTGCAAATATGTGTTTTGATAAGCGTCGTGTCAGAAGTTCTCCTCGTCCGATTAGGGAAACGCACAGTGTGGCTCATTAACTATTTAACAGGCAGATTGAAATGTTTCTGGGACATGCATTCATTTACCATTGGTGTGTGTGTGTGTGTGTGTGTGTGTGTGTGTGTGTGTGCGTGTGTGTGTGTGTGTGTGTGTGTGTGTTTGTGTGTGTTTGTGTGTGTTTGTGTGTGTGTGTGTTGAGGGTTTTCCTGCACAGATGAATGAAATGAGCTAGAAACCAGCTCTTGTTTAGCCTGCTTGTTATTTATCTTACAGTCTTTATCCACATGCAGCACGGAGAAAAAGGTTTTGGGCTTCAGGGACGGCGTGATCAGCAGCTCTCGGGTGTTTTCTCTCCTTTTTTTTTTTCTTCTTCTTTACTTTCTATTAGCTGTAACATATGCTGAGTTTTCTTCTCCTCCAGAGGAGCCTGTTTACTGTAAAGTGAGCCTCTGGCAGAAGAAACAACTTTCAGATGCCTGTGAACATAAAAGTAATTTAAATTTAGAGTAGGTTTAAAACTCCTTGAAAATATATTGGTATTTTTCTGTGCATCAAAAAGAAAACCACAAACCTCCCCAACATACCAGAGTACTCTTAAATATTGCGATATATAAAGATGTACTACATTGAAAGTATATTTTGCAAGCAGACTTTCTGACAGGTTGAATAAAAAGTAAATAAATGCCTGTGAAATGCTAATACTGCTTCTACAACCAAAACTGGGCTGTTTGCTGCGGAACCGAGAAAGATGACAAATCATACTTTGTTACCTGCAATCTTTTAGCATTTTATATAGTTACATGAGCCAGAGAGGGATATTATGCATACAGTAAGTACATGCAAGTATGTAAATTATGTAAAATGGTTTCTTGATTATTTCCATTCTTTTTCCCTCTTTAAAAAGAAACTACAACTGATGGCGTTGTCACGGTTTCGACTTCAGGCTCTGGTATTTTTCTGGTTCCGAAAGTGAATCAACTTTTGGGTCCAGAACATATTTGAAATCACAACTAAACTGGCCAAGCATCGGTTGGGAACGATATACCAAACACACGCAAAAAAAAAATGACTTGGGTGGCTGTGGCTCAAATGGTAGAGCGAGTCACCAGCCAACCATAAGGTTGGCGGTTAGATCCCCGGGTCCTCCTGTTCACATGCCGAAGTGTCTTTGGGCATGGCACAGAACCCTAAGTTGCTCCTGATGGAAGGCATCTTGCATGGTCGCTCTTGCTAAAGTGATAAAGCGCTATATAAGGTCAGACCATTCAACCAGAGCAGAGCAACCATTTATAACAATTATAGGTAAATATTTCAAACAAGTGAGAATACATTTGGAAAACTGTAAATAATTGAGTAAAATATCAATAAAATCAATAGAAATTAGTCTAATTTTCGAAATTTATAAATACGGTGTACTTATTTTCTCATGCTTATCTGGGTTATCTAAGTCATAGTGGCTGTAATGCAAAATAATTTTTTTTTTTTCATTCATATATACACAGCACTTTCCAACAGACACAAAAAGTAAACAGAGAATGCTTTAAAAAAAAAAAAAAAAAAACGGTACGAACAGTTATTCATCAATTAACTCCATACAATAAATCAAAGTTTAGTGCGCTCACAGGTTGTTTGGTTAGGTTGAGAAAAGCTCATGAGCAAGGCAGAGATTCCAGATTTTATTATTGATATGAATTGCCTTGAACAGAAGAAAGAAAGTGCGGCATTATCCACCATCGTGATCCAAGCTGCCTTTTTTTCTTGCGGTGAACTCTGAGAGGCAGAGAAATCCTGCGTCTGCTCCTCCTGGTTGTTTTGGTTGTTTCTCTGTGACACACATTAGACTCAGCAGGATCTGACATGATTATTTAGTTGAAATGTATCCAGCGAAACCCACAAATGTGAAAAAGACATTATTGACACAATGCTTGAAATGCAGTATTACAGAGGGAAATGCGGAGGCCGACCTCCCATCTGCTCGTTGTTTTTTTTTTGTCGTCTGATCAGCGCTGACACGCGTCACAGTCAGCAGGATTGGAGGTTATATTCATAAATTAAAAAAATGCATCTGTTGACTTTGCAGAGTGAGACCCAGAAATGACAAAATGAGGTGACACACTGCTGACACAACACAACGCTGTGTTCCCATTATTATAATATCTGCTTACCATCACAGAACATGTTGTTACACTGCGTTCAGTCAAATTGAATGAAATTCACTGGTCATGCTTCAAACTAAAGCACAAGTCAGAATCTGATTTTAGTTGGAGCCGCTGCATCATGGTCATCTAATGGAGACGCGACATGCTGGTTTAAATATATAACTTTTGCTTTATTTTTGTTTTTTTTGGAGGGGGGGATTTTATTTGCTGATGTTTATGCCTCTTTGTGGTTGTTTCATGTCTCTTTGCAGTCATTTTGTTTCTCTCTGCAGCTGTTCTGCATCTCTTTGATTGTTTTGTGTCTCTTCGTAGTTGTTCGATTGACTTTCCAACAAGAAAAATTGAGTCAATTCAAACAGAGGTTCTGGCCCAGGGGCCCCCTGAACCTTATACGGCCCCCAGGGTCTGTACCCAGACCCTATATATTTCAATTATATTATATTTCAATAATCCGTCCATTGGCACTGTGGAAGTAAAGATTAATTGCGAGACAAACGGTGCCAAATACACAAATATAAGCACTGTTTAAAATTATACCCCTTTTAGAGCACCAACAGTATTAATTTGTAGCGCTAATAGTTTTAGCAGTAGCTGAAGTACTGTTAGTATTAGAAGCAGTAGTAGTGGTAGAAGTAGTAGTGTTACCAGTAGAGAGGTAACACTTGTAGCATTAGCAGTATCTCAATTGGCAGCTGCAAAAGTACTTAGCAGTACAAGTAACCATAGTAGCAGCAGTACAAATAACACCAGCATCAGTACAAGTGCTGATAGTAAAAGTACCTGTAGTAATATAAGTAGTAGAAGTACCAGTAGTAACCTGTGCCAGAAGAAGAGGTAGTTTCAGTAGCAATGCCATTACAGTAGCAGTAATCGTGGTATTACAAGGAATAGGAACAATATAGTATTAGTACTAGTACCAGTACTTACAGCAATACACCTACCAGTACCAGTAATAGCACTTGCAGAAGTCATATTTGTGTCACCGGCTATGACACACACCAGTGGTAGTAATAGTATCAACAGCGGTATTGCAGTACTTGTAGCATTAGCATTAGTTGGAGTTGTCGAAGAAAAGAAGTAGTTGTAAAATCATCTGCAGCATGAGTGCCATTAGTAGTGACACGAGTAGTGGCAGTACTCCTATTACCAGTAGTAGCAGTGTCAGTAACAGTAGCAATACAAGCAGCCCAAGTACCAGTAGTGGCAGTAATATCAGTCGTAGGCCTTATCAGCTGTAGCCAGAATATTAGGTTAAGCGGTAAAAATACAAGGATAGTAGTAGTAACAACAGTAGTAGTTGCACTATCAGTACTTTCAGCAGTTACCCAACCAGTAGTGGCAGTCCATGTTGTAGCACTACCAGAAGAAGTAGACATAAAACAAGTTACGGTTTATTAGTGATAATTGTCCCAATAGTAGCAGCAGTAGTTGCGGCTGGTACCACTTACACCAACGGTGTTTAATCTTCTACCTGACAGTCAATCTCTTCTCCCTCTCAGACTTCCTGAGGGAGGACACTCCAGTCGGAACTAGTTTCTTGCGAGCGGCCGCACACGATGATGACCAGGGGAGCAACTCGGCCATCACCTATTCGCTATCCAATCAGAAGCCAGCTTACCTGCACATCAACCCAAGCACCGGCTGGATTTATGTCAACCACCCCATCTCACAGGTCAGAAACACACTAACAGCCTCTTCATAGATTTAATTTAGACCTAAAATGGACCAAACCACGCCTGGATTTTCAATGGGTTCAAGGTGTTATCCCTATTAGCTGTCACCAATTGATCAGGTAACACCAAGCAAAAAAATGTTCCTCCCTCTTTCAAAAGTGTTCTCTGGTCATTTCTAAAGCTCAACATAATCCAGACAGCAGTTACTCTGATCACCAATAATGTTTTATATAATACTGTATGAAAGTAATTTCTTGGAGACAGTGTTGATCCAGATCACAAAAACATAAATTCATGTAAAACATAACTTGACCATCTGTACAACAAGAGGGATAATGTCTAAATCAGTCTATCCTCTGCCTGTACACAAAGCTGTGCAGATGATGACGGTGCAGGTTGAGTTTCCAGTGGAAAGAATAAAAGTTCCATCAAACAGACTGTTGTCGTAAATCTTTAATGGCTGTTTCCTCTACTTTGTTCAATCTTACAAAGTCAGACTGATAATCCACAGTGAAGTGAATCCGTCCGTTAAACAAACGTCTACAATGAATGATGCCGACTGTTCTTCTTCTTCTGTCACTGTCATCTCCTCTCTGTTCTTTGTCTCTGCCTCTCACTTCCTTTTAAACAGCACTTCAGTCAATAATTTAGTAAAGGCAGATTTACCCCCACCCGCTTTCTTTATTCACTTTTTAACAAACAAACTGAAAAGATCATTTTTTTCTTTTCCGCTCTGCTCCAATATTTACTGATTTTACAAGTGTTTGGCGGCATTTCACAACCGTCAAACTACTGCTTGATCACCAAAATTTGATTTTGAAGATAACAGGACCAACTTTCAATCACAAACATTCAAAAGTAGCACACAAAAAAGTGTCTTTACATTTGTTTGATTGAGTTGAGAAAAGGAAAATGTTCTCTCCAGAAACAATAGTTGTGAAAACCTCAATTACAACCCGAAACAAAATAATAAAAGAAGCAGCACTCACCTCGATCATTTCCCCGTTCGTCTCCCCGCAGACGTCCAGGATCAACCAGCAGATCGTGGCGTCGGACGGAGGGAACCGCAGCAGCTCCGTGGAGCTGACCGTCATCATCACCAACGTCCACAACCAGCCGCCGCACTGGGAGCAGCCCGAGTACTGGGTCACCGTGCCGGAAAACACCGTCCGGGACGCCAAGATAGTGGTGAGTTGGTGAAGAGGACGCGGAGCTGCAGAGGTTGTTTTTTTTAACACCGGAGGGTAAAACAGAATAACTGAAGACTGTTTGTCATTATAAATTACGATCGTGCTGTTTCAAACCTTCAACCTGAGCTTTTCATTGGTTCTGATGATTTCGGGCGATTCTGATGCTGCGTTCTAGACAACTCCAGAAACTTCGACATTACTGATCACCTACTTGGAAATGTCTGGAACAGCTCTCCCAGTCTGAGCTGGGAAACTCGAGCCAGTTTCATGCAGCCTGACTTCACCAGAAGCAAATGTTCTGATGTCACTCAACATGGCAGCTTCCACCAAAATGACATATTCTGATTAATTGATATAATACGTGTGGTAGACTCTTATATCTGTTGGTGATCTTCTGTTTCCTTCATGCATCAAATTCAGCTCTGCTGACTTTGCAAATATTCATATTCTGCCTTGCAGAACGAACACGCGTTTCTCACCGTCAAGCCATGTTGGCTTGAACTCGAAATATTCAACTTGGGAATTTTCGACTTCTGCGTTTAATTGAACACAGCATTAAGCTATCAGTTTTCCACCATTATTAAAAAAATACAAAGAATAAAGACACTTTTTTAATGTGATTTTAAGACACTTGTCCAATAGCAATTAACTAGCTGGAGTTTCTAGATTTCACTCTGGCCTGCTGATGATGATCGGGAGAATTCAAAATTCTCCAAAGTGTCCGTCTTTAAAAGCCTCACGGATGTGGAGCTATAACTGATCATATTTGGGTGTTTTGTCTGGTAGAAATCCTCCATCGCTCCCAAAAAAAAAAAAGCTTAAAATTTAAGAAGAAAATAACCAGCAACCCTAAAAAACCTGCAAGAAAATCATCGTATTGGTGTATGTGTGGTCGTCTAAAGATTATCCGGCTTTTCCTTTCTGGCTGCTGTGACTTCTGTAACGACGTCTTGAACTGCTGTAAGTTTCTTGGAAAGGTGCTGATCAGGAAACTGAGGCTCAGACTCCTCTTCTGATCAGAATAAGTAGCTCTAAGATCAAGAAAGTGACGGGGGTGAGACATGTAAAGAGAGAGGAATGTTAAACGCCAGCAGTAAAAAAAAAACATAAAAAGTTCTCTTTCATTTACATCCTCCTTCACATCTGTGCAGAGCACCCCGAGGAGGCTAGAAAACACACTTTCTTCTTCTTCATCCCTCTCTCCTCCTCTTCCTCTGCTCATCCATCTCACTCTCTCTCTCTCTCTCTCCCTCTGTGTCAGCACGTTTAGCCGAGCACTTCCAAACATTTTCTGCCGAGCAAACAACAAACCCGCCCCGAGTCTGTCTCACCTGACTTGCTTCAGCCAACACGCACACACACACACACACACACACACACACACAGTTTGCTTGTATACCTCCGGTGATTTTTTTTTTTTTTTTTTCCTCTTTTGATCCCGCCATCCTAATTTGCTCTCTTTTCCTAAGCCGCTGGTTTAGAAGGTGGAGGAGTTTTTACCCTGCAGCTGCTTGATTTCATGGAGGTTAGTCAGTTAGTTGCTGGGTGTGTGTTTGTGTGTAATCCTGTGTGTGTTTTCGTGCTAATTTTTTCCTGGACCCCGGGTTTTTTTTACTGAAAAGACTTTTAAAAGAAAAAAACGCTGCCGATGATGATGACAACGGTGATGATGGTGATGATGGTGATTGGAGGCTGTCCCACCCACAGCTCCACCTGTCGGAGATGATTGAGGCGAGGGGAGAAAATTACACCTGCTGTCGGAGCGTCACAATGGACTCTCATCACCTCGAAAAACACGTTTAATTGCTGTGTTTAACCTGACAGAGACGGTACGGTGGCGGGAGGAGGGGGGGGGAGGTTGAGGGGAGAGGAGTCAATTGTTGGGGGGGGAGGAAAGAGGTATCATACTGAAAGACACTGTTGACTTTGGTCTTTTCAGGAGATTTGTTTACAACTGGAAAAACATAAAATGACGTGAGTTTTATCCTTCAATCAGCGGACAGCAGTAGCCTTTTGAAGGCATGTTCATTTTACACACAAGTGTTCCTTGTTGATCACGTCTGGTTCTCCGACAGTAACATTTTTCAATTTCCAAATGTCCTCAGGGAATCTTTTTTTTTTTTTCGCTTCATCCATGCATCTTTTCTTTTATTTGCCCTTGCAAAAATGCTGATTCTTTCAATAATTATATTATTTATGCCACGTAAACGTGTAAGTATGGTCTCAAGACTACCTGTCAATCAAAACACTCCAAAAAGTCATTGATGAAGTGAAAATTATCTTTCTGTATGTTCTGGTTATATTCACGTAAAGTTTAAAACAGTAATTTACCGTTAAATTCAGTGGATTAATATGTAAAACTTCCCAAAACTGCCGACCAATACAAATCACTCAATATGATGAAATGTCTCCTCCTCCTCCTCCTCGTTCTCCTCTTCCTCCTTCATCTCCTCTGCTGTGTTAATTGCACTGTGGAGGAACTGTTGTTTTAAATTTAGCAGCCTTAATAAGGTCTGTTAATCACACTGTTAACGAGGTAGGTAGAGGCAGGGAGACGCTGCAGAGGTGGGAGCTGCTGGGTTTGCGTGTGTGTGTGTGTGTGTGTGTGTGTGTGTGTGTGTGTGTGTGTGTGTGTGTGCGCGCCTGCCTGCTGAAGTCATCTCCTGTTAATGAGTGAGTTTCAGGTTATTATAATCTCCTCATCAGCTGACTTCCTCCTGTTTTCTTGTTTTCTACGGCTCTTACACACAATCTGTCTTTGAGCGACAAAAACAGTTTAAATATTTACTTATATTTATTTCAGCGAAAGAAAAACCTTAATAAATACTCATTTCTGGCAGCCTATCGATGCATTAATAAAATCTTAGAAAGCATCTAATGATCAAAAGTAGTTTTATTTTAGGCAGCTAACCTTTCATCCATCCATCTGTCATTTATATACCTACTTCATAGCTGAAAATTATAAGTCTGTCCATTTAAATGAACCCCTAGAATTTATGGTTCTGTTTTTTTTTTTTTATTATTTGGATAGAATGTAAACTAACACCGGGACACATTGAATCAACGTCAAATATTTTTTGTGATCACTGACTTTTCAAGTGAGCCAAAGTTTTTCAGTGCATGTCGTGTTTCCATGATGCGCCCTATAATGCATCTAAGGAGCATAAGAATGACTCCACAATGACGGCATCAGATAAAACGCATCATTACTAGTTTGTAGAACTGAAGGATCTCTGGCCGTGTGCATTATAGCCATTTAGAGAGTCGTGTGCAATACAGACGGCCAATTGTTTGCATGTTAATATCGTCATATACATCATGTCTATTAACCTGTATTTTGGTTCATTTGATTAGAAAAATGTGCAAATGAGAACAACTATATCGTAAATGCAGCTGCATTAATATTATATGTGATGACAGAGCGGGCAGGACCGGACTGTCTTCTTTCCCCTTTTCTCTTGATTTGTGTCTTTCTTGCGCAAATTAGGCTCCACACTAAGACATTAAACAGAAATTATGTTATGCTCGGATAAATACATTTAAAAAAAAAAAAAGCTTACTTATCACATGTATATCAAGGAAAATAGAGAAACCTTCTCCTTGACCTTAACGACCCTTACCCAGCTGAAGCCGACAAGACGATCTGAGTTCCAGCTGCTGAATCACTCTCGGCACCAGCCGCAACCAGCTGAGAGCGATCTGCTGCGATATCTCCACAGGCGTTAATGTGTGTGGGAGAAGACGGCAGGCACTGATCAGCTTCAGCCCACTGCGCTGATGCCTAATGAGATGATTCCTCATTAGCGCCGATTCGGTGACGCTCCGCTGCGTCGGCCCGCTGCGAGCAGAGGCGCGCCGCGCCGCGTCCTGACACGACTTCCTCACCTGGAAACCGGACGGCCGACGCTCGCGCCGTCGGACGCGTCGTGAATTTGCATCGCTTTTACAATTTTTAACAGAAAACCGAAGGAAACGAAACAAGACAATGAGAGGAAACGGTTTCAAATGCGGTGAGAAGTGAAAAAAAAAAAAAACTCCACTGGCAGGAAAATAAAATAAAGAAAAAGAAAATGTTATTCTATTGCAACCGAGCGTCCGGGGGTACGCGTAACGTGGCGCTTATAAGAATGTCATAAATGGAGTTCGGGAGACGAGGCATCCCCGTTCAGCCCACGGCTTCAAGACGTTTGGTGATATTTTTTTGAACTTTTGTTGGTGATGTTGAGTTGTTTCTGGGAGCGTGCGTCGTCTTCCCAACATGCTAAGTGGCGAGTGAAGACACGAGAGCTGCTGCGGTCGCCGGGAGCCGGAGGGCTGAGAGGGTTTTGGTGTTTGAAGTGGCGGACAGCGTTTCTCACTCAGGGGAAACATGTTACATGTGGTGGAAATGGCGACAACATTTTGGAGTTGTTCACGGTGGAGTCTCTCTCCTCCTCCTCCTCCCCTCCTCATCCCCCCCCCCTCCCCTCCTCCCCGGTCAATAAACCAAAGCTAACAGTTTCCCCCTGTTTTCAGTCTTTGCGCTAAGCTAGGCTAACCATGTCCTGGATCTAATGGATCAAAGGATTTTGCAGCGGCTGTACTTTCTGTGCTTTTTACAGAATCATCTTTAGATGTGGAGGTAAAGCTGACACACACGCCGCTACATTTTCTTTGAATTAAGACGGCTTTATTTGTGAAGTCTTGACAAGTGGTCGTCATTAACCTTTTCTGCCTGCAGGATGATGACAGTCAAGAGTTCTTCCTCTTTGAGTCAGTCCTCTGTCACAAGACAAAAAATAATCATGCCTCCTCCTTCCCCCCCCCCCCCACCCACCCACAAATAGCATGTCATCTGTCATTTGCATAGTGCAAGTGTAGTATTTTAAAGCAATTTAAGTTTAGCAATTCAAATATAAGCGATTCCAATTTTCCTGACATGCAAATAGTGCAACACGGGGGAAGCTAGTAGCCGGTCGAGCCGACTTTGAATTTTATTGAAACAAGCACTACAAAATCATATTATATGCATTAGATAGAGCACAAGTCGTGCTTATCTTATACAAGAAGAAGACCGTAAGATGCTTCCAAGGAAACCTTGACTGCTGTTAGTCAGACAACAGTCCTCCTCAAGAACAGCGAGCTGAACCATCCGACATTTATTCATTTGCAGCTCAGTCGGCAAGTAAAGTAGAGTAAGAGCCAAAATAATAGAAACTCCATTTCCTATCGTATCAAAATTACATCACGACACCAAAAATTTGAATCGAAGTGAGTCAAGAAGTTGCCAAAGCTTCCTAACAACTAGAAACATTAGGATGGACAGTGATAGTACAGGTGGGATGTTAAAGGGTTCAACGGACAGATAAGATTCAACACCGCAAATCTGTTCACAGTTTTCTGACTGACGCAGTGAACCTGCATGAATCAGTGTGTTCTGGAACATATGGTACCAGAAGCTCTCCACCTGTGTGTGTGTGTGTGTGTGTGTGTGTGTGTGTGTGTGTGTGTGTGTGTGTGTGTGTGTGTGTGTGTGTGTGTGTGTGTGTGTGTGTGTGTGTCTAACAGTCCAGGTCATACTTTTACTGTAAAGTGCGGTGGCATCAGTCAACCGTGGAAAATACAATCCCTCCCTGGCAAGGTTGGTAGTGTGTGTGGTCAGGAAGGACAAAGCTCTCTTTCTCTCTCACACACACACACACACACACACATACACACACACACGCACACACACATAATCATGTTTTTTATCCCTTCAGAGGACATTGCATTGCCTTACATTCATTTTCTGGAGACTAAGCCTAATCCCAAACTTAACCTAAACGCATATGAATCTTTAACGAAGTCTTCATAAAAACATTTTATGATTTACATTGTGGAGACTTTGTTTTTGTCCTCAAAAAGTAGGCAGGTCCCCACAATGTGACTGCGAAAACAGATTTATGTTCCCACGGCAGGAGTAACACAAGTACACACACGTCTTCTCTCTTTCTGTCTAAAGTCAGCTTAATCTACTGCCAAGAGAATAACATGAGTCTTAAAAGCTCTGCTGATGGTGGATGTGCAGGTCAAGACAACGCAGACACACAAACACACTTAAACTGACACACATTTTCCAAAAATTCACACAAAGAAAAACATAGACAAAGCACAAGCTGAAACCTTTTTCGGTGTCTTGGAAAAGAGTTTTCTCCTTGAGCGCTTCGTTTCCATAGAAGGACCGAGCCGCCGCGCCGACCGTTGGAACGACGCATTCTTTGAAATGTAGTTGTGTATTTTAGGCTGTCACTTTTTCTGGTGAGTGTTATGGTTTATGGATCTGGAAGCCGTCGGAGCCGTTATGAAGACGAACGACCTCACCGTCGACGCTAACAGCTGTGCGATAACATGATGTCGCCGTGAACCAGTGCAGACTCTTCTTTGGCTTGAATCTGTGATGGATTATGATGCGTTGTGGGAGTTACTGGCTCAGACGTCGAGACAGGTCTGCAGCTGTAAACTTAAAGCCTAAAAGGAATACACAGAGGTTTGAGGAGCTGAGACATTCGGCGGCTCTACTGTTCGACCGTGCAATATTTTAGTTCTTTGTGTATATTCCTGGGGATCTTTTTCCATATCCTAAAACAAACTGCCATCCACCACAGCGCTTCGTATAAGAATCTGAAACCCTCGTGATGTCTACTTTATGAGCACCGACTAGTGAAACAAAGCTACAGCACTGGTTCGTTAGCCACTGGTTTTGTCCATGTTCATAAAGCTCACTAATACTCCAACCGAGTCAAACAACTTCCACAGCAATTCCTTCTCCCCTCCTCCTGCTGTTATTATAGACATCCTGGAAAACCGTAAAATACGCACTGTATAGAAAACTAGTAGAGCTTACATTACTGAATTTCAGAAAATTCCCCCTGAGTGAACAGGTGGGTGTAATTCACCATGTCTGTAAAGCCTCATTGGCGGGCCCACCCTGCTGCCCCCCAGGTGTGTGTGACACTAATACAGTTCCCCGTGCCATTTCCTGACAGTTTGCTTTTTTTTTCTGCTTCTCCAGTCACTCAACCATAGACTGTGTATAAAAATGTACGTAGACTCTGGGTCTTAAAAGGGAAGCTAATGTGAAAGTGCCTTAAAGTGTAGTTTGGCAATGGGGCAAAATATCAGACTTAAGGCTTCCAAACGGCATTTCCACCAAACGGGTGACATTGCACTCAACCGTACACTCAGTGGGAAAGAAACCGCTCAGAGCGATGAGAAAAACACCGGGCAGTGTTTGTGGTTTTGGATTAATCCCGTAACGAAAATGTGCTTCCTGTTTACCTGACCTCTAACCCTTTTCCTCCGCCCCATCTCTCATCAGACAATCAAGGCGACGTCTCCGCTCGGCGACCCCCGGGTGACCTACAACCTGGAGGAGGGTCAGGTGCCTGAGACCAACATGCCGGTGCGGTTCTACATCAAACCGAACCGGGCGGACGGCTCGGCGTCCATCCTGGTGGCCGAGAACCTCGACTACGAGACGACGCGCTTCTTCACGCTGAGGGTGCGCGTGCAGAACGTCGCCGCCGTGCCGCTCGCCTCCTTCTCCACCGTCTACGTCAACGTGACAGGTGAGATGGCGACGGAGGGCGTGTGTTTGTGCGCTCGAGGTCGAGAACTTGTCAGTAAACTGCCTGTAACAAGGTTACGGACAACGTACACAGTACACAATGGATGCAGGATACAGAATAAGGTAACGAAAGCCTTGACAGTAATAATCCCGAAGACTTTCATTTACATAAATGTCTGTAAAGTCACTATTCGACGGGGCCGTCGAACCATCGCTGCAGAGTGTACAATGAGATGGCAAAACCGGAGGAGCGTCTATCAAACATCAAAAGAAAAGGAATGTCGAAAACAGGATGGAAATATGACATTTCTCTTTTTTTATAGTGTTGCATTCTGTTCTTTATTTGAAAATGACATAAATAATTGCAACAAATAATCTGCGAGAGAAGTTTACACCTCGTGTGCTTTCCCGCCTCCGCACATCCGACCAATCACAGCGACTGAAGCAGACAGAGGAGATGGGACAAACATAATCTGACTCCCATAATCTGACGTTGGGGAGATGTGTGGGGTTTTCAAAGCGATCTGACAAGCACTTCGTACACCGGTTGGACGCTAACATTTGACTGAAACGCATGATATGAACGGAACAACGGCCGGCATGAGAGCTTCCTCCAGCTTGGATTGTCCAACTCTGCGTTTCTTCAAATGTCAGTTCTGTCAAAACGGTTTGCAGTTTGTCAACAGCACAAACTCTTGTGTCAGAGTTCATCACGATCAGGTTCAGCCCTGCGTGACAAACACAGTTTGGAAATGGACTGATTGTGGTCTGAAATGTCATAATGCTTGTGTGATTGAGATGTTATCCTCTTTTGGTTACTATAGTGACATACAAAGTGATATAAAACTGGTAAAAATCAAAAACTATATGACGGAGTTAATAAGCGAGGTAATCAGTGAGTGACAAAGACAACATTTGAACAGGTTATACTCAAATCTGAATAATATTTCTGTACTTACATTGGATCTGGATATTTGTTATTTCGTATCCGGTTTAAATTTAAGTTGGGTCATTGATTTAAACTATTTAAAACTAGTTGCACGTTTACTCGCACATGGAAAGTCACTGTTCATCTGCGACCAGCTGAGGTAGAGAAGCCTTCGGTGAGCGACAGAAGCTCCATAACGAGTGACAGCGCTGGGAAATGACGAGGAAAGAGAGTAATGAAGTGAGGTTCGTATCCCCGGTCGTCTCCGGCAGAAGAAAAAAAAAGACGAAAACAGCCTCGACTGGTGGTTTGAGCCTCACGCCGCCTCGTTTTAACAGTGACTCATTTCCCAAGCAGCATCTGTAGGCGGGTGAGGAGAAGGAAAGAGGAGAAAACACTTCCTGACTTTGATTGGCTTTGAACAAACCCACATCGAACGCTGTAATTGGCTTAGCGGAGCTTGAAAGTGAGCTGACAAGCTGCTTTGTGGACTCTTCAGGGTGTTTGGAGGATAATTCCTCGCTAATAACTCAGTTTTCATTTGCGAGGGGAGACACAGTCCAACTTCTCTTTCCGATGGACCTCAGACAACAGACTTCTTTATCCCCTCTTTTCGTCTGTTTCCCCTCTCCTCTTTTCCCTCTTATGATCTTTACTTTTAAACCTCTTTAACTGGTGTAAATGTTGCAAAAACAACAAACTTTTTTCTCAGGATCTGCCTTCCAACTTGCTTCTCTTCCTTTCCTTCTTTTACTGCTTTATTTGCGTTTCTTTTCTCGCCTCGTCTTTCTGTCAGTTTTGAGTGCAGTTTAATAAACTTTCGTGGACATGACAGTCCGTATGTGTTCATCTTTCAGATCCTGCAACAACAGAAATGATGAAAATGAAATCTGTCTCTCCTTTTTCTCCGTCGTCAGACGTGAACGACAACGTGCCTTTCTTCCTGTCGTCCACGTACGAGGCCACGGTTCCCGAAGGAGCGCAGATCGGCACGTCGGTGGCTCAGGTGTCGGCCACAGATCTGGACTCTGGTCCGCACGGGATGGTGAGAAACAGCTGCACCGATCTTCCTCCTGCTCCTGCTCCTCCTCCTCCTCTTCTTCATCTTCTTCTACTTCAACTTCTCCCTCTTTTCTTCTTCAGGTCCACTATGTGATCCTGAAGGACGAGAGCGGCGATTCTCAGTTCTTCAGCATCGACTCGCGCAGCGGCGTCATCGTCACTCGCGCCTCGTTCGACCGCGAGCAGAAAGCTTCCTACCTGATCGAGGTGCAGTCGCAGGACGGGTCAGAGTCGTCCCGACCGGGGCAGCAGGGCCAGCTGAACACAGGTAACACACACGCCTCATTCACTCGACTCGCGTACGACACAAGAAATTGGGCAGACAAGCAGTCAAAGTAAACGATAAATAGGATCCTACATGTCAGTGGAGAAATCTCTTTCAGTGTAGTTGATGAGTAAAGACATAAAAGTTGCAAACATAATCTTTCTCCTTCATAATGGGTTATATCAATAATTTTATACTTTTGATTTATTTAGTCTGACACTGAAACATCTGCAGGGAAAGTTTCATTGATGATGATGATGGTGACTTTCATTGATGAAGAACATGAAAGATATTCAACTGTGACTAATGTTGACGATCCATCCGCAGCCCTTGATAATGTTAGATAACATGTCGCAGCTGTTTTGTTGCTTCGTGTTAAACTCTTTGTGAATTTAGTCCATAAACTCGTTGTATCCTTGTGCTTGTGACGTAAAAATAAAGTCATTTTACCAAAACCTCAAAGTCAGACTCTGCTGACTCGAGATGACTTTCTTCACTCAGACACGGCATACGTCAGGATCTTCATCGCCGACGTCAACGACAACGCGCCGGCGTTCGCTAAGCCGGTGTACGAGGTGAGCGTGGAGGAAGACAAGGAGGTCGGCTTCGTCCTCATCACCGTCACCGCCAACGACGAGGATGAAGGTGAGTCCGACTCTGGCGGGTTCTCCGGCGATGTGAGCGATGCAGCCGCTTGGACGTCAGTCAGACGGACCGAAGTCTGAGGTTCGAGACGAGTGCTGAAAAGGAAATCAGGGACGTGAACTATCTATTTCCTCCTCTCTGTGTCTCAGCTCCGTTTTCTTAATGATTTCACGATGTGCGACTGTTGTGTTGCATTATTCAGTTTTACTCTTTTATTCTGTTTATTCTGTTCGTCTTCTCAGCTCCTCCCCTCATTTTTTTGTTCCCTCGTCTTTATCTTTGCTTTCTCTTTTTGTCTCTTTCCTCTTCTTTTCTGTTGTTTTCTGATTTCTTGTCAGATTTTTTTCTATTCTCTCATCTTTTCTACTGCATTAACTTTTCATTCCTTTTTTTTCCACTTTTGTCCTCATCGGTGCTTCTCGAGTGAGTGCCTCTCCATCTCATATCTCCTCCTATTCTCCGTTTGCTTTTCGTATGCTCTTATTTTCTATTTATCTTTTTTTGATTTTTCTTCTCTTGACGTCTCTTCTTATTACCTTTTGGGCTTCCTTCTCCTCCCTTTTCCTCTCTTCTTTTTTCCATTTCCCCTTTTTACATTTTGTGAATATCTGTGTATGACCGAGTGAAGTTTCACCATCGGTCGGCATTTCAGTAGCAATCGCAAAACCGGAGAGAAGTACAGATACAGATGTCCCTGAGCTGCTCCTCTATCGTATTCTTTTGGTCATTACCCAGAGTTCATGTCCGCAGGTCAGGACAGGGATGTAGACTGACCCATAAATAGAGAGTTTTGGCTCATGGCTCAGCTTCACCACACCACAATAGTCCAGTGAAGCGACTGCATTACTGCTGCTGTTTCTCCCCACCTAATGAAATGAAAAGCCCTGGAGCTTTTCAGACACTGTTCAGCCATATACTGGGTTTTAACCTATTCTTGTTTTACTTTATCTTGTTTCATCTCTTGTCCTTTGCTGCGTATTAGATTACAGGGCTCGTTTGTACTTGGTTTCATGGTTTTACACCATGTTTGTCATTTGGTTTAGATCAAATTCGGTCCACAAAAACTTTGAACCCCACCCGCAAAGCTCAGAACTAGAATCGACCCATTACAACAAACAAAACACTTCTCTAGTTGCGGCAGATTGGAAAAGCCCTCATTTGATGTGTTTATTTGTTACCTGAGGCTTCAAGTTTGGAGAAGCCAAACCCACGTAGCTTTTTCTGTGTTGAAAAATACATAAAAATCCTATTAAATCTATTTTTGTACAGTTTTTAATTGAATAAAACAGATCTGTAGGCGTTTACTGTAATAGTAGGACCTTTAAGTAGTTGAAAAACAGATTTTTAGATTTATATTCTCCTCTCCATTGCATTTCTCATCTGCTTTCTTAATTTTTTTTGCCCCTTTTCTCCTCTTGCGTTTCCTCTCCTCGGTTCTATCTCCTCCTCTCTTCTCTCACTGTCACAGCTCGTTAGCGAGTGCTGCTGCTCCCTTGAGGTCGACAGTTTTGATGTTTGTCTCTTTGTTTGTGTTTGTCCCTCATTTCTCTTCCTCCTCCGCTCTAAACCAATAAGCAGTAGGAGGTAAAAAAGAAAGAAAAAAATATATCAGAAAACAACACAAAAAAAACAAGCCTCTCTTTCTCCTTCTCTCTCTTACTTAATGACGACTGTTGGCGTCGACTCGAAGCCTCCGAGGTTTTCTTTACTCAGAGCTCGAGTGAAGGAAAGAAGAGTGACGTTCCATTATTTGTTGTCTTTTTTTTTAATCTTTAACCTTTTTTTTTTTTTTGTCCCGACTGCAATCCACATTCATACAGTGTGACACATTCACACTCTGCCGCGTATTCACATTACAGATTCGCTCTGATTCCCACAGGAGAACCCCAGACTTCCAGTCTCTCGCCTCCCGTCGTCTCTTTTCTCCAAAACTTTCTCCACTAAGTTTGATCAGATTTCCGAATTGAGCCATTTACTGTATTTGTTGCAACCAGAAGCAAGTAGCAGCTCGGCACCGGACCAAACTCACTGACGCCTTTTACTAACGAGCTGTAAATCCATTTCAGACAAACTTTGTTTCTCTTTTGTGCATCGGCTGGTAGAAGCAGAGGAAATGTGTGAGACATTGTGTGATTTAGCAATTATAGAGTTTATAAATATCACCAGTGACTCACAGACACGGCATATGACTCAAAAAGCCCGGGTGGGGGTTATGGTAGGTGATGTGATTTATGCTAATGACGCAATGCAAACAGCATATGTAACTATTGTACTCTGAATAACAGCTACACTGACACGTAACAGAGTGAACGGCACCTTCTCCATTACCACTCCTGTTTAAGTAACTTTGGTGAGCAGGATGGATCTTCTTCACAATTGAATCATACAACGGAGCTCCGTCACCAACACGCTCCCCATGGTTACCCTTCGTCAGCCTGTGGACATGACTGACAGGGGACTGAAGGGAGGAGCCGGTCTCGGCCTTTGCTCTGGCTCTCAGGTGGCCCGACTGTATGAAAAGTCAATATCAAAATGAGAAGACGTGTAAAATTGCCAGAGCAATGTGAATTTATGCAAAGAAACGTCTGCATGAATTCAAAATTTTTCATCTTGAGTAAAACATTTACACATCTGTCAAAGCTTTATCAGTCTGCTTCATCTGCGAAGTGAATTAAGTATTTAATCTGAACATTGTTGATTTTCTATCCATTGAAACGTTGATTGATTGGCTAGCTTGCTTTGGTATTGAAGCCTTTTTCGCCAGACTTCACAGCTGAATCTCCATTTTGTGGCAGCACACATCTCAAGACTCCTGAGGTTCGAAAATCTGCTTTGTTTACTGTATATTTCTCAAAAAAAAAACCAGTTAAGCCGAGCAGTTACTGTAGCTGTTTTTATCCTTATTTAGTTTTTTTCTAATGTGCTGTTGTTGCTGGAAATGTCTAGATTTAGTATTTATTCCCCCTCAGACTGATTCCTGGGAGCTTCAGGAAGACGCTGAACACGGGATTAAGAGATGCTAAGATAGCAAACTGCTGATGATTCCCTCCCAAACGCTGACGCTTTATCCCCAGTTTGTTGTCTCGCCAGGGACTCCCTGCGGTAATTAGCAAACGCCCCTCGACCCAAAACCGCTTGGGGGTCCGAAGACTGCGATAAAGAGAACCAACCATTTTAGCTCATCCCCCTAAACCTCCCTAACAGGCCTGTACATGTTACTGAACTAAAACCTAAGATCTGATCCCTGCTGAGTCAGCGCTGTGAGTGTAAGAGACACATACATCTGGGTGGCACGATACGCGTCTTTGAATATTTATCATTTATCTGCAAGAAATGCATCACTTCCTCTCTCGTTTCATGGAACCCATCAACACTCGCTTTAGCTCTAACATTATAATGATAAAATCTCTCTTTTCATCTGCACTAAATAAACTTCTTACCCCCTATTAGCTCAGTGACCTCTTAACTGGTGGGATTTTGTTCTTAAGTGCAGCAACTTTCCAGTACAACACTATTCATTTAAAGAATAATTTCCTTGACGAGCGGGTTACGGCCTCCTTGAGTTATATCCGCTAAAACGTCGTAACTACTTATTAAGTATAAACTGTGTTAAGACGACATTCTGACTGCAACCTCGTATTTTGACATAGAAATTGTAATTTATTTTTTTTCTATAAATAAATACATCACAAGAACTAAAAAAAAAAACAGAAGTTAAAACAAACCACAGGCAAGGCAGGTGTTTGCTAGTTAGTTAGTTAAATCTAATTGACACACTTTTTCATGTTTCCTAAACTCGGAAAAGGCTGCAGTACTTTCTCTGCAGGCTTTGGCTCAAGCTAAAACCACGTGCACCTTTAAATCAGATACTTAAAAGTATACAGTAGGAGCAATTTATTAAAATAACCCTTTAATTCAAATGTAAAAGAAAGAAATTAGGGCAAAAAATGTACCCGTTAAATTATGCTAAAAATTAAATTGTTTTTTTTTTAAGTTTTATAAATTCTGTGACAAATCTGGCCTATTGTCATATAAATTAAGTGTTTTTGGTTGATAGAGAAAACCACCACCATATACTTGTAGTTTATATTTAGGTTAGTTGTACTTTGTTGCAGTATTATTGATTGATGAGTTGTTCTGTTTGTGATTAAATAGTCACATTTCCACATAATTACAGCTGTAATTAAAGAACTATGGAGGGCCGCTCTTTAATTACTATTGTAAAATACTCAAATTTGTCATGAATAATTTAACATCCAGCACAAAGCAACTAGTTATATTTGGTGAACGTGCACATGTTTTGAAAAAGACGTGGAACTATAAATATAGAGAAAACATTGTCAAATGTTGCCCATTATATTAATTATACAAATTAAGACTGAGTTACCCGTGAGGCTATTTGTTTCTTGGCTAGTGGCATCGCCATGTTATGTATAGACTTACTGACATTAGTGTGTTTATACATTGTATGTACAGTATGTGATAGACAGTGTGTGTGTGTGTGTGTGTGTGTGTGTGTTTATTTATTTATTTGAAGGTCACTGAAGGTGGACGAATCAAACTGAAAGAGTTAAAGCTCCAATCTGAGCTTTGATGAGCTGTAAAATGAAGTGAAGGTTTTTTATCCTCTGACTGCAGCAACTGCACCGTCACCTTGGCTGCAGCTGTGTGTGTGTGTGTGTGTGTGTGTGTGTGTGTGTGTGCGTGTGCGTGTGCGAGTGTGTGTGTGTGTGGGGTACATTATGACCACAGTTTGTTGTTGAAGCTGACAGGTGTTGAAGCATCGGTGACCTTCAGTCCAGATATAAACTGTAGGTCAGAGAAACATAATTACAGGGGAAACACACACACACACACACACACACACACACACACACACACACACACACAATGCTTTCCTTTTCTATGAAGTTCGCTCATTTCAGCTTGATTTGGTGTTTGTTAGAATAATCAAAACTGGAGAAGAGGGTGGTGGTGGTGAGCGGTGGGTTTAGATTACCGCTCTTCGCCCCCTCCCCGCCCTAAAGCTGATTAGGCGCTGCAGTTTTTGTCACCCGTCGTGTTTTTTTCGGGATCCATTTGGTCCTCCTAGTGGAAAATTTGCCGAACTAAGAGCGTCTGGTAATGAGATCAAGAGGCTTTTTTTCCTTTTAATTCCGCTGAGTTTGGTGTTTCAGTTTAGTGTCGCCCCAGGGTTTAGTAAACACACACACACACACACACACACACACCGCTGCAGTGAAGCTGAGTGATAACGAGGGAAGTGTGAGTGATTGTTCGTGTAATATTACATGTTATGCTGAACAGAAGTGATGTCAGTGTGCAACACAGGAGATGATGACGACGATGATAAGGAGCGACTGTGGAGTCTGAAGCTGGTTTATAATCCAACATTTTTAAGCCTGTCAGAATGTGTAACAAGTCTACTTCTGCGCTCACGTGACACACTCCTCTCACTGCGTCGCACCTCTTTAGTGCAGGCGGTGTATTTAAGCTACCTAAATGTAGCCTCTGAATCCAGACTCCCCCTTTTGTGGGGAGTTAGTATCATCCATCCCCCCACAAGGAAACAGCGACTTCAGCTCAGCAGGGAGTTTGGGGAGAAATGAGGTTACAGCTCAGGCAGTAAACAGTTATGTTGTACGTGTCGTACATTTACATAGTAATATGTTCCACATGAGCTGGCTGAGTAAACTACCACAGTCCTGCAGTATACTGTTCTCCTGGTCACTAGTAAAATGACTGCAACACTTACAGGCTCATCATCTGCTTCACTTTCTGCTCTGCTAAAGTTTCTCCGTAAACTAATAAAGGTTGAAACTAATCAACAAGAAAGAGGGTTTTAAAGATTTGTTCAGACAAAGCTAATTTTTTTATTGCTTTATTCTCTTGACCATGATATGTACTCTATAGAATAAAGACAGACATTTTGCCTTTTGAATGTCTGTGAAGTGCTCATTAGCCCCATTTCTACCGTCTAGCTTTGGCTTCACTCTAAAACTCGACTCGCTCATTTTGGTTTTCCATTGATTAAAAGTTTTAACATTTCCTCAATCGAGGTTCCTAGCTAAGCTAATACTAAAAAAAAATAAAACTAATAATAGTAATTATAATAAACTTTATTTATTTAGCACTTTTCTGAGCCTATGTTACAAAGTGCTTCATGTAAAATAAGCCATTAAAACAAATCAACCTATGAATTCAAACCAGCCTTAAAATCCAACAACACAGTAATTGTATAAAACAACCAGAAAACAAAAACAACCCAAGAAAACCACTTAAAGTATAAAAGAAATAACTGGATCACTAAAATCAGCAAATGCTCTCCGATAGAAGTATGTTTCACTGATTGAGAGAATCATCACTATCACTGTCACGTTAAGCGCAACACAGGACGTCGAGCGAAGCTGCGATAGTGGCTCCATTTTGTTTTCACTAGACGAATTAATTAATTGCAACATAAAGACATCAACATTGTGAAGTCTGATCACAGTATAAACTAATTTTCCTTGGGCCCTTCCATCAGCTCAGACATACGGTTCCATAGTGATTGAGACTGCAGCTTCACAGTTTTAGCTGCTTTGTTTATAACGTTGAAAGATTTCAAAGGTGCAAAATGAGTAATTTAAGGTAATTATTTTTCATTTGAATTCATTTATTATTCATTTGTAAGGTACATTTACTCCAAAACGCTCTACCTAAAACCTACTGGGCTTCATGTTTCTAGTCACCTTACTATCACATATGAAATGACATGGCTGCCATGTGCTGAATTTCAAAGACCAGCAGTATCTCTTGCAGCCATCTGAGGCCAAAACATGTAATACTTTCTAATGCGGTTGTAAAAACGAAATGAAACTTCCTCCAATTACGAGTGGAGTCCTTCAGAGTGTCGACCTGCAGTCAGTGCTCAGGGACGACTTTCCCCTCCGGTCCACCTCTCGAGGAGCACAGATCTGACCTTAATCTAAATTTTGGGCCTCCTGCTAGGCTGTGAATTAAATCAGCCCTATCCCCTAGTGTGTGAGTATGTGTGTGTGTGTGTGTGTGTGTGTGTGTGTGTGTGTGTGTGAGACTGTGTGTGTTTTTCTGTTTGTGTGTGTGTGTGTTAGGAGGGCAACACCATATGGCCAGACTGATCATTAGGGAGGCTGCCGGAGGCAAAAAAAACCGCTGGAGCTACTCCCCTTGCACACATTTACACACACACACACACACACACACACACACACACACACACACACACACAGACACACACACCACACACACACACACACACACACACACACACACACACACACACACACACACACTAAGCCACTCGGTGAGTGTCACGACAAATCGTGCTCAGAGGCTGTGACGGACCGGTGCACTTAAGCTTTTCCTCACACACACACACACACACACGCACAAGCACACACACTCTCCAGTGTCGTAATGAAGGTCCTCCATGTCTCCACAGATGGTGTTTGTCTCCTAAAGTCTCCTTGGTGCCGGTAAACAGAGAGCAAGCCGGACCCAGACAGACCTGCCTCTGGGCTCTGAACATGCATCTGTGTGTGTGTGTGTGTGTGTGTGTGTGTGTGTGTGTGTGTGTATATATTTGTGTGTTTACCACGTCCATGTGTGTTGGCATATCTTCACTTCATCAGGGATGAAGAGGAGAGGCCGATAGAGGAAAGGAGAGGAGAGGTGGAGGAGAGAGAATAAGGGAAGGCAGAAAAAAAAAAAAAAAGCAGAGGAAGCAAAAGAGAGACAAAAAGAAGACAAGTGAAGAAGGAGGGATGCCAAGGGAGGAATCGAGGATGGAAGGAGTATAAGAGGAGGAAATGAGGTGTGAGTTTAGGAGACGGGAAGAGAGGAAAGGATAGGAGGAAGAGAGGAAAGAGGATATGAAATACAAAGCCAGGAGAAGAGTAGAAATGAAGGACCAAAAAAGAAAAGGAGAGATGGAGGAGTGAAAGATGTTAAAAAAAAAAAAATTTAAAAAGCATGAAGGAAGAAACAATAGATAATGAAACATTTGAGATAGAGATGTGAGGAGGGGAGTAAAGGAAAGAAGGAAAGATTGCGGCACGAGTAACACAAAAGAAGCAGGCTTGTATACGACAGAAAAGAAGAATAGATGGGAAAACGTAGGCCAGGGGGACAGCTAGGGGGGGAGTCGGGGTTACAATAGGATAAGCAGAGCAGGAACAGATTGTGAAAGAGAGAAAATGAAGGCCAAGGTGAGGAGTGAAAATAGAGATAAGGAGGAAATGAGTAAAGCTGGATTTACTTGGACAAAAATAAAACAAATTCTAATGAATTTGTCACAATTGGTGGATTCACTGGCGAGGAAAAAGCAAATCTATATTGGTTTTTTTTAGTTCCACTTGAATGACCTTATGATGCACAAATTTGTGTCGTTGACCAACAGCAGGGCTGACCTCTTAGGAAACAGAGAATTGGAGGATCCAAAATGGAGGTTGATACCTGTGTTGCATCATGATCAGTTTTATTTAAACTCCTCTGTCGGAGTACAAAATGCTGCACTGAAGAAGAATTGTTTGCGGACGTTTATTATTGACACCAGACACCTAGCTAAGCCAACGAGCTTACACGTTCCCCACCTCAACATTTGTGAGCTTCTTCCCCTCTTCAGTAAATTTGCACTGAAAGAAATTGTACACTATAGTGAGCATAACGTCGTGGGGAGTAAACAACAGTAGAGAGAATCTCGAGAAAGATCCACAAGAGAATTATCCTTTCTGAAAATCTTGTCTCCGTCATAAGTAATTGACAGTTCGAGAAATTTGTGCTTTTGTAATTATACCACTTTCTGTTGTGATCAGCTGTTAAATAGCAAGAGAAATGAAGAGAAGCTCAAAGATGGTGGACTGACAGGTGAGGAAGAGAATATAAAAATATAATTTCGTTTGGTTGTCCACTCTCTGGGTTGAAAGTGAGTTGCGGTCCCAAGTGAACGTGTTTAAGTAGCTCCAGGTCTTGTTTACAAGTGAGTGTAAACTGGAGTGAGAGACTGACAGACGGAGGCAGCAGCATCGCAGACGTTGTACTCGAGCGTTGTGGTGAGGAGGGAGCTGAGCCTGAGGGCAAAGCTGTGGGTTTACCTGTCGATGTGCGCTCCAGACCTCACACGTGGACATCGGGTAGTGACCGAAAGAATGAGGTCGTGCAAATACAAGTGGAGGAAATGAGTTTCTTCCAGTTATCTGGGCTCACCGACAGAGACAGGCCGATGAGCTCAGACATCTGGCGGCAGCTCGGAGTAGAGCGGCTGCTCCTTTGTGTCGGTTCGGGCACCTGCTCAGGATGCATCCCGGACAACCTCCGATGGAGGTTTTCCAAGCACGTCGAGCAAGTAGGAGACCCCGAGGTGCACCCAGAGAGACGATACTGTATATCTCATCTAGACTGGGAACACCTTGGGAAACAGGTAGAGAAGGGTTTCGACACCTCATAAAAGCGTGTGATTGTGCCGTGTTTGAGGACAAAATACAACAAGTTTCTATAATGATAATCAATAGACTTTATGGTAAAGAGTTGGTTTCAGGTTGGGGTCAGGTTAGATTTAGGTCTCCAGGACAGGAAGTTAAGTCAATGCAATGTCCTCCGAAGTAATGGAAACATGATTGTGTGTGTGTGTGTGTGTGTGTGTGTGTGTGTGTGTGTGTGTGTGTGTGTGTGTGTGTGTGTGTCAGAACGAGAGAGGAGGAGGTGTGGAGGAGAGAAAGGCGTCTAATGATCCTCGCTGTGAGAGAGATGCCTGTTTTCCTCACAAATATTTGATATCTGTTGCTGCTGTCCACACGGGGTCATCAGTGTGTGTGTGTGTGTGTGTGTGTGCGTGCGTGCGTGCGTGCGTGCGTGCGTGCGTGCGTGCGTGCGTGTCCGCTGCCAATCAAACATTTGTTTTTGTTTTTCCGCCTGCCAATCTACTCCAATATCATTCAAAAAGGTTGTTTTTTTTTCACATTAAGAGCTCCCAAAAACAGCTCATGTTGAGGCATCTTAGAAACGTCAGTTCAGTCTTTGTCTCAGATACGTTGGATTAAAAGGGATGTCATTCACATATGTGAATTATAATTGCTTTGTCAACTCTGAAGTACTCTTTAGTAAATGTGTCAAGCTCTGCCTGGTTTCAAAAATCTAGATATTAAAAGTCTTTATTGAAAATCAACAGTAAGATCTTGGTCGTCTTCTGCCTGCACCTCCAGAGCTGAAAACTCATCAGTCGATCCAGCGCAGTAGCAAAGATCAACAAACCTCCCGAACGACACAACCTGACCGGGGCTCCCGTTTTGTCCTCCCTCCAGGTGCCAACGCCAAGCTGCGCTACCAGATCACCTCGGGAAACACCATGGGCACCTTCGACGTGGAGCCCGAGGTGGGCACCATCTTCGTGGCCCAGCCGCTCGACTACGAGATGGAGCAGCGCTACGAGCTCCGGCTGGTCGCCTCGGATGGGAAGTGGGAGAACGAGACGCTGGTGGTGGTGCAGGTGGTCAACCGCAACGACGAGGCGCCCGTTTTCAGCCAGACGGAGTATCACGCCGCCGTGACGGAGGAGCTCGCTCAGCTGCCTGTCTTCATCCTGGAGGTCAGTGAGCATGTTCGTATGAGTATCATGTTGTATTAAAGGATTCTTATGGGGCCTTTTGACTCATTCCAACCGGTTGAGGCAGATAACCACCCAACTCTGAGCCTGGTTCTGTTGGAGGTTTTTCTCCCTTAAAAGGGAGTTTTTCACTACTAGGTGAAGTGGGAATTGTTGAATTGTTGGGTTCCTCCATATAATGTTGGAAAGCTCTCTTGTAAGGACTTTACTGTGTTAAGTGTCATGAAATGACCTGCTGTGATTTGGCGCTCTATAGATAACATTGACTTGACTTGGCCCACAAGTGGCACTTGGTGATTTGCTCATGTCGTATGTATTTGGTTTGTGATTAAGAAACAGCTTAAAAACACTTACTCGATCACCAGTAGCCTGGTAACCCAAATAGAGCCAGACTAAGTGATACACACCCAATAAATGAACTGGTTTAGCTCTTCTTTTCAGCCAATGCATGCTGGGATACGTTGCAGCCCCTCTGTGACCCTTCAAAACAAATGCGGACACGGAAAATGGATGAATGGATGAGTTGATGGCATGCTCGATGTTTTTTACTGTTAACGTAATTCTTTAACCGTAGGCACCGATCAGATGTCAACCAGGTCCACATGAAGCTGTTTAAAATTTAAACATGAGAAAGAAGCACCTCCTTCAACATAAAGGAGCTTGTTGGGAAAATGTCAAAGTTTATGTGAACAATATGTGAAAAGGTATCAGATTTAATGTAGACAAATCTAATAGTATTGGTTACGCCTTCGAACAGCGAGGTGAATTAGCCCGGAGCGACACCTCAGCACCGATCCAGTGTCCACATGCTAACACATCACACATGATTGACATTGTTTAACACAATATCAGCTGATGGAGGCGCCGAGAAGCCTCCTGACAGGAAGTGCCCGTCATCTGAAAAGTTATCTTTGGAAAAGTCAGAGTCGACCTCCTTCTCCTGCGGCTTTCATCCGCCTTTCGTCACACCTATCTCCGGTAATTCACAGTAATATGCATGTGCCGCCAAGCTAAATCAGATTAAGAAGGTGGAAGCGCGTCTAGGAGGGCAGGGAAGTAATCCCCGTCAGAGAGGCATGTGTCACCGAGTCCTCAACCCGGGCCTGCTTCCCCCTCGCCTGCTGGAATTGATTTGATGTGCGTTCGGTTCCTCTCTAACGCTCTCAATAGTTTTTGTGGCGCGCGGTGGCCGGGCCCTCCCTCAGCGCACGCCGCTTTCAGCCCCGTGTACTAATACAATTCAGCAGATAGCGAACGGAGGGGAAAATCCAATTTGAAATGAATATTTTTTTTCTTTTTACTTCACCTGCGTGGCAGCCTCCTCTGTGGCGCCCGCGACTGCTCATCTTCAATATTGTGTACCTGCATCACATTGTCAGGAAATGCAAAGAGCCAACATGGGGGAAGGTGGCTGTGGGAAGGGGGGGAAGGAGGGGAAGGAGTGGGATGGGGGGGCGGGAGGTGGAGGGGAGGTTGGGGGACTTCAAAGGCTTCTGTAAACAAACCCTCTGGTGAGGAAAGAGAAGAAAGAGTAAAAGTGTACTTTTTCTTGCTTTTGTCGGTGTCTATTAACTTTTAATTGCATTGTGTGTCGCGGTGACAGATGTGAGAGCCGAGTCTCATAGCCGCTGCTCTTGTCGTCGTGTTACCCCCCCCCCCCCACCCCACCCCCTCCTCGTTCACAGAGATAGCAGGAAGGCAGGTTAATTAAGCAAACAGGACAAAGCAACAGAGAAATGTTTATTCCTGTGTTGCAGGGTCCCCGAGTGCACGGGCAGCCGCTGCAATCAGCCTCCCCGCTTCATGTCGTATTTGCCGGGCTTGACATTTGTACATAATGAAAAAGCAATTCAACTGTTTTGATAAGAACATCCTCGGTGTAAAAAAAGAACAAAAAGCAATAGTTTCTTTCAAGAAGAAGAACGTTATTGAATTGGAGGGAAAAGTCAACACGACGGCTTTGAACAGCTTGCCACTAGAAACGTGACAGCGGCTACCTTTCTCTGCACTCCTCGTATAATGAAACCTACTTTATTACCGTCAGAACGAGAATCTGGCGTTTTGTGGGTGATTTGTTTTTTGCATGTTGGTTGTTTTTGGAGTTAAAAATTCTGTAAATTTTACCGACATTTAGTTGAATCAGTCCGTAATCAGTTCTGTGCTTTAATTATAAAAAGGCAGTTCTTACACATTTACAGTTTTTAAATGGATATAAATAGTCAGCATTTCATAAACAAAAAAGCCATTCAAATATTTTGAACAAGTCAGAAAAACAGCATCTGGTTTAAAAAACAGATTACACTTTATGTATGTGGGTGTCCATAAGAATCTGTGACATCAATTTTGCCATAAAGCTCCTAAAATAGTTTTTTTTTAAACTGAATTTAAAGGTTGATGACAGAAATGGACATGAACGCCACAGTATTCGTCAAACATACAATTTTTTACAACATGTCATCCAACCACGTCTAAAGGCAAAAGTGTTCTCATCTTCGCTGAATGAATAGCGACACACGGCCTTTAGTCGTCAGCAAAATACTGCATCCTCCAGCCAGCCAATTTGTACCTTTAGCCTTCCTTCAGTAACAAATTCTATGAATGCCACAATGTTTAAGATGACCTGGATTAAAGGTGTTGAAGAATGTTTATAGTTTTTATTATTGTTCTAAAGTCATACATCTCACCTGATTTATCTTATATTTCTGATATATCTTATACAGTATATGTGTAACCTCCTGGTACTAGTTTGAATACTGTGAAGAAAAAAACAAAGCTGTTGTTCCATCTTTTTTTTTGTTTGAACTGGAAATAGCTAGACGATCACTACAGTGTTCGTGCGAGAAAAGAAATTTGTCATTTTTTATCTTAAGTTTCACCTTTTTTTTTTGTGTAACCTTTACAGGTATCAGCCACAGATCCGGATCAGGAAGCCGACCAGACTGCTCTCCGCTACTCCCTCCATGGACAGGGTGCCGGTGGCGAGTTCACCATCGACGAACGCACCGGGAGAATCTACGCTCAACGTCGCCTGGACCGCGAGGAGCGCCCCGCCTGGAGATTCCTTGTCCTCGCCACAGACGAGGGCGGGGCGGGGCTCACGGGATTCGCTGACGTGCTGTTAGAAGTCCGAGACATCAACGACAACGCCCCCTTCTTCCCGTGCCCAGCGCTGGAAGCAGATGGATGTTTCGTCGGTCAAGTGCATGAAAATTCGCCCGCTGACACCTCCGTCATGGAAATGCGTGCCATGGACCTGGACGACCCCAACGAGGGCAAGAACGCCATGCTCACCTACAGCATCATCAAGAACATTCGCAACGAGATCAACCTCAACCTGTTCTCCATCAACGCCACCACGGGGACCATCTACACAGTCCTACGTTCCCTGGACCGGGAGGCGGAGGACAGGTATCTGGTGGTGGTGGAGGCCCAGGACGGAGGGGGTTTGGCAGGCACGGGTACAGCCACCATTATGGTTTCAGATGTCAATGACCACCCACCCATCTTCACTCAGAGGGTCTACACCACTCAGGTGAGTAGAAACACACCTCGGACTTTCCTTCAGCGTTACCATTAGTACTAATAGTAATGAATCGTGTTCCTTTATGTGTCTATCAGGTGAGCGAGGACCTCGAGGTGAACAGCGAGGTTCTCGTAGTTTCGGCCACAGACGGAGATGAGGGCGAGAACGCCGTGGTGACCTTCAGCATCGTCGGCGGGGACGAGGACAGGAAGTTCTTTGTGGAGACGGACAAAGTGAATCGCCGCGGCCTCATAAAGCTAAAGAAGAAGGTCGACTTCGAGAAGCCACACGAGAGGACTTTCAATCTGACCCTGAAGGCAGAAGACGCCGATTTCTTCAGCCTGGCCTACTGTCTCATTCAGGTGGAAGACTCCAACGATCACGCTCCCGTCTTCTTCCCACAGTTCTACGAGTCGCCCGCCATGTCTGAAGACGTACCTGTCGGGACCATCGTCGCTCAGGTTACAGCTTCTGATCTGGACTCGGCCCAGAATGGACGCTTCTCTTACAGTATTTCCAAAGAGTCCGATCCCTACAGTCAGTTCCTGGTGGACCAGTCCGGTTGGGTGGTTGTGGCCGATTCTCTGGACAGGGAGAAAATCTCGCAGCACCGGATCATGATCCTCGCAATCGATGCCGGGAGCCCGCCCTTGACCGGCACCGCCATCGTCATGGTGACCGTGCTCGATGTTAACGACAACGGGCCGGACTTTGAGGTCCCGTATAAGCCTGTTGTTTGGGAGAACACCGCGGCACCCCAGGCGGTCCGAATGAATGAAACCTCCCTGCTCCTTCACGCCACTGACCGCGACACCTCCACCAACGGCGGCCCGTTCTCCATCCGGCTCCTCATGCTCACCTCGGACGCCACCAACTTCAACCTGACCGACTTCCGGAACGGTAGTGCGGCCGTCACCGCCCTCCGCACCTTCGATCGTGAGCGGCAGAAGGAGTACCGCCTCCCGATTCTCATGATTGACAGCGGCTCTCCTCCAATGAGCTCCACCAGCACGCTGACAGTCGTCATCGGCGACAAGAATGACCACCCTCACTCACCTGGACACACCAACTTCATTGTCTACAGTTATGAAGGTATGTTTTTTCATTTTTTTGGTACCTCATTTATAGAGAGAAGGAAGCGCTTCACAGGTTGCCAATGTTTCATATTTAGATTTAGGGGCCCAATCTAGTTCTAGGAGAATTTATATGTAGCTATAATTGACATATGAGGGTATTTTGCTCTTGATTAGTTTCCAGTGTTGGTCTCAATATTCAGTCATAATAATTCTCATTACCAAACTGGACAGCACCATAAAATATAAGTAAGTATCTTAATTTTTTTCTGGTCCCTGAACTTATTTTTAGGTCCCACATTTCTATGACCAAAGCTACAATATAGTTACTAGGTTTTTGTCTGACATATCCTTAAGGCCAAGAAGTCTGTCACAATGAATGATTTGTAAATTATGGAAAATTTACTCTGAGGTTTCTTGATTTTACCGCTACCTTGTCCTTTATTTTCTACATGGACATTAATTTGTATACATCTATAAAGTTGCCAGCCTGTCAAAAAAGATAATTTTTCATGACCATGATATATATTTAAAAAAATATATCAACAAAAATAGGTCTGAGAGGTATTTTGCATCCCTTCGTAATAACCACATTGGCTTAAAAATGGGTGCATCGTAAGTTTTTTGTCATTCATCCACTTAGTATATGGCATTTTGAGAGATTGCTTCTATTTTCTCCTTCTAACAGGCTAAATTTAACAAACAGGGGTCTCTTTTCACTAAATTTGCAACATGCATGCTGTGATTTGCAAGCACGAGATGTTCTCGCTCACTTTGACACGTTTCACTCATCAAAACTAAACGCGTACTCGTGACCTATGTATAAGTATGAGCCCAGAAAGATGAGCAAATTTATCTGTAATTTGCGAGCGAGAATCGTTTGTGGAACATAGCGCTGCCACCATTTTCGATGTGAGAAGTACCTGCAAATCGCTTTTGTGAAGTGGGCCTTAGGCTTTTCTCTGATTTAGCGCGGGATCAAAGTGAACCGATGTAAAATACTAGTAAACACAGATGAGACTTGAAACGGTCTCTTTTTTTCTGCCTTGCACTGTTTACAGCCAAAAAAAATGTGGCAGTTCTTTTAGATTTTTTTTAGATTTGGATCCGGAGCTACCTCCCCTTTATTTCATGTGTTTCCTGCTCGTTAACCTTCATTTATCCTGGAACAGGCTTTGCTGGGTTTTTTTTTTCCATTTCACACCTGAGAGCCTCAAAGGGCAGTCTACTACTTTCTACTCCACTGGAGAAGTTGAGTTTAGGCTGCCTTGCCCGCGGGCTTCCTTATGGTTGTTGTAGATGGAGAACAGAACATTTGTCATTCACTCATAATTGATTGTCCCAGTTTGCAGTTCAAAAGCCGGTCTGAGGGATTCAAACCCGTCTCTTTCTGATCACAGAGGGCTTCCTCTAACCTTCAGGTCCACTAGTGTCCCACCCACCACCTCCTGAGTGCTCCATGCTCATGTTGTGAAGACTGTACTTGTCACAGTCGACTGCTCACAGCCTCCCGCTCCAGCCCACATCACTTATTTAGCGTTTCATACCATCTGTCAGCCTGCCGTAATTTGCTGGAAAAACTAAGGTTTTTTGTAATGTATTTTTAGTGGATTCCCTCTCTGGAGCCTTTCCACATGAAAGTACATTAACCCGCTAATATGAATCCATCACGTACCTCAACAACATGCCATGAAGCAAACAATTAACTCCAGCTTAAGTCCCAGGTTTGACGGGCACATAAACAGGAGGCATTTTTTAAAAGGCAGCTGATTTCACGGCTAAAGAGATTACAGCGCTGTGTTCAGCTTTTCTTTTTTTTTTTTTGGAAGAGGGGGAAAAACACTGTGAGCGATTCTAATGTGAGTACATTTTCCCGCTGTGCTGTCAAGCCATGACTCTGCCTGCCAATGAGGCGTCGCCCGTCACCTTATCTCCTTAAAGAAGCCTCCACTTTCTTCCCTTCACTCTTAATATTTGGGTCGTACCACAGGGGTCCTTTGCGCTCAAAACTAATTCCTCTCAAAGCTAATGCAATTTTTTTTTGTAACTTTTTTTTTTTTTTTTTTTCTTTTTTTTTCTTTTTTTACTTCCCGCCTCCTGACAGGTATTCTCCCGACGACATCGCTCGGACAAGTTCAATCTCCCGACCTTGATGACTGGAGTGAGAAAGTGTACCGGTTCGAAGGCAAACCCACCAGGTACTTTGATCTCATCTGATGAAAACTTTGAGGGGTCTGAAAGGTGACCTGCGTAAAGAGAGTGATGGGGCTGCAAGTAGAGACGGACAAGTAACAGTTGGGCGTGTAGGCTAAGAGTAAGTAGAAGGGTTTGAAGGAGAGAAAAGCCACGAGGTAATGTGGCGGGAAGGCATCAAGGCAGAGAGAATAAGTAGAAAGTATTGAAGTAGAGAGGTAGCAAGCAGCAGAAGCAAAGTGGGATAGACAACCAAGGAGAAGAGAGCTAAACACTCATGTGAAGAGGTAAGAATTCAGTTGCGAGGATAAGGAGATGATGTGGTGATAAAGAAAAAGGTGCAGAGAGAGATTTGAAAATAAAAGAAACAAAATGCACGTGTCACGAGCACAAGATATCACAAGATAAAGGAAAGAGAAGCAGAAAAAGATGAAGAGAGGTAGATAGAGAATGAGTAACAGAGAAGTGGGCAGGTAACGAGAGGTGAAGAGATGCAGTGAAGAAGAAAGACAAACAGATACAGGTAAAGAGGTAAACGACTGGTTTTAAGTTTAAGTAAAAGTTCTTAATTTTCTCAAATGTAAAACATGCAAACCGTGTTGCTTTGTTTTAGAGACCTGAACACATTTTTTTTTTTTTTTTATAACTCCAGACAAACAGTGGTTTCAGTTCCTTTCAGCATCGCCAAGTAACAACACAAGTCATTTCAGAGCACAAAAAAACTCCCCTTTAAGACAGAAAAACCGTGAGACAGAGGGAAGAAAAAACACACTTTTAACAGGAAATCTCCGACAGAACCAGGCTCGGAGGTGGAGAACATCTGCCTCGACCTGTTGGTGTGAGGGGAGAGCAGAGAGAGAAAAGAAAAGCATAGCGATCCAAGACATGAAATGTTGGTGGGGCCGACAATCGCAGATCGGAGACATGCAGCTCCATGGGCATCTGCAAAAGAAAGAACAGAAACTACACGAGCGAGGGGAGCTGTATGGAGGGGCAACAAACAAAAAGCAAAAACTATGGGAGAGAGAATGTGAACGTGACTGCACAGAGACGGACGACAAATCAAAACCTAGTGAAACAAAAACAAAGCTCTCATCTGTTTGGAGAGATAATGCCGATGAACAATTCAGTTTTGCGCCTTGAAAACATCAGGTCGATCCAAATGAAACAAATGCAAACGGCAGGCAAATGATTGACAGGGGTAGGGCTTCATTTTCACAGAAGGGAAAGATGCTCATGCTGTCATTTGGACCATCTTTAGTATGAATGTACACACTCCTGTTGGACATATTGTGAGCCGTTTTGGATGAAAGAACCCGGGGAACGGCAGATGTAAAGCGGTTTTAGCATGTGTTGCAACGAAGCACAGAAAAGAATCCCTCCTGAAGGGTCCCCTCTCATGTGACACGCAGCAAGAGATGCATAACAAAAAAGAGAAGAAAATAAAAGAGCTGCACGGGAACTGACAGATTTCAAATAGAGAGGGAGAGACAGTACAAAGGTGCAGTGCGACAAGGGGGGAGAAAAGGAAAATTGGGACAGAGAAACAGGCAGTTTGAAGGGAGAAACAAAGAAGGAGTGAAAGAGAATGAAAGGGCAGAGGACGGGGAGGAGAGAGAGAGATAGAAAAGGGGATCTGACTTGTCAGGAACAGTGCTATTAATACTTCATAACCAGCGGTATTGAAAATTCCCAGTGAAGCGCGGCGAGGGCGCACTCATTTTGTTTGATGAGGCGAGGCTTCATGCGGACGCATTGAAAGGAGAGCCTGATTGCGCTCCCTGCCACCTTTTCTTCTAACGAGATACCTATAAGGAGGGACGACAAGACACGACGAGAGACGACAAGGAACGGCGGAGAACAAAGGAGCCAACCGGAGAGAGAATTACCATAGGGGCTCCCGAACCGCCGCCTCTCATCACCGCATCCGGCAGATAGCAATTTGTTCACAGTATGGATCGGGTTTGGGTTGAACGTTATTTACATATAGAGAAGATAAAAACCGAGGGGTGAAATACGAAGAAGCGTAAAGTGTTCAGGTGAGATGAAGAAGCCCCAGCGGGCCGATAGCAACGTGTCACCTCAGAGGAAGGCAACACAATACATACAAAGACGAGAAAACGCAGACAGCAATTTGTTTGGAATTGATTTGCACATCAAATCTTTTTCATTTCTTTTCAGTCAGTGAAGTGTTGTTTGAACTCCTTAAAGCGTGACTTTATTCCAGCTCCTCCTGCAGCAGCAGCAGCGCAGGTTCAATCCCGGTCTCGTTTTGGCCTCAGTTCAGTAACGGTTAGTTAATCCGTCTGGTCTGAGTTCTGAAGGTCGGCGCAGTGTGAAGAGGTTAAACAGTTAACACGAGCCAGTGGCACATCCTCTGGATCAGGTTAGGGATCGACTCTGTGGTGCAGCAGAGCAGAGCGTGCCAAAATCTTTTCCAGATCAAGAGCCGCCCCCCCCCCCCCCCCCCCCCCCCCCCCCCCCCGCACATGGATCCGTGTTCGACGACTGACCTCCATCTGGCCAGAGATTGATCTGAGAAGTCCCATCTGAGACTTTGACTTAAGATCTCATGGAAAAATAGATGAATCGGAGCATCAGGCCACATTTCAGTTCATTCCCCTTCAGACGGGAGAAAGAAGGCTTATTATCAGATGTTAACTTTTGTCTTCATAAATACAAATGATCTCCACAAACACATCACTTAACTCACACTATATACTGAAATGCCATCTACACTTAGCATGCTGTATATAACACATGCACGGTGGAAGAAAGCAGCAAACATGAACCAAATATGGAAGAATTACATTAAAGGAAATCTCTCTTTCTTTCTTTCTTTCTTTCTTTCTTTCTTTCTTTCTTTCTTTCGTTCGTTCTTACTTTCTTTCGTTCGTTCTCTCTCTCTCTCTCTCAGGTTGTTCAGTCTGAACCAGAGCTCAGGTCAGCTCAGTATCAGGGAGGGAACTCCTCCGGGCTCGTACCGCCTGCGGGTGCGCGTGTCGGACCGCGCCTGGCCCGACGTCACCTCCACCGCCCAGGTGGACGTCACCCAGCTGCAGCACGGCGCCCTGCAGCACGCGGCCTCCATCCGCCTGAGCAGTGAGTCCCGCACTGATGGTGTCAAAACATCAGACAACCCTTTCTTTTATCCAAAACTGAGACTGTTGTTACTGTTGGAAGCTTTTGAAAATGCTTGATAACGTCTCAACACATTGACACGAGATGCACTTTTGCACGCCTCCTGTCATTGCCATGGCAACTGTAATTGATGGGGCACGGTGTTGCATATCCCAGAGTGCCGCCGGGTCCCAGTTTCAGGGATGTCAGCTCCCCCAGGCTCCATCATCACCAACAGACAGAGGCATTATTGGAAATAACTCCACGTTCTTCATCTCCTATCTTCTCCTGTCTTCGCTCCCCTTCTGTTTATTTTCAGCTCCGTCTTCTCTTTTTTTCAGCTGATTTCTCATCTCTTCCTTCTTCTCTTTGTCTTTTCTTCACCTTTTCATTCAACTATTCAAGTATTATGTCTTAATCTATCCACTATTTTGTTTTTATGCTGATGCTGATTTTCCATGAAGATTTACAGAGCTAGTAAATAAATCTGTTCTCCCCCTCTTCCTCCAGACGTGACGATGGAGGACTTTTTCAGCAGCAGTAGTGGAGGCGAGGGGAGCCGGTTCTCCCGTCTGCGTCGGATGTTGGCTGAAATCCTGCAGACTTTGCCGGAAAAAGTCCAGATCTTCTCTGTGGGCAAAGTCGTCGGGCAGGGCGAGAAGGCGCTCAATGTTTGGTTCGCCGCCTACGGGTCGCCATACTACAAGACCGAGAAACTGCACGGCTACGTGGCAGCAAACAGAGCCCAGGTGAGCAGAGGTGTACCCTGAAAAAAATTTATTATTAGCGGTTTTATTTTTCATGTAATGCAAGATTTACTGTACGACTTAAGGTTTCAAGGGCCAACCTGAGAGTAATTTCTGTTTCAAGAAATCATTTCAATTCAAATCAAATAATTTCTGACAATCGACCTTCAAGCTCACTGATGTCTTAAATTCTACTTGTATTATTGGTGGATCAGTCATTATAACACCTTTTTTTTTTTTTATCCTAGTAAAGTTTTTAAATACAGTAAGTTTCCACAGAAATACTGTGTTAAATTGAGCAAAAGTTAAGACAATGAAAAGCACAAAAAAAAATGTAAAGGTTTTAAATATGCCTTATTGCACTACGCAATAAGGCATAAATATTTCAATTAAACTCAGCTACTTAAAAAAAACATTTAAGAGGCTGAATAATGAGATTTGATACCAGAAATCTCAGGACAGTTAAGACAACAAAAAGTGTACTCACTACCTCTGACGCTCTCGTATCTGCCAAAACAACAAAGAACGAAGGAATTGACGAAAGTGTAAACTCTAATAAACAGTTGAGTCACAGTGAAGTGCAAAAACAGAAAGGATGTGAACTGAGAGAAGAAAAAACCTGAAACGTCTCATAGACGTCTGCAGACGCAGGGTTAGTGACACATTAATTACACATCAATTAAACATCATCCTATTCGCACATTCATACATGCCAGTTCAACAGGCAGTTTGGGACACTTCACACTTCGTGTAAACCACTTCACACTTATTCACACCCACATCCTGGGAAAGGTTCAAAGCAGAGGTTACACGTTAAAATACGAAACACGTTACTTTGGCAAGTGGCTGTTTCCGTGATCCACTCTCACAAGTGCACACGCAGATTCCTGTGCACACTTGTGTTCACTGTATATGAATATTTCAGAGCCATTAAAAGCAGGAGAGCTGCTGCTGATCTTAGCTCGGTTTGATGAGAGGCAGGAGGGCGATGACAGTTGTAAACACACGTTAAACACACGTGTACAAACTCCGAGCAAGGTCATATTCAAATATCTAAACTCTCAGCTGATGTTTTGTTAATAAAGCTGTAAAAAAAAAGTCATAAACTGCTGAAGGAATTATAAAAGTGTAACAAAAAGGAAAAACAAACAGCAAAGATATAAAGTTTATTCCAAAAAGGGTTCAAAATAACAACATTCTGATCACAGATCCAAGTGGCCAAAAAAAAAATCCAAAGTATCACAAAAGTTTAGTCATATTTTACTGAGTAGTGTCTGATATACTGCACCGTTTACTAACGACTGGAGGGAAAAAAAAGTGCGAGGGGCCTTTGGATTGTCTTCTGCATATGCTTTTCATGCAACGCTAATAATAAAACAAAAATTTGCATCATGAAATAAATTCAGAGAAGTGTTCAGAGAAGCCTTCTCGTTGCCAAAGAGACACAAGTTTAAGCCCTGAAGTCGTCATATGTCCCGTCGAAGTGTCAGGGCAGATCCCGTTATAGAGCTCATCTCACGCTCTCCTGCAACTTGTTTCAAAAGACTAGTCAGCACCCAAAAAAAGATAATCACAACAATAAAAAGTGTTATGTATAAATAACAGTACAAAGCACTCAGGGTGATTAAAAATAACTTGTACATCAAATGCTGTAGAAGAAAGGGGCATCTTTAATTATCTCAGGTTAAGAGGAAAAGTATCTTGCTGATTTAGAACAAGAATGTCAGATAAATGAAAAGTCGGCACAAAAAATAAAATGTTGAAACTGGCTCTGGAGCCAAAAACTGAAGCCCTGCCTGGGGAGTGTAAGTCACTGTGGATAAGAGTGTCAGCTGAATAACTAAACTCCAAAAAAAGAAATAGACACAGTTGGAGAGAGACAAGAAACCCTGAGGGACTCTGATGAAAACCTCTCACCCATAAAGACAAAACGAGAGAAAAGAATCAAGATGACAAGCAGGGAAACGGGTGAATTTGGCAACAGAAAGCAAATGACAGCAAAACTTTAACGGGAAGAGGAAATGACAGAGAAACACCAAAGTGCATAAATAACATTAAGGAAAATAGAGTAAATTCAGATATCACTGATGCAGATAGACATCGGATCAAAGGGAGCCGCTCTGTCATTCTCTGAGATTCAATGTTCAAACACAGCTCGCGACTTCAATGCTGAGTTTTAGTTTATTTTTTTTCATCTCAGTCTTAGTTTCACTTACTTTTATGTTCACTCGGGACTTACAGTTTTAATTAATCTCTTGCAATATAAGCTATTGAGCTTATGTTGCTTTTAGTATAGTCCTGCTTTTAGTTACTATTTTTCATTAGCTTCATCTTTGCGTATTTCAGTTAGTTTTAGTTTTCTTCATTGTAGTTTATTCCAGTTAATTGTATCCTATAGCCTACTGCCAGTTAGCAGTTAGCTGTATACCTGGCAAACCTTTGTTTCTTATGTTCTTGGGTTCATGGTCGTTTTATTACCTTCATTTTTGTTTAATTTTCATGCTAGCGAGGTTTAATTTTTTTTTTCATGCCGGTTTTAGTTCACAGGCTTAGTCTCTGTTGGCGTCTCAGAATATTATGTTAGTTTTAATATTGGTTACATTTGTTTTAGTTTTAATTGCACGATTTAGTTTCTGTGGGCTGCATCATAGATTTTTTTTTTTTTTTTTTCCATGTTAGTTTTAGTTAGCTTCATGCTATTTTGTTGTTTGTGTATTTGTTTTTTTGCTGTTTTTAATTTGTTTCACACTTTTCTTTTCTTTTTCCTCCTTAACATATGTTTTTCTGTCTGTGTATTGTGTTTTATTTGACCCCTGTGCAGTTGGAGGCCATGCTGGGTGTGTCCATCTCTCAGGTGGGTGTGGATGACTGTCCAAACACTGACTGCAGTCAGTCCGGAGGCTGCAGCAACGAGGTTTCCTTCAGCCAGGCCCCGGTGGCTCTCAGCTCCGGTAACATCTCTCTGGTGTCGCTGTCGGCCTCTTCGATGGCACGATGTGGCTGCAGGGGCCGAGAGGCCATCCACGTGCCCTGCTCCGCTTACCCCGTCAACCCCTGCCTCAACGGGGGCACCTGCCAGGACGGACCGCTGGGATACCGGTAGGTGCAGGGAGCAGTTGTAGGACACTTTTTATTTTTTTTTTTCTATCTGTCTGTGTTTGTATTGCCACAATGCATTCAGGATAAGTTTCAATATGAACCGATCAGGTCCTTTTTCCAGTTAAAGTTTTGCTAAGCTATACACTGTTGACGGAATTGTCGCGAATACGCGGACAGTGAAAGCAATTAAATGGCCTATAGGATGGTTTGCACTGTCAACGCTTGTTGTAAAAATTTCAGCTATCAGGAGCCTCTGAAATGCTTCTCCTTGAAACCGAGAAGGGATAAAAGACCTGTTATAACGAGAAAAGTTTTTCTTAATAATGAGAAACTGAATCCTTTTTTTTTTTTTTTTTCTCACTCCTGGCAGTAGCTCTGTGTTTCTATAGTTTTCACCTGACAGCGCTGATTAGACGTCTGCTGGTCGTCTGCAGCAGATTCGAGTCCTGCACTGTTAGAGTCAACGCCTGAAGCCGGGAAAAATTTGCCATTTGTTAACTGATTAACTCCAGGCAAATCTGTCAGACATTTTAAAGATTTAATAAGGGAGGCAGGAGATTTCTCTTGGAGTAATCACACTCCAAAGCCTCAGTTTTATCTGCACGTACAGTAGCTGACTTTGAATCATCACATAATTTTAATGGTTTAGATATTGGATGAAACGATTCAGCAGCTAAATTTGACAGCTGGTTCTCCCTTGTTCACTCTTTTTCTGCTCTCCAAAAAAGCTTGTTAACGCTGGCACATATACATTTAAAGCTCTTTTTAATTAATAGATTTTTCTGTTAAGTTTTCTAGCCTTTGGTTTCTGTCTCTGCCTTTGTGTGTTGATCTCTCTCAGTTCATTTTATGTACTCAGGAAAGAAATATGCTGCTTCAGGTCATGTTTTCAGTCTTGTGTTAAAAAGAAACACAACAAATAAAGGATGACGTTAACAACCAGCAGAGGACTTTGTTTCATACCATTTTACACAGTATACAAATGGTGGTTTTTTTGGGAACAGATTAATGTATCGGCTTTGAATTTGGTCTTTTTTTTATAGGCTAAATTACATTAAAATTTAAAGAATTTGATCCCCAGAAATACACCTTGGCACATTGATAAGGGTAGTTTATGGGGGGAAAAATTAGAGAAAATACATGAATTAATGTTCTAATATTTCCTCAGCAACACCGGTGGGGATCGCAGGATTTGAATGTGTATTTAGAAACATAGTGTTCTTGACAATCAAGGCAATAAATTAATAATGTTGCTTCATTAGCAGGATAATTAAGCAATAAAATAAACTCTTTTCTGTCTCTCAGATGTAAGTGTCCTCCCATGTTCGACGGCCCTGAGTGCCAGCAGACCAAACACAGCTTCGGCGGTCAGGGTTACGCCTGGTTTCCTCCCATCATGCCTTGCTTCCAGAGCCACATCTCCCTGGAGTTCCTGGCTGAGTCGGCCAACGGGCTGCTCCTCTACGACGGGCCGCTCGGTGTCGTCCTCTCTGGCGAGCAGGAGGACTTCATCGCCGTAGGTGAGTGTACTGCTGAGGTGTGCATGTGCGTAAAGCTCCAACTGTTAGAGCTTAAAAAAGGGTTACGATTTTCTTTATTAATGGAAAAAGTGAGGAATTTACCCGTGTTTTGTGCCGACATATCATGTTCAGAGAATTTCTAGATGCTCCACTTGAGTTTGATTGCAAAAAAAAAAAAAAAACAACCTCCATTATACTGTTTGTGAGATCAATAGTAAATCAAAGAGGTAGGGTTTTATTCTGGAGCCGAAATCCACTGTGCACACAAGATGTAAGTACACAACATGTAGAAAATGTGCCCCTTAGAGGCTGCAGTGTTTGTCACAGCCACAGTACAAACGTGGTGCACAGAACAAACAGCATCCGGATGATTTAACTGTTTTTAAAGGTTTAATAGTCCTTTTTTTTCTGGAGTTAGAGGAAAGGTCATAAAGTTGCTAAAATTTTAGTCAACTTCAGTCGAAAAAGACTGTTTCCATTTGTGCGCAACTAGAAATTTTGGCTGATTATGACCCTACTGAAGGAATCCTCATAAATATCTCCATGAAAAATTTAACCTCTATTGAGTTTGATAAGATGACTTCTTGTGGATGGCTTGTCAAGGAAAATGTTTCATTGATAAGTAACTAGATATTTTGGGTCGCCCTTAGCTTACCTTGTATTGAAGTTCTTTACAGGTTGATCAGCTTCAGGCAAATGGAGCCGCACTAAACCCGATGTTTAACCCAATGAGATTGAATATAATTTGCCAGTGGCCCAACTTGGGTTCTGGATCTGTTCTTATTTACTGGACTCGTGAAGACCTCGAAATTGAATACTGAAACCACAACTGACCAACAGATAATCAAGAAAATGATAACACGCACCAGTGTTCGATCGTCTAACGAGACTTTTACCTGCAGTTCTCCGCCTCCTCTGCTTTGGTGAGCAGAGCTGACGAGTACGATGCTACTGAAAACTCTGCTCGAAATGCGGCACCCTTTTATTTTAACTTCTAAGCTCCATAACAAACACTCTAATCTCACAGTGCTGGTGGGAACGTGCCGCGGCTCGTCCTTTTCAGCGGACACAAAGCGTCCGTCGATGCGCTGCAGTAAAGACAGTTTCTCTTGTGGATGAAGAACTTCATAAACTCGAATGTCAGCTCCCGGCGGTCCTGAAGTGGTGTTAACGGATTAGCCTGCAGATGGCCTTTCAAACACTTCTTGCATAATCTTGTGGCATTAAAAGTTATGTAACTATTGAACCCGGGCTGTTTCTGCGCGGATGTAGGGAGGGGAAAATCAAAGATGGTCGCCCCATTGATCTCTCTGAAGCGTTTTTCACTTACATGTTCAATACTGTGACTGTGAGGTTGATCAGGTCACGCACACTCACACAGGCACAAACACACTCATCTGAAAAACACAGCAGTTGAGAGGACATTTGAAAACACACACACACACACAGAATTGATGGAGGGGGTTTCTGCAGTTGTTGATGGGATTCAGCAGCCGACACAGCAATAAAAAAGAAGTGATGTCGGGGCATTCAACAACTTTTCAGACAAAAGATCTTTGTGTCACTTCACTACAGTTGTGTGTGAACATCAAGTGGCAAAAAACAAGAATCGCCCCCCCCCCCCACCCTCCCCCCAAAAAAAAGGTTTTCACTCAAAATTAACATGTTTCAGTCTCAAGAAGTGTTTTTCAGATTGTTTTGCGCATTTCTTTGGTTTCTTTGATGGTCACATGCTAAAATGTATTGGTTGTAAGAACTTTGTGGGATTTGCTATTCGGGCCACTTACCATAGAAACAGAAAGTACGAATCTCTTCTCTCCATCCAGAGTTGAGGAACGGCGTTCCATCTCTGAGTATAAACCACGGATCAGGAACGCTGACCCTGCAGCTCCCGCCACAATCCACCGTCACCGACCGACGCTGGCATCGCCTCGACATCATCAGCGACGGAAAGGTAAGACAGACTGACGAACGAAGGTTGGTGAGATAGCGGATACATGGACGGATGGCTGGATAGACGGACAGGTGGATTGTTGGTTGATTGGAATAAAATGACAGATGAATGTATCTTAGATGATCAGTCGACAAAGCTCGCTTCAGTTTTGCCTGATAATAAGTTGCAATATTTAAATATTAGGTGCGTGTTGGTGCCCCTGAAGACATAACTTTATTTTTTTGCTGTCATGCGAGGGTTAGTTGACAAATCATGGAAAACGAAGACGGGAAACCTCGTAAAATCAGAAGAAAAGACGGATAGCATGAGTTACCCTTCCCTCCGTGTGATGATGAGAATAAATGAAGTCTGTTGACAGCGTTGTTGTCTCTCTGTCCACAGGCTGTCCAGCTGATCCTGGACCAGTGCGGAGGGGTGGCGCTGAATGAGTTGGAGGGCGTTGGAGGGGAGGGGAGGGAGATGGACGAGTCCGGCTGCAGAGCTGCAGGAGAGACGCCCGGCAACCAGCGGTAAGAACGAGCCTGGAGACGCTACAGATCTTTGTCACTGCGTACATTTACTGTACTTTTCATTTTATATGTAGACTTGAAAATTTGAATCTGAAATCGCCTCCTTCTCTCCCTTTGTTTCGTTTTCCCTCCATCTCATCCTTCATTTTGTACATGCTGCTCTCCCTCCTCTCCCTCCTCTTCCCCTCAATCACCCTTTTTCCACCTCATCCTACCCCTCTTCCTGCTCCTCTGTTTCCTCCCACCCTTCTCCCACTACTCCTTCCTTTTCCCCTCCCCATTTTCTTCCTCCCTCTGTCCTTACTTGTGTTTCCTCTCCTCTCCTTTTCCCCCGTCCTGCTCCTCCTCTTCCTCCTCCTCTATCCACCCTTTTCCAATCTTATGTATTTCCATCTCCTCCTATCTTACTTCGCCTTATCTTCTTACTTTCTCCCTATTCCCTCATCTCTTCTTCCTATCTCTTGTCACACTTCTTCTTCTCTGGATTGGTTTTCACTTCCTTTCATTTCTTTTGCTATTCCTCCTCGTCCTCGTCTTTTTTTTTTTTTTATTTATTTCACTTCTTTTACTTCTCCTCTTTCTCTCCCCACTCCACATCTTTTTGCTTCTTTCCTCCTCTCCATCTTTCTCCTATTTATTCTCCTCTTCCTTCTCCTCCTCCTCCTCAGATATCTGAATGTGTTCCAGCCTCTTCAGTTGGGAGGAATGAAGGAAATATCTCCTCACCGACGTTACCGAAGTTTCACCGGCTGCATCCGAAACCTGGTGGTCGACAGTCAGGTAATACTACTGTGTGTGTGTGTGTGTGTGTGTGTGTGTGTGTGTGTGTGTGTGTGTGTGTGTGTGTGTGCGTGCGTGCATTATTCATGTTGTGGGGACATAAATGTGTTCACACGGCCACATTTTGGGGACAAAAAAACAAGTCCCCCTACTGGCAATCAGGACGAGTTTTAAGGTTTAAATAAGGTCAGGTCAGGTTCAGGTTAGAAAAGTGGTGGTTATGGTCAAATGAAGTGTCCTTAAAATGAGTGTAAATCAATTTAATGCCTTCTGAGGTGAAGGAGACACATTCTGTGCGCATGTGTTTCCATCCCAGAGATCATTAGTATTTCTCGTGCGTATCTGTGTTTGTTTCTTGCCTTTAAATGCAGTTTTAATGTCTGTAGGTCTGTCTGTGTGTGTTTGTGCATGCATGTATTCACTCGTGCTGCTCTCAACTCCTCGGTGGAGAGTGTGTGTGTTTGTGTGTATCGTGTGTGTGTGTGTGTGTGTGTGTGTGTGTGTGTGTGTGTGTGTGTGTTTTGTGCATGTACCATGGGAGCGCTGGTTGGACAGATGGTGGTCTAAGCTTGGCTCATCAGCCAAGGCCAACATAACAACATCACAGTCCAAAATATAATATAAATGAAAAGAATCCTCCTCTTCCTCCTCGTCCTCCTGAAACTCAGCAAGCTGCTGTGGTTCCTCTGCTGCCGAGCGAAAACCTCAGCAACCTCCCAAAGATCCCAAAATATTCCCCAGGACAGACTTCAGCCTGCTTTTTAGACAAGATGAGGACGCTTGTTAGCATAACAAGCTGCAGCAACTCATTCTACCCACAATCCCTTGTGTTTTGGGGTTGTTTTGTGTAGTCGGTTCAGAGGCTGGGATCATGTTTTAACTCACCGCAGCTGTGATGTTCGAGCACCAACGCTATCCTTCAATAGAGGCCATGTTTTTTTTGGCCCGGCGGCACACATTTTGTGTTTTGTGATTATTTGTGTTCACCGACCTTTAGTGGCCCTCGGTGGTATCGCAGCTTAAGGCATTTTTTCATCGATCCGATTTTTAGGCCCGGAAGCTACGTCCACTCTTATATACAGTCAATGGGATTGGCTTTCTTTTGGAGCTTGCCTCAAGTGGCTGTTTGAGGAACTGCAGTTTTTTTGGTACTTCCTCTTTTGCTCCCATTTTTCTGCTCCGGAGGTTGCTAACTTATGAGAAGAGTGCTGTGAGATCTACTGAGCACGTTCATGCTCCCCGGTAGAGGAACCCTCTCAATTTAGGAAATTCCCCAGCTTGTCTTCAAGGTGGCCAAATTTTCATGACAAAAGAAAGCTGCTTGAAAACCTTGAAAAAAAGAGAAATATAATTTCTTCCCCCCCCCCCCCCCCCCCCCCCCCCCCACACACACACACACACACACACACACACACACACACACACACCCGAACATGCTTCTTTCTTTGCTCTGTAATCTTGATTCCTTCAGATAAATTCAGAATACATTTTGGACTTCATGCGTTTAAGGTGGATTGACACACCACAAAATGCAACCGCAGTACGGCTGCCAGCCGAAAACAATGGGACTATTTAGAAAATTTAGTGCATGTCAAATTCAGTCTTATTGTATTTCAGAGTCAAAGAAGGAAAACTGCTGAATTTTTTTTTTTTTTTTTTTAAAGGCCTCCTTTAATCTGACGCTGGCTGTGAATGCAGCCTGGATCACATGACTCAAGGAGGCACGGGTGTTGTGTCACTGGGCTCTTTTGATGGATGAACACAAAAACAACACAATAATCTCACCCCATCCCCCCTCTTCGTCCCTCAGGTGTACGATCTGGCGTCTCCAGGGGAGAGCGTGGACAGCACCCCGGGGTGCCGGCTCACGGACGGCGTGTGCGTGACGGCGGCCGGTTCCTCTTGTGGTCTTCACGCGTCCTGCCTCTCTGAGTGGGGCTCCTTCAGCTGCGAGTGCCAGCCGGGATACACCGGACACAAGTGTGACACGGGTGAGGGACCAATGACATCACAGGAGAATTTAAAATGAGAGACTTTCAATTCTCAAACTTTTCCTTTCGGAAACCAGTTTGAACAAAAGCCGAGACTCCGAACTTTTCATCGATAGTCTTTAAAGTATGATGAACTACAGATGTGCAGCTGCTGGTTAATTCAAACCTAACGCGGATAAGTTTGTTTTCATACGTGTGAAACAGTCTAAACACGTATCTCCTCGTCCCCCCCCCTCCCCTCAGCCGTCCCGGAGTTCTCCTTCGACTCGAGCAGCGTGGTGCGTTTTCAGCTCAGAGGAGGCGGCAGCTCTCGACGCACCAACATTCAGCTGCTCCTACGAACCAGAGCCACCTCGGGCACCTTGCTCTCCGTGACGTCCCGGGAGGCCAACGAGTACATCGTCCTGGAGGTCGGTCCACCCGTCACACAACACTGACAGACCTCTGACTTCACAGCCAACCTCTATCCACAGAGAGGAAAAGGCTTACGTCACGCTTTCAATAGCATTTACATGTCAAAGCAGACTCTATTGTTTTTATTGACAATTTTACAATTTACTCAAATACTGTATCTAAGTACAATATTGAGATACTTCACTATCCCATTTTATGGCACTGCATCTCAGAGGGTAAGAGCTACATCTGACAGTTGAAGTGATTTCCTCTCTAAATTTCTCGTATTTAATCATTTAAATAGCTGTAGTTGTTCAAATGTTTTAAATTAAAAATCAAAGTTTAGAGAAAAAAAAAAATACATTCGGCTACACTATGAATTCAGTTTTTTTGCTTTTCTCTTAACCATTTTTTATCTTAGTGCCTCAGACTTATCTTGTGAACCTGGTATTTCTTTCCTTTATACATTGTTGCACCCATATTACCACTAAAAAATTATATATATAATTCAGTAGTTCTGTCACAGGGAAGAACAACTTGTACTTTTACTTTGATACTTTAGATATATTTCACTGCTAATACTTTTAATTCTTAGGCAGGACTTTTTTTAAACTGTGGCATCATACTTTTACTTCAGTAAAGGCTCGTAGTACTTCTTCCACCCTGTTAAGTCTGACACAGAAGCACAAATGAGGCGGATGTGATGCATCATGGGAGAGATGAAGGTTTCATATTTTTACGTGATAATCTTCTTCTTCTCTATCAGATTTTGGAGGGTCACATCTCGGTGCGGGCCAACCTGGGCGACGGTGCTCATGCGCTGCGGTTACCCGGCCAGCGGGTAGACATCGGGCAGTGGGTCCTGGTCAGCCTCAGTCGCCATGACAACGTGTTCACCCTGCGGCTGGAGCAGGGCGGGGGCTCGCGGGAGGTCCAGGCACAGCTGGGGACCCGCAGGGAGATCGTGGTTCACCCGGCCAGCTTGATGGTCGGCAACGGGCCAAACGCTGGAGACATGGTCGACTTTCAGGGTGAGATCTGGATCTGATGTTGATCCTCCTGGTCGTTTTTTTACAAGGAAGTTTTGACATGACCAAACTGACCTTAAAGGATCTGACGGCCTTGATGAATTTATGAAATCCTAAAATGTTCTTTCTTTTTTGATGTTTGAAAGAAATCCATTATTGTGTAATTACTTAAACCAGAGTATTTTCAGAATGAATTGTCTTTCCACTGTAATTGTGTTTCCTTAAATCTTTGTGGTTTGCATCAACATCATGTTAGGAAACATAAAAAAATTTTTTTTTTTAAAAACAGGGTTTGTTTGCATCGACTCTTTTCTGTCAGGATCTTCTGTTCTCAACTTGGTGGGTTTTGAATCGACTAATATTTAAACGTCAGGTGTTACAACAAATCCACGATTATTAATCAGCCCCAGTTTATCTATCTGTCTGTCCATTATGTTGTACCTCAGAAATATTAGAGACCTTTAAAAAGTTCTTTCCGCTACCTTCAACGGTCACGTGACCCACGACAAACTCATTATAAAGGTCCCTCGTGAATCTCTCCTGATGTCATATCTTCATGGAGTTTTGTGTATTAGCAGCAGTAGCGTCAGTACTGAAAATAAAGTCCTAAAAAACATATTCAGGAATTCTAAACAGACCTCTCCTCATCCAGGCTGTCTGCAGGACGTTCGTTTTAACGGTCAGGTCCTCCCTCTGGACGGGCAGAGCCGGGACTTGGTGACGGTCTTGGAGAGGCGAGGCGTCACCTCCGGGTGCTCCAGCAACGCCTGCAGCAGTCACCCCTGCCTCAGCCCGCTGCGCTGCATCGACCTGTGGAGGAAACACCAGTGCAAGTAAATGACACAAACACAAACTGGTCAGACACACAAAACTTTCATTTAACTGTCTTTGATTTATTCTTTGAAGAGTTTTCTCTTCTGCTTTCCGCTGAGGTCACATATTCAGATGTGCAGAGACCTTTTAAAGTTTTTAAGAATTTATTTCCATTCGGATGCCATTAACTCATCCGTCCTGATCTCCATCACCTCCCAGGTGTCCCGACGGTCAGGTGACGGTGACCGACGACTCGGGTCAGGAGCGATGTGTGCCGTCGCCCTGCGGACCGTCTTCGTGCCGTAACGGCGGCATCTGCCAGGCGCTGTCGCCCGACAGCTACCGGTGCCGGTGTCTGGAGGGCTTCAGGGGTCAGCGCTGCGAGCTGGGGCAGGTCAAAGGTCACCGGCTGGCCGCCCTCAGTCCCAGCTCCATCCTGGCCATCAGCATGTGTCTGCTCGTCTTCTTTGGTAAGAGAGCCATTAATAAAGTCAGTTCAAATAGCTGGGAACCTTTCTGTGTTACACTAAGTTCATTGAATTCAACCAAATTTAAAACAACAAACGTTTTAATGTCTTTACCAAAGAGTATGTTTACTGTTACTGTATCCGACTGTGTGGTTGAAAATTTGCCATTAAAATTGTTTTTTTTTCCCTGTAAAAAAAAAAAAAAAAAAGCAATCAGCAGTGTTTGGTCACGTAGAATTTGTTTATTTCAGAAGTAGGACAAATTCATTGTTTTGCAAGTCACAAATAATTCTCAGTTCTTGTCTTTGAAGTTCTGAGTCTGGCTCCAAACTTTTAACTTTAAATCCTGAAAAAAAATATTCACGCTTCGGGGTTGATTGTTTTAAGTGAGGACAAAAGTCAGCAAATACAGAAAGTCATGTGTTAAGTCATCTCTGTTTTTTTTTTGTTTTTTTGTCAACTCTTAACAGCCCAATCAGCTTAATTCAAACTCATTCACAGAGCTAGAAGCTAGAAAAAAAAAGGAGGAAAAAGAACAAAGAAATGACTTTCAGTTACAAAAATAAAGCGTGGAAGCAAAAGCCACACACACACAGACACATTTTAATACACACAGACACACACATGCTGTCAAATCAACCGTCCCCTCGAGAGACCTTTTGTTCTAAACTTGTGTAACAGTTTGCAGATCGATAGCGTTTCCATTAGTATTGATCTCGAGCGTCCAAACTCAGTGCTCAGTTGCATAAAGGTTTCAACACAAAGAGGTGCTGCATGTTCCATTTTAGCTGTTAATTTGTCTGATCAGTGGAGGGTCGCTGCTTTTTCCACCGAACGGCTTCATTTCCCAACAGCTCAGTTACTCCCTGTTCCCTCCTGAAGAGGATAAATGTGTCAGAGGTGACTTTGGAAACAGACGTCCTTCTAAATGCAACCTCCTAGCTCCCCATGAAAAAAAATGCCAAATGCAAAACTCTGATCCTCTTCCCTCCCTCCGACGGGCTCGTTTGTTTTTCACCTGTTTGTCATAATTAAAAAGATGTTTCTAAACGAACGTTGTTCTGATTTATCGAGTCGAAATGACTCCGCAGAGCAGCTTTAATGAGACCGCTGCTACAAATGTACAGGAAGGAAATGAATGTGCGACCCGCTGGTGCAGGAGCACGTTCACGTTCAAAGATGCATATTTATACTGTCCTCCTCTCTCTCTCTCTCTCTCTCTGCGTGTGTGTGTGTGTGTGTGTGTGTGTGTGTGTGTGTGTGTGTTGTGTTGTGTGTGTGTAGCGGTGCTGGTGGCGGTGACGGTGTGGAACCAGAAAGGCAGCCGCAACAAGTTCAGGAAGCGAGGAGTTTACCACATCCCCGCTGAGCACGAGAGCTGGGAGGACATCCGAGAAAACATCCTGAACTACAACGAAGAGGGAGGTGGAGAGCAGGACCAGGTACACACACGCACACGCACGCACGCACACACACACACACACACACACACACACACACACACACACACACACACACACACACACACACAAACAAACACACACTGTGGGGGCTTTGTTCTACTCTTCTACTTTAAATAAGGGACCCTGCACACTGTCAGACAACTGAAACTGTATGATTTTAGCAGACAAGTTCAGACAATAAATATTCCACTTGTGTCCTGTCATTGCGTACAGAACACTTTTAGTTCCAAATATTTGCAGTAAGGAGACCTTCAATTGGACGAAAGAAATTCAAAAAGATCTTCAAAATAAAGTTCATCTTTGTGTTTCAAGTCCACAGTTTTTAAAGCTTTGTGATTATTACTAAAACACTTTGTAATGTTGCTTTTTTTTTTTTTTAAATTATTTTATAAATAAAGTTATTATTATGTGACGTGTAAAATACATTCAAAGGTCATTTCAAAGTCTCGCAATCTGCACAAAAATAAATGCAGGCTAAATAAGCCTGGATAAAAGCACAGTATAAATATTTCTATTGACTATTCAGATTTATTCTAGTGTGTGAAACGTGGTTACAGACAGACCAGACCAGTATGCAGCTTGTCACATTGGTAAAGACCATCATACAACTCTGCATATCCAAACATGTAGAAAGTGTTGGACCAGGTTGTGTTGCGCAGTGGAGAGAGACCGCACTGTCTGGGACGGGTGATGTGTGGTGCAGAAATCCTGGGAAAACGTCCTGAAGAGTCGCAGGAAAATGTACAAATTCTACATGACAGCATATTTGTTTCATAATAATACATTAACTTACATTAGTACTTTGGGAAACAGGAAATACAACAACCACAGTGTTAATGTCCGCCCTTCAAAATAAATGTTTCTTCCTAATCCTCTAAAGACTTTACATTAATTTTAATGCCTTATTTATCAATTAAAAATCCTCCATACATTTGTAAACACTGTGCAGAAGATTCAGACTTCACTTCAAGGGAATAATGAGGACACGATATCAAAGTTTGTTCGGTAAAATTCAGTTCAGAGCCAGTTTACAACACCCGACTCGATTCTGTATGACATTGAAATGACATTTTATGTACAGAGTTAGTATGTTCTTCCCTCCGTCCTTTCAGAACGGCTATGACATCACAGAGTTGAAGCGTCCGCTCTGCTCCAGTTTGTCCCAGTCGTCCTCGTGCACCACCGCCCCGCTCATCAAATCCTCGCCAGGCTCCCAGGAGGAAGTTCATCCGTCCGGCTCCTCCTGCAGCTCGGGCGCTCCCTACCTGAGCATCCCGCATCACCACCACCACCACCACCAGCAGCAGCAGCAGCAACAGCAACAGCACGCCGCCAACGGCAACTACAGCAGCGATGCAGCCTACGCCAACTACACCGCTCACGTGGGCAGAGACCCGGAGACGAGCAGCTACGCCGACGCCCCGTCTGGCTCACGCTCCCACGTGGAGTTTAAAAGCTACGTGGCGCGAATCATTTGGGAGGCGGACAACGACGGCGAGGCCCTCCCGCCGGACGCCTACCACGTCTGGTGCGTGGAGGGCTCTGGGTCTTTGGCGGGAAGCCTCAGCTCGCTGGGGTCGACCGCGTCCCGCAGAAACGTCGCCAACGGCCGCGGCGTCAAGGAGGAGGAGGAGGAGGAGGACGACGACGGAGGGTTCGTCTATGACAGGCTGTCGCGCTGGGGCCCCAAGTTCCAGGCGCTCAGCGAGATGTACGACCGGCCCCAGCTCACGCTCTCTTACAGGGACGCAATGGCCTACATACAGAAGAGCCACAGCCACGACCCGCTGCCTCATCACCACTAGGAGGCGCTACACAACCCCCAACTACACACACATGCAGTGTTTATGTCGGCTGAAAGGGACTCGGTGCTGCGTTCACGTCACATCTGAAACCCCCTCCCCAATAAAAAAAAAAAAAAAAAAAAAAGCAAAGATGGCAGGTCAGGTATCGTCCTGCAGGGCTGAATGCTGTGAATACAATCAATATTATTAATTACTATCACTGAATATTATTATTAATGATATTAAGATATGTTATATTGAGATGTTTATGTATATGCAGAATAATACAGATACAAATTTATTTCACTTTACCAGAAAATAACCACAAAACAACAGACTGACAATTAGTTGGAAGTCCTCAACAAATTACTTTAAAATCAAATCTGAATATAAAAAATTTCTTTTTTGTTTTTAAAATCCCTCCTTATTGGTAACGTTCGTAGATTTGTAGCCCCGTTTGCTGGAGTCCAATAAAGTTTGTGGATTCTTAAAAGTCCACATTTGTCCCAACAAGTGATGTTTTTAGTTCTTTTGGCTGATTAAATGTCAAAGATCAGGGAAGTAAGATTGGCATGTTTTATTAATTTAAAAAAAAGAAGGGACAAAATTAAGAAGAAAACTATAAAAGAAGCAAAGTTTTGTGGACCAGGGACAACAATCGAAAAACAACTCTTGTTTAAGAAAGTAGAAAAGGGTGATAAATGACAGACATGGTTTACATTATTTAAAATTTTAAAAAAAAATTAGTATTCTGAAAACTGTTCCACTTCAATATTCTGTATTCTGATATTAAGCTAAAATAAAGTCAGAAAGATGTCAAACAAATCCCACATACAGCCTTGAAAGTGACTCCAATCAATCAGCCCCATTAACTAAAAACACCTTTGTGGCTCCCCAGCAGGCCTTGAGATCTGATTGGTTGCTTCGGACACCAACTCAGAATACTCTGTCACGATTGGCTCCTGGTCGTGATAGAGGCCGGACCAACCGGTCGGTATGTAATCCTGCGATCGCTCAGTCGTGAGGCGCGAACAGGAAACCACAGCAGAGACACTTTGATGTGAGTAAAACCAAACTGCTGAAGGTCGCATATCAAACGTTACGATTTAGCAGTGATCACATGACCACAGGTGAAACACACATTGGCTGGGCTTTCATTCATTCCCGGTGACCTTCACAGTTCTCATTTGTTTGTTCATTTCAAAAGCTTTTCATCCATTTTGAACTAGTTTCCACTTTGATATTATTAGTTTTGCTGGTGTAAACTCACCTGTAAAGTGGTGTGATTGTGTTACTGTAGCAGTTCGCAGTTTTTTTAAAAAAAATTTTTTTATTATTATTAAATGTTTTTATGCTAAATAACAAATTCAGGCCTCAAAACACAAAACAGCACCAGAAGTACCTGCTGAACACGGTTCAGTAAATGAGATGTGACGTGAAGGCGGCAGCTCGGCTCCCTCGTGAAGTTCCACGGCGGCCGTAGAGCGGAGACGCGTTCGGGGCTGGAGGTTCATCGAGATCCTCGTGTTCCCTCATGTAGAAAACAAGATGCAGGACGGAGACGTTCGAGGTCCGAGTCGTGGTTCAGAGGTTCAAAGTATAAAAAAAAAACAAAAAAACGAAACAAAACGAAAAAGCACAGAGAACTTTTTCTGGTTCATTTGCCAGCTTTACGCAGGAATATGTCACACAGCGATATTTACTTTTATTTCTCTCTTTAAAAGCAGCTCAGTGTGATGTTGGTTCAGTTTTTTTTGGCGGTTTGTGGGTCGTTGAGTTTCGTTGTTGGAAGATGTGGACATTCAGGGTCAAAAGTTGATGTTTTCTGGAAGAAGATTACCATCAAATTATGTCAGAAATGTTCGGGGTGAGTGGAGCTGTGTTGATGAATTATTCTGGTTCATTTAAAAAAATAAAATACACAGACAACATTAAGGCCTTGGTGTTTAAAAAGTCTTACAAAGAGACCTCAAAGTTCTCCTTTAAGGGCATTTTAATCTTTTTATCTCCGCCCTGACAGTTTTTCATTCTGACCCTGCCATGCCTCCCACAACCAGCCAACAAAACAAAAAATCCATTTCGCAAAGAAACACTCCCAAGGACAAACTTTTCTTTTACAGTTTCTTTCTGTTAATGAACATCTATTCGCCTCCCTGCTTTCTGCATTTCCACACATTACCCAGACCTCTGGAAAAAAAACCTCAATAAACAGCTCTTAATTTCTCTTTTTCTACCCTCTTGTTGCACTAGTAGATGAGTAGAGTCCTCACACGGAACAGAGGAGCCATTTGCCAGTAAAAAAAAGGCAGAAACTACAGAGAAATAAAAACCTAGTGAGCTCACAGGGCTGTTGCTAAAAGAATAAGTTTGAGATCTGCATTTATATATTACAGACCTTCGTTTTGGTTATTGAGCTCCAGAGGGGGCTGCAGAGAGGAGTTGGAGGGAACTGTTGAAAAAAAAAAAGAAAAAAAAAGCACAAAACAAATTCCAAGTTTTAAATCATCTAAATTTACAGATCTGAGAGTGGACAAGTTCAGATAACCGCAGAACAAAGTGTGAGCACGAAATCCTGAAAAACCAAGGAGGTGACAGAAACTCACCGGTTTCCATCTCAACCTGAAGCCTCTTGAATTCACTTTGTGGCCACCTGATGGTCTTTTTGTTCCTCAGCTTCTGTAAATCCAGCTGTTTGTTTAAGCCATCAGCTTTGCCTGTGTTCATTTATTATTCATCACCTGCCAGCCTTGGTGACAGTAAATTTCCTTGAACGTCTCCCTGAAGGTGTGATGAGGACCAAGTAGTTGAGGTCGGACGTTTCAGGACACCAGCTTTTCCTTCGAACACTTTTCAAGCAGCCAAATGTTCCTTTTTTTTTTTCTTCTTTTTTTTTTAACTCTAGAAAATGAGAAGCAGCGGTTTGTTCGGCGGTGGCTGCAGACTTAATCCAGCGTCTGATGGTTGTTTCTCAGCCTACCTCTCGGCCACGTATGTTGTCATTACAACGCCCGATGAATGTAGTTTTATATTTAGAGACCGGTGGAGGGAGTGTTAGCAAGCAAAGAGTACAATCAAAGAAGAAGTTTATTTTAAACTCTTTATTTAACGAAAGGATTTGACGCACGCTTAAGTCAATCTCCAACAAAACGGCAACACATGTAAACAAATCCAGATACTTTTAAAGGTTTTTGCACCTCAAGTCATGATTCTCTCCCTGATACTGAAATATGTTTAATCCAAAAGCCGAGTTGGAAACAGATTCTATGATATTTTCCAGTTTTTATTTGTCTTCAGGTTACTGGATAAAGAAAAAGAAGGGATCCCTGTCAGAATTGTACTCACAGCTATGCACCCAAATGGAAAAACACAGGTGTCTTTTTATAAACTGATGTGAAGCTCCAGATGTTGTCAGAGTTTTGACCTGTACTGTGTTCAACATCTGTCGATGTTTGTTGTAAATCTGATGTTTTTAAATCAGTTTGACGCGCGTGGTCGTGTTAAATTCAATCGCATTTATTGTTAAACTGAAGGGTTTAAAGTGTCGTTTGGCACCGAGCTGTGCTGATCTGTATCATACGATGTACATAATGGACGTTTTATAGCAACCTAACATGGAATATTCCTTTTGTATATGACTTTTAATAAAAAGGCCTTTTTCCCCCAGAAGTTGGATTTGAACTTTTGATGCTTTTTGCTTTTTTTAGGTTTTGATTTAAGGTTTGATTGAATTCAGTAAAGTCTCACTATTACAAATTATATTTTATATATATATACATATATATATATATATGTATATATATATATATATATATATATATATATATATATATATATATATAAAATAAATTTAAAAAAAAATATATATATATATAGTTCAAAGGGTATTATAGTCACAAAATATTACAAATATACAAATTAAAGGTGCATTACTACCTCAGTAGTATTCAGTGCAGAGGGGGAATGTAACTAAGCACAATTAATGAAGTACTTTTCTGTACTTTAGTGTAAGTTTGAGTCACATTTAAAGAAATGTTGTACTTTTTACTGAACTGCATTTTCCTGCCAGCTTTACTTACTTTACAAATTAAGATCTTTGCAAACGTATATAAAATATCTCACTACTTCCTCCACCACTGATTCAATGTAATAATAAACACCAATACTTAAAGCATAGGTTAGTGTCTTCATATTGGCAAAGCTGCTATGCCAACATATTAATATGAAATATAGTTATCCAAGGTACTTCAAGGTCACAGCACAGTATTATTACAAAATTATGTTCTTAAGTACAAAACAGTGAAAAATAGTATTGTCAAATGTACTTCATTGTATTATCATTAATAAATACAATATTAGCACATACAAAATTTGGGAATTTCCGGCACAATAATCATGGCTGTGTATGGAATTAGTGTGCTTAAATAGTGATTTAGTGAACTTTTATTTTTAACCTGTTACAGTAAAAGCTGACAACTCGTTTACACGTAATTTTATCAACAAGTTAATAAAAGATTATTTCAGATAATAACAACAAGACAATGAAGAGTCAAGCACTAAAACATCCACCTCACATGCGACCAACACTGTCATAATGTAGTTTTAGGCTTCTTTAACTTGAATTTCTGACAACATATTGTTCATATTACACAGGCTGATACCGTGACCTAAATTGTTACCACTGTTAAGGTTTGATCATTTTTGTCGAGGCTATTTTGTGGATGATTCAGTTAACAGAATATTTAGTGTTGTTTTACTTGGGAAGTTTTTTGCCCTGATAAGAAGTAAAAGTTAATATTTGCTGATGTGGTACAACACTGCCACCTTGTGGTGAAAAGTGAGACTCCCCAACACGACCTGATTTTATGTAAAGTACCTGGAAATGTTCTTCTACTTCTTCTTCATCGACTTCTATTTCTTCTTCTACTACTTCTACTTCTACTACTTCTTCTACTTCTTCTAATTCTACTTTTTCCTCTACTTCTTCTACTTCTTTTCTTCTACTTCAACTTCATCTACTTCTACTTCTTCATCTACTTCTACTTCTTCTACTTCTACTTCTACTACTTCTACTTCGACTGCTTCTACTTCTACTTCTACTTTTTCTTCTAGTTCTACTTCTTCTACTTCTTCTACTTCTACTACTTCTAATTTCACTACTTATACTTATACTTTTTCTTCTACTTCTACTTCTTTTACTTCTACTTTTACTACTTCTACTTTTTCTTCAACTTCTTCCTCAAATGTTAGCCTATAGTACGACAATAACACAAATTCCATAATTGTCTTTTTACTCAATTTGTATTTAAGTAATTATAGGACTAATAATTAAATGTTATTGTTTACTTTTTCCAATTAAGATTTAAATGCATGAGCATTATACTAATACTGAGATTTATGAAGTTAACTTAAATTCTATTATTATTTTTGGTTTAATTTCTTTTCTTTCTTTTCTTTTTTTTAAAAAGGGCTCTCAAGTGGTCCATAAGGAGTCCTGCAAGAATCCAAACCTCTTTGATTTGCGTCCCCATGTCTGATCTGTAGTTTTTCTGGCTGAAACCATCTTTCCTCCCGCTGAGACAAGTTCCTTCAATTCTTGCTGTATTTTTGTGCCTCAACCACTAGTGTGCTCATCTTACCGAGTCATCGTTTGTTGGGATGGTGACCTCTGACCCCTCCATCCCTCCGCCTCCCTGACACACATATAGAGCGGACGTGGATTTGACGTGGAGCATGTACATCGTTACAAACAATGGAGGGAGCGTTTTGTTCTCTGATGCAGCTGCTGCTGTTCTGTCAGTGTGGCGACCAATCTGAGTTATCGATCGTGACGGTGAGGACATTTTGGAGCAATTTAGTCTTTATATTTTGTCTGAAGGTGCTCGAAGTGTTTCTTTCTATCGGAAAAACGAAAGCGGGAAAGCAGACGTGCTCATGTAAATGATTTGGTAAAACATTTATTTTCTCTTATAAACCTATAGGCATTTTTTTTTTTTCGAAAAGGAGTGTCAACATTAGGAGTCAGAATTTGTTTTATAGGGTCCTCACAAGTAGTGATACTTTGTGTGTTGGAGCGTTCATTGTCTTTGACAAGAGAGTCTCTGTCTGTTTCCTCATCATCTTAAACATGTTGTCTTCAGTTTAGGAAAATAAACTTCAAAATCACAGCCTGCAGTTAACAAAACAAAACAGCAGTTTTTCATTCGTTAATCTGCCAATATTTAATTTTTTAACGGTAAACCTTTTACTCTATCTTGTGTAATATTTCATATAATCTAATGTCTCAGGCTCAAGGTGATTAAATTTGACATCAGATAAAGAGAAGCGCACCCACTAATGATGAGTGTTTAAAATTGTTTATCATTACCAAATACATTTTTAATAACTTGCGCATTTCTGGAAACAATCAATTATTAGTCATCTGTTGAGCTTCCAATCGCTAAATTATTGTAGCTCTACCACAACAGATATTATCATGACACCCAAACCAACATGTTAGTGCATCCCTCTCTCGTTTCATTTCAGTCTCGTTTATTTTTTGTAAATATGTGTGTAGTCTTACACATAAATGCCCCACGAAGTCTTGTTGTGCTTGACAATAAAAGTTCTTCAATCTCGAATCTTTCCGACTTCCCTCCACTGGTTTCTGCTGAAGACGTAAATCTTTTAAAAAGAAAGAAATCTTTCAGTTCTGTTTAACGTTGTTTAATCTTCTTTAATCTTGTTACCAGCAGCTGTCACTTCTTTCAAGAAGACGGTGGAGCAAAATTCATTGTAGTCCTTCGAGAGATTGAGCTGAGCGCTGTTCGAATATGGAGAGATTACACAACCTGTGTGTGTGTGGGGGGGGGGGGGGTGGGGGGGGGGGCTGAATCCACGCTTTCCCATGCCAACACAATACACTCACTCTGGGGGGATGCACATATATAAGCGGGAGGGAGGGCTCCTCTGTCTGCCAATATACCCTATATATGTCTCAGACAAACACACACACACACACACACACACACACACACACACACACAGCGGTGAATGCCACAGTCATTATTCATCCTTTTGTCTTGACTGTGTGTGTGTGTGTGTGTGTGTGTGTGTGTGTGTGTGTGTGTGTGTGTGTGCTTATATTACTGATGTTGTAGGGACATACAACTGTTTACACTGTGACATTTTGGGGACCAGTTCAGGTTTAGGATAATGTAAAGTTTAGGTCAGATTAAAGTCGGGTTGGGGATTAAGTTATGCTCAGGGTTGGGTTAGGTTTGGTAAATCAGGTTTAGTTTTGGTTAAAGATTAGTTTAGGTTAGGTTAGAGTCTGTTTACATTAAGGTCAGGATAAGGTTAGGTTTAGGTCAAATCAAATTCATGTTAAGGATGAGTTGAGGTTCGGTTAAGTCGGGGCTGGGTTTGATTAATCAGCCTTAGTTTTGGTTAGGGGTTAATTTGGGTTAGGTTAAAGTCAGGTTATGTTTAGGTTCAGGCATGGGCGTATCCACGGCCTTTTTAGGCGGATCGTGTGTCCCCCCCCCCAATACTGAGAAAATACCAATCTGTCTCAAATGGACTGAGACTGCCTGAAATTGGTCCTCTTTGGGAACTGTTTTTGTACCACCTTAAACAGAAACCATGGCGACAATATTGGTTGCAAAATTGTTCATATTAAGTCCAGAGCAGAGCAAATGGTGTCCGCGTTACTGCAGATGGTTTGTAAAATGGACAAACTCTTTAGTTTCTCTTCAGCTCTTTCTGTCATAACTGCTGCTGGCTCTACTTTCTGCCCCCACTGGTCCTGTGCTTGTTTGCATTTAGACAAGATGTGCATGTTTGGTTAAAAGCAAGAATGTCTGGGTAAAGTTAGATTCAGTTTGACTTAGGGCTGCACCTAAATATTTATTTTTAATTACTCACAACACTATTTTCACGATTAATCATTTTGTCAATGAAACCTCGGAACTTTTTGAAAAAATGGCCAACACAAGATCCCAGATGACATCCTAAAATGTATTCAATTTCATTATTTAACCCTAGAATATCAAATTTAGAGTCATGTAAAACCAAGGAAAGGAGCCCACTGTCACGTTTGAGTCTTCAACCGGCAAATGTTTCGCATTTTGTATTTGAAAGACCTCAACAATCATTAGATAATGGAAACTGATGGAGAATCGTTTTCTCTTCACTGACCGCTGCAGCTCTAGTTCGGTGTTTCCAGGAAGTAAATGTAAATCAAAAACCTTGTCTGCTTGTTGCTGCATTTTCAGACAGATTTTATGGCTCTGTAGCAGCTCATGAACTCCTGCAGTAAGATTTTCAACACTTCCTGTGTTTAAGTTGTCCCTCTTTAGCACTGGAGTGTTTTTCTTGACACATGACGGGATTCCTCTGTTTTCTCTCGAGCTGCTTTAAGGTAAACGTCGCACTGAACTGAGACCTGCTGTCTGTCTAAAACGCTCCTTTATCACCGCGGTGTGTAAACTAACAGAGCATGAAAATTCGACTTTACTGGAGGCTTCACTCACAGGAATGTTTCTGTGAGGCAGAGAAATTAAATGGCCAAAATTTACAATCTCAGAAGGTGAAGTAAGACAAAAAAATCCACTCTGCAAATCATCTGTGTAAAAGCAAAGCTGCTGGAGTTGTTGGTCCTAAAGGTTTTTATTCCTGAAGTAGACTATGAGTTGGTTGGTTTATAATTAAACAGCTGAGAGGAAAGTTTAGGGAAACTTAAATAACACCACTGAGCAAATGACACTCATTTGCACCACCTGTTGTTGTGAAAGCGTGTTAGACATCCCAGTTACGGCTTTAACACTTAACCCACTTTCAGATTTGTGAAAAAACAAATCAAAAACCATGTCGTCCAAAATTTCACGTCCCATAGTAGGACTTTTTGTAATTTTTTGGACGATATGCTATTGTATGACTTTTTTTATGATATTTTGGACATGCTATAGTATGACTTTTTTTTATGATATTTTGGACATGCTATAGTATGACTTTTTTTATGATATTTTGGACGTGATATTGTATGACTTTTTTTTATGATATTTTGGACGTGATATAGTATGACTTTTTTTATGATATTTTGGACGTGATATTGTATGACTTTTTTTATGATATTTTGGACGTGATATTGTATGACTTTTTTTTATGATATTTTGGACGTGATATAGTATGACTTTTTTTAATGATATTTTGGACGTGATATTGTATGACTTTTTTTTATGATATTTTGGACGTGATAATGTATGACCTTTTTTATAATATTTTGGACATGCTATAGTATGACTTTTTTTATGATATTTTGGACGTGATATTGTATGACCTTTTTTATAATATTTTGGACATGCTATAGTATGACTTTTTTTATGATATTTTGGACATGCTATAGTATGACTTTTTTTTGTGATATTTTGGACATGCTGTAGTATGACTTTTTTTTATGATATTTTGGACGTGATATTGTATGACTTTTTTTATGATATTTTGGACGTGATATTGTATGACTTTTTTTATGATATTTTGGACGTGATATTGTATGACTTTTTTTTATGATATTTTGGACATGCTATAGTATGACTTTTTTTATGATATTTTGGACGTGATATTGTATGACTTTTTTTATGATATTTTGGACGTGATATTGTATGACTTTTTTTTATGATATTTTGGACATGCTATAGTATGACTTTTTTTATGATATTTTGGACATGCTATTGTATGACTTTTTTTTATGATATTTTGGACATGCTGTAGTATGACTTTTTTTTATGATATTTTGGACGTGATATTGTATGACTTTTTTTTATGATATTTTGGACGTGATAATGTATGACCTTTTTTATAATATTTTGGACATGCTATAGTATGACTTTTTTTATGATATTTTGGACGTGATATTGTATGACTTTTTTATGATATTTTGGACATGCTATAGTATAACTTTTTTTATGATATTTTGGACATGCTATAGTATGACTTTTTTTTATGATATTTTGGACATGCTATAGTATGACTTTTTTATGATATTTTGGACATGCTATAGTATGACTTTTTTTATGATATTTTGGACGTGATATTGTATGACTTTTTTTATGATATTTTGGACATGATATTGTATGACTTTTTTTATGATATTTTGGACATGCTGTAGTATGACTTTTTTTTATGATATTTTGGACGTGATATTGTATGACTTTTTTTATGATATTTTGGACGTGATATTGTATGACTTTTTTTTATGATATTTTGGACGTGATATAGTATGACTTTTTTTAATGATATTTTGGACGTGATATTGTATGACTTTTTTTTATGATATTTTGGACGTGATAATGTATGACCTTTTTTATAATATTTTGGACATGCTATAGTATGACTTTTTTTATGATATTTTGGACGTGATATTGTATGACCTTTTTTATAATATTTTGGACATGCTATAGTATGACTTTTTTTATGATATTTTGGACATGCTATAGTATGACTTTTTTTATGATATTTTGGACATGCTATAGTATGACTTTTTTTATGATATTTTGGACGTGATATTGTGTGACTTTTTTTGTGATATTTTGGACATGCTATAGTATGACTTTTTTTATGATAGTTTGGACGTGATATTGTATGACTTTTTTTATGATATTTTGGACGTGATATTGTATGACTTTTTTTTATGATATTTTGGACATGCTATAGTATGACTTTTTTTATGATATTTTGGACATGCTATTGTATGACTTTTTTTTATGATATTTTGGACATGCTGTAGTATGACTTTTTTTTATGATATTTTGGACGTGATATTGTATGACTTTTTTTATGATATTTTGGACGTGATATTGTTTGACTTTTTTTTATGATATTTTGGACGTGATAATGTATGACCTTTTTTATAATATTTTGGACATGCTATAGTATGACTTTTTTTATGATATTTTGGACGTGATATTGTATGACTTTTTTATGATATTTTGGACATGCTATAGTATAACTTTTTTTATGATATTTTGGACATGCTATAGTATGACTTTTTTTTATGATATTTTGGACATGCTATAGTATGACTTTTTTATGATATTTTGGACATGCTATAGTATGACTTTTTTTATGATATTTTGGACGTGATATTGTATGACTTTTTTTATGATATTTTGGACATGATATTGTATGACTTTTTTTATGATATTTTGGACATGATATTGTATGACTTTTTTATAATATTTTGGACATGCTATAGTATGACTTTTTTTATGATATTTTGGACATGCTATAGTATGACTTTTTTTATGATATTTTGGACATGCTATAGTATGACTTTTTTTATGATATTTTGGACGTGATATTGTATGACTTTTTTTGTGATATTTTGGACATGCTATAGTATGACTTTTTTTATGATAGTTTGGACGTGATATTGTATGACTTTTTTTATGATATTTTGGACGTGATATTGTATGACTTTTTTTTATGATATTTTGGACATGCTATAGTATGACTTTTTTTATGATATTTTGGACATGCTATTGTATGACTTTTTTTTATGATATTTTGGACATGCTGTAGTATGACTTTTTTTTATGATATTTTGGACGTGATATTGTATGACTTTTTTTATGATATTTTGGACGTGATATTGTTTGACTTTTTTTTATGATATTTTGGACGTGATAATGTATGACCTTTTTTATAATATTTTGGACATGCTATAGTATGACTTTTTTTATGATATTTTGGACGTGATATTGTATGACTTTTTTATGATATTTTGGACATGCTATAGTATAACTTTTTTTATGATATTTTGGACATGCTATAGTATGACTTTTTTTTATGATATTTTGGACATGCTATAGTATGACTTTTTTATGATATTTTGGACATGCTATAGTATGACTTTTTTTATGATATTTTGGACGTGATATTGTATGACTTTTTTTATGATATTTTGGACATGATATTGTATGACTTTTTTTATGATATTTTGGACATGATATTGTATGACTTTTTTATGATATTTTGGACATGCTATAGTATGACTTTTTTATGATATTTTGGACGTGATATTGTGTGACTTTTTTATGATATTTTGGACATGCTATAGTGTGACTTTTTTATGATATTTTGGACATGCTATAGTATGACTTTTTTTTATGATATTTTGGACATGCTATAGTATGACTTTTTTATGATATTTTGGACATGCTATAGTATGACTTTTTTTATGATATTTTGGACGTGATATTGTATGACTTTTTTTATGATATTTTGGACATGATATTGTATGACTTTTTTTATGATATTTTGGACATGCTATAGTATGACTTTTTTTTATGATATTTTGGACATGATATTGTATGACTTTTTTTTATGATATTTTGGACATGCTGTAGTATGACTTTTTTTTATGATATTTTGGACGTGATATTGTATGACTTTTTTTTATGATATTTTGGACATGCTGTAGTATGACTTTTTTTTATGATATTTTGGACATGATATTGTATGACTTTTTTTATGATATTTTGGACATGCTATAGTATGACTTTTTTTTATGATATTTTGGACATGATATTGTATGACTTTTTTTTATGATATTTTGGACATGATATTGTATGACTTTTTTTATGATATTTTGGACATGCTATAGTATGACTTTTTTTATGATATTTTGGACGTTATATTGTATGACTTTTTTATGATATTTTGTACATGCTATAGTATGACTTTTTTTTATGATATTTTGGACGTGATATTGTATGACTTTTTTTATGATATTTTGGACGTGATATTGTATGACTTTTTTATGATATTTTGGACATGATATTGTATGACTTTTTTATGATATTTTGGACATGCTATAGTATGACTTTTTTATGATATTTTGGACGTGATATTGTGTGACTTTTTTATGATATTTTGGACATGCTCTAGTATGACTTTTTTTAATGATATTTTGGACATGATATTGTATGACTTTTTTTATGATATTTTGGACATGCTATAGTATGACTTTTTTTTATGATATTTTTGACATGATATTGTATGACTTTTTTTTATGATATTTTGGACATGCTGTAGTATGACTTTTTTTTATGATATTTTGGACGTGATAATGTATGACTTTTTTTATGATATTTTGGACATGCTATAGTATGACTTTTTTTGTGATATTTTGGACGTGATATTGTATGACTTTTTTTATGATATTTTGGACATGCTATAGTATGACTTTTTTTTAATGATATTTTGGACATGCTATAGTATGACTTTTTTTTATGATATTTTGGACGTGATATTGTATGACTTTTTTTTATGATATTTTGGACGTGATATAGTATGACTTTTTTTATGATATTTTGGACATGATATTGTATGACTTTTTTTATGATATTTTGGACGTGATATTGTATGACTTTTTTTTACGATATTTTGGACGTGATATAGTATGACTTTTTTTAATGATATTTTGGACGTGATATTGTATGACTTTTTTTTATGATATTTTGGACGTGATATTGTATGACTTTTTTTTATGATATTTTGGACGTGATAATGTATGACCTTTTTTATAATATTTTGGACATGCTATAGTATGACTTTTTTTATGATATTTTGGACGTGATATTGTATGACTTTTTTTTATGATATTTTGGACGTGATAATGTATGACCTTTTTTATAATATTTTGGACATGCTATAGTATGACTTTTTTTATGATATTTTGGACATGCTATAGTATGACTTTTTTTATGATATTTTGGACATGCTATAGTATGACTTTTTTTGTGATATTTTGGACGTGATATTGTATGACTTTTTTTGTGATATTTTGGACGTGATATTGTATGACTTTTTTTATGATATTTTGGACGTGATATTGTATGACTTTTTTTAATGATATTTTGGACATGCTGTAGTATGACTTTTTTTATGATATTTTGGACATGCTATAGTATGACTTTTTTTATGATATTTTGGACATGCTGTAGTATGACTTTTTTTATGATATTTTGGACGTGATAATGTATGACTTTTTTTATGATATTTTGGACATGCTATAGTATGACTTTTTTTATGATATTTTGGACATGCTATAGTATGACTTTTTTTATGATATTTTGGACGTGATATTGTATGACTTTTTTTATGATATTTTGGACATGCTATAGTATGACTTTTTTTATGATATTTTGGACGTGTTATTGTATGACTTTTTTTATGATATTTTGGACGTGATAATGTATGACCTTTTTTATAATATTTTGGACATGCTATAGTATGACTTTTTTTATGATATTTTGGACGTGATATTGTATGACTTTTTTTTATGATATTTTGGACGTGATAATGTATGACCTTTTTTATAATATTTTGGACATGCTATAGTATGACTTTTTTTTATGATATTTTGGACGTGATATTGTATGACTTTTTTTTATGATATTTTGGACATGCTGTAGTATGACTTTTTTTATGATATTTTGGACATGCTATAGTATGACTTTTTTTATGATATTTTGGACATGCTGTAGTATGACTTTTTTTATGATATTTTGGACGTGATAATGTATGACTTTTTTTATGATATTTTGGACGTGATATTGTATGACTTTTTTTATGATATTTTGGACATGCTATAGTATGACTTTTTTTATGATATTTTGGACGTGATATTGTATGACTTTTTTTATGATATTTTGGACGTGATATTGTATGACTTTTTTATGATATTTTGTACATGCTATAGTATGACTTTTTTTTATGATATTTTGGACGTGATATTGTATGACTTTTTTTATGATATTTTGGACGTGATATTGTATGACTTTTTTTTACGATATTTTGGACATGCTATAGTATGACTTTTTTTTATGATATTTTGGACATGCTGTAGTATGACTTTTTTTATGATATTTTGGACGTGATATTATATGACTTTTTTTTTATGATATTTTGGACGTGATATTGTATGACTTTTTTTATGATATTTTGGACGTGATATTGTATGACTTTTTTTTATGATATTTTGGACATGCTATAGTATGACTTTTTTTTATGATATTTTGGACGTAATAATGTATGACTTTTTTTATGATATTTTGGACGTGATAATGTATGACTTTTTTTATGATATTTTGGACATGCTATAGTATGACTTTTTTTATGATATTTTGGACGTGATATTGTATGACTTTTTTTATGATATTTTGGACATGCTATAGTATGACTTTTTTTTATGATATTTTGGACATGATATTGTATGACTTTTTTTTATGATATTTTGGACATGCTGTAGTATGACTTTTTTTATGATATTTTGGACATGATATTGTATGACTTTTTTTATGATATTTTGGACGTGATATTGTATGACTTTTTTTTATGATATTTTGGACATGCTGTAGTATGACTTTTTTTTATGATATTTTGGACGTGATAATGTATGACTTTTTTTATGATATTTTGGACATGCTATAGTATGACTTTTTTTGTGATATTTTGGACATGCTATAGTATGACTTTTTTATGATATTTTGGACGTGATAATGTATGACTTTTTTTATGATATTTTGGACATGCTATAGTATGACTTTTTTTATGATATTTTGGACATGCTATAGTATGACTTTTTTATGATATTTTGGACGTGATAATGTATGACTTTTTTTATGATATTTTGGACATGCTATAGTATGACTTTTTTTATGATATTTTGGACATGCTATAGTATGACTTTTTTTATGATATTTTGGACGTGATATTGTATGACTTTTTTTATGATATTTTGGACATGCTATAGTATGACTTTTTTTATGACATTTTGGACGTGATAATGTATGACTTTTTTTATGATATTTTGGACATGCTATAGTATGACTTTTTTTATGACATTTTGGACGTGATAATGTATGACTTTTTTTATGATATTTTGGACATGCTATAGTATGACTTTTTTTATGATATTTTGGACGTGATATTGTATGACTTTTTTTATGATATTTTGGACATGCTATAGTATGACTTTTTTTATGATATTTTGGACGTGATATTGTATGACTTTTTTTATGATATTTTGGACATGCTATAGTATGACTTTTTTTTATGATATTTTGGACGTGATATTGTATGACTTTTTTTTATGATATTTTGGACATGATATTGTATGACTTTTTTTTATGATATTTTGGACATGCTGTAGTATGACTTTTTTTATGATATTTTGGACGTGATATTGTATGACTTTTTTTTATGATATTTTGGACGTGATATTGTATGACTTTTTTTATGATATTTTGGATGTGATATTGTATGACTTTTTTTTATGATATTTTGGACATGCTATAGTATGACTTTTTTTTATGATATTTTGGACGTAATAATGTATGACTTTTTTTATGATATTTTGGACGTGATAATGTATGACTTTTTTTATGATATTTTGGACATGCTATAGTATGACTTTTTTTATGATATTTTGGACATGATATTGTATGACTTTTTTTTATGATATTTTGGACATGCTGTAGTATGACTTTATTTATGATATTTTGGACATGATATTGTATGACTTTTTTTATGATATTTTGGACGTGATATTGTATGACTTTTTTTATGATATTTTGGACATGCTGTAGTATGACTTTTTTTATGATATTTTGGACGTGATATTGTATGACTTTTTTTTATGATATTTTGGACATGCTGTAGTATGACTTTTTTTATGATATTTTGGACGTGATATTGTATGACTTTTTTTATGATATTTTGGACATGCTATAGTATGACTTTTTTTTATGATATTTTGGACGTGATATTGTATGACTTTTTTTTGTGATATTTTGGACATGATATTGTATGACTTTTTTTTATGATATTTTGGACGTAATAATGTATGACTTTTTTTATGATATTTTGGACGTGATAATGTATGACTTTTTTTATGATATTTTGGACATGCTATAGTATGACTTTTTTTTATGATATTTTGGACATGATATTGTATGACTTTTTTTTATGATATTTTGGACATGCTATAGTATGACTTTTTTTATGATATTTTGGACATGATATTGTATGACTTTTTTTTATGATATTTTGGACATGCTGTAGTATGACTTTTTTTATGATATTTTGGACATGATATTGTATGACTTTTTTTATGACATTTTGGACGTGATATTGTATGACTTTTTTTTATGATATTTTGGACATGCTGTAGTATGACTTTTTTTTATGATATTTTGGACGTGATAATGTATGACTTTTTTTATGATATTTTGGACATGCTATAGTATGACTTTTTTTGTGATATTTTGGGCGTGATATTGTATGACTTTTTTTATGATATTTTGGACGTGATATTGTATGACTTTTTTTTATGATATTTTGGACATGCTGTAGTATGACTTTTTTTTATGATATTTTGGACGTGATAATGTATGACTTTTTTTATGATATTTTGGACATGCTATAGTATGACTTTTTTTGTGATATTTTGGACGTGATAATGTATGACTTTTTTTATGATATTTTGGACGTGATATTGTATGACTTTTTTTTACGATATTTTGGACATGCTATAGTATGACTTTTTTTTATGATATTTTGGACGTGATAATGTATGACTTTTTTTTATGAAATTTTGGACATGCTATAGTATGACTTTTTTTGTGATATTTTGGACATGCTATAGTATGACTTTTTTATGATATTTTGGACGTGATAATGTATGACTTTTTTTATGATATTTTGGACATGCTATAGTATGACTTTTTTTATGATATTTTGGACATGCTATAGTATGACTTTTTTATGATATTTTGGACGTGATAATGTATGACTTTTTTTATGATATTTTGGACATGCTATAGTATGACTTTTTTTATGATATTTTGGACATGCTATAGTATGACTTTTTTTATGATATTTTGGACGTGATATTGTATGACTTTTTTTATGATATTTTGGACATGCTATAGTATGACTTTTTTTATGACATTTTGGACGTGATAATGTATGACTTTTTTTATGATATTTTGGACATGCTATAGTATGACTTTTTTTATGACATTTTGGACGTGATAATGTATGACTTTTTTTATGATATTTTGGACATGCTATAGTATGACTTTTTTTATGATATTTTGGACGTGATATTGTATGACTTTTTTTATGATATTTTGGACATGCTATAGTATGACTTTTTTTATGATATTTTGGACGTGATATTGTATGACTTTTTTTATGATATTTTGGACATGCTATAGTATGACTTTTTTTTATGATATTTTGGACGTGATATTGTATGACTTTTTTTTATGATATTTTGGACATGATATTGTATGACTTTTTTTTATGATATTTTGGACATGCTGTAGTATGACTTTTTTTATGATATTTTGGACGTGATATTGTATGACTTTTTTTTATGATATTTTGGACGTGATATTGTATGACTTTTTTTATGATATTTTGGATGTGATATTGTATGACTTTTTTTTATGATATTTTGGACATGCTATAGTATGACTTTTTTTTATGATATTTTGGACGTAATAATGTATGACTTTTTTTATGATATTTTGGACGTGATAATGTATGACTTTTTTTATGATATTTTGGACATGCTATAGTATGACTTTTTTTATGATATTTTGGACATGATATTGTATGACTTTTTTTTATGATATTTTGGACATGCTGTAGTATGACTTTATTTATGATATTTTGGACATGATATTGTATGACTTTTTTTATGATATTTTGGACGTGATATTGTATGACTTTTTTTATGATATTTTGGACATGCTGTAGTATGACTTTTTTTATGATATTTTGGACGTGATATTGTATGACTTTTTTTATGATATTTTGGACATGCTATAGTATGACTTTTTTTATGACATTTTGGACGTGATAATGTATGACTTTTTTTATGATATTTTGGACATGCTATAGTATGACTTTTTTTATGATATTTTGGACGTGATATTGTATGACTTTTTTTATGATATTTTGGACATGCTATAGTATGACTTTTTTTATGATATTTTGGACGTGATATTGTATGACTTTTTTTATGATATTTTGGACATGCTATAGTATGACTTTTTTTTATGATATTTTGGACGTGATATTGTATGACTTTTTTTTATGATATTTTGGACATGATATTGTATGACTTTTTTTTATGATATTTTGGACATGCTGTAGTATGACTTTTTTTATGATATTTTGGACGTGATATTGTATGACTTTTTTTTATGATATTTTGGACGTGATATTGTATGACTTTTTTTATGATATTTTGGATGTGATATTGTATGACTTTTTTTTATGATATTTTGGACATGCTATAGTATGACTTTTTTTTATGATATTTTGGACGTAATAATGTATGACTTTTTTTATGATATTTTGGACGTGATAATGTATGACTTTTTTTATGATATTTTGGACATGCTATAGTATGACTTTTTTTATGATATTTTGGACATGATATTGTATGACTTTTTTTTATGATATTTTGGACATGCTGTAGTATGACTTTTTTTATGATATTTTGGACATGATATTGTATGACTTTTTTTATGATATTTTGGACGTGATATTGTATGACTTTTTTTTATGATATTTTGGACATGCTGTAGTATGACTTTTTTTTATGATATTTTGGACGTGATAATGTATGACTTTTTTTATGATATTTTGGACATGCTATAGTATGACTTTTTTTGTGATATTTTGGACATGCTATAGTATGACTTTTTTATGATATTTTGGACGTGATAATGTATGACTTTTTTTATGATATTTTGGACATGCTATAGTATGACTTTTTTTATGATATTTTGGACATGCTATAGTATGACTTTTTTATGATATTTTGGACGTGATAATGTATGACTTTTTTTATGATATTTTGGACATGCTATAGTATGACTTTTTTTATGATATTTTGGACATGCTATAGTATGACTTTTTTTATGATATTTTGGACGTGATATTGTATGACTTTTTTTATGATATTTTGGACATGCTATAGTATGACTTTTTTTATGACATTTTGGACGTGATAATGTATGACTTTTTTTATGATATTTTGGACATGCTATAGTATGACTTTTTTTATGACATTTTGGACGTGATAATGTATGACTTTTTTTATGATATTTTGGACATGCTATAGTATGACTTTTTTTATGATATTTTGGACGTGATATTGTATGACTTTTTTTATGATATTTTGGACATGCTATAGTATGACTTTTTTTATGATATTTTGGACGTGATATTGTATGACTTTTTTTATGATATTTTGGACATGCTATAGTATGACTTTTTTTTATGATATTTTGGACGTGATATTGTATGACTTTTTTTTATGATATTTTGGACATGATATTGTATGACTTTTTTTTATGATATTTTGGACATGCTGTAGTATGACTTTTTTTATGATATTTTGGACGTGATATTGTATGACTTTTTTTTATGATATTTTGGACGTGATATTGTATGACTTTTTTTATGATATTTTGGATGTGATATTGTATGACTTTTTTTTATGATATTTTGGACATGCTATAGTATGACTTTTTTTTATGATATTTTGGACGTAATAATGTATGACTTTTTTTATGATATTTTGGACGTGATAATGTATGACTTTTTTTATGATATTTTGGACATGCTATAGTATGACTTTTTTTATGATATTTTGGACATGATATTGTATGACTTTTTTTTATGATATTTTGGACATGCTGTAGTATGACTTTATTTATGATATTTTGGACATGATATTGTATGACTTTTTTTATGATATTTTGGACGTGATATTGTATGACTTTTTTTATGATATTTTGGACATGCTGTAGTATGACTTTTTTTATGATATTTTGGACGTGATATTGTATGACTTTTTTTTATGATATTTTGGACATGCTGTAGTATGACTTTTTTTATGATATTTTGGACGTGATATTGTATGACTTTTTTTATGATATTTTGGACATGCTATAGTATGACTTTTTTTTATGATATTTTGGACGTGATATTGTATGACTTTTTTTTGTGATATTTTGGACATGATATTGTATGACTTTTTTTTATGATATTTTGGACGTAATAATGTATGACTTTTTTTATGATATTTTGGACGTGATAATGTATGACTTTTTTTATGATATTTTGGACATGCTATAGTATGACTTTTTTTTATGATATTTTGGACATGATATTGTATGACTTTTTTTTATGATATTTTGGACATGCTATAGGTATGACTTTTTTTATGATATTTTGGACATGATATTGTATGACTTTTTTTTATGATATTTTGGACATGCTGTAGTATGACTTTTTTTATGATATTTTGGACATGATATTGTATGACTTTTTTTATGACATTTTGGACGTGATATTGTATGACTTTTTTTTATGATATTTTGGACATGCTGTAGTATGACTTTTTTTTATGATATTTTGGACGTGATAATGTATGACTTTTTTTATGATATTTTGGACATGCTATAGTATGACTTTTTTTGTGATATTTTGGGCGTGATATTGTATGACTTTTTTTATGATATTTTGGACGTGATATTGTATGACTTTTTTTTATGATATTTTGGACATGCTGTAGTATGACTTTTTTTTATGATATTTTGGACGTGATAATGTATGACTTTTTTTATGATATTTTGGACATGCTATAGTATGACTTTTTTTGTGATATTTTGGACGTGATAATGTATGACTTTTTTTATGATATTTTGGACGTGATATTGTATGACTTTTTTTTACGATATTTTGGACATGCTATAGTATGACTTTTTTTTATGATATTTTGGACGTGATAATGTATGACTTTTTTTTATGAAATTTTGGACATGCTATAGTATGACTTTTTTTGTGATATTTTGGACATGCTATAGTATGACTTTTTTATGATATTTTGGACGTGATAATGTATGACTTTTTTTATGATATTTGGACATGCTATAGTATGACTTTTTTTATGATATTTTGGACATGCTATAGTATGACTTTTTTATGATATTTTGGACGTGATAATGTATGACTTTTTTTATGATATTTTGGACATGCTATAGTATGACTTTTTTATGATATTTTGGACATGCTATAGTATGACTTTTTTTATGATATTTTGGACGTGATATTGTATGACTTTTTTTATGATATTTTGGACATGCTATAGTATGACTTTTTTTATGACATTTTGGACGTGATAATGTATGACTTTTTTTATGATATTTTGGACATGCTATAGTATGACTTTTTTTATGACATTTTGGACGTGATAATGTATGACTTTTTTTATGATATTTTGGACATGCTATAGTATGACTTTTTTTATGATATTTTGGACGTGATATTGTATGACTTTTTTTATGATATTTTGGACATGCTATAGTATGACTTTTTTTATGATATTTTGGACGTGATATTGTATGACTTTTTTTATGATATTTTGGACATGCTATAGTATGACTTTTTTTTATGATATTTTGGACGTGATATTGTATGACTTTTTTTATGATATTTTGGACATGATATTGTATGACTTTTTTTTATGATATTTTGGACATGCTGTAGTATGACTTTTTTTATGATATTTTGGACGTGATATTGTATGACTTTTTTTTATGATATTTTGGACGTGATATTGTATGACTTTTTTTATGATATTTTGGATGTGATATTGTATGACTTTTTTTTATGATATTTTGGACATGCTATAGTATGACTTTTTTTTATGATATTTTGGACGTAATAATGTATGACTTTTTTTATGATATTTTGGACGTGATAATGTATGACTTTTTTTATGATATTTTGGACATGCTATAGTATGACTTTTTTTATGATATTTTGGACATGATATTGTATGACTTTTTTTATGATATTTTGGACATGCTGTAGTATGACTTTATTTATGATATTTTGGACATGATATTGTATGACTTTTTTTATGATATTTTGGACGTGATATTGTATGACTTTTTTTATGATATTTTGGACATGCTGTAGTATGACTTTTTTTATGATATTTTGGACGTGATATTGTATGACTTTTTTTTATGATATTTTGGACATGCTGTAGTATGACTTTTTTTATGATATTTTGGACGTGATATTGTATGACTTTTTTTTATGATATTTTGGACGTGATATTGTATGACTTTTTTTTATGATATTTTGGATGTGATATTGTATGACTTTTTTTTATGATATTTTGGACATGCTATAGTATGACTTTTTTTTATGATATTTTGGACGTAATAATGTATGACTTTTTTTATGATATTTTGGACGTGATAATGTATGACTTTTTTATGATATTTTGGACATGCTATAGTATGACTTTTTTTATGATATTTTGGACATGATATTGTATGACTTTTTTTTATGATATTTTGGACATGCTGTAGTATGACTTTATTTATGATATTTTGGACATGATATTGTATGACTTTTTTTATGATATTTTGGACGTGATATTGTATGACTTTTTTTATGATATTTTGGACATGCTGTAGTATGACTTTTTTTATGATATTTTGGACGTGATATTGTATGACTTTTTTTTATGATATTTTGGACATGCTGTAGTATGACTTTTTTTATGATATTTTGGACGTGATATTGTATGACTTTTTTATGATATTTTGGACATGCTATAGTATGACTTTTTTTATGATATTTTGGACGTGATATTGTATGACTTTTTTTTGTGATATTTTGGACATGATATTGTATGACTTTTTTTTATGATATTTTGGACGTAATAATGTATGACTTTTTTTATGATATTTTGGACGTGATAATGTATGACTTTTTTTATGATATTTTGGACATGCTATAGTATGACTTTTTTTTATGATATTTTGGACATGATATTGTATGACTTTTTTTTATGATATTTTGGACATGCTATAGTATGACTTTTTTTATGATATTTTGGACATGATATTGTATGACTTTTTTTTATGATATTTTGGACATGCTGTAGTATGACTTTTTTATGATATTTTGGACATGATATTGTATGACTTTTTTTATGACATTTTGGACGTGATATTGTATGACTTTTTTTTATGATATTTTGGACATGCTGTAGTATGACTTTTTTTTATGATATTTTGGACGTGATAATGTATGACTTTTTTTATGATATTTTGGACATGCTATAGTATGACTTTTTTTGTGATATTTTGGGCGTGATATTGTATGACTTTTTTTATGATATTTTGGACGTGATATTGTATGACTTTTTTTTATGATATTTTGGACATGCTGTAGTATGACTTTTTTTTATGATATTTTGGACATGCTATAGTATGACTTTTTTTATGATATTTTGGACGTGATATTGTATGACTTTTTTTGTGATATTTTGGACATGCTATAGTATGACTTTTTTTATGATAGTTTGGACGTGATATTGTATGACTTTTTTTATGATATTTTGGACGTGATAATGTATGACCTTTTTTATAATATTTTGGACATGCTATAGTATGACTTTTTTATGATATTTTGGACGTGATATTGTATGACTTTTTATGATATTTTGGACATGCTATAGTATAACTTTTTTTATGATATTTTGGACGTGATATTGTATGACTTTTTTTATGATATTTTGGACGTGATATTGTTTGACTTTTTTTTATGATATTTTGGACGTGATAATGTATGACCTTTTTTATAATATTTTGGACATGCTATAGTATGACTTTTTTTATGATATTTTGGACGTGATATTGTATGACTTTTTTTTATGATATTTTGGATGTGATATTGTATGACTTTTTTTTATGATATTTTGGACATGCTATAGTATGACTTTTTTTATGATATTTTGGACGTGATATTGTATGACTTTTTTTATGATATTTTGGACATGCTATAGTATGACTTTTTTTATGATATTTTGGACATGATATTGTATGACTTTTTTTTATGATATTTTGGACATGCTGTAGTATGACTTTTTTTATGATATTTTGGACATGATATTGTATGACTTTTTTTATGATATTTTGGACGTGATATTGTATGACTTTTTTTTATGATATTTTGGACATGCTGTAGTATGACTTTTTTTTATGATATTTTGGACGTGATAATGTATGACTTTTTTTATGATATTTTGGACATGATATTGTATGACTTTTTTATGATATTTTGGATGTGATAATGTATGACTTTTTTTTATGATATTTTGGACATGATATTGTATGACTTTTTTTTATGATATTTTGGACATGCTGTAGTATGACTTTTTTTTATGATATTTTGGAAATGCTGTAGTATGACTTTTTTTTATGCTATTTTGGACGTGATAATGTAAGACTTTTTTTATGATATTTTGGACATGCTATAGTATGACTTTTTTATGATATTTTGGACATGCTATAGTATGACTTTTTTTATGATATTTTGGATGTGATATTGTATGACTTTTTTTATGATATTTTGGACGTGATAATGTATGACTTTTTTTATGATATTTTGGATGTGATATTGTATGACTTTTTTTATGATATTTTGGACATGCTATAGTATGACTTTTTTTATGATATTTTGGACGTGATATTGTATGACTTTTTTATGATATTTTGGACATGCTATAGTATGACTTTTTTTTATGATATTTTGGACATGCTATAGTATGACTTTTTTTTATGATATTTTGGACGTGATAATGTATGACTTTTTTTTATGAAATTTTGGACATGCTATAGTATGACTTTTTTTTATGCTATTTTGGTCGTGATAATGTATGACTTTTTTTATGATATTTTGGACATGCTATAGTATGACTTTTTTATGATATTTTGGACGTGATAATGTATGACTTTTTTTATGATATTTTGGACATGCTATAGTATGACTTTTTTTATGATATTTTGGACATGCTATAGTATGACTTTTTTTATGATATTTTGGACGTGATATTGTATGACTTTTTTTATGATATTTTGGACATGCTATAGTATGACTTTTTTTATGACATTTTGGACGTGATAATGTATGACTTTTTTTATGATATTTTGGACGTGATATTGTATGACTTTTTTTATGATATTTTGGACATGCTATAGTATGACTTTTTTTATGATATTTTGGACATGCTATAGTATGACTTTTTTTTATGATATTTTGGACATGCTATAGTATGACTTTTTTATGATATTTTGGACGTGATAATGTATGGACTTTTTTTATGATATTTTGGACATGCTATAGTATGACTTTTTTTATGATATTTTGGACATGCTATAGTATGACTTTTTTTATGATATTTTGGACGTGATATTGTATGACTTTTTTATGATATTTTGGACATGCTATAGTATGACTTTTTTTATGATATTTTGGACGTGATATTGTATGACTTTTTTTATGATATTTTGGACATGCTATAGTATGACTTTTTTTTATGATATTTTGGACGTGATATTGTATGACTTTTTTTTATGATATTTTGGACATGATACTGTATGACTTTTTTTTATGATATTTTGGACATGCTGTAGTATGACTTTTTTTATGATATTTTGGACGTGATATTATATGACTTTTTTTTATGATATTTTGGACGTGATATTGTATGACTTTTTTTTTATGATATTTTGGATGTGATATTGTATGACTTTTTTTTATGATATTTTGGACATGCTATAGTATGACTTTTTTTATGATATTTTGGACGTGATATTGTATGACTTTTTTTATGATATTTTGGACATGCTATAGTATGACTTTTTTTATGATATTTTGGACATGATATTGTATGACTTTTTTTTATGATATTTTGGACATGCTGTAGTATGACTTTTTTTATGATATTTTGGACATGATATTGTATGACTTTTTTTATGATATTTTGGACGTGATATTGTATGACTTTTTTTTATGATATTTTGGACATGCTGTAGTATGACTTTTTTTTATGATATTTTGGACGTGATAATGTATGACTTTTTTTATGATATTTTGGACATGATATTGTATGACTTTTTTATGATATTTTGGATGTGATAATGTATGACTTTTTTTATGATATTTTGGACATGATATTGTATGACTTTTTTTTATGATATTTTGGACATGCTGTAGTATGACTTTTTTTTATGATATTTTGGAAATGCTGTAGTATGACTTTTTTTTATGCTATTTTGGACGTGATAATGTAAGACTTTTTTTATGATATTTTGGACATGCTATAGTATGACTTTTTATGATATTTTGGACATGCTATAGTATGACTTTTTTTATGATATTTTGGATGTGATATTGTATGACTTTTTTTATGATATTTTGGACGTGATAATGTATGACTTTTTTTATGATATTTTGGATGTGATATTGTATGACTTTTTTTATGATATTTTGGACATGCTATAGTATGACTTTTTTTATGATATTTTGGACGTGATATTGTATGACTTTTTTATGATATTTTGGACATGCTATAGTATGACTTTTTTTTATGATATTTTGGACATGCTATAGTATGACTTTTTTTTATGATATTTTGGACATGATATTGTATGACTTTTTTTTATGATATTTTGGACATGCTGTAGTATGACTTTTTTTTATGATATTTTGGACGTGATATTGTATGACTTTTTTATGATATTTTGGACATGCTATAGTATGACTTTTTTTTATGATATTTTGGACATGCTATAGTATGACTTTTTTTTATGATATTTTGGACATGCTATAGTATGACTTTTTTTTTATATTTTGGACATGCTATAGTATGACTTTTTTATGATATTTTGGACGTGATATTGTATGACTTTTTTATGATATTTTGGACATGCTATAGTATGACTTTTTTTATGATATTTTGGACGTGATATTGTATGACTTTTTTTATGATATTTTGGACGTGATATTGTATGACTTTTTTTATGATATTTTGGACATGCTATAGTATGACTTTTTTTTATGATATTTTGGACGTGATAATGTATGACTTTTTTTATGATATTTTGGACATGATATTGTATGACTTTTTTATGATATTTTGGATGTGATAATGTATGACTTTTTTTATGATATTTTGGACATGATATTGTATGACTTTTTTTTATGATATTTTGGACATGCTGTAGTATGACTTTTTTTTATGATATTTTGGAAATGCTGTAGTATGACTTTTTTTTATGCTATTTTGGACGTGATAATGTAAGACTTTTTTTATGATATTTTGGACATGCTATAGTATGACTTTTTTTTATGCTATTTTGGTCGTGATAATGTATGACTTTTTTTATGATATTTGGACATGCTATAGTATGACTTTTTTATGATATTTTGGACGTGATAATGTATGACTTTTTTTATGATATTTTGGACATGCTATAGTATGACTTTTTTTATGATATTTTGGACATGCTATAGTATGACTTTTTTTATGATATTTTGGACGTGATATTGTATGACTTTTTTTATGATATTTTGGACATGCTATTGTATGACTTTTTTTTATGATATTTTGGACGTAATAATGTATGACTTTTTTTATGATATTTTGGACGTGATAATGTATGACTTTTTTTATGATATTTTGGACATGCTATAGTATGACTTTTTTTATGATATTTTGGACATGATATTGTATGACTTTTTTTTATGATATTTTGGACATGCTATAGTATGACTTTTTTTATGATATTTTGGACATGATATTGTATGACTTTTTTTTATGATATTTTGGACATGCTGTAGTATGACTTTTTTTATGATATTTTGGACATGATATTGTATGACTTTTTTTATGATATTTTGGACGTGATATTGTATGACTTTTTTTTATGATATTTTGGACATGCTGTAGTATGACTTTTTTTTATGATATTTTGGACGTGATAATGTATGACTTTTTTTATGATATTTTGGACATGCTATAGTATGACTTTTTTTGTGATATTTTGGGCGTGATATTGTATGACTTTTTTTATGATATTTTGGACGTGATATTGTATGACTTTTTTTTATGATATTTTGGACATGCTGTAGTATGACTTTTTTTTATGATATTTTGGACGTGATAATGTATGACTTTTTTTATGATATTTTGGACATGCTATAGTATGACTTTTTTTGTGATATTTTGGACGTGATAATGTATGACTTTTTTTATGATATTTTGGACGTGATATTGTATGACTTTTTTTTACGATATTTTGGACATGCTATAGTATGACTTTTTTTTATGATATTTTGGACGTGATAATGTATGACTTTTTTTTATGAAATTTTGGACATGCTATAGTATGACTTTTTTTTATGCTATTTTGGTCGTGATAATGTATGACTTTTTTTATGATATTTTGGACATGCTATAGTATGACTTTTTTATGATATTTTGGACGTGATAATGTATGACTTTTTTTATGATATTTTGGACATGCTATAGTATGACTTTTTTTATGATATTTTGGACATGCTATAGTATGACTTTTTTTATGATATTTTGGACGTGATATTGTATGACTTTTTTTATGATATTTTGGACATGCTATAGTATGACTTTTTTTATGACATTTTGGACGTGATAATGTATGACTTTTTTTATGATATTTTGGACGTGATATTGTATGACTTTTTTTATGATATTTTGGACATGCTGTAGTATGACTTTTTTTTATGCTATTTTGGATGTGATAATGTATGACTTTTTTTATGATATTTTGGACATGCTATAGTATGACTTTTTTATGATATTTTGGACGTGATAATGTATGACTTTTTTTATGATATTTTGGACATGCTATAGTATGACTTTTTTTATGATATTTTGGACATGCTATAGTATGACTTTTTTTATGATATTTTGGACGTGATATTGTATGACTTTTTTTATGATATTTTGGACATGCTATAGTATGACTTTTTTTATGATATTTTGGACGTGATATTGTATGACTTTTTTTATGATATTTTGGACATGCTATAGTATGACTTTTTTTTATGATATTTTGGACGTGATATTGTATGACTTTTTTTTATGATATTTTGGACATGATACTGTATGACTTTTTTTTATGATATTTTGGACATGCTGTAGTATGACTTTTTTTATGATATTTTGGACGTGATATTATATGACTTTTTTTTATGATATTTTGGACGTGATATTGTATGACTTTTTTTTATGATATTTTGGATGTGATATTGTATGACTTTTTTTTATGATATTTTGGACATGCTATAGTATGACTTTTTTTATGATATTTTGGACGTGATATTGTATGACTTTTTTTTATGATATTTTGGACATGCTATAGTATGACTTTTTTTATGATATTTTGGACATGATATTGTATGACTTTTTTTTATGATATTTTGGACATGCTGTAGTATGACTTTTTTTATGATATTTTGGACATGATATTGTATGACTTTTTTTATGATATTTTGGACGTGATATTGTATGACTTTTTTTTATGATATTTTGGACATGCTGTAGTATGACTTTTTTTTATGATATTTTGGACGTGATAATGTATGACTTTTTTTATGATATTTTGGACATGATATTGTATGACTTTTTTATGATATTTTGGATGTGATAATGTATGACTTTTTTTATGATATTTTGGACATGATATTGTATGACTTTTTTTTATGATATTTTGGACATGCTGTAGTATGACTTTTTTTTATGATATTTTGGAAATGCTGTAGTATGACTTTTTTTTATGCTATTTTGGACGTGATAATGTAAGACTTTTTTTATGATATTTTGGACATGCTATAGTATGACTTTTTTATGATATTTTGGACATGCTATAGTATGACTTTTTTTATGATATTTTGGATGTGATATTGTATGACTTTTTTTATGATATTTTGGACGTGATAATGTATGACTTTTTTTATGATATTTTGGATGTGATATTGTATGACTTTTTTTATGATATTTTGGACATGCTATAGTATGACTTTTTTTATGATATTTTGGACGTGATATTGTATGACTTTTTTATGATATTTTGGACATGCTATAGTATGACTTTTTTTTATGATATTTTGGGACATGCTATAGTATGACTTTTTTTTATGATATTTTGGACATGATATTGTATGACTTTTTTTTATGATATTTTGGACATGCTGTAGTATGACTTTTTTTTATGATATTTTGGACGTGATATTGTATGACTTTTTTATGATATTTTGGACATGCTATAGTATGACTTTTTTTTATGATATTTTGGACATGCTATAGTATGACTTTTTTTTATGATATTTTGGACATGCTATAGTATGACTTTTTTTTTATATTTTGGACATGCTATAGTATGACTTTTTTATGATATTTTGGACGTGATATTGTATGACTTTTTTATGATATTTTGGACATGCTATAGTATGACTTTTTTTATGATATTTTGGACGTGATATTGTATGACTTTTTTTATGATATTTTGGACGTGATATTGTATGACTTTTTTTATGATATTTTGGACATGCTATAGTATGACTTTTTTTTATGATATTTTGGACGTGATATTGTATGACTTTTTTTTATGATATTTTGGACATGATACTGTATGACTTTTTTTTATGATATTTTGGACATGCTGTAGTATGACTTTTTTTATGATATTTTGGACGTGATATTATATGACTTTTTTTTATGATATTTTGGACGTGATATTGTATGACTTTTTTTTATGATATTTTGGATGTGATATTGTATGACTTTTTTTTATGATATTTTGGACATGCTATAGTATGACTTTTTTTATGATATTTTGGACGTGATATTGTATGACTTTTTTTATGATATTTTGGACATGCTATAGTATGACTTTTTTTATGATATTTTGGACATGATATTGTATGACTTTTTTTTATGATATTTTGGACATGCTGTAGTATGACTTTTTTTATGATATTTTGGACATGATATTGTATGACTTTTTTTATGATATTTTGGACGTGATATTGTATGACTTTTTTTTATGATATTTTGGACATGCTGTAGTATGACTTTTTTTTATGATATTTTGGACGTGATAATGTATGACTTTTTTTATGATATTTTGGACATGATATTGTATGACTTTTTTATGATATTTTGGATGTGATAATGTATGACTTTTTTTATGATATTTTGGACATGATATTGTATGACTTTTTTTTATGATATTTTGGACATGCTGTAGTATGACTTTTTTTTATGATATTTTGGAAATGCTGTAGTATGACTTTTTTTTATGCTATTTTGGACGTGATAATGTAAGACTTTTTTTATGATATTTTGGACATGCTATAGTATGACTTTTTTTTATGCTATTTTGGTCGTGATAATGTATGACTTTTTTTATGATATTTTGGACATGCTATAGTATGACTTTTTTATGATATTTTGGACGTGATAATGTATGACTTTTTTTATGATATTTTGGACATGCTATAGTATGACTTTTTTTATGATATTTTGGACATGCTATAGTATGACTTTTTTTATGATATTTTGGACGTGATATTGTATGACTTTTTTTATGATATTTTGGACATGCTATAGTATGACTTTTTTTATGACATTTTGGACGTGATAATGTATGACTTTTTTTATGATATTTTGGACGTGATATTGTATGACTTTTTTTATGATATTTTGGACATGCTGTAGTATGACTTTTTTTTATGCTATTTTGGATGTGATAATGTATGACTTTTTTTATGATATTTTGGACATGCTATAGTATGACTTTTTTATGATATTTTGGACGTGATAATGTATGACTTTTTTTATGATATTTTGGACATGCTATAGTATGACTTTTTTTATGATATTTTGGACATGATATTGTATGACTTTTTTTTATGATATTTTGGACATGCTGTAGTATGACTTTTTTTATGATATTTTGGACATGATATTGTATGACTTTTTTTATGATATTTTGGACGTGATATTGTATGACTTTTTTTTATGATATTTTGGACATGCTGTAGTATGACTTTTTTTTATGATATTTTGGACGTGATAATGTATGACTTTTTTTATGATATTTTGGACATGATATTGTATGACTTTTTTATGATATTTTGGATGTGATAATGTATGACTTTTTTTATGATATTTTGGACATGATATTGTATGACTTTTTTTTATGATATTTTGGACATGCTGTAGTATGACTTTTTTTTATGATATTTTGGAAATGCTGTAGTATGACTTTTTTTTATGCTATTTTGGACGTGATAATGTAAGACTTTTTTTATGATATTTTGGACATGCTATAGTATGACTTTTTTATGATATTTTGGACATGCTATAGTATGACTTTTTTTATGATATTTTGGATGTGATATTGTATGACTTTTTTTATGATATTTTGGACGTGATAATGTATGACTTTTTTTATGATATTTTGGATGTGATATTGTATGACTTTTTTTATGATATTTTGGACATGCTATAGTATGACTTTTTTTATGATATTTTGGACGTGATATTGTATGACTTTTTTATGATATTTTGGACATGCTATAGTATGACTTTTTTTTATGATATTTTGGACATGCTATAGTATGACTTTTTTTTATGATATTTTGGACATGATATTGTATGACTTTTTTTTATGATATTTTGGACATGCTGTAGTATGACTTTTTTTTATGATATTTTGGACGTGATATTGTATGACTTTTTTATGATATTTTGGACATGCTATAGTATGACTTTTTTTTATGATATTTTGGACATGCTATAGTATGACTTTTTTTTATGATATTTTGGACATGCTATAGTATGACTTTTTTTTAATATTTTGGACATGCTATAGTATGACTTTTTTATGATATTTTGGACGTGATATTGTATGACTTTTTTATGATATTTTGGACATGCTATAGTATGACTTTTTTTATGATATTTTGGACGTGATATTGTATGACTTTTTTTATGATATTTTGGACGTGATATTGTATGACTTTTTTTATGATATTTTGGACATGCTATAGTATGACTTTTTTTTATGATATTTTGGACGTGATATTGTATGACTTTTTTTTATGATATTTTGGACATGATACTGTATGACTTTTTTTTATGATATTTTGGACATGCTGTAGTATGACTTTTTTTATGATATTTTGGACGTGATATTATATGACTTTTTTTTATGATATTTTGGACGTGATATTGTATGACTTTTTTTTATGATATTTTGGATGTGATATTGTATGACTTTTTTTTATGATATTTTGGACATGCTATAGTATGACTTTTTTTATGATATTTTGGACGTGATATTGTATGACTTTTTTTATGATATTTTGGACATGCTATAGTATGACTTTTTTTATGATATTTTGGACATGATATTGTATGACTTTTTTTTATGATATTTTGGACATGCTGTAGTATGACTTTTTTTATGATATTTTGGACATGATATTGTATGACTTTTTTTATGATATTTTGGACGTGATATTGTATGACTTTTTTTTATGATATTTTGGACATGCTGTAGTATGACTTTTTTTTATGATATTTTGGACGTGATAATGTATGACTTTTTTTATGATATTTTGGACATGATATTGTATGACTTTTTTATGATATTTTGGATGTGATAATGTATGACTTTTTTTATGATATTTTGGACATGATATTGTATGACTTTTTTTTATGATATTTTGGACATGCTGTAGTATGACTTTTTTTTATGATATTTTGGAAATGCTGTAGTATGACTTTTTTTTATGCTATTTTGGACGTGATAATGTAAGACTTTTTTTATGATATTTTGGACATGCTATAGTATGACTTTTTTATGATATTTTGGATGTGATAATGTATGACTTTTTTTATGATATTTTGGATGTGATATTGTATGACTTTTTTTATGATATTTTGGACATGCTATAGTATGACTTTTTTTATGATATTTTGGACGTGATATTGTATGACTTTTTTATGATATTTTGGACATGCTATAGTATGACTTTTTTTTATGATATTTTGGACATGCTATAGTATGACTTTTTTTTATGATATTTTGGACATGATATTGTATGACTTTTTTTTATGATATTTTGGACATGCTGTAGTATGACTTTTTTTTATGATATTTTGGACGTGATATTGTATGACTTTTTTATGATATTTTGGACATGCTATAGTATGACTTTTTTTTATGATATTTTGGACATGCTATAGTATGACTTTTTTTTATGATATTTTGGACATGCTATAGTATGACTTTTTTTTTATATTTTGGACATGCTATAGTATGACTTTTTTATGATATTTTGGACGTGATATTGTATGACTTTTTTATGATATTTTGGACATGCTATAGTATGACTTTTTTTTGATATTTTGGACATGCTATAGTATGACTTTTTTATGATATTTTGGACATGCTATAGTATGACTTTTTTTATGATATTTTGGACATGCTGTAGTATGACTTTTTTTTATGATATTTTGGACGTGATATTGTATGACTTTTTTTTATGATATTTTGGACATGCTGTAGTATGACTTTTTTTTATGATATTTTGGACGTGATATTATATGACTTTTTTTTTATGATATTTTGGACGTGATATTGTATGACTTTTTTTATGATATTTTGGACGTGATATTGTATGACTTTTTTTTATGATATTTTGGACATGCTATAGTATGACTTTTTTTATGATATTTTGGACATGCTATAGTGTGACTTTTTTATGATATTTTGGACGTGATATTGTATGACGTATGACTTTTTTTATGATATTTTGGATATGCTATAGTGACTTAAAAAAAAAAATTGTACGACATGCATGTATGACTTTTTGGACGACATGCTAAAGTATGACTTTTTTATCACTTTTTGGACGACATTGCATGTTCTTGCTTCACATGGGTAGTGTGACTCTGTCACATTTTCGACGACATGCATGACGTTTGTTTTACATTATGGACTATTCGCATTACTTAGTCGTCCATATTTTGGACAACATACTGTAAGGTATTACTAATGCAGGAACATGCAAATTCCACATAGAAAGTCCCAAGCAGGAATCAAACCTGGGACCTTTAGACTGTGAGACAACAACGCTGACAACTGCACCAATGTGCTAGCTTCCGTAACATGAACGGAAGTCATAGTTATAGCATGTTGTCAAAAATAGCACAAAAAAGTCATAATATAGTGACTTTTTTTCATATTTTGGATGACATGCAATAATGACTTTTCTTTCATATTTTGGACGACATAATATAGTGTGACTTTTTTTTTTTCATATTTCAGGATGACTTTTTTTTAAGTTTACATGCTTGTCTCCAGCAGGAATCGAACCAAAGACCTCCTCAATGAAAGGCACCAGCCCTAACCACTACACCATTGTACCTGTAATGCTATAACTTTCTTTGCTACTTTTGAGGACATACTACAGTATGACTTTTATTTATATTTTGGACGACGTGTGTGATTGTAACCGGCACTAGTTTAAATAGCAGCTTTATTATAACAAGTCATTAATTGTCATTATTGATGTAATTAATACCTAAAACTTAAAATTCTCAACTGCAACGCAACAGAAATGAGGCACAACAAATGCTGCATCTGATTTTGTTTTGTTTTTTTTAGTTAATTTGTGTTGCTGTTGAAGCAGGTTCTACAGAGATGTAACTAATATCGTTATAAATGGGAAGAAAATATTCACTGATCCCCTCAGTTCAGCAGCAGCAAAAATTGGTCTCTAAAATGACCATTTAAAAATAAATCAATACCTTTCAATCGGATTTAACAACTGAAAATTATAATCCTCATGTCTACTAATTAAACAAAGAAAAGAAAACCAAACTCTTGTGTCATTGCATTTATTTAAAACATTCCAATCTATTTACAAAAACATACATTCTTTAGCATCTACATACAGTTTACATGGTTGGTGGTTCACTGCAGAGGTTCGCACATCACAGGTTCGCTCGATCTCGGCCTTCTGGCTCGCTCTATCTTAAATTAAGTTGCTGTACAGTTCATTTTTTTTTTCTTTTTTTCTTTTAAAAGGCACTAAGAAAAGGACAAGTGTACAACATTAAATGAGTTATTTCAACAACAGGTGTCACAGCTAAATCATAAATAGCTTTTGCCTTTGGCAGTGATCAAATTGAGCTCAATCATCACTGAAAGATTTTACATATGAACAGATATTCTTTTTCCTTTACATACTAAGGCTTATCAATAAATACAAGCACTTGAATGAAAAAGCAAAAACTTTGCACAATTGTCAAGTTTCACAGGAATGTAACAAGAGAGTGCAACCAGGTTGCAACAGTACAAACAAAAAAACCAAAAAAAAAATCATATTACAGAGCCACAAAATCAGGTGCGTTCAAAACACCTCCAGGCATCCAATCAGGTGACTGAGCAGTCGTATGGCTCACACGGCTGCGAATCACAGCAGCGGCACTTTTAAGTTCTTAATCAATGTTTGCTGTTCTGTGGCAGTAATGCAGAGCAAATCTACACATCCAAGAGATTTAATTTTAGAAAGGGGACGTCAATTTAAAACACCTGTTCAGAGAGGAATACAAAATTCACACACAAAAAATAATAATAATTTTAAAAAAAAGTCACAAATTTGAGATATTCTTCATTTCCTTATTCCTGAGAATCTGACTGAAGCACCATCTGAATACATTGAAGCCTCAATTTCAAGAATAGCACCAGTGAAACTCGGATATCTCGCAGGTCCCAAAAAAACAAAACAAAAAAAAAACAAAACAAAAAAAAAAAAGGAAGGAAGAAGATTGTTTCCTCTCAAAAAAAACAAAAACCTTTTTATTAAAAGAAAAGGCCCGAACAAGTGGATTCCTCGCCAGCTTCTCCTGATCGCAGTAGAGTCAGTCGGGTAAACACATTTCTTTATGGAAGCTGCTGCTGGTTCAGACCAAAATTCAAACATAAAAAAATAAAAAAAAAAGTAAAAGTTGCGTTACCTGCCTAAGAACTGCACTCCTGACCATCTTCATATTCTAGGTTTTATGAAACCAGAAGAAAATGAAAACGCACAGGAATTAAAAGTCTGAACTTAGTGTTTAAAAAAAAAAAAAAAGTAAAAAAAAAAAAAAAAGGTCGGACTGCTGGGAGAGGTAGCGCGTCCCGCTGGTAGCTGGTCACGTCCTGTTCAGGGATTGGCTGGTTTCTCTGTGCTGTTGGGGGGGGTCAGTGCTGTTGCCGTGGTAATGGGCGACATCCGACAGTCGAGGCTGTCGATCTGACGCTCCTGAGCTTTCCTCTGCAGGACGGGAGACAAAAAAAAAAAAAAAAAAATTGACGTTAAAAGACAAATAGATTTCATTATACAGTAAAATAAACCTAATCTTTTTATACTTATATGGTGCCAATGATTACAAATAATTCAGAGAAATAAAACTGAATTACAATGTGGTATCGGATGATATTTAAGCTTCACTGCCATCAAAACACGTTGGATAAAAAAAAATAAAACATTATCCTGCTTTAACGATTCTTAATGACATTTAACTTTAAAATTTTGGGCAATTTTATCCTGTTTGCTCTTATAAAAAAGTGTAAATTAGCACCGATATTGTCAAGACATTGCCGTTTGTGGATGATTACAGCAACCAAGAACTCTCACCGAGTCTAGTTTGAAGATAGAACAAATCTAAATAGTCCTATAAGAGACATAGCATCACTTAAAAGTCTCGTGCCCTGATGGTATTAATAAAAAAAAAAAAATATTTAAATTCTGTGCGTTGTGCTCACCAGCAGGTCCAGATAGGACACGTGTGTCTGGATGTTGTGTCGGTCTCCAGATTTGACTTTGGGGAAGTTCCTGAGTTGAGGTTTGGCTTCAGATCGCAGCGTGTCCATGAAGGCGCTCATCCACCGGACGCAGGGAGACACGCTTTCCCACGTCAGACCTGAGAGACGCAGGACAGAAAGAAAACCATGTGACTGGAATTCTGATACACGTATGAAAAGAATACCTTAAAACACAATATTTGGGGAGTTTGAAAGTACAGTCAAGCTAGAATTGTTCAGATGAAAGCCCACTAAGCGGACCGAATTAGAAAATGTTTAGATAAACTGAAAAGAAAAAAAAAACCTACCGGAAACTTTATGAACGACGTCGAAGGTGGAGAAGTGGCAGAAGGCGGCCGCAGCAAGAACGCTGTAGCTGTAGTCCAACGAGTTGATGTCCATTATACACAAGTCCAACAGCTGCAACACAGGTCAAAGGTCAGAAACAGGTTGGTTTTTTTTTTTAATATATATATATATATATTTTTTTTAAACATCCATCCTGGATCACGACGTTAAAGAAGGTTGCGGATTTGTTTTGTTTTTTATTCGGGTGTGAAAGTACCTGCGTGATCTGGATGTACATTTCTTGAGAGAACTGCGGCTCCAGGAAGTTCTCTCCGTCTTTCTGGGCTTCCACCTGAGCGTACAGCTTCAACCAGGAGATGGGCGTCTCCGGGCACAAGTTCCAGTCCAACGCCTGCAGGACGACATCAACACAGATGTCAAACATGCGAATGATTGGCATGTACGATTGCTACCGAAACGTCAGCGTCTAACGGGTGCGAGTCTGTTACAGGAGTTTTTTGTTGTTGTTTGTTTTTCTTTCTTTCTCTCGCATCGACGTACCTTCAGTACGTGAAGCTCCGTTCGCTGGATGTCCCACATGTCGCAGGCGCCGTCTGTCACGTATGCAAACTCGTAGATTTTAGGAGGGTAGATTTCCTAAAAGAGCGGCGGGGGACGAAGAGTTTGTGAAAAATGCATTAAAAAAAAAAATACACGAAGAATCACAAGTAGCCGTCATCGTTCCACGGACGCGCCCGACGCTACGTGCGCGTTGACGGGAGCACGGCGAGGGACTCACCTCTATCTTGGAGGCGATGAAGAGCGCGGTGATGCCGATGAGCTGCAGGTAGTCTTTGTTGACGTTCTCCTGAGTCAGCATGAAGCGGTCGAAGAAGTCCTGGGCGAGATAAGCCGTCTGTCTGTGGAGGCTGTACACCTCGCTCACCTGCAGAGACACGGACACAGATTAAGATCCCAAAAAATATTCCAGATAAAAATCAGTACAAGAATGTGAAACTCCGTCTCGGTACTGCGACTCACCTCGAGCAGCCAGTCCAGCAGAATCGACCTCATCTTGGGCTGCAGTTTGGGATGACGCTGCAAGTAGCTCTTGTCGTGGACGTACTTCAGCTCCTTGTTGAGCATTTTGATCCACACGTCGTCTGAACTGGCCCAGCTGGAGGATAAAAACACAGATTTACCATCTAATGAGCCAAACTTGGGAGAAGCAGCAGTCGGTTGTTATTATTTTAATTATTATTATTATATCTGCTTACGAATCTTTTTAAGATTGACCTTTGTTTCTTTTGAGTTTATTAGTACTGTAAAACGACAACAATTCAAGTACATGTGAAACCTCAGATCTCCCACCATCAACAGTCGACGGCTAGTTTTTACATCTGCATGCATCTTTTTTGTCATTTTGACTTCTTACAAGCGCCTGAATTCGACACGTTATTCTTCACTTCCCTGCTGTATCACAACAACCCCTAAAAAATACCCTTCATTCATGAAACGACTTGTAATCAAAACAACCCATTTATTCAAGGTCTGGAGGAGACTTAAATTTTATGCTTTTGTTTTGTAATGCTATAACTTTCTTTGCTACTTTTGAGGACATACTACAGTATGACTTTTATTTATATTTTGGACGACGTGTGTGATTGTAACCGGCACTAGTTTAAATAGCAGCTTTATTATAACAAGTCATTAATTGTCATTATTGATGTAATTAATACCTAAAACTTAAAATTCTCAACTGCAACGCAACAGAAATGAGGCACAACAAATGCTGCATCTGATTTTGTTTTGTTTTTTTTAGTTAATTTGTGTTGCTGTTGAAGCAGGTTCTACAGAGATGTAACTAATATCGTTATAAATGGGAAGAAAATATTCACTGATCCCCTCAGTTCAGCAGCAGCAAAAATTGGTCTCTAAAATGACCATTTAAAAATAAATCAATACCTTTCAATCGGATTTAACAACTGAAAATTATAATCCTCATGTCTACTAATTAAACAAAGAAAAGAAAACCAAACTCTTGTGTCATTGCATTTATTTAAAACATTCCAATCTATTTACAAAAACATACATTCTTTAGCATCTACATACAGTTTACATGGTTGGTGGTTCACTGCAGAGGTTCGCACATCACAGGTTCGCTCGATCTCGGCCTTCTGGCTCGCTCTATCTTAAATTAAGTTGCTGTACAGTTCATTTTTTTTTTCTTTTTTTCTTTTAAAAGGCACTAAGAAAAGGACAAGTGTACAACATTAAATGAGTTATTTCAACAACAGGTGTCACAGCTAAATCATAAATAGCTTTTGCCTTTGGCAGTGATCAAATTGAGCTCAATCATCACTGAAAGATTTTACATATGAACAGATATTCTTTTTCCTTTACATACTAAGGCTTATCAATAAATACAAGCACTTGAATGAAAAAGCAAAAACTTTGCACAATTGTCAAGTTTCACAGGAATGTAACAAGAGAGTGCAACCAGGTTGCAACAGTACAAACAAAAAAACCAAAAAAAAAATCATATTACAGAGCCACAAAATCAGGTGCGTTCAAAACACCTCCAGGCATCCAATCAGGTGACTGAGCAGTCGTATGGCTCACACGTCTGCGAATCACAGCAGCGGCACTTTTAAGTTCTTAATCAATGTTTGCTGTTCTGTGGCAGTAATGCAGAGCAAATCTACACATCCAAGAGATTTAATTTTAGAAAGGGGACGTCAATTTAAAACACCTGTTCAGAGAGGAATACAAAATTCACACACAAAAAATAATAATAATTTTTAAAAAAAGTCACAAATTTGAGATATTCTTCATTTCCTTATTCCTGAGAATCTGACTGAAGCACCATCTGAATACATTGAAGCCTCAATTTCAAGAATAGCACCAGTGAAACTCGGATATCTCGCAGGTCCCAAAAAAACAAAACAAAAAAAAAACAACAACAAAAAAAAAAGGAAGGAAGAAGATTGTTTCCTCTCAAAAAAACCAAAAACCTTTTTATTAAAAGAAAAGGCCCGAACAAGTGGATTCCTCGCCAGCTTCTCCTGATCGCAGTAGAGTCAGTCGGGTAAACACATTTCTTTATGGAAGCTGCTGCTGGTTCAGACCAAAATTCAAACATAAAAAAATAAAAAAAAAAGTAAAAGTTGCGTTACCTGCCTAAGAACTGCACTCCTGACCATCTTCATATTCTAGGTTTTATGAAACCAGAAGAAAATGAAAACGCACAGGAATTAAAAGTCTGAACTTAGTGTTTAAAAAAAAAAAAAAAAAGTAAAAAAAAAAAAAAAAAGGTCGGACTGCTGGGAGAGGTAGCGCGTCCCGCTGGTAGCTGGTCACGTCCTGTTCAGGGATTGGCTGGTTTCTCTGTGCTGTTGGGGGGGGTCAGTGCTGTTGCCGTGGTAATGGGCGACATCCGACAGTCGAGGCTGTCGATCTGACGCTCCTGAGCTTTCCTCTGCAGGACGGGAGACAAAAAAAAAAAAAAAAATTGACGTTAAAAGACAAATAGATTTCATTATACAGTAAAATAAACCTAATCTTTTTATACTTATATGGTGCCAATGATTACAAATAATTCAGAGAAATAAAACTGAATTACAATGTGGTATCGGATGATATTTAAGCTTCACTGCCATCAAAACACGTTGGATAAAAAAAAATAAAACATTATCCTGCTTTAACGATTCTTAATGACATTTAACTTTAAAATTTTGGGCAATTTTATCCTGTTTGCTCTTATAAAAAAGTGTAAATTAGCACCGATATTGTCAAGACATTGCCGTTTGTGGATGATTACAGCAACCAAGAACTCTCACCGAGTCTAGTTTGAAGATAGAACAAATCTAAATAGTCCTATAAGAGACATAGCATCACTTAAAAGTCTCGTGCCCTGATGGTATTAATAAAAAAAAAAAAAAATTTAAATTCTGTGCGTTGTGCTCACCAGCAGGTCCAGATAGGACACGTGTGTCTGGATGTTGTGTCGGTCTCCAGATTTGACTTTGGGGAAGTTCCTGAGTTGAGGTTTGGCTTCAGATCGCAGCGTGTCCATGAAGGCGCTCATCCACCGGACGCAGGGAGACACGCTTTCCCACGTCAGACCTGAGAGACGCAGGACAGAAAGAAAACCATGTGACTGGAATTCTGATACACGTATGAAAAGAATACCTTAAAACACAATATTTGGGGAGTTTGAAAGTACAGTCAAGCTAGAATTGTTCAGATGAAAGCCCACTAAGCGGACCGAATTAGAAAATGTTTAGATAAACTGAAAAGAAAAAAAAAACCTACCGGAAACTTTATGAACGACGTCGAAGGTGGAGAAGTGGCAGAAGGCGGCCGCAGCAAGAACGCTGTAGCTGTAGTCCAACGAGTTGATGTCCATTATACACAAGTCCAACAGCTGCAACACAGGTCAAAGGTCAGAAACAGGTTGGTTTTTTTTTTTAATATATATATATATATATTTTTTTTTTAAACATCCATCCTGGATCACGACGTTAAAGAAGGTTGCGGATTTGTTTTGTTTTTTATTCGGGTGTGAAAGTACCTGCGTGATCTGGATGTACATTTCTTGAGAGAACTGCGGCTCCAGGAAGTTCTCTCCGTCTTTCTGGGCTTCCACCTGAGCGTACAGCTTCAACCAGGAGATGGGCGTCTCCGGGCACAAGTTCCAGTCCAACGCCTGCAGGACGACATCAACACAGATGTCAAACATGCGAATGATTGGCATGTACGATTGCTACCGAAACGTCAGCGTCTAACGGGTGCGAGTCTGTTACAGGAGTTTTTTGTTGTTGTTTGTTTTTCTTTCTTTCTCTCGCATCGACGTACCTTCAGTACGTGAAGCTCCGTTCGCTGGATGTCCCACATGTCGCAGGCGCCGTCTGTCACGTATGCAAACTCGTAGATTTTAGGAGGGTAGATTTCCTAAAAGAGCGGCGGGGGACGAAGAGTTTGTGAAAAATGCATTAAAAAAAAAATACACGAAGAATCACAAGTAGCCGTCATCGTTCCACGGACGCGCCCGACGCTACGTGCGCGTTGACGGGAGCACGGCGAGGGACTCACCTCTATCTTGGAGGCGATGAAGAGCGCGGTGATGCCGATGAGCTGCAGGTAGTCTTTGTTGACGTTCTCCTGAGTCAGCATGAAGCGGTCGAAGAAGTCCTGGGCGAGATAAGCCGTCTGTCTGTGGAGGCTGTACACCTCGCTCACCTGCAGAGACACGGACACAGATTAAGATCCCCCCAAAAAAATATTCCAGATAAAAATCAGTACAAGAATGTGAAACTCCGTCTCGGTACTGCGACTCACCTCGAGCAGCCAGTCCAGCAGAATCGACCTCATCTTGGGCTGCAGTTTGGGATGACGCTGCAAGTAGCTCTTGTCGTGGACGTACTTCAGCTCCTTGTTGAGCATTTTGATCCACACGTCGTCTGAACTGGCCCAGCTGGAGGATAAAAACACAGATTTACCATCTAATGAGCCAAACTTGGGAGAAGCAGCAGTCGGTTGTTATTATTTTAATTATTATTATTATATCTGCTTACGAATCTTTTTAAGATTGACCTTTGTTTCTTTTGAGTTTATTAGTACTGTAAAACGACAACAATTCAAGTACATGTGAAACCTCAGATCTCCCACCATCAACAGTCGACGGCTAGTTTTTACATCTGCATGCATCTTTTTTGTCATTTTGACTTCTTACAAGCGCCTGAATTCGACACGTTATTCTTCACTTCCCTGCTGTATCACAACAACCCCTAAAAAATACCCTTCATTCATGAAACGACTTGTAATCAAAACAACCCATTTATTCAAGGTCTGGAGGAGACTTAAATTTTATGCTTTTGTTTTGTAATGCTATAACTTTCTTTGCTACTTTTGAGGACATACTACAGTATGACTTTTATTTATATTTTGGACGACGTGTGTGATTGTAACCGGCACTAGTTTAAATAGCAGCTTTATTATAACAAGTCATTAATTGTCATTATTGATGTAATTAATACCTAAAACTTAAAATTCTCAACTGCAACGCAACAGAAATGAGGCACAACAAATGCTGCATCTGATTTTGTTTTGTTTTTTTTAGTTAATTTGTGTTGCTGTTGAAGCAGGTTCTACAGAGATGTAACTAATATCGTTATAAATGGGAAGAAAATATTCACTGATCCCCTCAGTTCAGCAGCAGCAAAAATTGGTCTCTAAAATGACCATTTAAAAATAAATCAATACCTTTCAATCGGATTTAACAACTGAAAATTATAATCCTCATGTCTACTAATTAAACAAAGAAAAGAAAACCAAACTCTTGTGTCATTGCATTTATTTAAAACATTCCAATCTATTTACAAAAACATACATTCTTTAGCATCTACATACAGTTTACATGGTTGGTGGTTCACTGCAGAGGTTCGCACATCACAGGTTCGCTCGATCTCGGCCTTCTGGCTCGCTCTATCTTAAATTAAGTTGCTGTACAGTTCATTTTTTTTTTCTTTTTTTCTTTTAAAAGGCACTAAGAAAAGGACAAGTGTACAACATTAAATGAGTTATTTCAACAACAGGTGTCACAGCTAAATCATAAATAGCTTTTGCCTTTGGCAGTGATCAAATTGAGCTCAATCATCACTGAAAGATTTTACATATGAACAGATATTCTTTTTCCTTTACATACTAAGGCTTATCAATAAATACAAGCACTTGAATGAAAAAGCAAAAACTTTGCACAATTGTCAAGTTTCACAGGAATGTAACAAGAGAGTGCAACCAGGTTGCAACAGTACAAACAAAAAAACCAAAAAAAAAATCATATTACAGAGCCACAAAATCAGGTGCGTTCAAAACACCTCCAGGCATCCAATCAGGTGACTGAGCAGTCGTATGGCTCACACGTCTGCGAATCACAGCAGCGGCACTTTTAAGTTCTTAATCAATGTTTGCTGTTCTGTGGCAGTAATGCAGAGCAAATCTACACATCCAAGAGATTTAATTTTAGAAAGGGGACGTCAATTTAAAACACCTGTTCAGAGAGGAATACAAAATTCACACACAAAAAATAATAATAATTTTTAAAAAAAGTCACAAATTTGAGATATTCTTCATTTCCTTATTCCTGAGAATCTGACTGAAGCACCATCTGAATACATTGAAGCCTCAATTTCAAGAATAGCACCAGTGAAACTCGGATATCTCGCAGGTCCCAAAAAAAAAAAACAAAAAAAAAAAACAAAAAAAAAAAAAAAAGGAAGGAAGAAGATTGTTTCCTCTCAAAAAAACCAAAAACCTTTTTATTAAAAGAAAAGGCCCGAACAAGTGGATTCCTCGCCAGCTTCTCCTGATCGCAGTAGAGTCAGTCGGGTAAACACATTTCTTTATGGAAGCTGCTGCTGGTTCAGACCAAAATTCAAACATAAAAAAATAAAAAAAAAAAGTAAAAGTTGCGTTACCTGCCTAAGAACTGCACTCCTGACCATCTTCATATTCTAGGTTTTATGAAACCAGAAGAAAATGAAAACGCACAGGAATTAAAAGTCTGAACTTAGTGTTTAAAAAAAAAAAAAAAAGTAAAAAAAAAAAAAAAAGGTCGGACTGCTGGGAGAGGTAGCGCGTCCCGCTGGTAGCTGGTCACGTCCTGTTCAGGGATTGGCTGGTTTCTCTGTGCTGTTGGGGGGGGTCAGTGCTGTTGCCGTGGTAATGGGCGACATCCGACAGTCGAGGCTGTCGATCTGACGCTCCTGAGCTTTCCTCTGCAGGACGGGAGACAAAAAAAAAAAAAAAAATTGACGTTAAAAGACAAATAGATTTCATTATACAGTAAAATAAACCTAATCTTTTTATACTTATATGGTGCCAATGATTACAAATAATTCAGAGAAATAAAACTGAATTACAATGTGGTATCGGATGATATTTAAGCTTCACTGCCATCAAAACACGTTGGATAAAAAAAAATAAAACATTATCCTGCTTTAACGATTCTTAATGACATTTAACTTTAAAATTTTGGGCAATTTTATCCTGTTTGCTCTTATAAAAAAGTGTAAATTAGCACCGATATTGTCAAGACATTGCCGTTTGTGGATGATTACAGCAACCAAGAACTCTCACCGAGTCTAGTTTGAAGATAGAACAAATCTAAATAGTCCTATAAGAGACATAGCATCACTTAAAAGTCTCGTGCCCTGATGGTATTAATAAAAAAAAAAAAAAATTTAAATTCTGTGCGTTGTGCTCACCAGCAGGTCCAGATAGGACACGTGTGTCTGGATGTTGTGTCGGTCTCCAGATTTGACTTTGGGGAAGTTCCTGAGTTGAGGTTTGGCTTCAGATCGCAGCGTGTCCATGAAGGCGCTCATCCACCGGACGCAGGGAGACACGCTTTCCCACGTCAGACCTGAGAGACGCAGGACAGAAAGAAAACCATGTGACTGGAATTCTGATACACGTATGAAAAGAATACCTTAAAACACAATATTTGGGGAGTTTGAAAGTACAGTCAAGCTAGAATTGTTCAGATGAAAGCCCACTAAGCGGACCGAATTAGAAAATGTTTAGATAAACTGAAAAGAAAAAAAAAACCTACCGGAAACTTTATGAACGACGTCGAAGGTGGAGAAGTGGCAGAAGGCGGCCGCAGCAAGAACGCTGTAGCTGTAGTCCAACGAGTTGATGTCCATTATACACAAGTCCAACAGCTGCAACACAGGTCAAAGGTCAGAAACAGGTTGGTTTTTTTTTTTTAATATATATATATATATTTTTTTTTTAAACATCCATCCTGGATCACGACGTTAAAGAAGGTTGCGGATTTGTTTTGTTTTTTATTCGGGTGTGAAAGTACCTGCGTGATCTGGATGTACATTTCTTGAGAGAACTGCGGCTCCAGGAAGTTCTCTCCGTCTTTCTGGGCTTCCACCTGAGCGTACAGCTTCAACCAGGAGATGGGCGTCTCCGGGCACAAGTTCCAGTCCAACGCCTGCAGGACGACATCAACACAGATGTCAAACATGCGAATGATTGGCATGTACGATTGCTACCGAAACGTCAGCGTCTAACGGGTGCGAGTCTGTTACAGGAGTTTTTTGTTGTTGTTTGTTTTTCTTTCTTTCTCTCGCATCGACGTACCTTCAGTACGTGAAGCTCCGTTCGCTGGATGTCCCACATGTCGCAGGCGCCGTCTGTCACGTATGCAAACTCGTAGATTTTAGGAGGGTAGATTTCCTAAAAGAGCGGCGGGGGACGAGAGTTTGTGAAAAATGCATTAAAAAAAAAATACACGAAGAATCACAAGTAGCCGTCATCGTTCCACGGACGCGCCCGACGCTACGTGCGCGTTGACGGGAGCACGGCGAGGGACTCACCTCTATCTTGGAGGCGATGAAGAGCGCGGTGATGCCGATGAGCTGCAGGTAGTCTTTGTTGACGTTCTCCTGAGTCAGCATGAAGCGGTCGAAGAAGTCCTGGGCGAGATAAGCCGTCTGTCTGTGGAGGCTGTACACCTCGCTCACCTGCAGAGACACGGACACAGATTAAGATCCCCCCAAAAAAATATTCCAGATAAAAATCAGTACAAGAATGTGAAACTCCGTCTCGGTACTGCGACTCACCTCGAGCAGCCAGTCCAGCAGAATCGACCTCATCTTGGGCTGCAGTTTGGGATGACGCTGCAAGTAGCTCTTGTCGTGGACGTACTTCAGCTCCTTGTTGAGCATTTTGATCCACACGTCGTCTGAACTGGCCCAGCTGGAGGATAAAAACACAGATTTACCATCTAATGAGCCAAACTTGGGAGAAGCAGCAGTCGGTTGTTATTATTTTAATTATTATTATATCTGCTTATGAATCTTTTTAAGATTGACCTTTGTTTCTTTTGAGTTTATTAGTACTGTAAAACGACAACAATTCAAGTACATGTGAAACCTCAGATCTCCCACCATCAACAGTCGACGGCTAGTTTTTACATCTGCATGCATCTTTTTTGTCATTTTGACTTCTTACAAGCGCCTGAATTCGACACGTTATTCTTCACTTCCCTGCTGTATCACAACAACCCCTAAAAAATACCCTTCATTCATGAAACGACTTGTAATCAAAACAACCCATTTATTCAAGGTCTGGAGGAGACTTAAATTTTATGCTTTTGTTTTGCTAAAAGCAGAGGGAAACGGTCGTCCCATGTCCTGCACATTCTCTGCATAAGTACAATGAAACGGGAAAACAAGGATTAAAGTCTGAATACAAAAGCGGGCGCGGTAACAGCTCGGCCGTTAAAAGAAGCCCTCGGCTGCCTCATTGAGGTGTAAAATGGACGGTTACCTGAGGCGAGGAATAGGGGAGGCCTTGATGAAGAGATTCTTGAAGGAGTACTGTTTGAAACTGGACGGGTCGGCCGGCTCCAGCTCTTTGTGGGGAGTTTCGATGAGAATGCACGGACTCGCTCCGTCCTCCGACCAACACTTCTGGAGAAACCAAAAACACACAAGGGTGAATAAATTAAAAAACAAAAACAACAGACTTCTCCTTGTGTGATCTGATATCTTAAAAATTACCATTAAAAGATCATATTAAGTTTGTGGGCCGTCGGTCCGAAAAGTAAAAATCTTCCCAAAAGAAACTGATGGACGTCTTCCACACACGCAGCAACGATTAGGGAAAAGACAATCTTACTGTTTTCTTAAGCTTATAACTAGTTGATTTATTGTCTGAGGTGGATGTCGAGTCTTTTCCACCTTTCTTTGGGTGGATGTCTCTTTTTTTTCCCTTTTTCAATTTGTTCCAATTTTCTAACAATACGCAAATGTTACTTAAATCTTTAAACATTAAAATAAATAATAAAGCATACTAGTTTTATTCAAATGCACTTCATAAAGAAAACTGCCCTCAAAATTGGCAAGAAGTTTCCACTTCAGTTCAACCTGGTGTTGAAAAGGAGGTACTGCACGGCCACTGCAGATTCATGCTGGAACGTTTTCCTTCAGACTGACCGTATAAATGATAAACCCACTCAACTAACTTAAGATGCTTTCAAGGAATACAAAGGAAAGGCTTGGGCAAATAAACAGGGGAAAAAAAAACAAAAAAAAAAACATCAATAGATTTCATAGAAAGAAAGACACCAAACAAAATGGACGCCATGTGTATATAGACCACTAACCATCAGTTTACAGTAACTTGTATGTTGCAAACTCATGAATGAAAATACACATTATAATATAACCAAGAGTGTAAAACAGGGCAGAACACACTGGAAGGGAGGGCAGCCACAACACAGATAATAGACTAGTAACAACACACTGCACATATCCCGGGCTGAGGCCTTATCAGCTATTAACACACCCAATCATTTGGAGTCGATGACAAGTGGACCACACTGACCTGTATTTCATAGCTTTGTTTCTTGGCGGTAGGCTGTAGTTTCTTCTTGCAAGGCTGAAGAAGAAAATGTAAAGAAAGAACGGTTAGTGTGTTAAGAGCCAAAACAGGACAACAAAACCAAACACAAGACTGAACAGAAAAGAAACTGGCGACAAAAGCGAACCTCGGTCTTCCTCTTCTTCAGCGGGACTCTGACGGTCGGTTCAGGTGCGTTTGAGTTCCTGGCTTGAAGTGTGATGCGATCGCTGAAATAAAAAAAATCACATCGTAATCAGTGACCGTCTTTGGTCGCGGCTTCAACAAAGCACTCATCATGTCTGATTGAATTAAAGATGTGTAGCCGCAACCGAAGAGAAATCCTTATCAACATACGGGCCCATTGTGATTTAAACGGGACTCGAAGATTAGCCATTCAAGAGGAGACGAAAGCGACAACTACTTTGATAATTCATCAAAAATCTATCTTGGTTTTTTAACGACATCCCCCCCCTCCCCATAATGGATTTGATTTCACTAACGGTCTCGAGGAAACCGTGTTGGGACACTTTTCACCATTTTATAGATTACACTTTAAAACTAATCAAACCCAAACACAAGACCCCGCAGAATATACCGAGACATAATTCAAGCTCCCGTAAAGAGGACAGTTAGTATTCAGATCGAGGCCTCATTTAAAAAAAATAAAAATAAAAAAAAAGGCCCACAGACAAACAGCTGCTGCTTACCTGCGTCTGGACATGGTGCTGACTATTTATGGCCCAACTGCAAAGACAAAAAGAGGGAGAAAAGAGGGGGGGTGAGATTCAGGCAGAAATTCAACACTGAAATGTTTATTATAACATTTTTTTTTTTTTTTTTGTCCAGCACTAATTAAGACTTTTTATATTCTACTGGAACCATTTCAAGACCACAGCATGTTTCAGGTTACTCGGGTGGAGGCTGCAAAAGCATGTGATGGCCCAGAGCTATGTGGTCCAAAAAAACACATAAATGTCATCAAGAGCTCAAATGGCTACTGGTGAGTCCTTAAAAAAAAACAAAAATAAATAAATAAAAGGAGCCACGGAGGGTCCTGAAGACTCCCAAAATATTACAGGAGGAGATGGAAGATCTTTTGAGGCCAAGTTGAGCCTTAGCTTCTGATCACAGATGGGGAGGACATGCTAGGTTGTGTGACCAGCAATCAAGAGAGCTACAGCAGCTCGATCAAATCAATAAAGTGCGCCGAACAAAAGGACCGTGAAGCGGACGAGTTCACGGCAAAGAGGGAAAAGCGGTTTAAAACGTGTTTAAATACGGGGGGAGGGAGGGGTCAAACTAGCCCTCGTCGGGTTTCTGCAAAAAAGTGTGAAAACTTGCGGCCGAGGAGGAGGAGGAGGAGGGGGGGGGGGGGGGGGGGGGGGCCCCGGTTGTTCCCTCGATTTCAAACCAAAAAAAAAGCTCCAAAATACCCCGTTTCGACCCCGGTTTCTCACCGTCTCACGAGCGCACGTCTCCGGACATCTCCGGCGCGGTTCGGGGTGATTAAAATCGCCAAAATACCAACTTTAAATGAAAGGATTGAAACTCAAAGGCGCGCCAATTTCCGCAGCTCAAAAGCGGGAGGATTTGAGTTCTGCCTCCCCCGAGCCTGGCCCGAGTCCGCGGGAGGGAAAGAGGAGGAGGAGGAGGAGGAGGAGGGGGGAAGAAACGGGTCGAAATGACCGCTAAAGACGAGCCGGACGGACCTCGAACCGGCAGCGGAAACTCTCAGGTGGCACACAACTCGTGGCGAACTTTGTTCGAAGCCCGTCAAGAGCCGGTGAAGTCGGGCGAACCGAGACCGACCGCGAGGCTAAGCTGCGGAGGAGAGCTACTGTAAATTAGCAAATTTAGCCCGGTAACCGCTAACTAGGTCAACAATAACCCTCTTTAATAAAAATTTAAAAAAAAAAAAAACCACACACGCGCGGGATTAAACCGGTGATGTTCAGCTTTTGCGTGCGAAGAGCTGAACACCCGAGCGACCGAGGGAGACGAGTGACAAAGCAAAAGAGTAGAAACTTTTTTTTTTTTTTTTTTTGCTCCGAGTTTTTTTTTTTTTTTTAAAAAAGCAACAACAGGAACCTCGGTGTTTGTCCCGATAAAAGTTCACCAAAAAAAACACCAAATACACCGAGAAAACTACATGCAAGACAACAGGTTGAAGTAGAAGTAGAAACAGCATCGAAAAGTAAAATAAAAGACTTAAAAACTGGGATTGAAGCCGCCGTGTTCCTCGCATATCCAGATTTAAGTTGTTTTTCCCACCAGATTACGACCAGATTATGACGATTTTTTTTAAAATCCGGCTTCACAATGTTAAAACTTAAGTTCTACCTGTAAACATCCGCTATAAAACGTCCACATATTGGGTCTAAATAAGCTCTCCGGCTCGGTTGCTCTTACCTCCTCGGTGAAGAATGAATGAATGCATCAGCTGGTGGCGCCGGCGCCAATCCTTATATCCGCATCTGCTTGGCGCCACGAGTGCGCATGCGCGTTCCCGGTTAACAGAAACGCGCTAAATGTTCAAATCTGAACGGAGATTTTTACAAACGAGCAACACCGGGCGGATTAAATGGGGTCGACGCGCTCTCCTTTTGCGTGAAACGGCTTATTGCGCGCGTCGGGACGCGGAGAAACGGCTTATTTGCCGCGTCGAAGCGGAGTTTGCGTTCATTTCCGACGGACACCGACGCGCGGGGAGGTTTTACGGCGCAAACACCGCTTTCCTGACGTTGCGGTTAAACTTTAACGACTCGGTAGTCGCTGAGGTTTCATTTTTGGACGGACGTTGGCGGTAATCTTTACATTTCGCGGAGTTACGGTCGACTTTTTGCGCGGCATTAAAACCTCCTTCCGCAGGCGGGTCCCGCCTGTGGGCGGGGTCTCCGCGACTTCAGCCAATGGGAGGGCGAGCGGTGACAGCCGCGTGCTTCTTCCGCAGAATGTAAACAGATGGAGCACGTGGAGCTGCTGTCAAACCAGAGTTGAAGAAAAGCGACTGCTGACACGTTGGTTTATTGCTTTTTATTAACCATTGAGGAATTACTTAACCAGCCTACCGGAGCATTTCCGCTTTACACATTAACAATTGCCGTTGAGCATATTCAATAAAACGACCACAAATATTTGCAAACCATCAACATTGAGACAATAACTGCTTAGAAATAATAAAAAAAAACTACCGAGCCATAAAATGATGCGAAGAACTCAAATCTATCTCGAGGACAATATGTGTTGATTTTCAGCAAAAATGGACTGAGAACTTTACAAAGTAATTATTTTGCAAGCAGGAATGGACTCGTGAGCGTGTTATTATTCATTGTTAATCAGAGTAATACACGAAAGGGCATGTTAATGGTGAAGCTAGTGGGTTCTTATGTTACTGTTGGGATGCTGTCCAACAAAGCATCATGCTTGATTTTATTTAACGTTTTTTTTTTTTCAAAAGGCATTCAAAACCCTCAATATCATTCAATAAACATTAATTTGTTGCTGTAGAATAAAAAATTAAAAAAATAAAACTGTTGTGCTGGTTTTTTTTCCAAGATATCTTTATCTTGAAAAACATCAGTGACAGTGTAAAATTCAGGCAAAAGAAGGTAGACATGCTTTCTGCATGGTTTCTGGTTTCATTTCCTGTTTGCGCTTGTTATTTCACTAAGTTAAAAACCAAAGCTTCAACCAAGAAAAAATTAAATGTTATCAACACTGATTTTACAAAGGCTAAAGCAATAAACAGACGGATATTTGTGTATGAAAACATTTATTATAGGCTAATAAGAGATCACATGTATTAACTATTACAGTTTAAAAACAGATGACCCCACTTTTGAATTAGCTTTTTTTTGTTTTGTTTCTGACATCTGAACAGAGTGAATTGATCTGTCTTACATCCAAAATACAAAGAAGGAGACCAGTTATGTCGATAAATAAAACGTTAACCCTAAAATTCCTACAACCTTTTTTTTTCTTTTTGGCAAAGTGCTGTATTATTCCAGTAAACTGCACAAAAAAAGCAAAAATGTCTAACACTTGGTGAAAAATAAAAATGCCACAAAATGTTCTTCACACTTTTTTTCAAATAAACAACAGGAGAAAAGAGGTTTTGCTACATCATTCTGTCTGGTTTGTTGTGTCATATTAAAAAAAGCTGTACACTGGCTGGGCGGATGGTGACGGCGAGAGCGTACAGGCTTCCTCCGAGTGATGCATAGTTGGTTTCTGATATCTGTTTGTGTGTTTTTACTTATTACGTCCACTCTGAACGTGTTTGAAAAAAAAAAAAAAAGAAGAAAAAAAAAAAGAAGAGAGTTCAAGTTCTTCATTGATGCATTGTCATTACAACATTTCAACCTGGAAGGCACGTGATCCACAAATTTCAAGGCATTGAACAAAAACATTACAAATCCCTGTTAGTTTTGATGATGGAGAGATGAGCGGAGAACAGAAACTACAAAAAAAAAAAATGTTTTCAGGCTCCCGACAGCAGAAGGAGCCTTTAACATCTCCGATCCCTTCTGTCTTTAAGGTGTCTTTTTTCCAAAACATCTTAGTTAGCACAAAATAACATCGTTCATGATTGCAAAGCTCCATAGTAGAGAGAGACATTCGAGAAATAAAAAAAAAAGAAGCTTAAAAACACCAGAGACCCACTCCACTATCGTATACTATTATTTACAGCGAACCACATAATAATGCTAACATCCCATCAACACGAGCAGAGAAAAGCTGACGTCAGATTTAGATGAGAGATTCAGGGACCACACTGCAAAGTTTCCATCACGAGCCACTGAATATTTTCCGAGGCTAAATATTTTGTTTTTCTTTCATGTGTTCATACTGCACAGGCTTTGACATCTTGTCAGCTTTATCTTAAAGCAGAATGCATTCTTTAAAGATCAACTTTAAATGAACTTGCTTTATTTGAATCATTTTCTCTCTTTCGTGTTGGACTTGGATGACAACAACCAACGCTGTTGGTTAAATGAAAATAACTTTCTTGAGTAAATCAGCAGAACGTGAAGTTACAGCTCGAGATCATTCAAGAATAAAAGAAACCATTGTTTAAACTGACGCCCATTTTTGCTGGAGATGGAAAAGGAAACAAATTTTTTTTAAAAAGATTAGGAATGATGAAACCAATTGGTTAAGTCAGAATTACTGGATCCTAAGGACAAAATAAAAGATTTGAATAAACAACTGAATCAAATTTAAAAAAAAATTTGATGTTAGGTCAAAATGTTGGGATAATAACTCCATACCATTGAATAAGAAGTGAAAAAGTGACTTAAGTCAAAACGTTATTAGTTTTACTGACTTAAATGTTTTGACTTTTTCAGTAAGAATTAAGAGACAGTTTGTTGTCATAATGAAACAATGGTTTAGATTACATATCTCAGAATTTTGACGATAACTTTTGTTCCTAACATTTAATCTGTTTCTCTTCCTTTTCCTGGCAATAATGGTCCTCCATAGCTTTCAGTCACTCTCTGCAGTGTGGCGACTCGGCCCGGGCTCCACTTTTCCCTACAGCAGACACATTAAAAACAATAAATAGTCCACCATTTCAGAGCACCGAGACCAAGAACTTTTAACAAATACTCAAAAGTTAAACAACACAAAAAACAAAACAAAACAAAAAAAAACATCAGTATTAAAAATTAGTGAAAGGTTAAAGATCACTGCTACTTTTTTGGTTTAAATATTTTAACAGTTTTAACAAAATGTAACTAAGTTAACATGGAAAATAGAACAGTTAAAATAGCATAAGGTACATTTCTAAAACCAATGTTAGGTACACTTGAGCAAAAAGTATAAACATAGCTGAAAAAGACCAACAGTTTCTCCATCTTGATGGATTCCCAACAGTCGACTGACAGCGTCAAAGAGTTCATTTTCACAGTCCTGGGACCAAAAGAAGTTTCCGAGACACTAAAATATACGTCGATTATTTCTCACAAATGTTTTCACGAGGGAAAACTCGCAGGGAAAGAGCTGGAAAAGTCCAAGCACGCAGAAAGAATCATCAGCTGTCAAGTAAATCTGCATTTTCCTAAAGTGTAAAGGTGATTGGTTGTGACCCTGAGAAGTGGACTGCAGATTTATTTAAGAACAAACAAAAAGAAAAAAAAAAAAAAAAATTATCTTTTTCCATTTTCTTTTTTTCCACCATCATGACACTAGCACAACTCTACAACCATGCAACAGATTTGCACACTAACATAACCCAACATACCTAAGCAAAAAAAAACAAAAAAACAGACGCATATATACCAACTTCATACTGATATGTAATTTGTTTTTTTCTTTTCAAAAAATATTTTGGAAGTTTTTTTTTTACATAAATGTTTTTTTACATTTCTTTTCATCTCAAAGCTACCGTTAAAACAAGGCGTTTAGTGATATTTAACCCAGTAATTTTTACCATCTTTTTTTTTTTTTTTTTTTTTTTTTTTTTACATCTTCAAAAAAATATTGTGAAAAGTACTGAATTATAAAGTCAGAGGCAGGTTCAGATGGCGTCGCAGGACGAGCACCGCATTTAACTGAATGGTGGTTCTGCAGGACTCAAAAGGCAGGAAGTGAAAGTAACAAATCCCCTTAAAATCTGTTGCGAGCGTATGGTGTTGTGTTTTGTATTCCTGGCCTCATTTGTAACTGTGGTGTTTTGTTAATATGAACTGGTCAAACACAGACAACATGAGGTCAAGTGAATTATCAAGGGATTTCTTCTACGACTAGTCAACAATAACTAAAAAAAGAAAACAAAATATAAAAAAAAATATTTGATTTAAGGGAAAAGCAGCTGCAGTACAGAGTTGAGTTTGAGTCGGATGTGATTCTAAATGTGTTGAAACTCTGTTCTGTTTCTCAGTTTTCAGTCACAACACCCGACAGTTTCACAGAAAACCCTGTGAATGCAGCATCTTCTGAAACCTTCACTATTTAAACATAAATGGAGTAAATGTCCTCCTGAAACTTTTGCTACTACAGTGAGAAATATCATAATTTGAGTGTTCTTAGAAAAACAAGAATTCAAACAGTATTTTACATTTAAAGAGGCAGTGATTTAAGTATTGCACTTTCAAAGAGGCTAAAAACGTTCTACATTTGTTCTGTGATTAAGTTGCAATAAAGCTTTTAAATGGCTCCATTAGGAAGGCATAACTTTATCACAGTTATTACAGCTGTTAACAAAGCTGTAATGAAACTGAGCTGTGCGGATGGACTCTGTTCTCCTGTGAAATGCTGGAACTCACTGAAAAACAGGGCAGAGGCTACGAGCACGAGCAGTGTCCGATTATTTGAGGGGATTTTTTTTTTTTCCTTTAAAGTTTTATTTCCCTGTGACAGAAACGCACCAACGACACGAGCCTCCGCTGTGAACGACACGAGGACACTGGCGACGTTTTGATTAAATGGAAACGTTGTGCTGCTGCACTGCACATCTTCAACTTGGGATCTAAAATGTCTTCTGTCAAAGTTGCCCGAGCAGTTGCCAAGAGAACCGGCCAATCGCTCTGTGAGGCTCTGAAATGTTGCCGTCGGGTCATCCTGCCACGCCGTTAACCTGCCGCTGAGTAAAGTGACCTACAGCGTTGATTCTACACATTAAAGTTGTCCATAAAGAACAAGAACAAGAAAGAAAGAAAGAAAGAGAGAGGACGACGTCGTGGCATCCGTTTCTCTCTGTGATCCGAAGAAACAGTTGTGTGAAAGGGGGAGGAGGGGCGGAGCCTCACATGATGACCTTTTCCTTTCACATCTCTTCTTCTCAGCATTGAACTAATGGATGGATGGATGGATGGATGGATGGATGGATGGATGGATGAGGAGGAGGAGGAGGAGGATGAGGAGAAGAGAAATTCTTCACTGGCCACATGACCTGATACAATGAAACAAAAAAACCCAAAAAAATCGCCAGCCACGTTCCCTATTTCACCGTCCAATCAGATTTAAGAACAGATCAGGTGCGTAATTGGTGGCTGATGATGTAATTAACTTATTGCTGGTGTTTGTTTCTTGATGAGAAGAAAAAAAACAAGAGGTGTGTGTTTGTGGGTGGCCAGTGTTAAGATTCCCGTACTGCTGTAAGTATTGAGGTCGTTGATTATGATGATGTTGATGATGTTGATGATGACGAAGGGGATGAAGTTGTCGGGACGCCTCAGAAGTTGAGGTGTCTCTGGCTGGGCTGGTGCAGGTGAATGGTGCTGGCCTTCGGGGGGCGCAGCAGGTTGAGGCGTCGCAGGGCCTTGCGGGACAGCGGCTGGGTGCGCTGGGCGGCGTTACCCGGCCGCTGCTGCAGGAGGCCGGCCTGGGTGGAGAGCGCCGCGGCGTAGCAGGTGGAGTGGAGGCTGGAGCGGCGCTGGACGACCGCCCCCTCCGGCCTGCAGGAGGCGGGAGAACAAAACAAATTAGCCGATGGACGCCACTACCGTCTGAAAACAATTCTGCTCATCAACGGAGGTGTTTTTAAGGCCAAAGCGGTTTGGAGCCGGTAGTGACCATATTTGGACGAGCTGGGGGTGGGGCGGGGGATACTACCCACCAATAGCTGTAAATTAACTGCACCCCAGGCCTGTTAATCAAACAGACATGTCCCCTCCCCCCCCCCAAAAAAAAAAATTTAATTTAGCGAATGACATACAGAAAACTTGTGGAGGAATTTTATTGACCGAGACTTTCATGAGGGACGTTGAATGGGAGTCTATGGAGGCTTTTGGAAGCTAACCTCTAGTGGCCCCCGGTGGTATTGCAGGTTAAGGCACTTCCGCATCGCCCTCATTTTTCAGCGCTGCAATCTACGTCCACCTTGAAATACAGTCTATGAGCCAAGCAGACATCATGAGAGCAGCTCTCGGTACTGTACCTGTGACGAGGCCCCTCCAGCGAGCGTCTCGACTTCTCCTTCCCGCTTGAGCCTGTCGGGGAGGCGGGCATTTTGCCGGACAAAAAGTCCAGCTCCCGGTCAAGTGAGCGTTGTGGCAGGGGGTCGAGGGTCAGTCGTGGGGGGCTGTGGTGGGCGTAGACGGACATGCTGGGGTGTTCGATCAGCAGGTTCTCCAGAGGGCTGGTCTCCAGGAGGATGGGCTGGCAGCCGCGGCCGGTGAAGCAGGGTGGAGGGGTGACGAACCAGCTCTCCTCCAGAGAACCGACACCCAGACGCAGGAACCCGCCCTCGTCTTCTTCCTCGTCGTCGTCGTCCTCCTCCGCGCCGCCGTCCGTGGAGTTGAGGGAGGTGCAGGAGGAGTAGCGGATGCGGGGGCTGGCCATTGGGGAGGGGATCATCACCAGGTCCTCCTCGTCCTCCTCGTCATCCTCGTCCTCCTCGTCCTCCTCTTCCTCCTCTTCCTCGGGGTTGATGGTGGTTCCAGAGAGGCCGTCGCCACACTGACTGGAGCAGGCTTCAGCTGCAGACAGAGAATTAATCCATCAATATGTTGCTGTAGGGATTTTTTTTTTTTTTTACTTTACATGGATAGAATTAGTTTCAAGCATCATTTCACCAAAGTGATGAGAAGCATATTTTCTCACAACTCATTTGGAGAGATCTTTTAAGACCTCTGATGAATCTCAATTTTCTGTCTCCACTTCAATACATGAATATAATTTAGTTTGTGGTGCTTAAAACTTTTGATTTGATTCCAATTCTTTAGGTCACAATTCAATTTAGAATCAATTCTGAGAAAGAGAAGCACTTTATTTTGTACCAAACGACTGACTGTTGATGAAGGTCAGTCTGACTAACAGGGGAAAAAAAAATGCTAATCCTATTCATAAAGTTATTTTAAGTTAGTTGGTTAAATGCATCAACTTGCAAACATCTTACCGTTTTCTATAAAAAAAAAAATTATTAAATGAAAGTGACATTTACCAAAAAAAAAAAAAACAGGAGACGAATGGGATTCATCCAAGTAAATATTTACCAAACATGTGGACACATTTAGTTTATCATCACTACATATTGATAGCATGTCAGTTGATAAGTGACAAGAAATGTTAGGAATGAGATGTGAAAGACATGTTTGAGGTTATTTATAAACACTGTCTGCAGTAGTTTGTCCACCAGGGAGCACTGACAGGTTACTTTTTTTTTTACACAGCACAGTGCATAAAAATGTCTTCTTTGACAGATAATTAAACCCATATTTAACCAAAATGCTGTGTATGTTGTGCAGCTTGTTGAAATGGCCGTCGCTTTGGAGTTTTTCCAATTTCCATCCCACTAAATTTCTTTCACCGCCATTATTCTGAGGTGGAGGCAAGAAACCAAAACGGTTTGCAAAAAGTCACAAATTTAGGTGAACTGACCATTTCTATTTGACAAGACTTAAACGAGTCTGCTTCTTTCAGCAGGCCATCTTACTGCTCCAGCTGTTATTTCGCTTTTTGGTTTAAAATTAAAAAAAAAAAAAAAAAAAAAAAAAAAAAATACACAAGTGTAGTATCTTCAGTCTGCCAGCAGGAGGCACTGTGGCTCGTCTCCACAGCAGCGGGTGGGGGACTCTGGTCAGATGTAAACAACAATCACTCTCTGGATGCAGCTCGGCATCGCCGTGTTTTTCTGTTTGTGTTTGCAAAACACGCCTGTGAGCAAACTGAACCTGCTTCACACCGACAGAGCATCTTAATCTCCTCTCACCCTCCCTCCCCCCTCCCTCCCTCCTTCCCTCCCCCGCGCTCGGCGTTTCCTCAACAAGGAGCTGCAGGAATCCACCGTCGTTACAATCTTTTTTTGCGCATAAATCACCGCATACGCCCGTCCGGCTCGGCCGTGTGCAGCCGCGGAGGCTTTCCAGAAAGCTCTCGCTTTTCGATCCAGCATCGGCTTCTCACGATGCACCGAAAAACAGGAAGTTATGAGACGGAACATGATCTCGAGCGAGCAGACTGGAACCTAAAAATAACCGCAGCGTCGACTAAAGCAGATGTCTCCGTTTGATTTCAGTTCTGGTTAAAGGCCATGCTGTTTTAAAATAAAGCTTGTAAATAACAAAAACATATTTGATCTTTATTGAACCGTGCTTTTTGTGGGGAGGACTCCGTTGTTTTAAGAACTCAAAACACCTCCGATCAAACCCGTCTCTCGGCCCGCGCGCTCCCAGCTGTTGACGAGCGTGCATTTTCACTTTTTGTTTCCGTGCGGAGCTCATTTCCACACGCGCGACGCGAACGCCACCCGGTGGCTCCGACTCCCAAGGAGTTCACGGAGGAGTCCTTGTTTACCCGCTGCGGAGAGCTGACTCAGCACCCGGCAGCTGATCTGCAAACTGTGTATTCCTCTGCAGCGGCGGCGGCGGCGGGACGGACCAAAAGGCTGTCCGGAACCATCAGCGGGAGGACCTCTTCTCCTTTTGCAAACGGGAGCAGGGTCCTGCGTGCGGTTGGAGGAGGAGGAGGAGGGGGGGGGCCGGGGGTCAACCGTGCAACAGCGGGGAGCGAGGCACCGTCGTCGGCGAGCGCCGGCGGTGTTCCGGGTGTCGGGTTAATGAGGTCAGTCTGGATTACGAGCGAACCAGCTGACCCGCCACATAGCTCTGTCTCCTCTGTGGACCGCAAAGACTCGAAGTCTGCCATATGCACGCTCTCCGTGCGTGAGACACCGAGAGGCTTGGGAGCTCTGAGCTGTATTTTGCAACTGACAAAGTCGTTTTTTTAAACGCCACCCTGCGAGAATTGGCTCTCGGGACTTGGAACACCATCACACTGTGTCCTCCAAAACACTAATGTGCTTGCAGTTCTGTTTATACAACTTTTAGGTGCACATACATACATACATGCGTAACACAAGGCACAGTCACATGTGCGCAGCTGACGTAATACAGTAAGAGGAGGGTGCTGTCAATCAGGGTCTTTCAGATGCATTTAATTCACTATATTCAGGAAATGAACCATGTTCAATTGGATTTTTTTATATCATGAAACTACACTACGATGGTGGATGGTTCCATTTTTTTTTTTATCAGCTTGAAAAAGGAGCTTTTTAATGACATCTTTCTGGTTGAAAAAGGTTGGTTTGTTTACATTCACACCAAGTTGCAAACCTGAGAGAAAAAGCCAACAGACCACCTTAAAGTCTTTCTTTTCTGCCGAGGAATGCAGCAGGAATGAGTTTTAGTTATTAGTCTTCACTAACTCAGCGTGGTGTAACTTAACGATGGGAGAAAAAAACAAAACACCCGGCGCCGTATCCAGGTGTGTTTCAGCGGAGGTTGTGTTGGGAGGCAGCTCTGTGCCCATACATGTCCACCATCCACTGACCCGGAGTGGGAACCGGCGGCATCTATATTTACCTCCTGCGGTACCTCTGGCGCTTTTGTTTCGACCCGTTTGCAGGTTGCCCATAAACTGCCTCTGTTTCTCGCCCCTCCTGCTTGAAATATTCACACGGCCTCGGAATCGGAGACGGGTCAAGTCCAGTCAAGACTGGCGAAGGGTGAACGGTGGGCCAAACCAAAACTGTGCCAAGATTCAGTCAGAGCCATTTGGGAGTCGCTGCAGTGTGTCATGTTTCTGAATACAGTTTGTGTGTGTGTGTGTGTGTGTGTGTGTGTGTGTGTGTGTGTGTGTGTGTGACTTGTTGAACTGCTCTCCCTGTCGTGTCTGTTTTGACTGGGATCTTTTTTTGGTCGCAGCCAGCTCTGGAAACTTGGCTCAGTTTACCTGCAATTACAGAACTCTAAAGTTATACAGTGTGTTCCTGTGCAACCTGTCAAACCATGTCAATTTAATGTCTCTGTGCACGTAGAAAAATACGTGTACTCCCCTCCGTTTGATAAAATAATCTGAATTACTTGCTTTGTCACTCTTCATTAAGCAGATTAATTCAAGTAAATTTGTATGTATCTTTTTGTCTTTTGTATGTTTTTATAGTATCATTTCTTGAATTAACTTCATCCAAAATAATTGTTTTCACTTTTTTCATATGCTAAAACAACCAGCTTCATGACTAGTGGTCCACCCTTTTTGTATAATATGTGCCAACATGTCAGAAAGTTCCGCAGTATTTGGTGCTTCGGTCTAAAATCGAAGAGCGTTTAACTTCACTGAACCATAAAGCTGCAGAGCCGCAAAATGTGGACGATGTTGGGAGAGTTTTTGAAAGCCGGGTGATACAGGAGCAGTTCTCTGGAGGAAAAACTGAACTCAGACTTTATTGGATTCATTTTAGATTTACTCCAACACGCGTCAAACTTACCCAGGTAGTTGACCAGGATCCAGTCTTCATCATCCTCCTCCTCCTCCTCCTCTTCGCCGTCTCCGGGTCGGCTGCTTCGACTCAGCTCCTCCACGTCGTCTCCGAACAGAGCGTTGGCGAACCTCTGGAACATCCTGGGACGTCCTGCGGGGGCGTGAGGCAGAGGGAGGGGCTGAGGGAGGCGCGCGGCTCGGGGCGACGGCGGGGAGGCGTGACGGGCACTTTGGTCATCAGCTGCAGGGTTCACGGCGACGGGAAGGCTCGGGAAAGGTGCTAAAGTGCATCAATAAGGTGTGGTCATGGATCATCTGAGGGCCAGCAGACACCGGCTGGACATCGCTCAACGTCGGGATCGCTTCGAGTGCAAAAAGTACAAAACAAGGCCTGAGAGGAGACGAGAACGAGAGATGGGTTCAGTCAGCAGATTCAACTACTCGCTTTTCCTTTATTATTCCACATCACGTCTCCAAACATTTCAGGCAAGTCTGAGTTGCGCTTCAAGTCTTCATTAGTTAATACAAGACAAGGAAAGTCTTTCACGTTGCTGCATAAATATGACACATCTGAGCATTTTCTATTTAAATATTTTCTTTTACAAAAGTTGATCAAGTTTGTTCAATGCGAACGACTTAATTTCCACATCTTGTTCATTTTTTTTTTTTTTTTTTTTATTGTTCCGGTATCTCACCGGATGAAAATGTGAGTTTCAAGTCTGACAAAACTATAGTGTCAAAGCTCATGCTCTACTCTAATTCAAATGATGGCCACTTGGGGGCAGCTAAACAATCTAAAAATACAACATCTGACATATTTATCACCTTATAAAGTTGCTATGGATCACTAATCTTAGCAAACAGTTTTCTACTTGAACATCCACCACAGACGCAGCAACACGATCCTTCAGCTGGAGTGATGTTTGTGTCCAATATTCACTCCTTTTTTGGCTGTTTTTGGTCTCCACCAACTCCCGAAGGGAGGATCTGTCTCTTTAGTGACTTAACGCTCTCCTCCCTTCACCAGCTTTAACTGCGCCTGTCTGCTGCCACAAAACCAAAACTAGGACCAAAAGAGAGAGGCAGGACAGACTTGGGGATCCTTCTCTTTTGGTTACATCGTCATCAAAGTCGTTGTTAATGTAGAAATCATTGAGCTACTTTTTATGACTGCAGTGATTTGGATGTCTGGTTGTAAATGTTTGCAGGTGCTGGTTTTACCTGCCAAACGTTACATCCTCATAAAAGACATTATGGGAACCTGCTAAACACACTAATGCCCTCTAAATAAACGACACACACGCCGAGGACTTAAAACGAATGCACCGTTAGTATTCGACTTGTAGAGGCACAAACATCCGAGCCGTAAAGTGAATCACCATCACGGAATTAATATCTTGTCAGCTCTGATGGACACGAGCAGCAGCTGCAGTTTCTTCAGTTATTGATCTGTTGGGAGGCGAGCAGAGAGGAGCTGTCGGGTCCGTGTTTTATTCGCCCGTAATAAAGAGATGTCCTGTGCTCGGAGGACACACAAGACACAGCTGGCCGGCAGCCCGTCTGCTGGACTCACTACGGTCTTTCACGCCGGGAAATTGGACAAAAAGGAAAAAGTGATCGGTGTCACTGTCTCACTGCAGCTGCTGTATAAATGGTATCCTTTGGCACAAATATTGGCCAAGTGCATAATGCTTGTCTCGCCCCTTCAAATCCCCCTATTGTCCCTCATTGTATATTATAAAAGGTCCCCTGACTGTCCAGCTGCCAAAATCCAGAAGAAGGAATCTGAGTTGATCATGCTAATATCCTTATCTAGATCAAGCAACAAAAAAAAGAAAGCTCGACACCAGTGTCTGCTCGGTGGCATGTTTTACCTCTCAGGTTACATACAGCACAACACTCTGCAACTGGTGCAACTTCTAGGAACCATAAACAGCTCTGCAGACACTACAGATGGGTGTAGAGAATACCATACCAAGTCTAATTTCTTTTTTGGGGGGAGGGAACAAAATGCTAATTCAGTATTATGATCTCTATTACTGATATGAATTGAAGTGGAGTAATACCATCAAGTGGGAAACATGATAACCAATTTCACCTTGATCAATGTAGATGTGTTATCTGCTACACTGATGAAAGTGTATCTATGAATTTGTGAGTGAAATATTATGTATGTACTTACTTAGCATTATAAATAATACACAGTACATACAGTGCTGCTGTTTAGGGTTTTAAGGGTAAAGGTTCAAGTTGTAAAACTGAGCTCTAATTAGAGCTCTCATTATATTATTATATATATATATATAATGTATTTATTTTACATGTCAATCAAAAATTATCACTGCACCAAACTGAATGGGTCTTGAAGGGTAGCAAATCATTGCAATGCAACACTGAAAATAACAACTAAAAATCCTAATCATTTGCCATCTGTAATAAGACCTTAACAGAGGATAACTGACTAAATAAACCAGTAACAACATCAGAAAAATATACAAAAATTGTAGCCCAAGTCCTTGTTTTGTATTCAATATGCATTAAAATGGCTTGCCAGTCGATTTGAGAATAATAGGAGATTCCAGTAGGCCTATTGTGTTGTTAATCTTCAATCACGGATTACAGCCTTTAAGATTTAAACTAGCTGCAACAATTACCGTTTGTAATCACCACTAGGGTTAGACACAAACACGTCTCCTCAAACCAAACGGTCTTGAACGCCTCATCGGCAGACGACGACACGAATCTCCGTTTTTTGTTTTTCTACCTACACGTGAACGCGCATCGCCGTCGGCTGTGGTGCGTTTAAATCCTCTCGTGCCAGCTCGTATTTCTCGGCCGTCGTTCACACTTTATGTAAGGAGGAACAAATAGAAAGCGCTCTTCTTTTTTACACCCCGCCTCTGTAAACATCGAGCAGCTGTGACGAGCAGAAAACAGGAGAAGAGGTTTCAACTGCCTGATTGACACACCGACAACAGCAGGCTGATAATCTGCTGCACCTGTTTCTCCTCCACTATCCACCCTCCTCCTCCCTGACGAGACATTTCAGGGGATAAATACCAAACACGATTGTAGTCTTCTCATTAAAATAATCACCAAACACAAAGAAAAGCTCCCCGTGGGCGATTAATGTCGTTAAATGGGTCACTGAGTCATGGCTGTTGAAATAGATGCATCTATTTAATCAAATCCCTCATTAGTTATTAATTCGAGTGTAAATAAACGGACTGCAAAAGAGGTATCCTATGTAGGACACCCAAAATCTTTAAATCTGATGTCTCTGCTGTATGAAGGCTGCAGGATTAGGAATAGACATCACTAGATGTCCCATAATCCGGGACGTCGAGGAGGTTAAAACCTATATTACACGCAAATTGGGATTTTTGTTTTGTTTTTGTTTGTTTTAGTCTACCACATTAAAACTCAAACTATAAATTACAGTAAGTGGAGCACGCTTATGAATCGCATCGGGTTTTATTGGCCTTACATGTTGTAAAACTTGCAAAACTATTATAATTGCAATTTGTCTACAACATGTTCACAACATCGTGAAAATAGTTTTATTAATGTCCTACTAACAATTATATGCCTTATTGATTGATCTACCGGGGTGGGGGGAGAAGAGGGGGGCGCAAAAAAAAACAAAAACTTTTCATTCTTGGATTCTTTTGTCTGAAAATAGTTTTTAACATATCCACCGTAACTTCTCCTGAGCTCAAGATGACAAAAGCAGCAAATCTCCATGACTCGATAAATGACGAATATGCGTCCACTGTTCTTGATTAAGTTGCATGTCGATTAATCGGCCAGCCCGTTCGGTCTTAAAATGCGAGATTCTCCAGTCGGTCCGTAGGGTGGAAATAAACTGGTCGGGTAAATAATGTGGAGCAGCAGCCTTGTGGTTGTCGGACGGTTAAACAAGGGGAAGGGGAGGAGGCTGTAATTCTACACTTGCAGGGCTGGACCGCGTAGCCTGGCTCGCCTGCTTAACTTTTATCTCCGAAAATAAGTGATGAAATAATTGCCAGAATAAAGCAATAACCTCTCCCGAGTCCAGGTAAATCACTTGAAGTTTTGCGAGGCAAACGCAGCTGCAGATGGCTTATTAAAGACTGGCGAGACTGAGCTAACGCTACCGAGTCAGCCGAATTAAAAAAAAAAAAAAAAAATGCATTGTTACAGTTTACTGACTCAACGTAGCTTCTTTGATACTTGTCTTGTTTTTTGGTGTTTTTTTTTTTTTTTAAGTGGAAAGTGTCGCAACTGTAATGCAGATGGAAATGATAATCAGCATCAAAAATAAGAGGCTGAAGTGCCGTTAATGTTCACCGAGAAGAAAACAAAGAAACTCACCTGCGGCAGAAGAGGGGGGGGAGATGTAAACGAGTTCAAATCGCGATTAAATTCCTTAAAACTGAGGTAGATGCGTTACTTTTCGAAAAATAGAAAAACTTGAGGTTTCTTCGCGGAAGAAATAAAATATAAAACACGCTAATTTATGGACTGAACATCGGGAGTCACGGTGCGGTTTAAGCGTTTTTTTTTTTTCTTTCAGTCCGTTTCCTCCTCGGTCCCCCGACTGCGCCTTCTTTTGTTGTTGTTGTGGAGCTCCAACAGCTGATCGCCGCGACGTCACCAAGGACAGCCTATCGCAGGGGACGGCCCAAAGGCCGAACGCCCAATCAAAAGGCGCAGTACGGGCTGTCACTAACCCACGTGACGCCAACTCCCTCCTCTCCTGCTCCTTCTCTCCCCCCCCCCCCCCCCCCCCAAAAAAAAAAAAAAAAAAAAAAAAAAAAAAAAAAAAAAAAGGCATGACTGGGCAAAGGCTCCGCTGAACAGAACTAAATGTGGCTTTTTTTCCTCAAAAACAGGCAAATGTTACATAAACAGACCAACATCCGAGTCCAGCTGCCGGGTTTCCTGTTTTCTAAGCATGCGCACACTTTGTTGGAATATGATTACACCGCTGTAAACTTTGCATAATAGTCATAAAACATTAACAACTAAATAACACAATGAGTGGAAGTTTTCACGACACCTTTGATCCGTCCTCGGCAAAACTAAAAGTCGAAAACCCAGAAACCAACCAGTACTTGGAAACCTGCACGGCAGCAAGTCCTTTTGCCCCAAATTCTCTTGAGACCAGCTTCTTGAGTTGTGAAAAACTTTGTAGTTTGACAGGTTTTTTTAAAAATTGTAAACTCCAAATTTAGAAAAAAAAAAACACAGGAATTTGATTTATTATCTTTGGGTTTCAGGGAATAGTGATGACCATATTTCACTCTTTTCTCACATTTTATACAGGTAAAGATAAAGTAAAGTTGTGTTGGATTTGTCTTAACCTGAAGAGAGACATTCGTCAATGGGGCCGCCCTACATTCATGTTAAAGGCATGTCCTGGACTAACTCATTCATTTACCCAGAATTTAACAATCATCTAAACATACAAATAAACTTCCTTATAAGGCACAACCATGTTAGTAAGCGCTTTATTGATTGTTACTTAGCAATTTATTCATGCTTTATTTATCTTTTATGCTCGTAATCGGTAGTTGTCACCGGTGAATACTATAAATGCTACAAATCTTTGCTGCTGTTGCTGCTAATTTCTTGTTCTATTAAGTTAATGTTTTAGAAAGTAGTTAGAAAATGTCCAACACAGTTTCCTAAGGCAGCATCGACAGTCTAAAAACCCCAAATACCCACTTTGCAGTCATTGAAGAAAATCAGAAAATTCTCATATTTTAAAAGCTGAAACAAAAGAATCACTGGAAGTTTTGCTTAAAAATGACGTGAAATCGCCGCACAACTCAAAAAGCGTTCACAGGCTGAAAAGCTGAGTGTTATCTCTCACGTTTTTCAATGTTTGGTTCGTTCCAGTTTCAATGAGCTGCACAAAAAAAAACGTTGAACTGCACCGAATGACACGCTGAACCGCAACTTCAGCCTCATGCTGAGGAGATTTGGATAAAAAAAAAAAAAATCTGATATTTGGGTCAGCGGTTGGAACAACAGGCTCCATAAACCTCATGAGAGTGAAATTAGGAAACCCGGCTGTCACCACCTCCCGTTGCTTTGGGCCTCACCCTCCCGTTTCCCTCCACCCGACCCATAACGGGGAAGAAAAGCCATGAGCTCCAGACAAAAAAAAAAGGCCCGGATGTTATGTTTTTGATCCTGAGCATCTCAAACCAGCAATATGATCTCTGTTCTTTAACTCAAACCATAAAGTTTTTTTTAATTTTTTATAGTGACAAACTATCGACATACTTTCTGGTAAATTGCAATTGTAAGCAGATGTAAAAGTTCATTAAAGTTTTTGCCAACTAACTTAAGTTTACATAAATAAGTGAAAGCTGCAGTTTAAACAAATAACGAATGATGTCTGTAATAACAAAAGTTAGAATTTGTTAAAAAAAATACTGTACTTTTAATACTTTTTTGGATACATATTTTTCAAAATAAAAGTTAAAAAAAAAGTGCTTCGAATGGAGAAATCAAGATGAAATAATGGAATAAAATCAGACTTAAATCAGATATTCTTTATGGCAGAGAATGAAGTGTAACTGAAATATCCAGCAGTGACACAAGCAGTGAAAGAAGGGCGTCGAATAAACCGATCTGACTTTTTAATGGCTTAATACTCCGTTTTTGTTTTGTTTTTTTGTTTTATCTCACAATGTAAAATAAAAAGTTTATTTTAAGATTTTCTGTTCTCTCTTTTGGAAGAAATTTGTGACAAGACAACTTCAGAAATTGTTTTCATCGGAGCACTCTGACCTTTGACCTCCGACCGTCTGGCGGTTCAGGCTGACTGGATTCCTAAAAGATGCACACTCCTCTGAGCACGAGCGTCGGCTGAAAGTCTAAAACGCAAACAACATAATAAAACACATACCAAAACACCGTCACGAGAATGCTAACAGGGCAGATTCTGCAGCTGAGTTACCGTCTGCAGATTCATGTCTCGGTTTGTTTGTTCTAATCCCAGTTTAATCACATGTTGACAAGCAGGAAACACGAGCAGGTATTTCCTGTCATACCTGATGTCAAATTTACTGTGGAAGTCTGTGGGTCTCTGAACAGGAATCTTTTTTTTTTTTTTTTTTTACTTCTTACACCGAGAATTGTCACTTTTAACTTGTAACTTCTTTTCCACGTCCATTCCCTGATTATTTACGCTTCACGTTCTCACTCTTGCTCTCCTGGTTTTTATGATTTCAACAATCTCGCTGCTTTTCCAACCGCCTGCCGTGTTTTCAACTCCAAAAGTAAGACAGGCCGAGCTGCGCTTCAGTGCGAAATGTTCTGCGTCAGTAACACAGCTGGAAGCGACAAATGGAGCCGAGGGGAAAGGTACAACCTATTAATAAATGACACACGGCCCCAGAAGAATATTTAAAACTTGTAGGGAGAGCTGTTAGTGAGCGACCTTCTATAATACTTTTTGGTATTTTTTTGGGGGGGTATTTTCAACTACCTGTGGTCGTTTTGCGTCTTTTTAGTGTGATTTTGTGCCTATTTGGAGTTGTTTTTTTTTGTGTGACATTTGGATAGTTTTGTGTCCGTGAAGTTGTTTTGCATTTCTATGTGGTCTGTCCCCTGTTGCTCTGGGGCCATTGTTTTGTGTTTTATGCGCATATTTTTTGGTATCTCCGAGGTAGTTTGATGTTTTCTATCTCTTTCTGTTGGTTATCTATTTCTTTGTGGTCATTGTTTTGCACCTTTTTGTGTTTTGTGAGTCTTTGGGGGTTGTTTTGCATCTCTTTGAGGTTAATTGCTACCCACTGCAGTCATTCTGTTTCTTGGTTGATTGACTAACCAACCAGAACTGTTTACAGTCACTACAAACAAAGGCTTTGGCAAAGCCTCCAGAAACCCCCCTCCCCTCCACCCTCCTCCACACACACTCCCATCCCAGCTGAAAAAACAGAAACACCTGCTTAAAATCCATGCGGAAAAAGCCGCGGAGAAGCAGGACACGGGAACAACATGGTACCCTCGATTTTTCCATTCCCAAAAAATACAAGGACACACCTGTACTGTTCTGACATCACAACACTGATAAGGCGTCCTCCACCGCTCCCTTCCTATGTTTTTTTCTTCTTTCCAGTGTGTTACATCAGCACTATTTCATGTCTTTAGCGGTCTCCTAATCTGCTGTCTGAAACTGGAACTGGATAGTTTATCTTCCTGAATAACCACGCAGTGCAAGTAAGCTCACAGAAATCCTTAATTGTTGACCTAAATACGCACCTAACCTTTTCAAATATTGGCACGAGACCAAATGTGTATGGGGTGAGTAACTTTATTGACTACAAGTTGATTTTGTCCCTAACAAACCAAACTGAAGCCCTACAAGTTTATTTTTGCTCAATCTACCGTTACATCCACGATGAAGGAGCTTCATTTGAGATCAGATCTTGATATGCCTTATTCCTCCGTGGCATCGCGCTCCACCGTTGTCCTGATTATAATCAGTCAATGAACGCACGCTGTTGCACACGTCCCTTCATTACCATGAAAACACAAACTGTAGTTTATTTTGACTCGGTCCGACACACACCATCCCGCTTCCCCAAAGACTCGCTGCAGTGTCAAACGCGGATTAATCCCCTGCTGAAAATAGTCCGCTGCTGTTTCAGTAACATTTTCATAAAAATGTGCTTCCGGTTACTTTAAGAAATTCCTGAACATTTGTAAAAAAAAAAAAATTAAAAAAAAAAAAAATGTTTTAACGAGGTGCTTTCATAGTTACCGTCTAACCAATCGGGAGACGGAGTAACGCTTTCAGTTCGGGGCTTTTTCATGGGATTTGTTGACAAGTCATCCTTGAAGTGGTTCGTCCTTTACTTTGAAAAGTGCAGGAAAACTGAGGCACGAAAAAGAAACCAGTAACTTTATATTAATCTGCGTATAGATGAAGATTCAGGTACTTTCGGGGTTATAAAGGACTATTTGTTCCCCGCTGAATCTAACATTGTTTGTTTGAAACTGGGGTCTTAAATTTCTTATTAACTTATTGTACAGGCCTACTGAAGCGCACGAGGTGTTCAGTACTGTGTGTGTGTGTGCGTGCGTGCGTGTGTGTGTGTGTGTGTGTGTGTGTGTGTGTGTGCGTGCGTGTGTGTGTGTGTGTGTGTGCGTGCGTGCGTGTGTGTGTTTGTGTTACTTACGTTGTGCGAACATAAATGTTTACAGTTTGCGGGGACTTAACTTCCTTATCGGGACGAATAGCAAGTCCCCACAACGTACTGTAAACCTGCAGTTTAAAGATTACGATAAAGTGATAGAAACAAGAGCGTCTTTGTTTGTTCGTGAAGGAAGTACCCGCGAACAAAATGTCCCATTTAGGAGATAACTTAGATTCATCTCTCACAACAATGCGCCAAGGCCTTTTCTTCTGCTGCGTCTTTGCGTAATCCGGCTAATGTTTACTGTCTGCGTTGCACAATTCTGTCCTCCGAGCGGACAGCGGAGGTCAACGACCTCGTGTTGTTGTCGCCGAAGACCTATTGAGTAATGAGCGGTGTGCGCTGCAAAAGTAGTTCTGGAAAAATGCTAGCGCCTGTTTTGAGCTCAACCTTAGTAAGCGATCACTTCCTGTGGCTTTAAAACGCCACGATCAAAAATGCGTACTTCGCTCGAGGGATTCCAGCAGCGAGGGGGAACAAAAGTGAGGTGATAATTTGTCTAATTCATGATGTGAATTTGTCCCCTTTAACTCCCGGTGCATTAACATGGCACGTAAGTAAAAGTATGAAAATATTATCAGCGATAATTACTTCAAAAGCATCAAAGCAAAAATACCTCCTACTCAAGCAAAACGGCCTGTCGGACTTACATGTTTTTTTTTTTCTTTATGTAAAGCACTGATTCAGGCTAATTAAATAATGCTGGTGGTATTACTTAAGGTATAACACAAGCCGTATTTATATAAGTTCATAATGTTTTTAAAATCTTAATCTTCAAAGTAACTAGTTGTCAGATAATCCTAGTGGAATATTTTCTCCTGTAATGTTGTGGATGTATTAAGTATATAAAAAAAATTACTTCAAAAAGTACAAATACAAATGCAAGTACTTCGTTAATTCCCACAACTGCATTATAACTTTATTAAAGTGAAGTTAAAGCTAAAATTTTGTATGAACATTTTTTTTTCTCCAATATTCTGTGAGTTTATACTCAAAATGTTGTTGTTCAGATACAAAAAAAACACAAAAAAAACCATTTGAATATGTTCATTAGGACTGCAGGAAATTATAGTTACTTTTAAATGGATTAATTGAATCAAACACGAATCAGTTGCTTAAAAAAAGATAACGAAAACAACTGTCGCTTGCAGATTTACACTCCATCTATTGGGGATAATCCAGTCGTGCCTGAGGTTTTCTGCGCGCTCATTACGTGAAACTAATTGACTTTATAACAAATGAGCTTATTATAAACCAAACTAAAGGTCCTAAAACTGAAGCCTGAATCTCTATGACGGAGAACGAGCGGCACAAATGATGAAGACTCGAACGATAAAGAGAAAACTCGGGGTCTTCGGTAGCTCCGGGGGGTCTGGGCCTCCCTGCAGCAGGTCCCCAGTTGGTAATCCAGCGTTGCTTCTGAGGACGTCAACGTTGACTTGCATTCGTTTCGTGGAGCCTTCGGTTGGTGAAATGCGTTCGCGTGTCGCGTCCGCAGCGAGAGCTCTTCACGGTGAAACACATGAGCAGCGTGGAAACCGCTGTTTCTTCCTCTTCTGTCGGCTGGAAAACAACAAAACTGCGACGCAGATAACTTCTGATAGGAAGAAAGACACCAGGACAATGGACATCGATGGGGGTGGGAGGGGGGGGGGGGGATGCTGTCCCCCTTGTTAGCAAATTGACCAAAATGCCTTCCCCCTTGTTTACTTGCAGTTCCCACAACCCTCCGTCCCCCGCTCCAACCTCTGCTCCAACCCCTTTCTCCAACCCCTTCTCCAACCCCCGCTCCAACCTCTGCTCCAACCCCTTCTCCAACCCGTGCTCCAACCCCCGCTCCCACCTCTGCTCCAACCCCCTTCTCCAACCCCCGCTCCCACCTCTGCTCCAACCCCCTCTCCAACCTCTGCTCCACCCCCTTCTCCATCCCCCGCTCCAACCTATGCTCCATCCCCCGCTCCAACCCCTTCTCCATCCTGCGCTCCACCCCCTTCTCCAACCTCTGCTCCACCCCCTTCTCCATCCCCCGCTCCAACCCCTTCTCCATCCCCCGCTCCAACCTCTGCTCCAACCCCTTCTCCATCCCCTGCTCCATCTCCCACTCCAACCTCTGCTCCACCCCTTCTCCATCCCCCGCTCCAACCCCTGCTCCATCCCGCGCTTCAACCCCTTCTCCATCTCCCGCTCCAACCTCTGCTCCAACCCCTTCTCCATCCCCCGCTCCAACCTATGCTCCACCCCTTCTCCATCCCCCGCTCCACCCCCTTCTCCATCCCCCGCTCCACCCCTTCTCCATCCCCCGCTCCAACCTCTGCTCCACCCCCTTCCCCATCCCGTGCTCCAACCCCCGCTCCAACCTATGCTCCACCCCTTCTCCAACCTATGCTCCACCCCTTCTCCATCCCCCGCTCCACCCCCTTCTCCATCCCCCGCTCCATCCGTGCTCCAACCCCCGCTCCACCCCCTTCTCCATCCCCCGCTCCAACCTATGCTCCACCCCTTCTCCATCCCCCGCTCCACCCCCTTCTCCATCCCCCGCTCCACCCCCTTCTCCATCCCCCGCTCCAACCTATGCTCCACCCCTTCTCCATCCCACCACCATTGATTAACCACCAATTGATTAACCAGTGAATTTACAAATTCACTGCTGATTGGCTCATCCATGAATTTAAAATTGTTTATAACTAAGTGAAAGTGATTGTTAGTTCTGGTCACACTGTTACAAGATATATTGTAAAATACAACCAGTTGCGTGAACTTTATAGTTTTTGTAAAGGAAAACTAAATTTCGTCTTGTTTATAGGATTCAAATGAATTCTTTTTCATTGGTTTTGTCAACCATCAGATCTAAAATAACATTATTTCTCCCCCCCCATTTCATTGTCGGTTACATAGTGAAATTGCTCTCAGCAGACTTCGAGCAGCAAATAACAACATGATCCAGATAACGTCCACACCCTTCTGGTCTAAGTAGAGTGTACGGTGCTAATCATAGAGGTGGACAGAGGAGGAGAGCATCACGCTGCGGAGGTTGTTTCTGCAAACTTTCCACTGTAAACCGTTTGAACTCACTCCATGAACTGAATTCAAGCTGCAGGTCACCGAGAAACAAAAAGGTCTAAAAAAAAAAAAAAAAGCTGAGCTTTCGACAACCCAGACAAGACTTTGGGTGGAGCGTCACTTGAACTGGCGATAAGTTTTGACACGCAAAGAGCGAGCACATGCGAGTACACCCAGAGGAAAACTACAGAGAGCGAGCTGGAGGGTCTGATGAGCTGATATCAGACAGAGTAAAGGAACACTTCATTCCTGCCTTTATTTGTTTTATGAATACTGGCGAGTCAGGAAGAAAAAATAAATAAATAAAAAACAAAAAAACAAAAAACTGCTTTCACACAGGAAAGGACAAAAAAAAAAGAAAAAAAAAAAAAAGAAAAAAAACCTGAAGTGACATCCTCCTCTTGAGTTGCATCAGCCGAGCAGAGCGGGAGGCAGGACGAGCCGCGGACAGCCAGCCACATTGGCTCCACACGTCCCGTCAGTTATCTCTGCCGAAGTAGCGACTCCGCTGGCTGAGCTCGCCGTCCCGCCGCTCGTAAAGTGAGTTAATAATAGCGGCGAAATCTCGAAACGGTCTGTTTTCCGTTCTCCGCCAAAAATAACTTCAGGAAAGTGCATGAAGAGTCATGGCTTGGAAAAAAAAAAAAGAAAAAAAAAAAGAGTTTTGAGTGCATGCGAAGAGGGTCCGCCACGAAAAAACAAAACAAAACAAAAAAAAACAACCATAAAAGGCACAGTCGGAGATAAAAATGAGCAAAAGAAGCGAGTGTGAACAATAGATAGTTTAATGGGGCCTTTTACGGGAGGGGGGGGGGGCGCAGCACTGCAGGTCATTAAAGGTCATTTAACCCTTTAACCCCTTTATTTTTAGAGGCGGGGGCAAGTATTCTGATATGCTACTTAAGTAAGTGTGATACAGCAGTGGACTAAAAATAAAGCCCTAAAGAGGACTAAAATAGTACTTGCTGATCATGAAAATGTACTTACAGTCAAGGTGCCGCCACGACCTGCGACGTGAGGGAACTGACTGATGTCATGAGCTTTGTGTGGTTTTGTAAGATGGCACTAATCATTAAAGAAGCACATGACAAAGGTTTCTCCGGCAACCTCGGCTCGGAGAAGAAAACATGATTGACAAAACAAAACATGAACTGTTCTTTTACATTTTTAAAGAATACTTTTTTTTCAACGATTGTATAAATCCTTAATTATTATTTACATTAGATATTTCCTGGTTCCAGCATTGTTTTGTAAACAAAACACACCTAGTGCACTCATTAGTAATACAAATATTTAAACTGGGGGGGGGGGGGGGGGGGGGGGCTGGAAGATTATTCTGCTATTTAAAAACAACAGATGCACCTCTTAAATGTAATTTTCGCATATTTGTAGCAGATAAGTGGATCATTTTGAGACCCATTTCACATCGGTATGATGCTCACTTTAGTTCTGGTTAATGAGCAAATGGTTTCACGTGTAAACAGATTGCAGCTGCATTTTATCTTTTAAAAAAAACAACTTCTTTACGAGCAGAAGAGGATGATCTCTTATTTCAAGTATCAGCTCCTTTTCAGCAGATTAAATGAAACGGTCACGTGCGAGACAGATCGTAGGCGACACGCCGTCTGCAGCTCCTGCTGTTCAGCCTGTTTTTTTGTTTTTTGTTAATTATTTTTGTTTTTTTAATTATCCAGATCAGTTGGGAGCGTCAGATGCAACACTTGTAAACAGGGGGAGTGTTTCAACAGCCTGTGGCGGAGAACGTATCCCGTGGCAGGTTTTGTTGTACCGATGGAAGAAGCGCTGTTGGCAACCCGACCGACTTCTTCAGCTGCCGGTTGGGACGCTCGGATTCCTCCCCTATCTGAGCTGCAGGGCGATACCGGAGTCTGCTGGATACTTCACTGCGTTTGCGTGCAGCCCCGTCGGTCACGCTGTAGGAAAAAAAAAATACATACCTCCACGCAGGGACGTTTTGAGGCCTAAAGTTGTGCCACAGAGTCTGAGACAGTTTCCCGTTTACAATCAATATCAACCTTGTTTTGCACGGTTAGTTGGACTTTTTCATGCAACCCGCTGATAATCGTTTTAGATTTTATCGAGTCAGTTGAGAGGAAGTCGAGAGAGGTGTGTTTGCTAATGGCTTAGTTGATCATTAGGTCCCTGGTGAAGATTATTTGACTGAAACTAAGCTCTTAATTTCACTTCATGTGATAAAAAAAAATGACACTGAACTGATTTTGTTTTTCTTTTGTAATATCTAAAATTTCAAACACATTTATTTTTTTAAGGCTGTCTCTCAAAACAAGTAGAGATGTGATATTTCTCGGGGGGGGGGGGGGGGGACAACTTTTTTTTGTGCTGCATATGCCTCCTCTAACCATATGGATCCAAAATATTTGCAATAACCTTATTTTTTAAAATAGTGCTTATATTAAATATAGTAATAAGTCTGCAACTGATGACGATCATGTCATTTTTAATTACAGGCAGCTCCCATTCGTCAGGCTAAACCGCCGTCCACCGCCACAACTTTTTAATTACCAGATACAATCATAGAGTGAAATATCTGTTTTATAAATCCATCGTCTTAAATCCAGCATTTAGACACGGCAACAAATCAATGGCCCCCCAAAATATAAACAAATATCGATAACTCCCCCCGCTTTCCCGGATAAATCCAATAAAAGAGTCTCACTCGTCTAACAATGAACTAACAGCCAAAAAGTTCAAGATAGAAAACTCAAGAGTATAAAACAAAACTCAAAAACAAGAAAGTGAAACCGGACCGAAGTGCGGTTTTCACATGAAACTGTTTTGAGCAACAAGAATGCAGCTGGTGCTGGAGGTCAGAGGTCAAACAGACGCTCCAGTGAACTGCCAGTGAACAGAAATGCCCTTAAAAGGTGCAGTGAGCCGCAGGTGAGACTTCAACCTCAGCTGACCTGAATGCGTCAACAACCACGCCTGGGCGTCCTCACAGGAACATAATGCTGGGTGTTTTAAAAACAAAATCACACCACGTGTTGTAAAAATACAGAAAATGACCGAATAGATATTTTTAATCCACTTTAAAATATCAAAAAGATCCAACGCCTTTGTCCGCGCAGAATTACGTGAATGTAAATTATTGAGTCACAAACCCTGAACATAAAAATGTTCGCCGCAACGTGCTTTGGATGACTCAGATTCAACACTTCAAGCTCAGAGCAGGATAACTCCCAAACTGAAGAGCAAATTCCCAGCGGTGCCCGACCCGCGCGAAGGTCGGCGCTTCTGCACATTCATTTTGGTCACTTTAATTCTTACTGGTGATGAGATCGAGTTGTGACGCCCGAGATACACGCAGTCCTCAGGCAAAAAAAAAAAAGAGAGACCTGCAAAATAAGACCACTTTTATATATATATATATATATAAAAAAAAAAAAAAACTCAATCCTATTAGCGGTCTTGTATAATCATATTCTTTTAATTTCCATAATCTTATAAAACCATCATTTTACAATTGGTGTTAATAAAACAAAAGCAAAGAGCATAAACGGGTGTAGTCCCACGGGCAGGTTTCTTTTTGTTCATGTTCCGATGACTCGGAAAACCGTTCTCACCGTCATAAGAGGAATGTTTGACATTATGGTCTGCAGCCGGGTGTTTTCTGGCCGACGGCCGTGAAGTGTTTGAACAACAGAAAAATATTTGACACGGGCGTGGTACAAAAATGACCAGCTGGCAAAATGCAACCGTGAAAAAGGCGAGGTAACAACGTCTACTTTGGTGCCGTCAAACGATCAATACACTTTTCCCCCTTTTAGTCTTCACACTCTCTCTTCGGTCTTTTCCCAAGAGTGCCGATCACATCTACATAAGCGGAAGGATTTTCCTTACGACTATTCAGGAAAGAAAATAAGTAAAAAAAAAATTAAAAAAATTCTTCCTCCTGAGTGGTCACGGCTCCTTAACTAAAAATAAGATACGAGTGAAATTAAAACGACTCGAGAGTAGATTCCTCTTTTGGAACTCTTTCCATTTATTTCCATGTTTAAAACAGGCTGAAATCACCCGTTAACTCCACATCAGGTTTCTGATGACGTGTATAAATGACATAATATTGCAGTTTTTTGTTTTTTTCAGGAAACACTAAGAAATCTTGATTTGATAGAAAGTTGGCACCTTTTCTAAAGTTTATGTTGTATTCTATAAGTAATGTTTGTCTCCCAAGAAAGTTGGTGCTTCTTTAGTTATTTTGTGAGATATAATTCATATTTTAACAGAATAATCTGCATATTAGCCTCATAACTGTTTCGCATTCATGTGTTGAGCTCAGTGCAATCCTGGTGTTGGTTAAACACTCAGCTGTCTTTGAACGCCACAGTCCCCGTGGTTAAAGTTCATCTTACTGTACGGCCGCAGGTCGAAAAGTTCGACGCTTAAAAAAAACAACAACCAAGTAAGATCTTTGAAACTGAAATGCAATATTTCTTATTCCCTTGAAAAGCTAGAAATAAATGTTTTAAAGACTTTTAAGACCTGCAAATACCCTCACTGTCTCTGGGTAAATGATCATGGGTTTCAAGGTAACTGTGCTAATGTATTTAAAATGTCTCTTGCTTTTTATCATTTGTCACTTTACGTATCATTTTTGCAAGTTGCATGTCCTTTAATCTCCGTTGGGATCATTGATCTGATCATGTGAAGTCAACCCGCTCCATGTTAACATGGGACGACTCCACCTCGTTACCGCGGTGATCTACCCTTAGAAATCTTATATGTCACAGCCCATCACACGACTTCATGTAATACGGGGCAGGCGGCCGGTCAAGAGTTCAAAGTTCATCGCTTTTCACGACAACAAGTTGAATACCTCGCCGAACCCGAAGCCGGGATGGAGACGTCGAGGTTTCCAACGCGCGTAATAAAGCTTTGACTGCTTTCCCTTCGTCATCAGATTCAAAAGCCTCGCCGATAAACACAAACTGTTCGGCAACAACCGAAAAGCCGCATGGAGCTTCTCGTGGAAACAAGCTGGCGGTCAGTTTGATGCCGGCAGAGTAGAAGAAATGGAACAAAACGTTTTGTGCTTCGTCCCTTTAGAGGTTTCTGTTTCTTTTCAGCAGGACTGTGGATGGAAATTGATCTAAATTAGAAGATTAATAAATAAATAAGAATCACTGCGTTTCACTTTGGTCTCTTTGTGCAATAAAGCCCGTCCTCGATCACAGTTCTCGGTCCAGCTACGACCTGCCGGCGCGCGGCGACCAGATTTCATCCTGAGAGTCCGAGTCGTCCATTTCCAAACCTCCTCCCCGGCGTTTTCCTCCGTCGTCTCTGGAACGCGAGGCGGCTCCGTTGATGTTGGCCAGCGGTACGTAGGAGTAATCCCGTCGCTCGGGGAAGTGGGATGCCACTGAGCCGGGACACGCCCGTACGAGGTGGACCATCAGGCTGGCCGACAGGAGGGAAACCAGGACCACGGTGAGTAGCAGCCACGTTCGCCTGAGGGAAAAACAAACAAAACAAAAAAACCATGTTGCACTGCGTTCACGTCAGTGGACATTTGAAACGAGACTGACATCCCGGGATACAAAGTTCCTGAAAGTCGACGTGAACACGTCTGTAACCCTTCGTCGTCTCATCGGTGACGGTTGTCCGTTTTGCGGCGTGAAGTGGGAGGTAATGTCAGTAGCAGAAAGTTGTTGATAATGGGTGACGCAGGCAACCCCCGATCTGACGTCCAAAGGAGTTTGGGGCGGGGGGGAGAGAAAAGAGGGGGGGGGGGGGTTTTCCCAAATCTGTGCGGCCGTTCCGACCTGCACTTTGGACGGAGCATAAATCCAGCGCAAGTTGGTATGTTGGTCAATTAAGGGTTAAAACTGATGAGTCCTTTTTCTTTAAAAAAAAAAAAAAAAAAAAAAAAGTCCTTTCCTACATCTGTGACCAGAGCGCCCATTCACAAAGAGCTCTCCGGAAACCATAGCAACAACTAAACAATCCCTCACTTGCATGTGAAAGGTAGGGGAGGCTAGTGAATGCGTCCCATCCTGCGAGTGACAGCCTTGTTTACATGTAAAAGAGAGTCTGAGACAAGAAGCCAAACGCAGCTCTGGACTGCCTCGCAGTTTGTTTGTTTTTTTTTTTTTACCGGGGTCTATCGATCAAAAGCAGAGGACCGAGCTGTTTTCGTTCAAAGATGCAATTAATCCTTAATAAATATCCAAGGTCAAATGTAGCACAGCTGGTGGTAATTCATCAGCATCTCGCCTCGAAGCATTTAACATGTTTTTTTTTTGTTTTTTTTTCCCCCTTTATGTTAAATGTCACTGAAACGAAAACAAATATTTTCTATTATTCCTGTTCTCATACGCGATGAGGAGTTTTTTGTTCTCCATGTCGAAATAAATCAAGCGCTGAATTTGCTCCAAAAATGGTGCTAATTTATCAAGACTGTCACTGCAGGAGACAGTTTACTGAACAGGAATGGAAGATGGACGGCGGAGGTGAAAGGACGGAGGTCGGGGCGGGGTCACGATACTTGACCTTTGACACTTACTCTGTCAGATAAGGCTGCTCTCTGTGAGCGTCTTCCTCGCGTCGCCATGACGAAAACATCTGTTTGGCCAAGCAGTGTCCGGCTGCGGAGAGGAGAGGAAACGGAAGAGTCAACCACGGCTGCTCAGTGTTTTTTAAAAAAAAAATCCCATCCTGAGCGAGAGAGTGAATATCAACTCCGTTTATCATTTCGGCCTCTTTTTCTGCGAGGTGGCGGCTCCTCCTGTCGTTAAAAATCCCATTCACACAGTCTTTGTATTTTAAAGTGGATCTCTTGAGAGATTTTTTTTCTGCATCAAGAGCTGCTTGTCCTACTTTTTTTTTCTTCTTTAAATCAGCTCAGTGAAAACAAAGTCCTCAAGAGAAAGAGGCCCAGTAAAAAAGTTCATCGAATTTGCTGTCGCAACGTCGGCTGGTCTCTCTTGAGCCTTGTATGTTTGTTCCATTTTTGTAAACATTGTCCCAAAAAAAACTAAAATATTAGTATTCATGGTTGTACAGACAACTACGTTCACACAGAAGAAAAACGTGAAAATATGGTAATTGTCAGACGTGTTTTTTTCTGTGATTTCCAAGCAGGTTTATGAAAGTTGATTTGCCTCAGACATCGGAGATAATGGTATTCTCAGAACATGCAGCATTATTTGTTCATATTTTTTAACTATTCTAAACGACACTATTTTTATGTATAAAAATTAAGAAATGATAAAGTCCCACAAATTGAGAACTGTTTATTCATTGGCTGTAAACATCATCCGATAACTATAATTGGACAATTGACTTCATTTTGATGGTATTTTAATTAAAAATTCTTAATTTTTTAATTTTAATTCAAAATTCATTCACATTTTTGTGTTCAGACAAAAACATCATCATTAATGCAAGCTCAGTATCTGTATACACGGTGTCGCTGACAGGTGTCAGGTATTGTCTAGTGCTCATGACGTCATCATAGCAGGCTAAATATCAGAGCTCTCGGTATGATGTAATGTCAAACGGCACCGAAAACCGGTCGCCCCAAAAAAAACATCGCACAGACGAATCAGCGCCTCTCGAACAGTTCGATGTAAAATTCAACATTAATACCTCAAAGAAGGGAGGATTTAGTGCATCTCTGGTGTATTAAACTGCATTTCCTTTAAACGAGTTTTCCTCATAAAATTGGCAGTGTGGGGTAAAGTTACGGGAGTGAGTGCGAAGTTTTGGGAGCTGATGTGCAGGTGCGTAACGTTTCCAGTCCTCCCGGTTAACTTGACACAGCGCTGCTCTGTTTGAGCAGACGACCACAAAGACGGGAGCTGTTGCCACTTCTGCTTTATGCAAATAGTCAAACAGTAACTGAACGTGAGCTCATGCACGCTGTGTCAGGCCTTGGTGGAGACACATTTAGACTGTCGATCTATTTTCATAAATGAATGAGAGGGCACAGGGGGAATAAATGGATAATAAACGAGTTGAAAAAGCTGCAGCTGACAATGATACGTTACTAAACCTGCTAAAATCAAATCCATATTTTAAAGAATGCGGTTTTATCTTTTTCAAGGGTTTCTGCGGTTTGTATTTCTGGAAACACCAGATTGTTGTTTTGGCTTGTACGAGGTGTCGGGAGCTTTTCCAAAAGGACTTGAGAAAACAATTATTTTACTATTTTTTTTTAAAAATCGCCTTTAACTTTTACTGAGACTAAAAATATAGACAAATACACAGCAGAGTTTGTGTTATTAACCTGGGATTATTGATTTTGTCAATGATGTGATAATAAATTCAGGACTCTATTAGCGGCGTCTGCTTGGGAATGACTGCTGGTTAATGTTTAGTGTTAATGTCCCTGTTAAATCAATATTTGATATTCTTTGCGTTGTCTAAACACAACAAGTAAATGAGAACAACCACTTTGGGGATTTAGTTGCATTAAAACTCAGAACAGGTGAGAACAGATGGAGACTGAATGGAGACGCAGCGCGTTAAAAATCAGCCCGGTAATGTTGTATAATGTTTTTCTGTGACCGCACACTTTAAACGCTGATTTAGATGATAGAACAGACACGTTGTCATTCAATTTACTTATGCTGATTTTGCCAGAGGACATCATGTGAATAATGATTCGGTCCAGTTGATTGTCCAGTTCATTACCAGAAGCTGGCTGCGCTGCAGTTTGTTGGATGTGGGCGCAAATTGTTTTAGTCCCCAGACGAGGGGCCGACAATGTAACCGTGTGAACAGATTTATGCCACCGCTACATGAGGTGACATTACAAGCACGTGCATTCCCACACACACACACACCATATCTCTTGGTATGAGGCAAAAGTGGAAGCACCCGAGATTTGGATAATCATTTCAAACCCTGCAGCTCATCACCAGGCTGGATGAGAGAATGAAGACAATAGTTCCTTCATCTTGTTATATCTTGTTATCACCATCAACAACTCTGTGTGTGTGTGTGTGTGTGTGTGTGTGTGTGTGTGTGTACCTCTGTGTAACGTGTCGTTGGTCTCTCCTCCCTGTGTGACGTTACAGCTTCCTGTCTGCGGGTCACATGGACACAAGTCGTCACACTGACACTCCTGAGCGCAGGACGGACCGAAGAAACCCAGAGGACACGCTGACAGGAAGGAAGAGAAATGAAAAGAAAGTGACTTTTTTTTTTTTTTTTAATGTTTATAATAATGACAAGGACTAATCTAACATCACAAAAGTGAATTAAAGGAAATAAAAAGGTGAACAAATTCACAGATCGATAAATGAACCTCAAGTCGTGGTCCGTTTCGATTTCCTTTTCTCAAGCTTGTTTGAATAACATGACATTTAGTGAGCAACTGGTCATCAAGAGTTTCAGCGACACAGATGTAAACTGTATAGCAAAGTGTAACGCACCTTGTTCACAGGTGTTGCCATGGAAACCGGGAGGGCAGGCGCAGCGTCCGAGGACGGGGTCGCAGGAGCCGCCGTTAACGCAGGAGCAGGTCTGATTGCAGCCGTCGCCGTAGAAACCGGGGAGGCACTCTTCACGGAGGAAACAAAGCCAAAATCACGCAACGAATGAATGAATGTTTTATTTAATGTGGAGATGAATTAATCCTCCAAAAAAAAAAAAAAGAGTCTTCTTCCACTCAAACAACACAATAAAAGAAACCAAAATGGGTGCATTATTTTTACAAGAGCGTGAGGAATTTATTAGACACAATGCTCATTTTTAAAAGCAGATCCAGATGTGGATATTTCCACAAAGCTGTGGGAAAATACTGACATAAAAATCACATCAAATACAGCTTTTCCAAAAATGCCACTTGTTTTTTTAAATGAATAAAGATGTTTATTTGACAGATTGCACCGAGTTACATAAACTGAATAAGGATTACGTGACATTAATAAAATAAAGATGCCAATTCTAGAGGCCGTTGAACATTGTAGATGTTACACTTTTGTCACTGCTGACTGGTCCCGTCATCATTTTTACATAATCGCGCTATTTGCGATTTATAAATCTGCCACTAATCATTTTACATAATTGTTAGAATGTTTTCCATGAATCTCTATAAAAAACAGATGGATGAGAGAGAAAAAAAAAGTCATATTTCCATGTCGCCTTCCACTGTTTAATGTTTTATTCTAATTTGATGTCATCTCATGTCTTCTGCTCTGGTTTAATGGCATCTGAGTGGATAATTAGTGCCACCATTGTACTTGTACTCTTTTGATTATCAGGATCTGTCATTGTCAGTCATTTCTGTGTATATTTCAGTAATAGGCTTTGTATGCAATTTTTGTTAACAAAGCCTAAAAAGGCAAAGAGAAATGTATTTTATATTTTATGCTCCAGTGTTCAATTTGAAGAAATGGCTCTTATTCCCCGAAAGTGTATGTGTATTATTCAACTGTGATTAGGTTTAAAATAAACAGAAACATGTTATTGAAATTATTCTTTTGACATTTAATAATCGTCTCATGATCACGACAGCGTTTCAACTTGTTCCTTTCTCCTTGCTTTTCTAACATGATCGCAACATGACCATAAAGTGTGACGCTGGCGTTTCAGGAGCTGAAGGTCAGTCTGTCGTTTGGCTCTTTGTAAACGGGCTTGACATTCAACCAGCGGAGTGTGTTGGTTGTACGACGGCTGAAGAGCATCACAGGGTGACAGAGGTGAACCGGGGGCAGGTACAGATGTGCGTAAACAAGATGTTTCTGATTTGATCCCAAGAGCGGGTTCACAGTATGTGACCCCAAAACTCATAAGAAATATGACTATTGCTATTGAACACATTCTGTAAAAGGTAGTTCTCTAGAAAGAAGGCCGAAGACAAACTATGTGTAAGTGCGTGCGTATCGGTGTGCTCTTGTTCCTCTATCTTTGTAAGGACCAATTTGAATTTTGAACTTTGAGAGAGAAGAAGTTTTGTTACATAAACACGGAGTTGGTTGGAGGATTGTGGGTAAATTGTTACGAGCTCGTTAGTGAGTCTCAAAACTGTCTGCAAAACCATTTCTCTTTCGTGGAGCAGTTTATACTCCCACAGAAGAGCCAGAGTTCATTTCATTCACTCCCGTACAGGTCAACAATTGATCAACCGTGAGAGTTTGAGTGTCAAAGTTCACAAACAAAACGCTGCCTTTTTAAATGCTGGTGGGACTGAGTCATTAGATGTAACACCAGGTTACTCCCGTGTAGAGACCAAAAACACACGTGTTTTGATTACCTTGGCTGCAGTTCTGTCCTCTCCATCCAGCATTACAGACACAGCCATCTGCAGCAGAGGAGACAGACAGAAAAACATGAAACCATGTTAACAAACAATGAGGCAATTACTGTAATTCCCTCCAGATATGTTTCAAGATATATAAAAATACTCTGATAATTAATCATTTGTGTCTGGTGTTTTTTTCCCCCCTGGATAAAATGTTCTTCAAATCACATCTATGTCTCCTCATGTATTGAAAAATCTCAAAACCATGAATACGCAAATACTTTTTGGTTTGAATTTGTACCCGCTGGATACAAGACTCGTCACTAAACCTCTTTCTAAAATCGTTAGTTAACGGAGCTCGACGTGGTTCATTTTAAAAGTTGCGGATCCGTTACTCTCTGACTACAGCAGATTTTTCAGGCATAAATCGCCCAAAATCAACCAGGATTAAAGAGTTTCAATAAAGATGAAAAAAAAAAAAAAAAAAAAGCAATAATAATTTTGAAAAAAAGTTTCACATTCAAAAGTTGTGTGTTTCTCCACCACCTAAACTCCGCCTGCACACTTACTGGCAGTGCAGAAACCGTGGGGTTGGCAGGCTGCCGGCTGACACACCAGAGAGTCACATGCTGCGCCCTGCCAGCCGTCCTCACACCGACAGCGTCCGTCCACACAGTCTCCGTGTCCGCTACAGTTTTCTGGCTGGCAGCGTCGCCGGTGGACACACAGGATGGTGGAGACGCTCCGGCCACAGCGCCACCTGCTGTCCGGTATACTGAAAGGGGAGGACGAGGGATGGAGAGACAAAAGAAAAACATCTATAAAGATCAATCATTTCATCTATTGTACCCATTCTAGCATTTCACGGTGTAGAAAGAGACCTTCGAAGTGTGAAGTTTCACGTGCGCGAAGGATTTTCTGGCTCACCAATGATCAGAGGGGTAGCTGGCCAATGAGCCGTTAACCACGAAGGTGGAAGACCCGCCTCCATCCAAATTAATGGCATTGATCACTCTATACTTCTTCAGGAACACGGCCATCTCCCAAAGACTCATACTGTATGGACAGAAAAAATGAAATAAAAAAATAAATGAATCGGACTGCAGCGGAAAAGTTAGAAACAAACAAAACAATACCGCAAACGACCGCTACATAATTTGGCGCAAAACATTCATAGCCCCCAGAAGATGAATCCCACCGCCTTCAGCGGGAGTACAGAGGAAGAAAGGAGATGAGTGGCCTGCTGCTGACAAGCGTAACGTTATGTTGAGGCTGTGAAGGACAGCGGACGACAACCATCTCTGAAGTATTTTCGTTTCGCTTCAATCCGTCTCTATTTGTCAATTCTAGTGCAGATCTTTGATAAAGGTAAAATATGCACTAAGTGAATGAATGAAATACATAGATATATACAAAGACTATCAGCACAGAGATTTTGAACGTTCTCAGTAAAAAAGTGTTCAAATTATGATGATGATGAGACTAAAAAAGAAAGAAATTCAATAAATGCAAAGTATCAAAAGTACAAACAGAAACGATTTAAAAATAGAGGTACATTTATCAAATCGTTTCATGTTGTTTGAAAACAAGGCTTTCAGTTTATGTTGTGGCTGTTAGGAGACGGTCTGGACAAAATGGTTGATGGTAATTAAAGCCGAAAACGAACGACATATGCGGTGACCAATCAGGTGGAGAGCTGAGGTAAAGATTTCTCACAATTTCTCATTCGTCACTTTGTTTTCTGGAGTCTGGAGAGCATCAGCGTTACTGCGTTTGATAACAAACTCATAATAATTAAGCACTTAGCGCAACAGTCACTGATTAAATTTCTGTCCACGAACTAATCATTTAGGCACAAAAGCACAACATCGATAGCGGCTCGTGTGTGCCGTTGCCACGGCTACGGTCACTGCGGTATTTTCAGCTTTCACGAAGTAGAGAATTTAAGCAAGTGCAGAATGTAAATGCGATACTGAAATTGAGATGTAATACGACCTCTGAGGGAGTAACTGAATAATTAAAAAGTGCAGGCTTGTTGTTTATGAGAGACAAGAGGGTCAGCCGTCGAGGTCACCGGACTTCTGCATGTTCTATTGAGCTGGCGGTGGCCTGATATCGAGCGGAGGTACGCAGAGGGGCAGCGGACGTGTTCAGAAATGTCAGCTTGTTCTGCTTTTCAAAGCCAGATCATTAACAGCAAGACATTAATCTCTGGAGTCAATGCAGGGCTGCAGGATCACTGCACTGGGGGCGCAGGGAACATCAGATCAATACAGCTGACGGGTGGGTGGAGGGATCTTCCCTTGTTAAGGTGAAATGAGTCTGATATAGTGTTAGTTTATCTCGCCAATTAGCTCGTTTGTGGGTTAAAAATTGTATTTTACACAGTCATGTCAAACTCTTCAGCGATCGGCAATATAGAGTTTCTTCAGAGTGAATGGACAAAATCCAAAGTGCACGGAGCTTGTTTTTCCTCTGTGTTTACCTCAGTAGTGACTCAGACATGTGTAATCAAACCCTGAATATTTAATTCCTACTTGGGGCACTTTGTCTTCACTCAAAGGCCCGTGAGTCACTTTAAGCTCAATGGAAACTTTGATTTTGTTTTTCCTCTCGTTCACATCTGCTCTCTCATCCATTTACTGGGTTGACAAATATAAAAAAAATAAAAAAATAAAAAACTGCTTCCATTTCATCCATATATTTTGCTGACTAGATGTTTAGAAGTGAACAGGAGTCAGTTGTTCACATCTTTCTCCTTTTCTTTTCTTACCCCCTTTTTCCCGTCTGTCCGTCGATGTGAAAAAGAATTAGCCTTCCCTCTGCATCGTGGCCCACTGCCGTCCTGGCCGACACCACGTCCACAAAAGAGCGGAATCTACCTGCAAAAGTACAAGAAGAAGGTTATGTATTTATTTGAATTATTAGTAGAAAATCAAGGGGTTGTTAAATCAAACTGCATTAAGATATTTATCTCGTATCGCATGAAATGTCCCAACGAGTGTGCATCTAGTATAAATTATCAGATGAGTAATTCTGTGTTTTTAACATGTATTTTCAGGAGCTTTTTAAGGTTAACCCCAAATTCTCGTGGAGTCTTTGTGTGCGAGTCTGTGGATCCAACAAATGATTCGTAATGACATGAAGCCGTCTGCTCTGAAAATACCAAGTCTGCTTTTCAAGCCAAAGACAAAAACAAACCACGGAACAAATGAATAGTCTCCCCTGGTCGTTTTGTGTTTCAGGCAGGGCACAAGGAGCCGAAGAAAACACTGAGTACATCAGTGTTATGCAACGCTCATGGAAACAAGTGATTAATACAGATCAATACAGCCACTGGAGCCTTAAATTCACGGCCTAGTAAATACAAGACTTAATGGCTGCAGAGTTGATAACCAGCCAAACAATAAGCCTGCTTCGTGGATAAAGACAACATATGGTCCCGTCTGCAACGCCAGTATCAGCTAATTGGAAGCAACGTATTGGCCATCAGCGGCGAATACGTGACAGGAGGCACTGACTCGACCCTCATGATGATGTGTAGATATTATTGCATGTTGGTGATTCTGCCATGAGCAGGATTATGGACCGCCAGATAACGCTGGTCAGATTCTTGTTATTTATGCCTTCGAAAGCTTTCTGATTGGACGTTGCGAGATGTCACTTAGTAACCTATTTACCTATTACTAAAGCCTTTGCTGCCTAAGTTAGTAGCCTCGGGGTTTGAAACTAGCGAAGGAGCTCATTCCTGCCCACTGCAACAAGACTGTACAACAACTCACCTCGGGCCAAATCAATCTCACAACAATAACACCGTTGGTTGCTTGTTTTCTTGTTTGTTTAAATCCTTGCACTATTGTTTAGTTAGTTTTAATTTAATATTATTCTATTTGATTGTATATATTGTCCATTTTTATATTGAATAGTTTTACTCTGTTGTATTATTGCTTTTCCTGTACCTATAATGCTGCTGTAGCGAACAAATGTCCCCTTGTGGGATTAATAAAGTATCTATCTATCTATCTATCTATCTATCTATCTATCTATCTATCTATCTATCTATCTATCTATCTATCTATCTATCTATCTATCTATCTAATATTTCATAAGAACTTAGGAAGGACTTTACACATAAACTGTCTCAGATTTACAAACAGCCGGTGCGATCGAGGGGAGATTACAATCAACAACTAGAACTTACGTGCCAATTCCAACATTTTTAGACTTGAAACTAAACCTTTGGTGGTCGAGTTGCATTGTGGGTAATATAGGCACTGATTTTCAACAAGGGAGGTTTGATGTCTCTGGTTGGGACGCACCAATTTTGATCCCTTTTTAACATCGAACAATGGTATTGAACCAATGTTTGGAGTAAATCATTCAAAAGTATTCAAATGAAGACACAATGCTGTGCCTGAGCCAGACCAAAATGCCTGAATGAATTCTCTCAGGGCTGTAACATGCTTGGTTATGCTAAGCGTCCAGGAAGTATTTCCCCCCAACAACCTCAAGAAACAGTAAATCAAAGAGGAACCATTGTTACTGAAGTGAAATAAATGTTTCATGAAACAGGGGTGAAATTCATTCCATCGTTCTGAGCTGGATCTACTGTACTATTTGGCCATCCCAAATAAGCAACATGACACCAACGCTGAAGTCAAGTGTCAGCCTCATTTATGGCTGACAGATCAGTTCAGGGAAAACATATCTTTAGCTATTTTACAATGTGTGCGTTTATTTTTTCCAGGAAGTTGTATGGCAGTAAAGAAACCTGATGCGGTCTTATAATCGGTTCATCAGACACGGCAGAGTTTTGTTTTGGTAGGTGTGACACGGTTACATAAGGTCACAGACGAGTTTTTTGTGTGCAAATATAGGACGGCAGCCTCTGGGATACGGTTACATTTAATTACTGCTGAACTGAAGCTGATCCAGTTGCTACCTCCCAGCCGGGGCCGAGGTCAGGTCAACTGATCCTGAACGAGGAGAGGGTATTACAGAAAAAGTCATTGGCGTGGCGATTCAATCTGTTGAAGTGAAAAACAGAAAATCCTTCACTTTTTCTGCAAAACGCTGTTATTCCAGGTTTACAGACACCCTGTGTGCTGTTATTGAGTCGGTTAACTTGATCTATCGATGAGACGGCATCATTTTTTTTCGGATGAATTCTTTCCCTTCTTGTTCAAAATATTTGTCAAAGCCCGCCGTGTTTGACAGAACAAAAACAAAAAAAAACAACCTTCAGATTCTTCCGTGATCAAAGTCCAAACCCTGTCGGTTGAAAAGACATCCTTCCTCCAGCTGTTTCCTATGTGCAGTGTGAATGTGGATGATGCACTGTATGTACCGGTCTCCTGTGTCTTGTCACATTCAGCCTGTAGACTCTGGTTGATGTAAACCTCGCCGTTCCTCAGCAGCCACACCACGCCACTGACCAACTGGACAAACGGGTTGGACTGGTCCAAAACCTCCTCCTGAGATAAATACCTGGGTGGGCAGAAAGGAGACATAAGATGATGCAACACTTCGGTATTATTAAAGAGGTAATAATACCAAAGTGTTGCATCATCTTATGTTTATACATTTAATAGCAGTGGAATTCACTAATAAGCCACCCGGACTGAAATGTCTCAACAACTATTAAATATATTTCCATGAACTGTTGCTTCTCAGAGGAAGATATGGGCCTCACTTCGGTGATCCCCTGACTTTTCCTTTAGCGCCACCAGCAGGCCAAAACGGGCTCCTATCCACCATTTTAGTTCGTAGCAGGACACCTCTAGATTTATTTACCAAATTCCTATCACTGTCGACAAGTGTCTCAACAAATATATCAACCTCAACAGTACTTTAAGGTCAGTTTCAAAACAGCATGGTATAATGTTAACACTAAAAAGCTACTTGCTAAATGTAAATGTGCTGTAAATATATCATTGGAGCCAGTTTGTAATTAATGAGAAACACTTCATTTTTTGCATTATTGCGATTAAGTTCATTGATTTAGTAATTAATATCTACAAAATATACTTAATGGCAATATTCAAAATATATATCACAAGACCAAAGATTTGATCCACATCCCACAGCTGTAATCCAGAGTAAAGCATTTTTCAGGACAAAAATAATTCCCAATACACACACACACACACACACACACACACACACACACACACAGCACGAGGGGACATTTTGCTCTATCAATAAATATCGACTTCAAGGTCTATTTCTTTTCTTTTTTCTTTTTTTTTGGACGGTGATAAAAAGGGTTTCAGGCATTTCCAACAGATGACTCAGTGGTAACATACAGTGCAAACAGTGGCACATCACCACAGCTGTTTCTCTTTGAGAACAGCCATAAAAACAGATATTGACATTTCAGACGGGAGTTAGTTAGCAGCCTATTATTGACATGAACAGCTGTGAGGACTCTGGACTTGATTATCTCAAGAGACTGATGAGCTTTTAGATTTCATCTCTACAAGGCAGAACCTTCCGTGTTATTCGCCTCGCTGAGGCTCAGCACAACGGAGAAGGACCGAGCAGGACGACGAGCAGTTCTTATTTTGACTTCACTCTCACGGCTTGTGTCCCAACATGAAACTCTTTGAGTGTTGCATCATGTAGGAATTCCTGGGATTTCTGACCTCAGTGTCCAAACAAACAACTCAAATAGACTTTTTGGTGGTTCACAGATAAACTGTCGCGATCGTGTGTGTTTGTCTGTGCGGGTCAGTGAAACCGTGTCCCTCATAGTGGCAATATAAAAATCTAGCTGTATTGAGGGAGACTAACCAAGCAAATCACTTTAGAATTATATAACCATTTCAGCTTTTGGGTGAATCTTCACCAAGTATTTATATATATATATATATATACATATACATATATATATATATATATACAGACACATAAAAATGTACAAGACAATCTGACATTTGTTTAATTACTCATGCTGCCAGTTACTAAAACCGTGAGACATTTAGACATTTGAGTTGTTTGTTAAACCAGGAGAGCGGTTACACAAGTTATGGGCTGACAAAAACAGGAAGCCACTAAATTGCTAATGTGGTTTACTTTAGACAAGAGCTGGAAAACATGACACGATGTTTTAAAAACGAGGGTCAGGTGCAGATAAGCACCAGAGAGGGAAGTGGCTTGACTTTATGCAAAATGTTGTTTTGACTGCTGCAAGACGTGTCCCAACACTGGTGATACATTTCTGGAAGGTTGCGCGTGCCTTATCAAAATAAAAGCAATTTGTATGCCGAATGTTGTTATCTGACAGCTCGCTGTAGCCTGCCTCCTGTATTTCCAGGATTTTTTTAAGCCCGAGGTGTGTAAACCAGCTTTGTGATTGTGATTTTAGTGTTAATTGTGACAGTATTTGGCTGCTTTTCTGACCAAGCTTCCACAGGACAGTTTCTATATCACCAGGATCAATAGTAGAGCCCAACTGATACTGGATTTTTTTTTTTTTAAGGCCAATGTTAATTCCGATTTTGGGGAGTAAAAGATTACAGTATTGATAAATCAGCTGGTATTCTCTGGTAGAGATCGAAGGTTTTGCTCTGTGCTTTGTCGTTTTTTTTTTTGTTCCCCTGCTCAGGCACTACAAATGGAAATGAACTTGTAGCTAAATTTGGCACAAAGCATCTTCTCTCTCCGGTTGAGATTTATCTATTCATGTATTTCCCACATCTTTCCTTTTAAATCACTCCAAGCATGCAAAAGATCGCATTATGTTCGGCAAAAAGATTTCCATAACAACCGAAGCATTAATTGTGGGTGTTGGCGTTTTAACGCGTTGGTTTGAATCTCAACGAACACAAGTATTATTTCGCTTACCGTGAGCGGCGTCTCTAATGCAGCTTTGATTTTGAGTATTGATCACTTGGATGATGTGATCCTTTAACATTAGATTAGTGCAGCAGTTGGAGTCCAACTGATTGTGTCCCCAAAAACAACTATCCAGAGATTTTCAGCGCAAGCGTTTCAAGCTGGACCCCTCACCCGAACACCAGGCTGCCGTCCCTCCTGATTCCAAACTGGGCGTTTTGCACCCCGCCGCTGTCCTGCACCATCTTGCCGTCGTTCACCACGTTGCCCAAACAAGCGCCTGACTTTGTGTTGAAGAAGCCGGCGTTCTGGGCGTACAGACACCCAGCAGCTTCAGCCGTCTCCTTCACCGAGACCCTCAGATTCATGTTGCAGCCGCCCGGCCCGCCCGGCTCCAGCACCGACACCGTCCTCAGCGGGTCATGCACCACGGTCATGTGACCTGGACACATGTGAAATGACAACAACAGATTGATGCCCGTTTCTTGTAAACACTTTTCAGGTGAATTTGCGCAAGTAGATCGGCGGCCGGGGAGCGCATAAATAAACAGAGTTCATAAATCGGACAACAAACGAGGATCAGATCCAGGTTCAACACAGGGAATCAGATCTGTTCACACTCTCAGCACGCGATCAATGAAATCATTTTTTTGCGTTCCTTCAACTTGTGATGTCATCACTAACCGTAAACCCATGTTGAGCTTCCCAGCATGTCCGACACGAACACCGTGGACTCGGCGACCGGCCCCCCGCTGTGGTTACTGGAGGGCCAGCTCTCGTGGGTGCTGTTGCCATGAGTGACGGACTGACAGTCTCTGACGTGGCGGTGAGAGTGGGAGGGTCCGTGGCCGCCGGCATAGGGCTGCAGGACGTCATCGTCCATAGACACTCTGCGTAGGGAGAAATTTCATTTGAACTAAGAGAGACGAAAGCCGACTGTAAAGAACTTCTGTGTGTGTGTGTGTGTGGGGGGGGGGGGGAGGGGGTGTCAGAGGACACAGTGGGGAGAAAATGCTTATAAGTGTTTTAATGACGCACCAAAGTCTCGCACAGTATTTCAAAAAGTTAAATTGGAGTAAGAACTGCAGCAAATTACTGATTCATTAATGAGTTGATCTAAAGATAAATTAAACTGAACCACTGTGATAATTTAAGTGTTTCAGTCTTTCGTCAAGCAAAAATGCCAAACATTTGCTTGTTTTAGCTTCTTAAATGTGAAGACTGTTTGCTTTTCTTTGTCATATATGATAGTAAATTTAAGATCTGTAGGTTTTGGAATCTTGGTTGGTCCAAATCCGTATTTCTTAGATGTCACTTTGAATTCTCTGAAATTGAAAGGAGTTTTACTCAATCATGAAAATAATTGTAATTATAATGACAACAGTGCATGTTCTGCAAAATGGAGCCTGTATGTAAAATTATAAATATACAAAAACCACATTCTCACAGTATCCAGCAGTTTTTGCTTTTACTATCTACATCAAATTACAGATTAGATCTACATTACACTCAGTGCTCTTATTCTAGGAAAAATAAACAAACAAACGGAATAATAAGTCCCGGTAATAACATTGACGACAGCGCAGCAACATGTACGGTAATGTCGACATATCCTGTCGTATCTCAGTGTGTTCTGCTGACTCATTGTGGGGAAGAAAAAACATTCAAACAACTCTACAAGAGTAAAAAGTAACTTCTCATCATCCCATGGGGATTGTATGGATATAAAAATAGGATTTTATAGATTTTTTTTTTTTTTTTTGGGTGGGGGGGAATAGATAAATCCTGTGTTGTAGACTTCATCACAGCCAGCAGTGGTGCAAATCAGAGTTTCATCATATGAAGGAATGTGTTTTTCCAAGTAGCTGAGAATAGAAAAAACACTCTGTGCCCAATCTACTTTTCCTAAACTTAAGACATCTCTTGTCCTTATTTTAATGTTTAACTTTCATCCTGGACTTTCTCTTTTTGTCACGCTGCTACTTGACACATTATTCCGAGAAGTTGGTTCCCTCTCGTGACCTTTGTGCTTGAAAAATGATTGAAATGATTAGCTGATCATCGGCATTGTTGATGGTTGTATATCAGTCGCCTATTTATTCCTTTATTAACCCGCAGATGAAACTCGGTGTGATTAAAAGTGCTCGATGGTTGACAATATTAGTATAAAGCTTTTATATTGTCATGTTCTGGAACATAAATGACTTGTGCTGGCTGTTAGGGCTGCAACGTGTGATTACTTTCATTAATGATTAACCTGACGATTGTTTTATTGTTAGTTTAGTTGATGAAGTGCAAAAAGAGATAGGTTCAAAATTACATTGTTAATTTCTCGGATGAAAACGGCAATATGTTCAATTTGCTTGTTTTGTTTGACTGACAACAATATTCAATTTAATGTAGTTTCATTTGTTGTGCATTTTATTTACATTGACCCACTGAGAAAAGAAGTTTGGACTCCTGCATCCATTTGGAAAATGGACCCCTGACTGTCAGATGTTTGGAGAGATGCAGATCAGACGACTGTCTGGTCAGTTAGTTTTAAAAAAAAGCCTGAAATGACCGTGTCATCTACAAACATTGCAGTTGTTGGACATGTGCGGCAAATCATTTATGTTAATGAGGAGCAACAGTGGCCTGAGGATGAACCCCATTTACTGTCATATAGACAAAAGAGGAAAAGCAAATCAAATGTTATGTAACTGCAATCCCGTGAACACAGTGAGTGTGGCTGACAAGGCTGCTTTATACAAGATGGAAGATTTGAAACTATACCATAAGCTTAGGCTCACTTTAATTAATACCTTCACATGTTTTTATATTTATAGTTTTGCCCACATTCATGCAGAGCTGGTTGAAGTTTTGTTCATGATTACTGTTTTTTTGGACTGCATTATATATATATATTTTTTTTTCATTATTCATGTTGGTTAGAGTATTTTTGTTGCACAGGATGGCCTCTTCTGCTTTTGTTCAATTTGTCAATTCCGTCTCTCGCCAACTGCATTGAGAAATAAATTGCTTTTTAAAACCAACATAGTAAAATAAATCAAGAAAGCAGATAAAATAACAATATAGAAACAGTGTAAAATAAAAGAGTGATGGCCTAAACAATAAGCACCCCAATGTCTAAAATGGTGCCTCCTCTTGTGGGTTACATTTTAAGGTTGTAATTCCAGGTGTGCAATAATTTATTATTTCTATTATTTAATAATCTATTAAAATTAGTTTTGATTATTTTATCAATAGGAAGCTAGAAGACAGCAGAAAAATGCCCTTTTCAACTTCTCAAAAACCCCCAAAAGATGCATCTGGATTGTCTGATTTGTTCAATCCAAGTTAAAAAAAAAAAAAAAAGCCAATAATATCCAGTTTATTATTATCACGTTAGATTTGAACGGCTGGCAGCAGAAAATGATTCAAATAATTACGAGGATATTTGCAGCTTAATCTTCTACCCATCGTTTAATCAATTACGTCTTGCAGATCTGTGTAATTAATAAAAACGTGTTAATTTTTATGACTTTTTTTTGTTGTTGTTGTTTTTTGGACCGGTTTAAGCTGCACATGTTTGATGCAGCAGCGCCACCACGAGGCTCCAAAGTGAAACTGCAGCAGCATATATTTTTTTTTTTTTCCTTCCTCGTAGAGTGAAAGTAAAACGTGTTGGCTCGTCTTGTGACTCGAAAAGTTTTCTGCCGCTAAAATCAAGAAAAAAAAAAAGTACATTTACTGAACGATGTCAACGTGACCGACGCGATCAAACCACCCGGTGTCAAATTTAAGTAATTTATTTATTTTCACGTTTAGTTTACAAGAAATTAAACTGTTGCTCAACAGCTGGCTGGCAAAGTACGACGAGTTTTGTTTATTTAACTGCAGGCAGGAACACACCGCCGTTACAAATCGTGTAAAGTTTACCCAAACGTATCTGTCACCCAAAAGGAAAAAAAAAACAAAAACAAAACAACAACTTAGCGAGTTAGCTCAAACGAGGAAGCATCCAGCGCTCTCACCGGGTGATGTTGGTCTCCGACAGCCGGACGCAGAGCCACAACAGCGGCCACACACGCGTGCATTTCACCCGCTTCCTCGCTGCCATATGACGAGGAAAACTAACCGGGAAAACTCCCCTTTCCTCCTGCCGGGTCCCACAATCCTCATGCAGCTAGCAAGACGAGACACGACGTCTAAGTAAACGCTGTAAAAAAAAAAAAAAAAACTAAAAAAAACAACAACAACAACATACACTTCCGGTTATGTTACAAAATAAAAGATGCGCGAGCGAAGAAGTAGCGATTATTTAATAAATTGATAAATAAGAGCGTTTCATTGAAAGCCGATTTCCGATTGGTGACTTATTAGTAAAACAAAAAAATATTACAGTGAGTCAAAATTATAAGATACCACTTTAATCCGTCCTAAAATAACATTGCACTGTATTTCATTTCATAGCACCTGACACTTTCCATTCATCCCAAGCTGTATTTGTTGTTGTTGTTGTTGTTGTTGTTGTTGTGTATATAGCTTGTGTGTGTGTGTGTGTATTCATTGCTCTTATTTTTCTAGAAAATTATTTGTATCCATCTTATTTTAATGTATAGGTATTTGTACATTTCTTTCTTATTGTGTAAGAAACACACACACACACCTGACATTGAGGTCTATTGTTCATGCCATGGTGATGTCTTGTTTTTTTAATACATCTTTTACCTTGTCCATTGCTGCTGAACTGATGAGTTGCCAACTCAATTTCGTTGTAACTATTACAATGACAATAAACTGCCTTATGTCCTTATGTCTAATTTTGCTATACATTGCCAGTCAGTTATTTGATTAAACTTAATATAATTATTTTTGAATTACTTTGACTTGACTTAAAAAGACAATAAGATTATAAAGCATGGAAACGCCAGTTATGCCATTTACAAAAACAAAAACCAAAAAAACAATTTTTTTTTTTTTTTAAATGGACCTTTATTTTGTAGTAAAAAGAAGCGTTTCCGGAGGTTTTAACGTAATAATATAACTTGACGTTGTGCGGTCACATGACGTGTCTCCGCATGGCTACAGCCACAAGTCATCTGTCAGCTGTCCTGTACGAATATATGGCTTGTTTAAATGAAGAAAGAATGTACTGATATATATATATATATATATTTGTTTGTTTTCTGTCTTTGTTCACTTATATTGAGTTTCTCTGTATTATACTTGTATTTTTAAAGTTATTACAATACGCATTCCTAGTTCAGTAAATTTTTCACTTAATATGCATACTGGCACTGAAGGCCTATCATTTTAGTATAAATTATAGTAGAAGTATAAGTGTTAGGGCCTTTCATGTACAGCATATGGTTAGTGCATGAAATGTGTATTATAAAAAAACAGTCAACCCATTCACCCACATCCTGTATGCCATTTGACATTTCAATTATTAGACCAGATTGAACAGGTCGAACTTTCATCAGTTGTCATGGGAAAGAAATGAACAAACATTTTTGGAATTAAGACGCTGAGGTCAACGCAACAAACCCCGAATGTCTCTTTGATTTGTTGTATCTTATAAAATGATTTCTTTTCATCATTAAAACCATAGTTTAAATTTTAAAGTAAAAGGAGTACATAGTCATTTTACGGTATCAGAGCAGCTGATGCGAGCTGTCAGGCAACTCCTCTTCATTAACATCAGTCAGCAGAACGTGTACGCAGGAAAAAAACCAAAAAGTGACCATCTCCGACTCGCCCGCAGAGGCACAACATTGAATTACACCTTTGTGGCATATGGTTCATGATTTGGCTGAAACATATAATGGGGGGGGGGGGGAAACAACAACCCCACAAACAAAGAAAACAAGAATACATTGATTTTCTTTTGTAAATACCTTTATTTTAATTTTTTTTTGGTATGCAAATAATCGACCTATAAACACGGGGTGGTCTTCATGGGCCAAGTGAAGGTCATGAGAGGTCATGACACTGAATTGAAATTTAGGACGCAGCTTATCTCACCAAATACACTGAAGCTGGAGACCGAATGCTATCCCATGTTCTGTTGATACCTGGGAAAAGTCTCAGGGAGAGCTTGTGAAACTCAAGTGTTCTTTTAAGACCCATAAATGCCAGACAAAAGCCAAAAAGCTGGGCTATATAATCGACCAAAGTGAATACATACGTGTGCATGGTATGCAGCATTATTATGTTTTTCAGAATATTGCAGCCCACCCCACCCCCCCCCCTCCCTCCAGCCCTCCTCCCGCAGAAAATCTGCTCTATTTGTTGTGTGAACACAGAAGAGTGACAAACAACCTCGTCATCACCCAGGCAGACCAGCACAGGGACAACGTGGAGTCATTATTATTTGTACACTGCGATTTTACGTGTTGTTTTTGGCAGATAACGTTTAGAACAGCCAGCAAACTAAGGGCTGTTACCATTTTGTCGTTGTCTGTCAACATAGTAATTGGTCTAATTAGAAATTAAGACTTTATTTTGCCGCCAAGCAAGTGCATCTTTCCCTTTCACCGCAAACGTTGCCGTGTCGAGTGACGTCAGACCTGCTTATCGGAGCTCTGACAAACCTCCGCCTGTCCCGAGTGGGATATTTCCAGTTCGACAGGCGGTTCAGGTTGATTTCTCTTTCTCGGAGGTGGGAACTTTCCCACTTCCCAGCTGCTCGTGAACGCAGCACAACTGTGATACGTTGGCGATGACATCAAAGTCTCACTGGAGACAATCACATCTATATTCAGGATTTGTGCAGTCTGCAGCTTTGAGTCATGAACGTCTGTTCATCTTGTTTGGCGTCTTACATCTGAGGACCGAGAGGAAGAAGGGACAGCCACCGTGTCCGCTGTAAGTTATTCTCACCAAAGGAGCAAAGTAATAAACAGCAAGAGTTGTTTTTCCAAGTTCTGAGTCAAAGGAAAACAACGGGAGGCTGCTTTTTTTTTTTTTTATTCAAATTGGGTTGAAACTGAGAAAAGTGGACTCGTTGAGAAAATGTGAGTGCTTTTGAAAGCAAGCATGTCCCAACTGCTCAGCCTTTCAGAGGACACAGTAAAAGTGACAGTTGCGACAAAAAAAGCGCAGCAGAAGAGCTTGTGTGTGTACTGTGAAGGAGCTCTTGATTAGAGTTCATTCTGCAGAGCTGAGCTGTGTGGGTAATCACTGGTTATCAAGAACAGCTTTTACAAAAAGAGTAATTTCCGCCTTGCGTCATAATGCTTGAAATATGAAAATGTCGCCTGTGCGGAGGGAAATTACAGCTAACCCCCCGCAGGGACGACTCAGCAGCCTCGCCGTCCTCCGACCAGGATAATCTCAATTTATGATTACATTTAAAATAGCATTTATAAAATTCGTCTTTCTCCATCCGAGTCTTATAAGAACATACTGTCTTATTCTTTAGAACGTTGAATAGGCCTATTACGTTCACTGATATTCTTCCTGCATTCAGAGTTTTCTACGGAAAATGAAGTTTAGTTTCTCAGCACACAGTTACACACAGTTACACACAGTTACACACACAGTTACACACCAGTTACACACAGTTACACACACAGTTACACACCAGTTACACACCAGTTACACACCAGTTACACAGTTACACAGCAGTTACACACAGTTACACACACAGTTACACACACAGTTACACACCAGTTACACACACAGTTACACACCAGTTACACACCAGTTACACACCAGTTACACAGTTACACACCAGTTACACAGCAGTTACACACAGTTACACACCAGTTACACACAGTTACACACCAGTTACACACCAGTTACACACCAGTTACACAGTTACACACCAGTTACACACAGTTACACACACAGTTACACACCAGTTACACACACAGTTACACACACAGTTACACACCAGTTACACACAGTTACACACACAGTTACACACCAGTTACACACCAGTTACACAGTTACACACCAGTTACACAGCAGTTACACACAGTTACACACCAGTTACACACAGTTACACACCAGTTACACACAGTTACACACCAGTTACACACCAGTTACACAGTTACACACCAGTTACACACAGTTACACACACAGTTACACACCAGTTACACACACAGTTACACACACAGTTACACACCAGTTACACACAGTTACACACACAGTTACACACCAGTTACACACCAGTTACACAGTTACACACCAGTTACACAGCAGTTACACACAGTTACACACCAGTTACACACAGTTACACACACAGTTACACACACAGTTACACAGTTACACACAGTTACACACCAGTTACACACCAGTTACACAGTTACACACCAGTTACACAGTTACACACAGTTACACACCAGTTACACACAGTTACACACACAGTTACACACACAGTTACACACCAGTTACACACAGTTACACACACAGTTACACACCAGTTACACACCAGTTACACACCAGTTACACAGTTACACACCAGTTACACAGCAGTTACACACAGTTACACACCAGTTACACACAGTTACACACACAGTTACACACACAGTTACACAGTTACACACAGTTACACACCAGTTACACACCAGTTACACAGTTACACACCAGTTACACAGTTACACACCAGTTACACAGCAGTTACACACCAGTTACACACCAGTTACACAGTTACACACCAGTTACACACAGTTACACACACAGTTACACACCAGTTACACACACAGTTACACACACAGTTACACACCAGTTACACACAGTTACACACACAGTTACACACCAGTTACACACCAGTTACACAGTTACACACCAGTTACACAGCAGTTACACACAGTTACACACCAGTTACACACAGTTACACACACAGTTACACACACAGTTACACAGTTACACACAGTTACACACCAGTTACACACCAGTTACACAGTTACACACCAGTTACACAGTTACACACAGTTACACACCAGTTACACACAGTTACACACACAGTTACACACACAGTTACACACCAGTTACACACAGTTACACACACAGTTACACACCAGTTACACACCAGTTACACACCAGTTACACAGCAGTTACACACAGTTACACACCAGTTACACACAGTTACACACACAGTTACACACACAGTTACACAGTTACACACAGTTACACACCAGTTACACACCAGTTACACAGTTACACACCAGTTACACACAGTTACACACCAGTTACACACAGTTACACACACAGTTATACACACAGTTACACACCAGTTACACGCCAGTTACACACACAGTTACACACCAGTTACACACCAGTTACACACACAGTTACACACCAGTTACACACCAGTTACACACCTGTGGGATACTGTTGCTTCTGAAAACTTCAAAACTGAAATCCGATCACACGTATTTTGTGATTGCACCTACAAAATGAGCTGGAACGAAACAGTTCTGATGTCGAATCTTAAATAGAAAGAACGCAGTTTTCAAATTACAATAGCTGTGATTCAATGAGCCTTAAACTATGTACATTTTTACTGAATATCACCAACTGGGATCCCAAGTGACATTTACAGGATGATGGAAAATCCTGCAAGTGTCAATTGGGGTCACTGACATTATTTTCTAAACATATACACGTTTAAATGAAACTGGGTAACCTTTATGTCGTTGTCAAATGGTAACAGGTTGACTTCAAAATGACATTATTAGCACAATGAGACATCCTCGCCAATTAGAAAAATAGAGGTTCTGGTGAAATAAGCGTCTGATAGACAGCCTGTGTTTCTATTCGGTAAACAGCTACTTTAAAGCCACTGGTTCAGTTTGCAGAAGATCTCTCCTACTTTCTGTACAGTTGAGCTCAACTAGGCAAAGTCAAGCAACCAGTTTCTGATACTATACAAACAATAACAATTAATCGAGCAAACTCTGTCTATAAGAAAATAAATTGGGCTTTTACTTGACGCCTGGAAGAAGCCAAGTAGAAGCACGATTAATTATTCTCCTCATGTATGATTATTATTTGAGCTGGCCACGCAGATTTTCAATTTCAAAACCGATTCAATAAGATGATTTCCTTGGTGCCTGTCGGGCTACTGAAAGTTCAGGCCTTGTACTGGAGACATCTGTACGGCTCGAGCAACAACACATCTGCCTAAAACGAGTCATTTTAGATTTAATCATTTCGTTGAGGTATTTAAAGACTGAAATCTTGCTGCCTTTTGAGGCCATTTTCTCTGACGCATCAGACTCTCCCTTCACAGTTTATTTAATTACGACCCAGATATTAAAGTTGGCACCATTTTACAATCACGTCAGGAATACCTGAAGCAAAGAAAAAAATGAAAAGAAAGCATGAATAATAAAAGCTATTTACAGACTTCCTTTCGGCATTTTACCTGCCCACCGGAGAGTCTGAGGCGAAACTGCCAAAAGTGATGTTAAGAAATAAATATAAGTAGAATTTATACAGGCATTATCTTGGAAGTGAAATCTGAAGTTAGTTCAAGTGATTTTAGGATTATTTAAAACTACAATTTGGCCACTTGAGGGCAGAAGACACAAACTGAGCATCACACAGTGACATCATAATATTTTTAGGTTAACATGGTGAACTTGTTAGCAAACAATTACTTATTCTATCAATTGATGTACAGGAACTTAATATAAATATTAATAATTGGTCATTTTCTTACTTTAATGTCGCTGTAAATGAGATATTTCTGGGTTTTGGTCGGATAAAACAACCTGCCGCTGTTTTTTTCCTGAAGCTTTTCAGCTACTTTCTGTCATTTTATAACAAAACCTTGAAATGAAAACCATTGGTAGATTAACCAATAATGAAAACAATCTTAATGTTTTACATGAGGTGTACATAGAGATATTAGGTTTTAAGTTTAATCAGTTTATATGAAGACTAGGGAAATGTCAGTAGAGAAAAGTAAAACTAGTTTTGAGATAATTCATAAAATCAATAGATTTGTCAAGACAAAATTCTGTGTTAAGATGAATTAATAATGTTATCGTCTAACAGGCTCATGACCACATTCATAGTAGATTTGATGTAAATTCGATTTGTATTTGTCACACTTGATTTCATAAACTGTGGTGTTCAAAGATGTACAGGAAATCCAATATAAAGTGAAATTAAAAACTTCACAGCTAATGTCTGTAATCGGAGCCCGTTACCCGAGTCTGACACGGGAGTTTTATCATCCTGCACTGATGTAATGCGAGATAAATTTGCGTGTAAAAATAACGACCACGATTACTTCCATTATCCTCCATTATCGTCTCACTCAGGGCTATTGCTCGCTTTGATTACCTGCCACTCACAGTGGTGCTGCAGACAGTTTGAACTTGTTAAATCAGTGCTCAGGACTGACGATCAGGAGAGAAAAATAATCAGCTCCCATGTTTGTAATTTGCAGAAGTACCGGTACTTTAAAAGATTATCACATCGAGAAGAGTGATCGTCTGAGAGAGCAGGGGTAGTAATCTGTCTTTGTATCGGAGATGTGATGTAAAGAAATTTAGAAAACAGAGAAACCAAACACTGATATCTGTCTTCAGTCTGAAGCTGATTAATCAACGTCTCTTTCACACAAACTCACGTTAGGTTATTTTTATTGCAGGGCTGCCTCCCATTTCTGCCTCCTGCAGCTCTCCTGACCATTACAGCCTAACAGAGATTGTAACTAAGGAAATTTACTAAATTGGAATATTTCCAGTGTCTGTGACTTTATGATTCAACTCCACTGCAACTTCTAAGTGAGAAACTATCTTGATAAATAACAAAATTAAATATTGTTGTGTGAAATAATCATGTCGTCCAAAAAGTGACCCAAAATTAATTTTGTATAGAGTATAGAACATATAGTATAGAGTATATAGCATATTATAGAGTATATAGTATTTTATATAGAGTATATAGTATAGAGTATATTATATAGAGTATAGAGTACAGAGTATATAGTATATTATATAGAGTATATAGTATAGAGTATATTATAGAGTATAGAGTACAGAGTATATAGTATATTATATAGAGTATAGAATATACCGTATATTATAGAGTATATAGTATATTATATAGAGTATATAGTATGAGTATATTATATAGAGTATAGAGTACAGAGTATATAGTATATTATATAGAGTATATAGTATAGAGTATATTATATAGAGTATAGAGTACAGAGTATATAGTATATTATATAGAGTATAGAATATATCGTATATTATAGAGTATATAGTATATTATATAGAGTATATAGTATAGAGTATATTATATAGAGTATAGAGTACAGAGTATATAGTATATTATATAGAGTATATAGTATAGAGTATATTATATAGAGTACAGGGTATATAGTATATTATATAGAGTATAGAATATATCGTATATTATAGAGTATATAGTATAGAGTATATAGTGTAGAATATGTAGTATAGAGTATATTATATAGAGTATATAGTATAGAGTATAGAATATATAGTATTGAGTATATAGTATAGAATATATCGTATATTATATAGAGTATATAGTATAGAGTATATAGTATATAGTATATTGTATAGCCAGGGCAATGCAGCTAAGTTTGATGTTTCACCGTGACACAGGAAGTTGATGTTTAAGGTCAAACGATGCTCCAAACCTCACGAAACTTGCGTCAGGCACCAACTTTTATGAGTTTTTAAAGATGTTAAAGTCGCCAAAAAAAACAAAAAGCCTTTTTTTTTTTAATTTAAAGAATAAGGAACAAGATCGAGAAAAACATTAAAAAAAACTGCAAACGGGGAATATGCCGACCCTCGCTTGCTGCACGTCGGGGAGACGCAGATCACTGCTTGCCGTTTTAATTTGTTACGGACACTCAAACCCCACTTTAAGGCACCAATATAAAATCAATTTTTGTAATAGTGATGGATAATCCCCTTTAAATATGCGCTAAAATATACTTCAAAACAAAATAACAGCCACATTTTTCTTTTTCTCGTCTTCCTTCAATCAACCACAGCTTCTTGGTGTTCTCCATTCGTGCAGCGACACCTTCATTTGCATGGATGCGATTATCATCTTAACAGCATCTGATAACCTTTGACTGCATGGAGTTAAGGAACAATTAATATTCAATCCCTGAACTTTGTGTTTTGGTGCATCTGGGATTTCTTTTGATTAAGCGGCCACATCCATGTTTGACACGCGTTTTAACAAATCCTAATTTATTCATTATCACCTGACACGATCACACCTCCTCTCTTTTGGAACAGGGAATTGATTTACATGTTTGATATTGATGCTGATTTAAGAGAATAACCGAGTGAAGCGTTCAGGCCACAAATCCTTTGAGTTTCTTACATAAAGCAGCTGATTTTTACCTTTCAGATAAAACAAAAGTTTATTTGTAGAATAAATAATTTGGTGATTCAGCTTCTCAAGTTGTAATTTTCCCCTTTTTGTGTGAATGAATCCAGAAGAGCCAAATAAAGTCGACACAAGACAACAGTTGGACTTTAAGTGATACATTATTTATATTTAAATATATATATATAATATATACCTAAAGATTTCTGAGGGAATTAGTATTGAAGATGATATGCAGAGTTACATTCTGATTGAAGCCCTTTTAAAGAAGCCTTTAAAAATAATTAAAATGACCCAAAAAACTAAAACTAAAAAGAAAAACACCAAAAACAAAACTGATCAAAATAGAAACCAAGAGAGAACATTAAAAAAAAAAAAAAATAATAATAATCCAAGAGACGCGAGCGAGTGGCTTGAACAAGGAGAACACAAAGATCGCTCCTTCAGCTGTCCCAAGTTGTCCCAAGCTGTCCCCTCGCGAGGACTCCTTTGTGTTTTAGACTTCAGGATCTGCAGCTCTTCTTCGATTCACCTTCACATATTAAATGACAAGAAAAGCGTCCGTTCTCTCGGACAAATTAGACGGTCAGTGAGGTTTCTCTTATCCCGCTTCAAAACCAGATTTGGATGTGCCAGCTTACCAAGTGCATATAAAAGAACAGAAACTCAAACCTCCCGAGTGTCTTTAAACCAGGCCCTGAAGCCCTTGCCAGCTGCTGACCTCTGACCTCCCTGAGGAACAGGGGGGGGGGGGGGGGGGGGGGGGGGGGGGGTTGTTCAAAATACAGATGTGGCTGGCTGGTTAACATCACCACAGCGTCCGGCTGAATTCGAGAATCAACTCTGACCGGTATATAAAAGACACTCTCACACCCGTTTTGTAATCGTGCGGAGCGCGTTTTAAAAAGAGATGCTGCCGAGATGTGTCCGAGAGGAGGAGGAGGAAGAGGAGGAGGAAGAGGAGGAGGAGGAGGGCCAAGCACAGGCAGACCTGAGACAGCGTCATTTCAGAACTGAACAACAGAAACACGATAACCCAAAAACAAATCTGTACAAAATGTACCAAAAAAAAAAAAAAAAAAATCAACAGGATTAAAAGATGAAGATTCATCTCTCAAAACATCCGACAGAGTCACCGTGGATGTGACAGTATGTGGTCATAAAACCCGGATCAGAGTCCATGTGCCAACTTCGTTAAGTGCGATCCACAGCAGAACCCGACTTTGTGCTTCTGGGGTTCGACGGCGAAGTCGTCTCCTCCGTCAGGCACCTCGGCCGCGGTGAGTGCGAAGGACAGCTGGTTAGTGATCATTAACATTTCTCTCATCCCCTGGGTTGCTTTTAATGTAGCGACGCGAACGGCAATCGAAATCCGTCAAATCAAAAGACATAAAAAGAAAACGGGTCCCTTTCTTCCTCCTGTTGTGCTGCTTTTCAGAAGAGGTGTTATTTAATGCCATACGTTTTTTTTTTTTTTTTTTTAAAGCAAATAAAACGACTAGAAATAGAACTGTAGTCAAAATGTAGATAAACATCTGGAGACGCTTCTAGAAATGTCACTTATGGAGCTTTTTGTTAGAAGCAAGGTAAAACGCGTTTATTTTCCTTATTTGCTCGGGATTCCCGAGGTTTTGATTTCCAGCCCCGATTCGAGAGCTCAGACGCCGCGGCTTTGTTTTTTTTTTTTTTTGTCTTCGCTTTTACCATTTTATGTACCAACGCAGCTCTGAAGAGTTTCATTCCTAAAAGACAAAAAGCACCGAGTGTACTCGTAGAAGAGGCAAACGCGAGAGAGAAAACCGCAGAGCCGAAACGTTCTTGGTAAGTCTAACTGGAAGAAGAAAAAAAAAATAAAAAAGGAGCAGAGGAAAGTCTGCCTGGACTCAAGTCGGGCGTGACGAGGGTCACCGACCTAAAAAAAACGGGAGCCCGTCACGGCTCACGTTTTTACACCGATAGCTGCGAGTGTATTTTCTTCCAAACAGGAAGTACCCACGCTAACGGCTGCTGCTGGTGTCCCGCTTCACTTTGCAACCGCGTTAGAAAAAAAAAAAAAAAAAAAAAATTGGACTCGGTTTTGCTGACGTCATCCCGCGTGCACGTTCCTGTTGGGATTACTTTGTAACTTCGCGTTTACTTCCTGGCCGCCGTGATGAAAGACCAAAAATAACGCCGCTGATAACGTTCCATGAATCCACCGCGATGCGTTTTAGCGTCCGTTTAAAAAAAAAAAAAAAAAATGGTGATTTAACACCTGAACGACCCGTTTAAGGAAGGATGAGTCAACCTCACCGCTAAACCGTGACACAGAACGATCCCACAAACTATCGTGACTCATACCGATTAATATGCGGTTTAATCTCGTCTCCCACGACGATCCCTTCTGACTTTCGAGACTCAAGTGCTTGCTGATTTTCCGAGTGTGATCCGAGTCTTTTTTTTTCTTTTCTTTTCAACATGCCTTTCTTCTTTTGAAAAAAAAAAACCCCAAAACAAAACAAAAAAAATGCCCGCTTGAGGAATGAAACTCTTCGGAGGACTCGCTGGGAAGAGAAACGGATGACATGAAGATGCGCGAGAGTAACTGAACCTGAATTCTCCGCCGCAGCAGCAGCAGCAGCTGGTAGTTTCGTCATAACTCCCCCCCCCTAAAAGCTGCCTTTCTCAGTTCCCCCCGGCTCGGAGACTGATCACATGACTTGGGTCACCTGATCAACGGACTGTGCTTTTCATAGGAAAGTTCTGCGCGGTGCTGAGGAATCGAGGGAGGACACACGGGACGGACGGACGGACGGACACGGTAGCTTGTGTTGGCAGAGGAGCAGGGTTTCATGGGAGGTGCGTTTGTTTTACGACACATCGCAGGCCCTTTTGACCTCCGAGCAGCACGCGGGACGAGTTACTGACAGGAAGACGATACGCCGATTTTCCTGACTTCATTCCAGAACAACACCTCAGCTGCTGAACCGGGAGGGAGGGATCGTTTACCGGCCGCGGTGCGACGACGAGACAGCGGGCCCCGACACGTCCTGATTATTGCATTTCATTCTGTTTCATTAGTGAACTGGAAGCATCAGCCGAGTGTTGAAATAAAAGAAATTAAAAAAAAAAAAAAAAAAAAAGAAATCCCTACACCGCATTTTAACCGCTCGCTCTCGACTCTGTGAAGCTCCGGATTATTTATTTCCTACCAAAAGGAGATTCGGCTTTAAAACGGACTCAATCGATCCTTCGCACGCGCACGCACACGCACACACACACACACACACACACACACACACACACACACACACACTCTCTCTAGTCAAACAAGCAAAAGAAATGAAAAGTAAAATCAATCCGGTTGCGAAGGATCTGACCTTTTTCGCTCTTCGCCACCTTGGTGACTCACGACGTTCAGCCTCTTTTCGACGTTTTGTTCCCACTGTGCTCCGCCCGGGAGGCGATCCCAGTCTAGGTCTTCGCTCCGCGTGTCCTCGGGAGGGTGCGACATGACGCGGCGGCTTGTTTACGCCACAGAAAACGATTTCTAACACACGGGACTCGAGTTCAGACAAGCACCGCAAGACAGCCTGTGCCAACGTTAGTATGTTTTCTGCCTTGTTGTTGTTTTTTTTTTTTTTTTAATTGTTAGGGTAAAGTTAATTATTAGCGCAATATTGAGGTGTAAGATACTAGTTTAGGCACATATCTCGGGTACGTCTAAAGCAGCGAGCCTTTTTTTTTTAAATTTTTTTTTTTTTTAATTTATCGTTTCACTGGTCTGTTCGTAGATAGACGCGAGACGTCTATCTCAGCCCGACGGTCGGCGTCTGCCTTTTTAAGCCCGGACGCCCGGTTAAAAGTGTCTTTCAAGTGGTTTCCAGGAAAAGTCCAAATTGAACTCTTCCTGTCGGGCGGGGTCGGTAATCTCCCAGCTCTGCCGTTTGCTGCTGACACACGCGAAACCAAAACACCGCCCCCGTCCTGCGCTCTGCGGTTCAGCCTATCGTGAAGTCCCTCATGTTTTTGGTTGTTGGGATTTTTTTTTTTTTTTTTTTTTAATTTTTTTTTTGCAGCCTGGTTTTTATAACCTTTTTTCTAAGTGAACGCTGAGCTAAATGTTTCGTCAAAGGCACGACGTGACGGTAAAAAGGCAAAAAGGGTAGAGTTACTTTTTTGGGAGCAAAACTCACAGAAGTGTGTTAAAGCGAGACAAACACTCACTGTGAGACGAGCTTGAGTTGATTTGTCAGAAGCAACTATATTAGGTCAACTAGAAAAGCTACGGGTTTAGAGTAATATCTACATTTTCGTTATCTATAAAAAAGGGAACAAATTTACAAAATAGGGAAACAACAACAACAACAACAACAACAAAAGAAATGCCAGAAACGTGTTACAATAAAGTCCCGTTTGGTGTAAAACCTGAAGGACAGAAGAGATTGAGCCCAAACATTTGATTTTCCCTGCAGAAATCACAAGCAATCACCTTGTTTTAGTTCATGGAAACAAAAATAAAATAGAAAAGAGAAAAAAAAAAAAAAAAAAAAAAAATTAAGTTAAGGAGGCGGACAGAGCAGCGGGAGAGTTTCTCATTAGCACCTTTTGCTTTCTGTAGTGACTAATTGTGGCCAAATTAAGAAGCCGAGAGAGCCGGGCGGACTGAGCAGAGTCACTCGGTAAATTCCTCATTTCGCTGACGAACCGCTGTGTTCAGGAAAATATCTGTCACTGCGGGAATTAGAGAGAGAGAGAGAGGAGAAAAAAAAAAAAAACAAATCTTTTGGTTTGTAGACGAGACTGGAACTCCAGAGTGAATTAATGAATTAATCCTCAGGAGGTGGAAGTCTTCTCGGGGGTGGGGAGGGAGAGGAATCATGATTCAATCATCGGGGAGGGGGGGGAAAAAAAAAAAAAAAAAAAAAAAAGAAACACAACGGCAACATCAGCAGAGTATTGTTCCTCCCGGGCCGGCCGTCGGGAGGAATCGGGGCCCTCAGTCGCTGCTGTCGTCTTCGTCCTCATCGTCCGACAGGTTGCCGCTATTGAACTTCGAGCCGGGCCGGCTGATGGAGTCCGAGCGCGGCGCGAGGCTCCCCGACGTCAGCTGCACGTAGCAGAACTCGCAGACGCGGACGGGTTTGGACGACTGGCTGGGCAGCAGGTACTTCTTCTCCGAGCACGGCCCGCACACCACGAAGCCGCACTTCCTGCAGTGGTGGCGGCGGCTGACCGGCGTGAACTTCACCTTCTGGCAGCGCATGCACACCGACGCCTCCGAGTCGGGCACCCAGACGGCGGCGTGCTCGCCCGTCGGCGACTTGCCGCTCTTCTGCAGCAGGTCGCCGACGCACTTCCCGATGTGGTTCATCCACTCGGACTTCTCGGTGGCGGTGGCGGCGTAGACGGCGAAGGACTTGGTGGGCGTCTTGATGAGCCAGCCGTTGCGCAGGTCGCCCTCGTCGGGCACCTTGTCGATGGTGACGCTCTCCAGCGGGATGATGTGCTGCTTGTTGTACTTCTTCTTCTGGATGACGATGTTGCCGTAGACCAGGATGTCGTTGAACAGGAAGAACTGCCGCGCCTTGGGCTTCTTGCGGCAGAGCTTGGTGAGGACGCCCTCGCCGATCAGCACGCGGCCCGGGATGGCCAGGGGCTGGCCCGCCGCGCCGAAGCAGCCCTCCACCACCGCGATGCGCTTGGAGTTGGCCTCGCTGTTCGCAAGCCGGTCCACCATCTTCGCCGCACCTGGAGGACGACGACACAGGAAAAAAAAAAAAAAAGAAAAAAGAGAGAGCCGGCTTGAGAACATTTTCAAACCGTCGGCTCCGTGGTTTTCAGTCAAATGAGTTATTGTCTCGTCAGTCGTTTAACGACGTTACGGACGCCGGCGGCAGAATGAGCTACAGTAATCTTTCGTTCGAATAGCTTTATTGAACGTGAATCGGACGCTCGCTTTTCTTGTGAAAATGGAAAACTCAAATAAGAGACGGAAGTCGGCCGAATTGTTAGTTTGATCCCCCTTTTTTTTTATTATTATTATTATTATTATTATCCAGATTAAACATAAACGCTGCTCTTTATTGTTCACATAAATCCCACTTCACATTTTCCACTTATGGTGGTGCGCAACCTCTGCAGTGACTCTGAACCTACTCACTTCACCAACCACTGTAATTCATTCAGTTCACGGTTTTAAAATGCTGCTCCCCCCCCCCCCCCCCCCACCCCCCCACCGCCCCCCGCATTGGTTTCAAATCTTGAAAGCTGGGAAGTTTGTCGATAACAAAATAATAGTTTCCACGTATTTCACATGGCTCCAATTTTCCACGAATTGTAGTGACAACCAGGATATGAAACAAAACGGTCCAACATCGTAGAATAAGTCAGAGGGTCGAAGGAGGTCGAAGGTCACCTACGATCTTATGACGCCGTGTCCGGCGAGCCCGAAGCGTCGAGCCGTGACCTCGGAAAGACGCTCGGAGGCACGGCGGCGAACGACGGCGTGGCGACGACGCGAGAGCGAACGCGGGTGAAGTTCATCCTCGGTTTCTTGCGTTAAAGAAATAATAAGAAAACAAAAAAAAAACCTGTCGAGGTTCATTCGCCGTCAGATCTGGACTTGTGACTCGTGCACAGTCTATTATTTATTCCTCCTCCTACTGTTAACACGAGTACATATATTTTTTTTTCTACATTTTATCTGGCGATTTCTCAGGCAGCTTCGCCGCTGGTCTGCTCATACGCATTTTGAAACAAAAGCGGAGCTGGGCTTTTATCGACAAACTCGACTAAATCACCGCAAACAAGAGCGCTGAAACATTGCCGAAGTCAAACCGACCGAACGTCAACGACAGCGCGGCATCGTCGGCGCCTGGGAGGTAGCGTCTGTCGGGGCGGGTCAGGAAAAACCTCCGCGGATGAATTACCTGTCGACTGATCGAATGAAAGACTAATCGTTTCAGCGCTGCGATAAAAACAAATGAGAACAAAATCCCCCCACGCGAGGCAATCAAACCCGGGCGAAGCTGCTGTGATCAGAAATGCTTTCCCTTCTGAACTTTCCAAACTTCACGAGATGAAAGTTTCCATAACATCCGCACAACAAACAAACTCCCGAGTCGGTGATGTGATTTTTTTTTTTTGTGTGTGTGTGTGTTTGTTGTCGGTAAGCGGGTGGACCGCACTCAAACAAACTCCCATTACGAAACTAACTGCAACATTCAGAAAACAAAAAGCGTCGGTGTTATCGCGCTCTCGGTTCCCCGCCCTTTTCGAGAGAACATAACCGCGCGGCTCGAAAGCGACGCTAATTAGCCGGCAGACGCCAGCGGAGCCCCGGCCGGGTCATCCCCGGCGATCTCGCGCACTAATAACCCAGACTGAGCCGCCGCTGAAACGACGGCGAAGACGGGGACACGGCCGAGAGAAACGAATCCAGGAGTCCGTCAGCGTGGTTCATCGGTAAGGCCGTCGTAAAGATTTAATACAGGGAGTCATCCTTTTCTGGTATAGTGAAGAGTGGAATTGATTTTTGTATTTTTTTTTTAAACCATCCGGCAAGCTGGTTAACATTTAAGAGCTCGATTCAACACCCGGGACCTTAATTGCCATGAAACTGGGAAAAGGCCACTGACACGTGCAGAAAAGGACCAATAGCAACAGATCTGAATGTATTTTTTTAAAATATTGATTTCCAGCTCCAACTACCAAGTATTTTCATTGTCAATTAAATCAGCCAACCATTTTATCCATAAATTATATAATTGTGTACGGTATAGAAATGCGATGTCCTAAAATTGCTTGTATTGTCCAACCACCGATAATAAACGCAACGATTGCTTAATTAATTAACTTAATTAACCTTGTATCACTTTTTACAGTACGTTACCCGCTATTGACTTGTTCATTTTTCAAACCGCCGTGTCCGCTGGGATGAATGTCCACAGGAAAACTCCACGAGGACGACGAGTAACCGTTTTTCTTTTCTTCGACGCTGCCAAGCTTTACTGAAACAGAGGAATGAAGAAGTTCCAGAGGGAGGAAGGTCTGACGAACGCAATAACCGGCTAAATCGCTGCATCTCGACCGCTCCGCTCGCAATGAAATGGAAAAGAAATCACGAGGAGGAGCAGAACAAAGTGTTAAAATTTAAAACGTCCGTTTGGCAAAATCTTTCCAGTGTTTCAGAGGCAGTGCTTTGACAGCTTAAAGCCAATCGAAAAGTCACTCGCTGATTCGGCACAACGTTTCAAACACTTCAAGGTTTCCTCGGTTTTAATGACATGAGAAGAAGAAGAAGAAGAAGAGACTTTCTGTCCAAAATGAACCAGAGGTTTCGGTGCAGTATAATCCATATTAATCGGTATCATAGAACAAGCACACGTCACCACTCCAATTACTGGGAATAATTATTGTAAGTATGTTCACAGGGATCAAAGCAACCCACACTCTCTACTAACCCAGATTACAGGCTCATCTAATTAAAAATGAGAAACCAGCGACATCACGTAAGCAGCGAGCAATTTTCCATTTACTTTATCCTTGGCTCTCGACCTTTTCATCTTTCATCGCTAAATACATACGCCGAGTTCAAAAATAACAGGAATTATGTTTTGGGGGGGGGTTTCAAAAAGTGGTTAAAGTTGTGCGCTTCCTTTCTGGACTTCAACTACTGAGCTCTGGAAATAAAGACTCTGAACTGGGTGGGATTTAAAATAATAATAATAATACTGAAAGAAATGCTGATCTGCCCCAGTCCCGCACGGTGCCATGTCATTTGTTTTAAGGAGTATAATTAACAGAGATGTGCTCAACTGCTGGCGGACACAAACTTCAAAATGTACCAGAAAGGAATCAAAACTGCTCACAGGCCAGAATGAATGAACGTATTTCTAGTTTATTAAATTAGCCAAAACTTCTTCAAACTCTCACATTAAGAAACGTGGATTGTGTTTAAGTGCAGACAGCTGCTTATTCCACCTTTAAATGATTTAACAATGTGACGATGAGAATACAGCTGGACGTATTCAGCGGGTGGTTCAATTCAAAAGCGGCCTGGTTGAGGAAGATAAACTTCACAGATGGAAGCAATTATTTATTTTGCATTACGTTGACGTTCGGCGTTAAGCGTCCCGCCTCGGGGACAGTTCGGATGTAGCCCGACTGAGCCGGGTCGAACACCAGCTAACAGCAGCCTGGCCAAAGTGTGGATGCCTCCGGGGTTAGAGGTTTGAATATCCCAAGAGTCACTTATTATTGAAAATGTAATCCTACATTAAAAAGGTTTAATTGCACGCTTGCATGTACACACGTTTTTTTTTTTTTTTACACGTTTAAGTAATCTGCCGTGGACCGCCGAAAAACAGCAAATTAAATTGGTCTTACCGGAAAATATCAAGAAAACGCTGGCAATTTGCACAACTGTAAAAAATAATAATAAAAATAAAAAAGAAAGACTTTACCTAAACTATTACTTTGATTGCCAATTCTTTCAGAAATGTCAGAATACAGGTGAAATCCCCCCCTAAGTCTGAGGTGACCTTCAACAATCTAAAGTAGAAAACACTCCAATATTTAATATTGCTCGGTAAATGCCTCGATGATTCGCATATCGATTATCAGAATTGCTTCGGTTTAATTTTCTCTCGTTCAACTATTCGCCTCGTTGTTTAAACTCCTCAGTTGCGTTAGAAATAGAAGCACGCGTCATATTGGGACTTTTCAAAGTACATCCGATTGTTTAAACGTCAGGCTTCGGCTTAAATTTCTCTCTGGGAACAGTCCCGGAGTGCGCACGCTGATTTGAAAACTGCAGCGCAACCCAGAATTTTTATACATTTGATATTCAGCCGCTTTAGTCCGGCGACGAGTGCCACAAAATACTCCTTGAATAATCCCACAGAAAATGAGAAAGACAGGCTGTAGCAATAATGGGAGAAAGGCCAAATAAAGCAGACAATGAAAGGCTCTTTTCTACGCGGGTTGTTTTGGTAGCGTTCGGCTGGAGTTTGTTGCTGTGAATGTCAATGACGACTGTCCGTGCCACCTTAGGTTACAGCAACAGCAGCGGCTTTAGATAAACCCAATGATTAATTCATTGGGAGCGCCGTCCTCTCTCAATTTACAAGATCTGGTTAGGATCCCTTGACTTTACAAAAATAGGCGGCGCAGGGAACCGGCTTTTTTTTTTTTTGGGGCGTAGCCATTTTTCTTTAGAGGAAGAGACAGACTCGGTAAAAACCTGATGGTTTATTTAACATCAGATTCAAGCCATCTCACGGTCGTAGAGTATTCCCACGTCTAGATTTTGATTGACCGCTAATTAAAAAGGTCCCAGTGTAAACAGATAAAAGACCTTCAACTCGGGAGGTTCTTGAGCAGCCGCGCTGAGGCTTCACCACACGTTCCTTCATGCAGAGTGTACTTGTACTGTAAAGGGGGATATATAATTGCGCATGAACGGCGTTAAAGATGTTGGGAAAAGACTCGGGAGATAATTCAGTCATTTTGACCTCCGTGACAATTCGGCGTTTTGTGCGTTTGAGCTTAAACGGTGCGTTAAACTGCTCTTTTAGCACGACTCAGCCCGACGACGGACAACGAATCCATCGAGTGTTCCAGTGAAATCTGTCACTTAACTATAAATGTCAACGCATGAACCGCTCGGTATAAATCCAACTTAACTTCAACCCTCGCTGTAACAATCCTAATAATAGAATAATAGAAATAATTGGGAGGCACTCCAGCAACCTGGTGAGTAAAAGCCACGATTGGACGACTTCTTGACCCTCCTCCCCGACGCCAACACGAACCGTGATCGGTCCGGGTCATACTTGTAGTTGATCGCCGAATCTGACGTAGCTACAAGCGCGGAAAAACAAATATATTCTGCGGTCTGAGGCTGGTTTTATAGCTCGTAGCATAAATGGGCCAACTGCCATATGGGATAACACTGGCCTTACCAAACGCCAGAGATATACAGCGAGAAGACGTTGTTGGGTAAATAACGAGAGAGAGAGAGAGGGTTTAATCATCCACCCCATAAACTCTTCATCGCGACCTGCAGCTAAAACCTCCAGCCGGTACCACACTGGGAAGCCCGGGAAGGAAGGGGAAGCGACGGGTCGGACGAGGAGTGAAGCGAGAAGGAGCGATTTCTCTAGGCTGCGAACAGCAACTGCAGAAACAAGGGCAGCCATTTATCCTGGGGGGGGGGGGGGGGGGGGAGGGGGGTAACGTGAGGGCAGACGCAGTCGAGGATGAGGCAACGTCGTTGTTCCTTATCTGTCGCACGTCCCCATGTTTACTCTGTAGCTCTGGTGGTGCAAGTTACAGAGCAACGAGATGTCGAAAACGGACGGCGACGGATGCGTACGAGGGCTTTCTCACTTTAAAAAAGAAGAAAACGAGTCTCGATAGACCTGATCTAGAGCAGATACACAACATCAAAGTTGTCAATATTTATTAAAGCCAACATTCAGGAAAGTATTACAGCTTAGACCGTCTGTAGTAAAAATCCACGGTTATTTGGTTTGCCTTTATAATTGGTGCCAACAGGAGGTTTTACAAATTCATCGGCAGTAATAATTACCGAACGCAGCACACTCATTACACATTAAGGTTTTCAATTTGGTCTACATTAGAGGAAATTACTCCATGAGAAAACATTGAAAGCATGATTGTGGTCAAAGGTTTAGAGAATCCTGACAAATCAGGGAAAACGCAAACTATTTTGACGATGGAATTATTGTTTTAAATCATTTTCACGCAAAGACGTGCTTCTACTTACATCTTAAAATGTTTTGCTTTTCTTTGTCTCACTATATCTATATATATATATATATATATATATATATCTATATATATATATACACACACACTAGATGGATGTGAGTCTTTTAAGTTATGACCTGGAGATGTAGAAGCTTGAACAGGCTCTTTTTTTTTTTTTTTTTTTACTACATTTTAATAAGTCATTCATTACGCAAATAATGAATCAATAAAGACTTAACCAAGAACTAAGAATTAACAAGTAATTCACTGCGACGTTAAAATAATCGCAGTTGCAGCCGAAATATCGAAATAACAATTCCAACATGCTGCTGGTATTGTTTACCGTGTTTATTATGTTGGCTTAGGATGCTAATAATTGATTATCGACACAAAGATAAAAGGTGTACAAAGCAAAGCTGCGGCCGATGGGACTGCGATTCGCTTTGCAGGTGTTGATAACACACCACAGCGTGGGAAGGTGTGGTGGAAAGTGGTGTGAGTGAAGAGGGCATGAAGTGGAAAAGAGGATGTGGCAGATCCCCCCCCGAGGGGAACATGGACGTCTCAACCAAATGTCATCGCAGTCCGTCAGATAGTTGCTCATTTATGTAAAGCCTTCAGCGGTGGACCGACATTACAGAGCCCTAACAATAGCTTTTAACCACAGCTGCTGCAATGATGTAAAAGCTGTGTCCGCTGTGGGGATTCACCTTTTTTTTTTTTTTTTTTTATTTAAATGATGCACTTATAGCACTTTTAGATATACCTACCCCGTCTGACTGAAAAGTAACCAGTCAAGTAAATCCAGTTTCAGGTCAATTTATATCGCTTTATAAATCAACTCGTCTTCCAGTAGGCAAAGCAAACAGCATTTCCATCGACGTCTGGCTGAGCTCGTAGCAATTTCCAACACAGCAGATAGCTTCTCCACGCGTAGTTTTCTGAGTGTTCAGGACAAAATAACCGCCGCTCAGAAACGCAAAACACATAACATGAATACACAGTGAGAATCTAAACGTCCAACGTGCCATTTCTAATTAATAATCTTGCAGTTTCACTCGGTTCTCTGTTGGGAAAAATCTCTCCAGAGGAATTACTAAAATTCATAATCAGGCAGAGTTGGATAAATCAACGTAGTTATTCTGTGGCGTCGTGAGACGAGAACACACTTACGATAATATTCAAATATTATTATCATCAGGAGAAATCTTTTAAATTACTAGATAACTGAACAACTGACTCCTAACTTGTAGACAATGACCTTATTAGCACCATTTGTTATCTCCCTCCCAAAAAAATTTAAGTTTTAATTGAGTGCCTTTGTAAGTAAAGATGGGTATTCTGCTGCAACAGGTTTCAATACTTTTAAAAAAAGTGGTTCAGTTTTTAAATTGCCTGAAACTAAATTAAAAAAAAAAAAAAAAAATTAAAAAAGGAGAAACTGTTTGATACGACAAAAGCTTTGGAAGAAAAATCGCTTCAGGAATATTTAACAGAACGTGACCCACAAAAACGAAGGAATTGTATAATTTTTTCTGGTATTTCCTTCTTTAAAAGTTGAACTTGTGTGTGAATAAGCTGTTTCCCACCTGCAGCAGACAGGGTTATGTGGCATGTGTGCGAAACCTAATATTTCCAGATACAGGAACTGAGAACGACAAGGTTTTTTTGTTTTATTTTTTTTATCCCCGCCTACACTTCTCAAACCTCTAAAGTCCCGTTTCCAATGTTTCCATACATTTTCAGCCAAGTGGTACGCAGGAATGACGAAAGCAGTTTACTCGGGTCGTCACAGCCGCCTCCAGTTCCATAAACACTCGGGAGCACGAGAAGCCTCACGGGAGGAGGAAAAAAAAACACAAAAAAACGGAGGCAAGTATAGCGGCGATTAAAAAAAAAACGCAGTCACCGCAGAGGGCGGGTCCACGGTCACAATCAGTAATAACAGTCCAAACTTCATGATCGATGACACTTCAGCTGCACAACAGTTTCTGCCAAAAACAGTCTGTGCTCCCTTTAATCCTGAAATGTCAGGCTTGTGTGTGTGTGTGTGTGTAAAAGGTAATAAATATCAGAAGTTATTAGATCTTAACAGTCCCATTACTAACTACAGTATCTCTTTAAAAAGGAAAATTGCTCAAACCAAACGAATGCGCCGTGAACATTACATAAATATTTGCACTGATAAACGTGCAAACAACTTTCTCACAGGCTAAAAAGCAAAAGTCATTCATTACATGACCACAAAAAGCTTTTCGGTCTGAATTTTATGCCCCTAGAAAAAGATCTAAACATTTACAGCATTTGCTCCCCCGCGACCTCGAGGCTGCACTTCAAACGCTGACCAGCGCAGCGATTAAAACGCCTCCCCAGCCGAAACGCTTTCCCTTTTCAGGTCGGATGCTGACATCGGCAGTAATGTGATTTCCAGTGCACGTGAGGAAACCCTTGAAGTGAAGGTTACCATGGCGAAATCATTGCATCAGCTTTCAACCAACTCAACGCAGCTACGACTGTAAATTCAGCTCTCCTGCAGACATTCAGATCTACTCCAAATTACAAGTCGTGAAGATTTCTTCATGAGCAATCGCATATTTTAGGTACGCAATCTATATTTGAATTACAATACTTCAGAACAGCTGGAAAGGCACTTCTGTTAACAAGGCAACAACTGATGATTCATTTCATCTTCTATTAATCTGTCAATTGCGTTTTGGATTGACTGCTTCATCTGCAAAGTTTCAGAAGAGCTGATGGTGTCTTCGATTGTCGGGTCGTGTTACGAAACCCAGAACCGATTAAATTTACAACTATACAAAACGGAAAAGCAAACCAGTGAATACTCAAGACAATTATAAAGACAAACCGCCAATTCAAAAGATTGAAATAACATCCATCTATTATCATCTTATTTCAGGTCTAATTAAGTCATATTAACTAAATTCCCATCCATTTCTGTTTCACCGTTTCTCTTGTTTGTGCACTGAGGCCTTTGTTCATTTGCTGCCAAAAAAGTTGACCATATGGAAACAAGTGCAAAAAACAAAACAAAATATTCTAGAGCAAAGGGAGTCAACAAAAAAATAAAAAATGACCGTCTCAAGTGACTTTGAAAGTTCTTTAAAAGAAAATTCCAATTTCAGCAGTCAAACTATTTTGAAGCACAATCATGTCAAAATGCGAAAGAAAATCCTTTGTCGTTGGCAGGAATGAACAGAAATCAGCCTTGATTATTGTTCAATCGGACCGTAAAAAGAATAATAAAATACTCTTTCGACACTTTATCATTATATAAACTTTAGTCCCGGGCAACGTGACCGTTAGTGTTCGGAGAAAAAAAAAACCTGCCAAATGATACAGCTATCGAGCGGTGGTATCAGTGTTTTCTTTTTGCTGTGATTTTTCCTTTTGCCTGGGAAAGCTGCAGCCTGAGAAAGAAACCAGTCGGTCCGAACTCGCTTCTGTCTCCTCTGTCAGCGGTGGGTTTAATCAGTCACTCGTACAGGTTGAAACAGATTCATTGCACAAGCCGGGCAACTCAGGAAACTGATAAGTCGAGTTCAAGTTCTGACGTGCTGACAACTCCCAAGAAAAAAAAGGACCGGCTGTAAAAACAGACATTAAATAAATAAATAAAAAATTTAAAAAAAGGAAACGTCGTCTCCTCTACCGTCGTCGCTCTGTTCTGCGTCAGTCATTTCAGTAAAAGTAGCTGTCGTAGAATTGGAATCGCAATCTGCACCGTTTCAGCCACCATTGTTTGAAGTGCCTGATGAAACTCAACAGCCTTTTGATGGTGCGTTTGCTGAGCGAGGGACACTTCAGCGCCCGAGTATAACACGGAGCCGAACACGATGTAGGACTGAGTGGAGAGTAAAAACGATGAAACTTTACCCGTCGCCGTAACCGTGGAGACTACACGTTAAAGTCGGCTCAACTTTAAACGCAGTGCAAAAAAAAAAAAAAAAAAAACGACACGGCAGCCGATTCTGCAAATGCCTCAATTCAGGTTTAAAACGTGAAAACGGTCGATTCTCCTCTGAACAGGCAGAGCAGGACACTAAACGGCTGGCTAGTCACAGAAAAAAAAAAAAAAAAAAAAAAAAGCAAGATACTGTATTTTTAGATGGTTTGATTGATTGTTCACTGTAAGCACGACACCGCAATTACATCGAGATAACGTTCATGGGTTTGTCACAGAAGTACCAGAAGTCAACCTTTGTTCATTGCGGCGCATTAAGTCCGTAAAGTTGTGTTTCTTCTTCTTCTTCTTCTTCTTTCACTTCCAGGTTTGTTAAAAAAAAAAAAGAAGAAAAAAAAGGCTGAGTTAGAACCGACATCTGTTTCGTCAGCCAACGTGACAACATTTTCACGCATACACACCCACTAAAACGCCGAGTATGAAACTGCATATTTACACTCTGGAGGATTGCTTTGGAGAAGCTCAATTTGGAGCAGAAAAAGTTATAAAAAAAAGGCATAAAAATGACGAGATAAAGCATCGTGGACACGACCTTTGGGTTAAAACTCACACTAACGGTGGCTCAGTTTGTAGCTCAGTTTTCGAGCGTTTCTGTGTGTTGAAAATGAGAGCGTCTGAACGGAGCTTCTGAGGAATGCGCTCTCCACAGGCCTCCATCTGTTCCTCTCGTTCTGCTGAAGTCGTGTGTGCAGCACATCGACCTTTGAGCTTTTCCGCTGCAAATAAACCCAACAGGTAGTGAGAAAGCTGCGACCCGGGGCTTCGGGTTCAGTTGTGCCGTTCCCCCCCCCACCTGTTCCTTTTAAGGTTAATTTAGAGCAGCTTTCTACACGCAAACAAAACTATTTTATTTTCAGATCCCTGTACCCAAATCTCTCAGGCTCCTTCCTTATCAGAGAGAAAACAAAACAAGCTGAGGGCAAGACATTTAAAGGTTATCGATGACTGTGAAGAAGCTGCAGCCGCAAAATAAATGTTGATTATCAGAATATAAAACTTTGACGACTACCCTCAGCGTTGTGCGATGACTGCAACTCGTAAGGAGTTTCACAATCTATTAAAAAAAAAAAAAAAAATGACGACCACTGCCGATCTTAAGGAGCCTGGAGAAATAAAAAGGCCAATATGCTCCGCTTCGGGCCTGCTGCTGGCGTTGTGCACACATGTCCGTGCCACATTGGCAGTTCAATACAGAGAAGTAAGTAAAGGTGCATTTATATAGCAGAAAATAATCAAGTGCTTCACTACAACCGTGTTGCATCCCATTTTCTTAACCTCAGCATAAAACTTATTTGGGGATTATTTACATCCGGGGTGGATTAAACAACGATCGAGGATATTTATAACCTGTAACAAAGCTCAGCTGTTGTCTTGGTGAAAACTGCAAAACAACATTTACCAGTACAGGACGTGAGCCTTTATCCTCCGGTGTCCTCAAAACGCCGGCAGTGGGGTGTTTACTTCTGTCTGCTAGTGCGAGTTTCCACAAAAATAAGAAAATTAAAAAATCACACCCAGGCCACATTACAGGCAGCCTCACTCTCGTTCCAGGATGTAGTGTATAGTCGAGTTATTTTTAGATTGTTTTAAATATCGAAATCATCACTACACTACGGAGAAGGGGTTTTTTTTTTTTTTTTTTTTTTTGCCGTTTTACAAAGTGGAAGTACTGCTTCGACTGAAGTGTCACATTTCACAACTGGTCGTTACTTGCAAGTCATACGAGACGTTCGCTCGTGCGTCCGTGTCATATTTTCATGTCCGATATGTTTAAAGACGAGAACGAAGAAGTTACGTGAGGTTTCAGAACGGCTTCAAAATAGAAACCAGCAGAAGGGCGACTAAATTCAGCAGCGCGATATGGCCTCAAAGCATCATTGATATCTTTAGCTTGCGGAGTTTTTATTTTTTATTCCCCCCCCCCCACCAACAGTTTTGGCATGAACACGATACAAGTTTATCTCTCTACCATCCGGCCTGTATTGATGGGAACATTTCTACAGAATATGAAGCGGTCTCTTTCTTTTTAGATTTGGCAGCATAAACGTATAAAACTAAAAGGAAGTCTCACTTAACTGGTCGTGAAGTTCAGAAACGGGTTGATTCCCTCTACGTTGCCATTTCTGTGTTTCCACTTTCACTTGAATCTATGTTTTCACTTCTTCTTACGTTTTTCTGCGCCTTCCCTTCCAAACTGTCCCTCTTTTGAAGAAAGCCCCAATAACAAACCTGCTGATTGTAGAAACAGATTTTAGGATTTTTTTTTTTTTCCACAGATGATCAGCTCCTGCTGTCTAATCAAACCATTCAAAGCGTTGCGAAATGAAAAACCTCTCGCACCCAGAGTTTCCAACAACTCTTCTTATAATGTGTTTTTTTCCACTTTAAGGCAAGGAAATGGTGGGAGCTTTCTGTGGTCTGACACTTCTGCCTCCTGACATCTGCAGGTGAACCGACGTCTGCAGTATAAAAGGTGAACGTCGCTTGTTTTGCGCTTAAAATGATGTATCTACTTTTTACATGTAACAGGCACGCCACATGTCTGTTTGAAAGATTTGAATATTGACGTTTGACTACCGACTTAAGTTAAGACTTGCTTTCAGACGTTTGTACTCGCACGCGAGATTCATTTCTTGCCACTACAAGTTTGCGGTTCAGAGTTGGCAGTTAAGTTTTGTGGAAATACCACATGTAGGTGTTAGCGGTTAAATAACTGGAGACGGCCTTTTCGGAGCAGCTAAAATTGACATTAAACACTCGGATAAGCGCACTAATTTCTATATTTTCAATGGATGTTCAAGTCTTTTTTGCTTCTTGAATGTAATGACGTATTCTCAAGTCTTTTTCCACAGAAATTTGTCACATATTTCTTATATTGGGACACCCGTATGATGCCAGGCGTTGCACCCCGCCCTCAAATGTGGCTATTCGGTGCAGCTACAAACACTTCTTTTGGAAAAACAAAGACCTAAACATGATGCAATGTTTAAACCAGGTTACTTCTCGTTACTGTGCGAGCTGGGCACATATTCAGAAAACTATCTGGCAGCAAGAACAAGCTTTTCCGTGTAAGACTGTAATGTCGGCCAGCTGACTAGTGACTGAAAAGCTCTGCTCAGGCCGCATGCAAATTAGAGAAGTGAAACTTTGACTTAATAAGAAACGCTTCAATACATGTTTTTGAGTAACTAAGTGTGGCCATATATGAAAATGAGAAGTGTAGATGTTGAAAGTGGATACTGACTTTATACACACAACTCTTATTAGGTCTTGAAGTTTACTGCTCTAATCGAACCTCTGGCATGCGGCTAACGCAAAAATGTAATGGTTTAAACTACAATGACTAAGATGCATCTTCCGGACGTACGGAAAAAGGCCATCGCAGTAAGATTGAGCAAGATTCATATGCGCTGATAACGTGGGAATCGCCGGCAGCCTCATGATGAGGACGTTTCCGGTGTGTTTGTCCCACTTCAAATCATTTTTACTGCAGCAAAACGGGAACGTCAAGCAGACAAGAGTGATATTGCCGTGCAAAATATTGTGATATTAAGCCGTGTTGATTTTGATCATTGATGTGCAGCCCAGGTGTACGAGTGGAGGTGTGCGGATTCAAACTTAAAACGGCACACTTTTCTAGATACTGCAAAAATTTCAAATTGGACATAAAGAAAAAACAAAAACAACCAAAAAAAAAAAAAAACCCCACTAAACACCAAGCGGGCACTTCCTCCACACGGAGGAGCAGCCTCTCCTCTCCGTCCGCTGCTCCGCTCGCCGTTCCACCGCAGATGGCAGAGAGGTCGCCGTGGAAACGGTGAACACACTGGAGTGAAAAACAAAAGCTTTACCGGAAAATAAACCTCTCCCCGTTTTCCAAAAAGTTGGGAACACTGTGTAAAATGTAAATGAGACAAAAGCCAAACACTGGTTTTTAACACTTTTTTTTTTTTTTTTTTTTAGACTAATCACAATTAAAAAATAAGGAATTCACGCCTTACATTTTAAAAGTCCTTTTAGGACTCTTTAAATACTTATGGATACGCCAGCAAATTTTGGATTCACTCCCCAAAAAGTCCCAAAAATATGGTAGAAACTTGAGGAGGTGCATTTCCAGGATGGACAGACACTTTCAAACAGCTGTCTGTTTTCGAAGCAGGTAACTGACCGCGCACTTTTATTGGGTCACAAGCCTCCATGTAACGGAGAAAACAGGTTATTTTTTTTTACTAACTAACCGCATGATCTCTTAGGGGGAAATCTAATATAAATAAATAAAAGCCAAGCTGTAGATTTTAAATCATATTATAATTATAGAGGAGTTTCAGTTGAACATTAATAGTAACTCATCCCTACAGGCATCACACCAAGCAGTACCTATTCACAGGTAATCTGTTTGTTTACCTGACGTGTCAGGGAGGATGTGACCTGCTTTTCTTATGCATGTAATCTGCATCCATTTATAAACAGAGACATGTTGGATTATGCGCCGGGGGTTTGGATTACACAGGAAGCCCGAGTAAACTTCCTGCGCTTGCAGAGTGAGCGGCAGACCTTTATATATATATATATATATATATATATATATATATATATAAAGGTTATCGACCTTTCAAGGTGGTTCATTTTACTCGGCCTCGCCCTCATCAGCTCTGGCGGAACTAGTTTTACGACGCTAAGACACAATGAGGAAGGAGACGCGAACCGATTTAAGAGATCGCTGTCTGGTCCGGAAGTTAAAAATATGGCTGATAAATCACGATGAACGTCACCTGCTAAGCGGTGGGTTGTGATTTACTGTCTGGAAATGGAAAGTGAGGGTTTTTTTTCTTTTCTTCCCGAGAGTCCTTATCATACGTTCCCCAATAGTTCCTCATTTACATCTGACTAAGCTGATGGTAACTTCCCGGCCAGCCTCCCACTTTCAGTCCTCTAAGGAAGTCCATAGTGAGAATGCGTCAAAACACACATGACCCTTTCGAAATGTGGCATTTTTTTCTCTGTTTAAAAAAAAAATCAGTGTCGGTTAAAATAGCAGAATTGGCCACTTTCTGAGTGTTGCTACAAATACAGCGTCTGTTTTCTACACTTTGATATTAATAATCTCACGTTACAAGCCTGTCTACTTAACAAAAGACAAAATCCTTAAATGCAGCACAGCTTTAGGACAAGTAATAGGATAAGTAATTTTGATAACTGGTCATATTAGCTATAAATCAATCTTAAATGTAAATCATCTGTGGGTACACGTAGTCATAATCATTCGAATAATTGCAATTAACAATATAATTGCCTTTTTCTGTTCATTTTATGCCACTCATGGTGATAATTGATACATATTCTCCTTATAAAGAAGAACAGATAATAATTGGCTTTGGGGTTAAGGCCTCATTCAGCTGTTGTTATACAAATTAATGGAATTGATTGCTGCAATTATACAAAATGATGATGATGATTATATTAAAATAATGGCAGGCTATTATGCAATAATTGTGACAGGTCTCCATACAGGCACCTCAAATGTGAGGATTTGCTGCTTTTTCTGCTTTGCATTAGTGTCAACTGAATATCTTCAAGAGAGACTCTTGATTGTTGTTTGGATAAAACAAGACTCATTTTTGGTGATTTCATGAAAAGTTATAAAGGTTACAATCAAAAAAAATAACATCATAAGGATCAGTAATGCAGGCGTAGTCATGTGAACACAAATATTAAGGTTTGACACTCGGTGACACTAAGCTGGGTGGCATTTAAGCATCTTTATGAAGAAAAGTCACAAGTTTGACACTAATTGTGTGTCTGAGCCAGACACTGAAAGCTTCAACACTAAACAACTGAAACACAGAGTTGAACAGAAATTGACAGCATAACCAGGTGTGGCAGTGCACGAGAAGCCTTCTTCTTCCTACCACCTAACAAGACAGATGAAAACACGAGGTATTCTCTCACCCACAATTTCCTTTAACCTTTTTCTTCCTGTAGAGGCATTGATAAATAACAAGTAAAGCCATTTGTTTCCACACCTATTCACCGTGAATAGTTGTAGCTGACAACCATCAAAAAGCGTCATACCGAGCGGTTTATTAAGCTGGGCTCCTTGAAGTAGATCTCGAAGCTCGAATATCTCTCCGTGCTCTTCGCATCTTATCGTCTGGTCTGAAGCCTGAGAGTCAGCTGGGCTTGAAGGCTGCGTTCAGTTTTGAAACAGAGTTTTGCCAAAATTTCTGAATTAAAAGTACACACCAGAGACTTTTTGTCGTAATAAACTACAGCTGCAACTAATGATTATTTTTAAACATTCATATGCAAGTCATTACAGGCTGACAACTTCATTAAATGTCAAATAATAAGAGAAAGGCGTCTTCAAATTGCTTGTTTTGTTAAAACCAGCTGCGCGAAATCCACAAGACAAGTCAGTCGTTCTCCAGTCGAATGCGACAATTTACCAGTTTTCTCGGTTTGATATCGTAGTGAACTAAATATTTTATAGGTCTTCAACTGTCGATTGGACAAAACTAAAGACATGAAAACATGAACTCCAGCTCTGATCATTTGCGATGGGTAGTTGTCACTGTTTTCTGACATAAACGTGTGTAATCTATTTACCGATATAATAATCAAGACTATTTCAAATAATCAGTACCTGCAGAAATCTAAAACAAAAAAGATAACCTGTTGTTTAGGAGTACCCGATAGAGCATGTAGAGCACTAAGAAGCATGTTTACTGGGTGTAAATGGATAATGGGAGCTTAACATAAACAGGGCAGACTTGCATGTGAACAAGCCTCGACCTTAAAATGCACAAAAACCTTCCTTTTTACGCGAGTAGCCAACTGAAAGTAAGAGGATTTAGAGCCGTGTGACCAAAATCGGGACTCCCACATCACAAACTTCCCGTTTTGTGCAAGGAAAGAAAAAAAAAAACAGTTTCTCCAGCGGTCAGGACACCACTTTTACTTCTGCAAGAGTTGTAATAACCTCTCGACTGATGATTATACGTGTTGCAACGAGGCACAGGTGGGTGGAGTGATGCGCAGAGACTCCGGTCCTACCTGGAGAAGCGGAGCTTACTTTACAAAATGAATCATACCTTCAAGCCGAGGAGCTCTTGCGTAAATGGTGCGTTTCCAGTCCGCCCTGACCTGCAGTCGATAAATAAAAACCCCACGATGACTTTATCCTGCGGGGCTCACGAGGGCAAACACAAAGCGAGGCAACGTCACCACGACTTGGTTTTTTTTTAAAATCGCCCTTTTTTTTTTTTAAATTATTATTATTATTATTAAATCTTCTTACCGAGGATATCACTCAAAAGTTTCTGTGACTTTTTGCAAGTCGGAGCGCAAGTTTGGGTAAAGTGGATTCAGTCGGTTAGCCAGTTAGCTCCGGAGTTAGCTTCCCAAACACGCTCATTCGCTGCGCCCCGGAGCGAACTCAACTCTTTTTGTTTGTTTTGTCTTCACCTCCGCAAAACAAAACAGTTCGTCGATTTTTTTTTTTTTTTACCTCTCGATTTACGTCTTTTAGAAAAGTCGAAGTAGAGATTTTTCTTTCTTTTTTTCCCCTTTTTTTTTTTTTTTACTGCGCCGAGTTTACCAGCTAGCGCCTCGTTAGCATGAATGGGAAAAAAAAAAAAAAAAAAAAAAAAGTGTGACAGGACATCAACCCGAGACAACTTTTTTTTAAAAAACTGGGGACGCTACATACCCAACGGAAGCTCTTGTTGTCCGGTAAACTTTTCGCAGTGACTTGAAGCTCAGTTGTATTCCAGTTAATGCGAGTAAAGCAGTGCCTCCCCCCCCCCCTCGGAAACCGGCCGCAGACAGCGACGAGCAGCTGGAAACTCCGCCGCTGCCCCGAAAATAAAACAACAACATGGCAGCGCCGCGGGGCGTTCACGGACCACTGGACAAGTCGGGAAATGCAAGACCGTCCGTGTCCGAGCAGCGAGACTACCGTTTGTAACGAGCTGCCTTCTCTCAAGGACTCTTTTCAAATGTGTTGTTTCTTATACTTTTCCGTACCACCGCGTTTATTTTTGACAGCTTCGGTTACGAGTTGCTTTTTTTTTTTTTTTTTTTTTTTTTAAATGTCACTAGTTTCGCTTAAATTTAGCTGATAATGAATATTTAAATACGGGACTTTCACTTGTCATTTATTATTTTTACATTGTGGTGTTAGTACTTAAGTAAATGACCTGAGTAAATATTTTTGCACTGGCTTTAAGGTCAAAACTGTAAATACCAAGTACAATAAGGTCAAATTAAGGTTGTAGGTCGACACAACTCTCATTAATCAAATGCTGCAACCGTTTTCCACCATATGAATAAAAACACAGAAATAATATTGATAATATTTAACAAATGCAGCTGTAAACTTTCAAAATAGACTAAATGATCCGTAATTACGACCCATTACCTTTTGATAAAACAAGTTATGCTACGATGTTCATATATATTGTGAAAAGTTAAACCTTCTTCAAAAGCAACCAAGAAATTGTTTGGTAAAATAATATGTAAAAGTACATGCACAATAAATATTTGACAAACTATCTTTCTAATTAAAGCAGGCAAATACACTGATGCAAAATCAAAGATCTATTAAATACCCAAATTATAAGGATTTTTCTTTTGTCCTAATTTTCATTTTCATTTTTAAGGTACAACATGAGTTTGGTGATTTCTTTTTTGTTTAAACTATAAGGTATTTCAACTGATTCTACCGGAAACTTCTTTGAGCAGCTGCGCGGTAGTGAATACTGTTATATATCAGCCTTCAGTAAATGGCAAAATAACTTTTATTCCACTGTCAAGATGACTATCTGATAGGGCCCAAATTTGTCAAACTTTCCAAATTTCAGAATTTACTTGAAATGGCATGTTAGGAAAAAAAAAAAAAAAAATCATGCAAGATTTCACGCTGGTGTCTGCCACTTTCGTGTTTGATGTACTTTCAGTTAAGACTTCGTATTACTCTTCCAAGTACATGAGTACATCTTCAATGCTGGAAGCCAACTACAAACAAGTTTCAACAAGTGGGGATACTTCTTTACTTCAGTGCCTCATTTTCACAAAGAAACAGTGAATTTGGTTATTCCCACATGCAGTGAAGGCAGCAAGAGCAGGGCCAGAAGCTTAGCTGTTGGGAGGAGATGGGCTCTGGGTTCAGTGGAGTAAACACGACAAGACATGCTGCGGCTTACCAGACAAAAATGGACTGTCACCCAACCTATAAAAAAACCAGTTGCAATGTTCCCTCTTCTGTGAATTATGTTTTTCTTCACTTTACAAGACTTTTTTTCTTTTTGCCTTCAGGCAACTAAAAGCCTCATCACATTTGTGGACAGAGTGACATTCTGCTGCTGATTTGTCTTTAAGCAAGGCAGCTATTTTGCAGCATCTTCAGTCCCACATGAACTTGTTAGGGGTCAGAAGTGGTCCAAACCAACAATTTTGGGGCACCAGAGCGGATTTTGATTTGACCTCTCCCCTTCAGAAACAGTAAAGTCATTCACTGTAATTACAGACATACCAGTCTCAATTCATCATCTGCAGAGCTTTCGACCACATCAAATGGACTTGTTCGTGAGCAGATGGAGTTTCCTCAGTTGTTGATGGATTCTTTAACATTCGGGGTCTGTAACGCTCATGAGTTTATCCATCGTACTTGAGCACTATTAGCTTGAAAGCAAAGCGTCGAAGTTCATTGTTTCAATTCAAGGTCAATTTGCTAGGTTTTTACAGAGCTTTCAAGTATATTTGTGATTTTATTTACAAAAGAAATCCACCAATCCATCTTTATGATAACTGAACAAACTTTGATACGGTCAAAAACTTGTCAACTACAAAAAAAAAAATAATCACTTATATGAAGGACAACATACATCTTTAACCTTTCGCCGCTAGAGAGTAAACAAACAGACAAAAGTGTAGTAGTCAAGCGAAATCTTCTCTTTATGGTGGAGTTTCTTGAGGTCCTGGCAAAAAGGTATGTGATTTAATACATTTTTCAGATGCTACAAAGTACATTTCATATTAAACTGTGTACAGTTTGTGTTGCCTGTAAAACATTTACAAACTTGGGGAACCTGAAAGGATATTTCTCCTTGGACAACATATGGAAGTAAATTGAAGACTCAGAGCAGCCAGCGCAAACTCGTTTTTCTTATTTCTTAATGTTGATTTGGGGTCTAAAAAAACATGGACGAGAAGGGTAAAATACACGGAAGGCATGTGAGAGTTTCAGAGAACTCATCGATCGCACTCAGTCCGTCTGCAGCTGTCTAAAGAAGGAGAGTCAAAGCGAGTGCTCACATGAGTCATCGCGCTGAGACAACTGAAGAGACCAGATTAGGCCACAACAATTATAGCAACACTAATCACCTGTGACAATGACCTAACAGAGCTGTTTTTAGCTTGATTCACTGCAAAGAATCGACCAAATAGATTCAGTGAGCTATTTCAGACACATCCTGAGGTCATTCAGGTTTAGATTAAAGTGGCGCAAACTGTTTTAACAGCATATAAATAAATCCTGCCCCAAGAGAAGTCTCTCGGGGTCTTAAATCAGCCGCGACTCTGAATTGAACCACCCGTAAATATTTTACAACCTCGAACTTGAATTGATATTTTGTTTTCTTCATATCAAAGCTTTTTCTAACACCACCACTGAGACCGTGTTACACTGTCATCCAAGACTGGATTACCAACCAGGCGAGGTGGTTAACTGCCCAGGGGTCCCAGACTCCAAAGCTGTTTTTCCACTGCTTAATGACCTGGAACCCAGAGCTTCCAATTACAGAAACCTTAGGAGAACCTGTAGGGCAGAGGCGGTGAGTTGTGCACATCTAAGGTAGAAAATAATACAAAATGTCCAGAAGGTCATGGATTTTTTTTTCGTAACTTCATCTATGGAGTTGATTCTGTCAGCTCATGGAGGCAGTGAGGGCAGCCAACCGGAGATGATTTTATACCTGTTTGAAACTCTCCAACAAGCAATGGAATTAATTAGTGTGGGGAGGAGGGCTTGTTGCCTTATTTGGGTTAAAAACTGATTAATTATCACTTTCCTTTGACAAACTATGAGTAGTTAAAGCCCAAAGCCTTGTGGTTCTATTTTTGTGGATTAATTTAAGATCCAGAGACTTCTCTTGGGGCAGGCAGTAAAGCAGGCCTTGTGCCAGAACGTTGTGGTGAAGAGGGAGCTGAGTCAAAAGGCGAAGCTTTAAATTTTACCAGTCGGTCTACGTTAGGTTAGGTTAGGTTAGGTAGTTACTTTATTAATCCCCGAGGGGAATTTTTTTTTCGCTACAGCAGCATACAGAAGCAATAAGACAATAATAAAACAATAGAAAAGCAATAAAATAGCAGTAAAATAGTAGTAAAAATATAAAATATAAATATAAAATATAAAATGCACAGTATATACAGTACAGTATATATCTATATATATTATATACAAACAACCAAGAAACACAATCAACAGTATTATTGTTATGTGATGTATTTTGCCAGAGGTGAGTTATTGTACAGTCTAATTGCGGTCGGCAGGAATGATCTCCCGTATCTGTCCTTGTGACAGCGGAGCTGGAGGAATCTTTTGGAGAAAGTGCTCCGCTGTCCCTGCAGCAGGTGGTGGAGAGGGTGGTCAGGATTATCCAATATGGATTGTTCAGCGTGCCGATCCTCACCTGAGCTCTGGGTAGTGGCAGGAAAAACGAGATCGCAGTTACAAGCAGCGGAAATGAGTTTCCTCCGCAGGGCGGCCGGGCTCAGGCCTAGAGGGAGCTTAGAGTAAGGCAAGGAGTCAGCTGAGAGTGCTCGGTCATCTAATTTGAATTCCTCCTGGGCGCCTCCCCCAGGCAGGCCCAGAACATGCTGGAGGGATTATGTGTATCTCAAACACCTTGTGGATCTCCTAGGGTGAGCTGGAAAATTGCTGTGTTTTTGACACTTCTTGTCACTTGAGAGCTGAAGGTTTGTAGTTAATTGTGACACCAGTACATTTGTTCTCTGATGCGTACGGATGCAGAACTCATTTAGTCCATAATTTAGCTGCCATTTTTTAACAGTAAAAGGAGAAGGGAACCTCATTTCTGAGAGAAAACAAGCTGCACGGATGCTTGGTAAAGACCAGGAAGGGTGTGCGACGTCTGTGAAGGCAAATTTAATTGCGGGAGGACTTGGTGATTTGAAAAACATTTGCTGTAACAAAAAGGTTACAGGTTCAATCTTGGTCGGAGCTAAAATGTCTATCAGCCGCCCTGCCACCCTGAGCAGGGCACCGACTCCGAACCGCTTCACCCTGATATGAATATCATGTCGTCTAAATGCAAATGAAGTTCCAGTGTACTAAGCATAAAAACAGCATGTACTTTAACTTAAATTACTGGATCACCATGGCGGCTCTGCTTGGATGCAGATAAAATCACTCCGTTAATTTTCTAATAGTCGTTTAAGATCTGATATAACTGGCGCCACTCATGACTTGGAAAGTTGAAACTTATATTTTTATCCAATAGTTGGGACAGTAATGTTTTACATTATCTGATATCTTAAATATGTAAACATAAAGGGCATGCCATATTTTTTTAAAGTAATAACTTCATTTTAAAAAATTGTTTTGTAGGCATGATATATGTTTTGAGTATTTAAAGAAAAATCGGAATATTTGTATTTGAAGTCTTTTTTTCAAAGTTAAAAGGAGCAGTGTGAAGTATTAAGTAGCATCAAGAGGTGAGGTTGCAGATTACAACCAAATGAATAAACAAACATCAATAAATAAAAGGTGTTTTGGAGAAAAATACATCTCACGCCTCTCCCTAATTACCTCAAATTTAATTCCCTGAAGCTTCATGTAGAAGGTGATTCTTTCTATAACAAAAATATCATGCAAAATATCATACCAGGCTTCTATAGACAGGGTGTCTGACTAAAGCTTTTTTTTTTTTTTTTTTTTTTTTTTTTAAATTATATTGCTTTAATATTTTTAAATGCTCAATGTAGAGGCCCAAAGAGTTGTTCTTCCCAAATGAAGCACATTTTTTTGGTCCCAAAAAGAGTCACTAATTCTGTAAAAGTGTTTATCAGGAAAATGATTTATGTTTCGACAGACCCGAAACAACTGGTAGTAAGTAATGGTCTTCCTGGGAGCTATAATTCCTTAAGCAGCTGGAACAGCATGAGGGGAGAGACTTCCGAGAAAGTATGAAGAAGTACTAATAAAGACTCTTCCGGCCAAACACTTTGAATGAGGGGGAGCTCGATCGCTGTTTCAACTCTAATATTTTTTGCAGTTTTTACTTACTCAGTCAAAATAGTGTCATCAGGAAGGAAGTCTCAAACCACACTGCTGTCTGACTGACTGAAGTCCAAAGATCTTAGACATATAACTACGTAAACACAGTGAAATTCTTACAACCGTTTTAATATAGTTTTGTCAAATTATGCATTTATAACTTATAAACATGTCACAAGATTTAAGCCAATCAGTGTTACCGTACAGCTGCACAGGAATATGATATAAGCAAGACATAAGCCTGGTCTTACACTTGACGTGTTTTATTTCACGAGTCAGATTATCTCTGAAAAAGTAAATTGATATATATTCTGCAAGAGATCTCAAAGATACTAAATATGTAAGGCTGGATATAGAAAAAAAATGTGAATAAGATCATTTTTTGCTCATCATACAGCATCATGCAGAGTTGATACGAGCTGATACAGATAATATAGACGTGGAGTAAAATTATTTTGTAACTTTAAAGCGGGGGAAAGAGAAGCGTGACGGTTCACTGCACCGTGACAGTTCGCTGATTTGCCCCTCTGTGCCTTTAACCTGCTCCTCTTTGCTACCAATCCTGTGAAGCTCCGCGCAACCATTTAACAGCTCCGACGGTGACTTTGTTCAGCTCACAACATGCAGGGTGGCACGCCACGCAGTACGCAAAGAGGCGAAAAATACCTCATGGCAGTTTGAGTTGTTGCTTCCATTGCTGCATCTTCGTTGAGGTCACGACATGCTCATGGCACGTTTAAAAACGATCATATTTTAGAAGTATTTGGGGGTTTTATCTTGCTGCAGTGGTTGAGATAATTCTCTGTGGGTTTGTCAGTATGAACTGTAGATTCATTTTCAAGGCTTTAGTAGCTAATTATCTTTGCAAAGGATGTAATTATTTTGGTGACTACTCTGCGTTGAAAGAAGTCGGCTGAGGTGGCTCGGGCTTCTGATCTGGAGGTTTTTCGGGGCACGCCTAACTGGGAGGAGACCCCCAGGGTATAACACAGAGCTGGAAGGATTAGATGTCTCATCCGGCCTGGGAACGCCTCGGGATCCCCCAGGATGAGCTGGAAAATGTTGCCGGGGAGAAGGAAGTCAGGGAAAACCCCAGATAAGCCAAAGAAAATGGATGGATGGATGGGTGGATGGGTAATGATTTTCTTGGGGTTTTGTTTGTTTGCTTGTCAGTTTGTCTGCAGGATTGCAGAAAAACTACCAAAACAACTGCAGAAAAACAGCGTGCAAAGGTTTAACATGAGCCAGGGAAGAACCCATTCAATTTTGCTGCGGATACAAATCATCGGGCAAATTCACAAATTATTTTTCACTTTAATCGACATTATAATTTTGAGCTTATGGCCTCTGAACTTCCATACATCTTAAAAGTCTGGCGTGGTGTTCAATGTCCATATTACACATGTATTTGATCAAACTTAACACACCAGTCAGTCTTTATGGAGCACCAGGGAACAGTGGTTTCACAGGGAAGAGTTGGTACAACTGTATTGCCACAATTGTAAATATATCCAGACAAACTGAAGTGGCTGCGATTAAAGATTTGCATATAGTATCATAAAAAGGTGAACTATTGGGTTTAGTGGAGGTCTGTGCTCTCTGAGTGCCCTTCTAGTTTTACCATTTTATCATGACTTTTAAATATTTACCACCACGTTTCTTATTTAAATAATTTCTCCGTGACATTTTAAATAATTTACAGTACGTACTGTGAGGTGAACCCGGACAGGCAGGGTGATGGCAACAAAGAATAAGGGTTTTCCTTTTATCTTCTCACTGAGGTTTAACTCTGTAATATATTTAACCTGTGAGAGTCAGATATGTTTCAAAGTCACAGACAAACATGTTGTTTCAGAAAGCCTCCCACTGAGGATCCCGACGGCCGATGTGTCAGCTCCTGGCAGGAGGTGTCTGTCTAAGATGGAGCTCTCTTCTTCCTCTGTCAATACTGGAGATGAGCAGTGTGTGATTACAGTGACAAGGTCTCACTGACTCCGTGAACATCACAGACTGATCAGGACGGGATCAGGAAATCTGTGTTTTCCTTGTTGTCAACAAACGCCATAAAAAGACCGAACCGACAATTTGTTCGTCCATGACTCCAAAGTCTGACTCATGTACAGTGTAAATTTTTCATGCTGAATAAAAAAAAAAAACGGATGGCTAGATTTGAACAAACAACACGCAAACAGTGGGAAAAAGGACTATTCCCAGCGTCAGATTAATCCACACTTAGCGCTTTTGGCGTATTTGGGGCTTCAGGTCAGGTCAAATTAAACTACAGTTGGTGTATTCATGGTAATGGAGGAAAATGTCAGCCAGTGTAATAAACATCAAAGGCCGCTGGGTAAAATCTGTGCTAAATTGGTCTTGTTTTGTATATTTTTGCTGTATTAGACAACTTCATAAACAAGACGCGACTCTAAGTAGCAAATCATCTCAGCATTATCTCTGTGAGGGTTCTTTTAGCTCTTTGTTTTGGTTTCGTGGCCCATTCCTGCTCATCTAGAAAGTAGGACATAGAACGTTTTTCTTGAGGACCAAATCGGAGGTCGAAGGAACTCTGTGTCTGCTGGATGTGGTGATAAACAGCTTAAGGTTGGTGCTAGATTGGATCACCCCGAGGGACGCACATGGGGCAGCTCACCAATCGTAATGTTAGTGGTTCGATCCCCAGGTCTTCCTGTCCACATGTCAAAGTGTCCTTGAGCAAGACACTGAACCCCAAGTTGCTCCCGATGGCAGGTGAGCACGTTGCATGGCAGCTCTGCCGCCACTGGTGTGTGAATGTGTGCGTGAGTAGGTGAATGGGAGGCAAACTGTAAAGTACTGTAAAAGGGTGATAAAGCACAATAAAAGTGCAGACAATTAACCATTCAAACTTTTCACTGCTGTAATTCTTTTTTTCCCCCGTGTCAATCACCTGGTCCCTAAACACAGTCCCTAATCTCAACCCTTATACAAGGTACCAACCAATCCCAGGCAGAGTATCCCCCCTGTAGATCCAATCTAGCACCAGCCATTTGCCAAAAGGTTAACTGTAATGATGTTATAGGGTGGTAAAATGTGAAATGTTAGTCTTTTTTTAGCAGGTTGTGGACTTCTCCTGACCCTTAAAGGCCAGAGAAAACAAGCAGCTTTAACATAATAAAACCTCACTTTAATTATAATTTTCTCATTTACGCACAGTCATAAAACAACATTTGACCCGATTCAGGACCTCTATGACCTCTATGACCTTTGACTACCACCTGTTGGTTGGCAGGCTGACTGCTGCTCCTCCTCCTCCTCCTCTTAGTGTTCCACTTTTGTCTCTGTCATGTGTTGAGGTTGTCAAGCTGGAAATCGAAGCTGACTCAGTCTTGGCAGACCCACAATGCATCAGTGCAGCTGTCGCTCAGCTTGGTTTGACTGATGAGCGGAAGACCATGCGTGCTGCTGACAAAGGAAAAACAGGTTGTTGTTTACTTTTGTGTGTGCTTCCTCAAAACAAAAAGAAGTCACTGCAATGAAAGCCAGTTGGGGGCTGAACTTTCTCTCATGCATCCCCTCTATATATCGTTGGACTGAAGATTAATTAAAAGTGAAATTTTGTTAAATCCTTTCTTGTGATACCACTTTGTACATGAAGAGGCGATAGTGAGACACAGTAGCATCCAGGCGGCCTGCCCTCAGTTTGGTGTAAAGTTACTCCAACGTCAGACTCCGTAACCTACAACAACACTGCAGGTCACAAAATCCGATAGGGGACAGATTTCAGTGTAACACCGGCTCTCTGCGTTAGACGTTCCTTTTCTATAACCAATGATTGTAAAGTTAGATTGTAGGCACCCAGCCAAAATTTACATTATAGCTTGTTTATCTACATTTTTAGCAACAACCACAGCAAAACCATGCAACGACTGCATTTAGAGTGTCTTTCAGTACAATTTACGTTGTCATTGGCAGCACTAAAGATTGTGTTTTTAATTGTCCAAATAAGGTAAAGATTGTTTAGTGCATACAATTGCCTCAGTTTGGTTAGAAAGCTGTTTGCCCACTGGTCTTGAAAAAAATGTAGTGAGTTGTGTTTATATTTCCAGTCATCATAAAAAAAGAGTTGGAATAAACTGCTTCTTCTTCCTTTCATGTCGGACTGAGGGCAGACGTTACGCTAAAATGACTCACTATCCCATCCTGTGGTACGAAGTGGTATTACGACACAGCATGGGCCGGGGCTAGCTGGTCAGCATGCGACGTTCAGTAGATGTCTGTGTAACACAACATCGACGTCTCTAACAAAACGTTAACGCCACTATTTCTTCACATCGTGTGGATACTTTTAGTTCGAATGTTTGAAGCTAAATATCTTACATGTAGCCCTTTTAACGGGGCTGTTCCCAGAAGAGCAAATTTTATTCTCTCACTAAACAAAGTAAAACAAAACCCACATATTTTTTTTTACGGGTTCTGCTGCTGCTTTTGTTGCAGAAATTGTTACAACTTTATCTTTTTGATTGGTGACATTATAGAAATTTAGAAGGTCTAATCAGCCGCAGCGTCAAACACCTGTTTGATGCGGGTGTGTGAGACCTTTAAATCACAATTATGCACGATTTTTTTATAAGCCGTTATGTGTGTAAAATCAAAGTAGCTATTATCTATAATCGTTATAATCTACAACATTTCTCTCTGAATTATAGGGAAGTAGAAGTAAAAAGGACACATGGGAGTTTTTTCCTTCGAGCTGTTGCTCATGTGAATTGTTGGGTTTCTCTATAATGTTGTTGACTTTACTATATTAAATACTTTGAGATGATTTGTGTTGTGATTTGGTGCTATAAAAATTTAATTTTATTGAATAAAATGTTAAAGACTTGAGTTGAGTTCAAGTACCCACAAATTTTAATTAAACACAATACTTGAGTAAATGTACTTATTTACTTCCCATTAGCGCTATATGGGTGTAATGTTCACGTGTACTTTCGGCTATGCTGTGAATCTTAATCTTTTAATTCAGCCACAGATCACCAGGTCCACCGATGTAAAGGCTTTTCTTTGTCATAAAACACTGTTACATAAATGTAACGAGGAGCGTGCAGACAGTTGTTGAGCCCCAGCTGTTGTACTGATCTTATAGCAGTAGCGTAGGCGACCTCTCCCAACCCCACCTCCCCCCCTCCGCTCACTCAAGTCCAAACAAAGATGACATCGCCGCACACTCAAACGTGACTCAGAGCGGCCGGCCGGGCCAGAGGGCCGTGGAACTCAGCTGCCTACAAACCCTCCCATCTGTCGCCTGAAATCTACCGCATCAGCCCCCAGCCAATGCTTAATCAGGGCTCCAGGGGTGTGTGTGTGTGTGTGTGTGTGTGTGTGTGTGTAGGGGGAAGGAGGGGGAGGGGGCTCTCCAGTGCTCGTCTTTCCCCACAGACAAGCGAGCACCTCACAGTCACAGTGAATTAATCCAGCGCTCGGTGGTGGCGTGCAGCCGTGGGATTGGGCGTCCCTGCTTGCGAGCTGATCTGTCATCCTCCCCACCACCCACTTCCACAGTAATGATCTCCATCTCTGTATACTGTATAATTTCCCCTCTGGCTTCCTCTCCTCTGCTGTCGTTCTTCTCCTCGGCTTCTGTGCAGCGAGTTGAAGTCGTGCGATGAAAAATGCATCTCCTGAATCTGCAAACTGATCTTCCTCGTGCATCTTCTGAAAGGGATTATTTTCAGTCTTAGCCTCCTCTGACCTTTGACCTAAGTAAATCTTCCCACTTGGCCTATTTACTATATGTACACTTTATCTCGAGCACAACAAACACGTTGTACAGGAAATAAAGGTGTGTTTATTGTGGGCAGGGGCACAGCCCGGCACTCTTGGATTTACTTACAAGATTAATTTACTTCCTACAAAGTTCAGAAAACAGAAAAGAAACAAAAAAAACAACAACACAGAAATCAAATCAATATTTTGGCACGACCCCCCATCTTGTCACTGAAGATCCTTCTTTATGCCTCTGCCTGTATTTTGGGGTCATTCATCACGGTACGAATCGAAACAACGGACCTATGCACAGTAATCTGCATCTTAAACCGGATTTGAGTCGACAGTCCACACGGACTGTTTCCTTCAGCTTGCACACATTTCTTTTCCCTCCGGCAGTCAAGAAGGAGCAGATAGTGTGCAAGTAAATACGCTAAACAACACTGCTCAACAACAACCACAGTTCTGGAAGTCAACAACCCGGAAAACCCAGTGAGAGCATCTGGCAGCAGCAGATAAACATGGGCGACAAACAGCAGATTGAACTGTTAATATGCTGAAATTGAAAAAAAAACAAAGAAGAGAGTTTGCCTGAGATCCTGGACAGAAAGGTGTGTAAAATCCTACAGTGTAGAAGGAACTGGAAGTAATTTAACAGTAAATTAAACTAATTTAAAGTAGCCTAATAATCTCAAAGATGTTTCATTTAGGTAATTGTCAGTCATTATTATCTGTTGTCACATGAGGTACCACAAAAGTGCTCGAGTATGTGGACTCACTGATGAAAGCAGTTGCACTTGCAATACTCCCTGCGTTTCCGATTCGCATACTATTCCTTTTTACTTGTAGTACGGACTGCAGCTACCCTTAAAAAGTATCAACCATTGCATCTGGCACGTGTACAATTGGGACGTACTACTTCATCAGAAAATTGACCGACTTTGTCGTATCCGTCGCGATCGGTACGTTTGAAGTAAAAAGAAAAAGAATGCAATTTGTAAGGAGTAGGCTTCCCTTTAATGCCTCTTCTACGTCTTTCCTTTGTGGGCGGAGCATCAGCGCCACCAACTGTCTCGGCGGCTCAGTCGATTTGACGCATCTTCCGCTGCACAAAGGATTGTGGGTCAGAACGGCTCGAGTAGCATGCTGGCCCGCATACTGCACAATACCAGCGGATGTAGTAGGACATCCTGGTACTTTTGGCATACTACGTTTAACACACTATGTATTGGGACATACTACACCTTTCCCTGGCATACTAACTAGTATGGTAGTATGGATATTGGAACGCAGGGACTACTTTGAATGAGCTGGGTGTCTGCAGCACCATTACCGGGATATTTCCCAAGTGGCACACAGTCAGCGACGTGTTTTCTGCCCCAGAGGGTGGGCGGAGCAAACACAAAAGGTTCCCTCTTTAACTACCAACTGATGGACGTCACGCAGGTGCAGCTGCAATTCCTACTTATCGCCATGGGGGCCGCCAAAGACAACAAAACGGTGAGCTTCTAAATTGTAACTTTGAGGTACAGATTTTTATCTAACGTGTGCATCTCTCTTGTGCGACATGCAGTTGACATTGTTGGTCATGGTTGTCAGTGCCAAATATTAAACAACATTTTTTTATGAGGACGACTGTCAGTTAACATTACAATCTTGACACGTTACACGCTGCATGAGTTCCAACTGTCAACAAGAACCGACTCAGATTGCAACCGATTCTGTCCAACTTTGGTCACATGAGGCATCAAATCTTTTTCCTAATCGGCTAATCCATCGTTAGACACATCCCCACCTATAGGCTGCTTGTTTGTCTGTGGAAGTGAAACATTTAGCATTTTATGCAGAGGCTGAGCACAGGTCATACTGTTCAATTATTTAATTCCAGGTTAAACACCATAAAGCTGGCTCTACCGTCTGCTAACAGTCCAAAATATAAACTGAACGCCTTGATTTCCAACAACAACAAAATAGTACCGGGCTTACCTGAAACCCGATGAGCTTCACTGGCTTTCCTTGGTCGATCCATTTCTCTCCCGTAGCATCTCCTCCTCCTTCTCAGTGGTTTGACCAACCGAGCAGGCACTGAGCTCCGCTTTGGTTTCACTTCATGTAGAAACAAAACAGGAGTACAGGAATGAGGGTTATGTGTCTGACGGGCTCATAATAAAGTATATACCTACCTACCTACCTACCTAATGCCTTTTTGATGATTGTCAATGAATTAAAGGAACAAATCGAAAATATGTGACACAATAAAGGCTGATGGGAAGGCTTTATTTTTAATTCCACTATTGGAAAAACCCTCACGTCCCGTTACAGGCCTCCACTGCACTAAAAATTAAATATCATTGCAAAAACATAAAAAGAATGAGTACTAATGAATTGCCATTAATTCTGCTGCTTGATTTATTATGTGGTCTCACGTCCTCTTAAATTTACATAAAGAAAAAAAAAAATCTGATTTCAACTTCATTTCTGAGTTTTAAAACTTGCTCGGAAACATTACCAGACTGAGTGACTGTCTCCTTCTGTGAGAGTGAGTGACACGGCTTTGGGATAAATAGACGATACGCCGCATGGCTCGATGAGAATATGCAACACACTCAATGGTGCTGAAATCCTACACTGGACTATAAATTAATTCCTGCACCGCAACTGCGTTTATTTTAAATCCTTCTTAACGGTCCCTTAACTGCATGGATTAATTCCTCAGAGTATAACGTTTAATTTCAGTCTGACATTTATGGTGTATCTTTATATAAACAACGGCTCATGTTTATACATGAGGTTAGGCATACAGGTATAAACAACGGATAAACACCTCTAAATGTCAAATACGGTACAAACAGTCACATTCATGTATTTACAAGGCGATACCGACTTTTTTTTAAGGAGAAATAAATAATCAACTGATTGCATGCAGACAGTACAAATGACACATCCCTCGAAAAGTAGATCACAATCAGTCCTGTGATTTGAAGACATGGTTGCAGGTGACTGAGCACAGGCGTGTGTATGTTTGTAGTCACGTTTTCATAAAGTGAATTTTCCAGACAATCTGGAACTAATATTTAGATTTTTCCTAATTCCCAACTGTCCCGTCGTCCATAAACGTACCTGAGAACTACTTTGTGTGTGTGTGAAAAGGACAAGGAAAAAAAACACTATGTAAAAATGATCCACTTTCTACTTGTCCGTAGTTTCTCGTGTCTCTAGGAACAGGCTCAACACATATATCAGCGTCACTGGACTAACTTTACAACCACAAAGCAAAAAAATAAATTCCAGAAGTCTTCAGAACGCCCGAACAGAATTTCAGAAATTCTCACGACTCATATTTAGTCAACCAATCAGTTGTGTATTTATAATTTATAATCTCTAAAACTGTAATGAAATGAGTTTCCTCCGTAGGGTGGCCGGGCTCAGCCTTAGGGATAGGTTAAGGAGTTCGGACATCAGGAGGGAACTTGGCGTTGCGTCGAAAGGAGTCAGCTGAGGTGATCTGGGCATCTGATCAGGATGCCTCCTGGGCGCCTCCCTCTGGAGGTTTATAAACTCCTCTGAAGTTGCCTGAACCTCCAAATTCCTAGTATAAATGAAGAATATGATGTCAGTGTGACAGGACATAGTCCTGGATGTCTGTTAAATGTGTCAATATGACTGATTTCGAACTGAATTCCTACAGGTAAAGACTTGCTCAGTTTATTGCCTATATTTTAAGTAGTATGGCCTTTGACCCTTGACCTCCTATCTGGACCTGGTCCCGACTATAACTGGTGCTCTCCTGCAGCACAACGTGACACCGACACGGTATCATCCAGTGGACTGACGGGTGTGTCACACACTTTGCTGTCATTTCAGACTGGCTGCGCTGTTTTCTTGGCAAAAAATAGATACCGTTTTGTCCCATGAGCAGCCAGCAGTGATACAGCACCTGCACATGAGCTCATGTTCTTTTTATATTTTTAGATGAAAGTCAGCAAGGTTTCACATTTTGACTCGCGATGTTTGGTAATTTTGGAGCCGCGGCAACAAAGTCAATTTGACCTTAGTTTGGTTTTAGTCTCTGTTTTTGAACGGATACCTGCAGCGCTCACATTTGAAGACTTTCACGTCCCCTTTTTGTCCCCGACCAATTGAGACACGCAACATGGGAAGAGAATGTGCTGCCGCAAGGACAAAATACCAACGTGACATCCGCAGAGAGAGAGTGTCACCTCAGCCTTGAACAGTTCGTCAGCGTAAAATGACCGTGATAATCCCTGCCTCTTCTATTTCCCTGCTTCACAGTTTGATCCCCCGAGGAGAAGAAACAAACTGTGCATCCAAAACAGAAACAAACTATTTAAAAACATCCAAGTCTTATAAAATATCATGCAATACTACATCCTACATCTTCGCAAGCATTTCTTCATGAAAGATATATAAGAATTGCCTTTACGTGCCTGTACCAAAGAGACGAGATGAGACTTGGAACAGGAAGTAGTGCCCTCAAACTCAACGCAAATGTCTTGTGCTAATTTAAATCGGGTCATATTTTGGTGCAAAAAGATTTTTCTTCTGTGTTGAGATTTGAAAATGAGCCAAAGTAAATTGATAAAAAGGACTTTATGTGCATAACATGTCTGCGGAGTAAATTTTGAGAATTTAAGAGATTCATTGGTTCACGTTTACCAAAGTCGCTTCGTGTCAGCTTTGTTAACAGGTTTGCATCGACTTCTTTGCAAAAAAAATTGCCCCTCTTTCACAAAGTCAAGGTTGAATCCCCTGCTCGGTGTTTAAATTTCAAGTGAGGCTTCGTCTGGAAGATTTCTCAGCCAAAACGCCAGCTGGAACAACATGTCTGGGGAAAGAAACCAGTCATGCTGAGCCCTCCTGCAGCACAGGCAGAAATGATGAGGGATAATTTGGTTTTCATTGATTTCGGTAGAACATCGGTAGAACAGTGAGATCGGTGATTGGACTTGAGAAAGGTATGATGAGAAATACACAACTCTAAAGAATTCTGTCAAAGAGTTATTTAAGAGTTATGCAGAAAGTATAATCGTTGTAATCCTCTTCTGTCTCTTGAGTTTAAATCCAAGTCATGATTCCTTCAGTTCTGCTGCGGCTGTGGTTCTAGAACTGTGGGTTGGCGCTACATTGGCTCAGCGGGTGGGACGCGTTGCCTGTGATAGCGGTTACATTGTGAGAGGGTTAAGATTAGGGGTTAGGATTAAGGTTAGCGACCACTTGACTGACAGTGAATCAACCAATCACAGCAGCAGATATTCTACAACCAATTATGACACTGTGGAGTTAAGAGTCCCTCCGGCTGATCCAATTCAACACCAACCTAGAATTATAGAAGATAACTTCCTCCTTTGTTCCTGTCGAATGTATCATTTTGGGCAATTTGCTTAAATGATTGTTGGTCTCACATGACGGCCTCGTCTCTGGACGCAAAACATTACTATGAATTATTAAGGCTAGGTTTTTATGAGAAGGTTTTTATGGGAGGACAGTTTCTAAATTTTTCACATAAAAAAAAAAAATGTTTTACATTGTCCACTAAGGTTTAAGGGAGAATTGTCTTGTCTTTAAGAAGACAATACAGAGCATCATCCAGGTGTGATGATTGTGTGTCTGTGTACGGCTGACTAACTCTGCTCCTCCTGGGTGTTACTGTAAATAAAGAGTCTGTTCTTTGTCGTCCAACCTGGTTAGATAAGGATTACATAACAAGTCTTTGGTCTGCACAGGTTCTTGTCATGCCTTCTTCTCCTTCAGCGTGGTCTTTCCACCGAGAGACACTGGTGAAGGCTCGTGTTTTGTCAGCACTACCGCCTACTTAAAACATGTAGCCAACATCATCATCATCATCATCATCTTCTGGTTCTCTTAACTCACACAATGAATCCGAATGAGAAAATATTGAAGGCTGTAATTTCTTGTTTTCCTTTTGAAGCAGAAACATGTTTTTTTTCTTTTGTCTCCAGCTGTTTATCCAAGAAGGATTATAAAGCTCTTACTTTGCTGAGATTCCTAAATCTTACAAATCATGCAGTGTACTATTAAAGCTCTTTTCCCCTCCCTTTTACTGTTCCATCAGAGACTCTGACCAGTCAATAATCAGAGATCAAAAGCGTCGTTTCTTTTCCAGGAGAAAATCTTGGATACATCTGTGGTTCGTCTCTCTTAGGGGCTGTACCAGTTGTGCATCCACAAGCCGTCGTTATTACACTTACACGAGGAAGAAGTCCAAAGCGCACGGCACTGAGGCAGGTTCAAAAACAGATGGTGAGCTTTAAACCAAACTAATGATTCAGATACAAAAAGCACCAGACAGTAAAACTAAATCGAGGGGGATAGAAGGAAAACTGGCAGCAAACTAAACGGGGGGAGCAAACTGTGGCAGAATCCAAGAAACAGAATTCAAAAACAGGCGGGATACGTGGCTCAACATAAAACTCTGGGAAAGCGAGACGCTAACCGTGACGTAGAGAACAGAAACAACGAACTGGAGAAGGACGTGGACTTACCCATAAACAGACACGATGAAGTGACACCAAAAAAAAAAAAAAAAAGGGAATGCACAGACTAAATACACTTGGGAGAGGAGGACAACGAGGAACAGCTGAAACTCATCAGGGTGAGGTTAGTCTGCTGCCTTCAAATGGGGTTGTGTTTACTGTGTTCATGAATAGAGTTCGTTTAAATGCCTCCTTATAGTGAATTTCACAACCTTGGACAATTTTGAAGTATTTTCTTACGTTTTCTGAGGCAATTGAAGTTCATTTGTTTTGTTGGATAGTGAAGTAACATATTGTAATTTTAGTTGTATCGATTTTTCCTTTGTAATTTAAGAATACATCTGAGAAAAATGTTGATGTTCCAATTGCTTCATCTTTCTCCTCTGTCATTATGTTAAGGAAGGAAATTAACGTGACATTTTTTAAATAGGCGGAATTCCCCTTTAACCTACACAAACTGCATGGCATTGGTGGTTAAATCAAGACTAGCGAAATAAATATGAAGACTAAGCAGATGACAGGTTTCATGTGAGCGAAGCTCCAGAAACAAACTGTGATTGGAAGCTGCAGGCCGGAGCCGTCCGCCCGCTGTGACCCCTGGATTAAGGATTACCCACCACACACAGGGAAGCACTGGATTATGCTTTTGTTTTGCTGTGTCCACCGCGGGACTGGAGCCGAACATGCAGATAAATGATACTATTACAGCGCACAGTGTTTGCTGCACTGCGCAGATGGCAGGCGTCGGGCAGTTTGTGCAGCTTCCTGAAAGGTGGAGAATAAAAGGGCGTTTAGGAAGAATTAGAGAGTCGGAGGGAAAAAAAAGACTCCAGAGACTGAAGAGATGATGAGAGGTGGTGACTCGCTGGACCGACTGCTTTACGACAGTCATCTGATTAAGGGGTTGTTGTGGATTCAGAGTCTGTTTCCAGAGTTGATCTGTTTTAATCCTAAATCTGTTTTATTAATTTTGTTTCACGCTGAAGGATTGTGGCTGCAAATTAACTTCAAATAGATGCACTACACATTGCATCCCTTGTATTTCTTTTTTTCCCCATACAACAAGGTTTAGTGACAGAATAGTGACAATGTCCAAAATATTCCTTTGTGCAGTATGAAGCTTTATTTCCTTTTCTCTTATTTGAATGCACTTTTCTTTTTTTTTCTTTTTTTACTGTTGTTTAAAATTTGCAAAGCACAGTCCTAATCTTTACCTTCAAGTCTTTACTAAAAAAGGCAAAACAATCTCAACTCAGAGTACATGTTCCTGAGGTGTCAAGTGACGCACACGGTCTTCATCTGCACCTGGAGCCTCCCAACCTGTCGAGGAAATGTTGAATTTTTCTGTTTTTCCGAGAGGTTATACAGACTTCTCGTCCATGTTGACTGTTCTTGACATTTTGGTCACAGCAGCTGATGAAAAAATCTCTCGGGTGACGATGATGTGATGCTGTCAAAAGCTTCAGAACAAGCAAGTGGACCTTGGATCGAGATTGCTTTGCCAACCGCTGTTTCCAGTGTCAAGGATGGACATAATGAAGACATATTTTATGTCCCTTATAAAGTGCAATGACTTGAACTAATTCACACATTTTAAAATGCATAAAATTATATTCATGTCATTTAAATTCCTCAAGAGGACAGAAAATTGACGTTTTTTCTTTCTGGCCCTCTCCGTGTTTCTGGTTCATCTCCAGTGTGCAGTGTGTAATTGGTGTATAAAGATTTACTTGCTATGAGGCCCTATCAGTCAGTCCCTTTCCCGTCATTATCTGCAGAACATGCAAAGGTTTTCTATGCTGAAAAGTCAAAAATCCTCCTCAAGACATGACCGTAAAATCAGATAATAAATTGGCCTTTGTCATGCCATCTGATTGAGTCGTGATCCCAAATATTTTAGTTTTCTGGGACCTTGGAGTTTTGGGGGAAAGTAAAGCCTCATAATCCGGCAAAAAAAAGCTTAAAAATGAATAGAAAGGAAACACATCTGAGCTTCTCATGTCAAACTGTGAGCAAGTGTTCTTGCTGCAGCAATGACTCAAGTGTTGCTAGGATGAGGTCAGTTTAATTTAGCTGATTCAGGCCATGATATTAAAAATCAGTATGAAAAAAAAAATAGTCTTTTATAGCCAAGAACTCACAGTCAGATGTAAGAACCACTTGGACAGGGTCACCAGACACACCACCCTCATCATCCTCAGACACACACGTCCTGGTGTGAAATAGGCGTCATACTATAGGCGGTGGACACTTCTGTCATCAGCATCCTCAGCCAATGGAGAAACCAGCGGAGGAGACACTTTAGGCAGTCTCTCCGGAGAGGAGCGGATCAGAGCGCAGCCCCACTGATCCACCGTCCCGTTTACCAACATCTGCACATCGCAAAGTGAGTTTCCTGCTTCCACGGAGTCTTTATCTTCTTTGTGTGCGACTTGAGGACCGCAGGATGTTTTAAGAGGCACTGGAAGTCTGCTGTGTGCGTTTCCAGCAGGGGCACATGTTTTACGGACTGCTGGCTGCTGCGTCTTGAGAGAAATTTTAAGATAAAAGTGAGTAGAGTTGACTGTGATATTTAATATGATCAGACCGTGAATATCAGACTTACTGAAAATGACACACTTAATACGTTTTTCTACACTGACATTTGGGAACTGGTTTTGAAAGCGTCTGTCCTAATCAGGGAAGTGCGCGAAAACCCGAAATATCTCTTGCGTTTTCCTAAACTAAAGCAACCAATTTATTTCGAAAAATGCAAAACCGAGTGACTGTGTGAAAAGCCTGAAGGTAAATACATTTTTGAAGTATATGTCCGCCAGCCTGAGACGGGCAGAGTCCTGTTGGACAGCTCTGATCCGTGCGCACTGGAGTAGATTTTTTTTATTTTTTTTTTATTTTTTTTTTATGGATTTGCTTTCGCATCCAGACTATTGTTGGCTGGATATGCGGGAGGTTTCTGCATGACTGCACGCTGCAGATGGATATACAGTGAACAAAAAAAAAGCTTCAGGATGTGACATCTGAAACAGAAAAGCAAAACCAATAATGACAGGGTCGCCTATAGCACGCGCATGTGTTATATTTCTGTATATATATATATATATATATATATATATTTCTTATCTCAAAACTTTTTATTCTATTTTACTTTCATTTGACTTTAGATCCATGTTCTCTGTACAGTGCCGATTAAATCTGCATTTCTAAATCAAATTGTGCTCTGGCTCTACGGGTTTCCATGCGGAGCTGGAAGCGTTCAGCTTGACCGCTTGAAAAGTGACTCGAGGACAGACTCAGGGTGTCAATGTAGCCTACATTTATTTTGCGACTGACATTTTTTTTTAGCCCCTTGATACTTAGCCTACTTTTAAACCGAATCAGACTAAATAAAACAAGATTTATTGCTTAGTTTATATTAAATTAAAATCCAAGACTCTCAGGAGGAGGATGTGCACTAACCAGCCTCACCGTGGATTAAAGAAGCCACGAGCGTCAGCTGGGTTTTTGTTTACTACTACAACTGTTGTTGTCCGGCCAGATTATGACGTCACCTCTCCTCATTCCGGAGTTTGCACTATCCATCCATCCATCCATCCATTCAAGCCACATCCGGTTATTGCAACATGACGTCAGTGCGTCCTTGACATGATGCAGTAGACAGCGCGGGAGTTTAAGAGAGTAGAAAACAAACAAACTCTGATGAACGTTTGACGAAATTAAAACACAAAAGTAAAAAGTTAACTGAGAACTGACCTCTGCAGACATGCCTGTGTAGGATTTGTTTTTGGCTTTTGTGGTTATTTGGGCCCACCTTCTATCAGGTGTACTAATTGTGATCTAGATGGATATTCTATAGGCTATTTATTGACTCCAGGAGGGTTTTTTTTAAAGCTACGGAGTTTTCAAAGTAAATTCCCTTTTAGGTTTTGAGACATCACCCTGAACGAGTCACAGTATTATGGCCACTGTTTCTTTGCATGTTCTGTCGGCAAAGGCAGCAGTTCCAAACAAAATCGGCCTTGAATACACAGATCTCATTACACTGTCAACTGATTTATATTTTATTTTTTTCCAACCTTCCTGTTGTCCTCGGGTCTTTCGTGACCCATTTTCAAAACCATTTTGGGTCACGAAAGACCCGAGGACAACAGGACGGTTGAACAAAATAAAATAAAAATCAGTTGACAGTGTAATGAGACGGGTAAGATGTGCACCAGACGTCCCCAGACCAGGAATTCAACTGTGGACATTGATTATGCCCCTTCACCATTAGGTGCCTGACGGTCTGGGAAAAACAAGCTAATACACTGAAAAGGTTGACTGAAAAATGAGAAACAGGTGAGCAGGTGGATGTTGGAGTCAGGTGACTACAGGTGGGAAAGTCTGAGGCCATCAGGTGGACGGATGGAGAATAGCAATGACTGCAAAGCCTCATGGGAAAGAGGAGCCAGGGGAATGTGGCTGAAAGGAGGAACGAAGGCAGACAGTCAAGTTTACACTGTGGACGGCTCTAAATACAACTAAACCCCTCAATCTTCCGCTCTTGTTGTTACAGAGAAGAAACTAACTGCACAGGATTAAATTCCACGGAAAAAGTTGAGTGCCTACACAGGAAGTGGTTGCACTGTGGTATCTTTGTCAAATAGCGCCGCAGAATGAAAACTACCCCACACATCCGCCTGAGTTGCAGGGCGTTGCATCACAATAGCGCAAAACCAGGCATGACGTATTGGTCTGCGTGCAGTTGGAATATTAATCCAGGATCTGATGAAATTTGTTTTTTTGAAGAGTTGATGCACATCTATGTTGAGAAATCAGACAATTGTTTATCCTAATACGCTGATGCGTCCACTCGCAAACACTCAACTGGTGTGTTGCCAGTAACTCTTCATCCAGGAGGTTACGCACCATTAGAGACAAATGACTGAATTTTGCATTTTAAAACTTAACCGTGTTCTTTCTTTAACCATTTCAAAGTTGCTGGACAGGATATAGAACTAAAAAATAAATACAAATTATTATTGAATGTAATGCCTGGTTTTGTAGGCTCCTTTACTACCGACACTGTGTCTAACAATAGGGTAGTACTGCAGGTTCCTGTGCATGTAATACAAATGAAAACTATTTGATCGGATGTTTCTTACTGAAATGCACCTCGGAAGTTTTAGTTAACACCTCCTGTTCTGATTTTCACATTCACAGACTTGAATCTTTGACTAGTCATCACAAAACCAGAAATTGTCTGGCACTCTTTGTTCCCAAGGAACTGAAACTCTCGGTCGCCCTGAGAAACCTAACGAGAAATTGACTTGCAGAAGTCTGGAGGTTCTTTGGAGCTGCGTAGCTGAGTTGTTGTTGGATGCAAATCTAAAAATGTTCTCTTTGTGTTTGTTTTAGGTCATGATGTGAATGTGCGGCATCAGTTTATCCAATGATTGAGACCAGCACCCCGACCATGTTGGACAGAACTGAACCGGCACACTGCACCGTGTGCTGCTGTACTTTGGCCAACAAAATCCTCATGGTGCTCTTCATGGTGCTGCTGATCTTCGCCACCTTGTTTGGGAACTTGGTGACCCTGGCCGTGGTGCTGGGCAACAAACACTTCCAGACGCCGCAGGGCTACCTGAAGGCGTCCCTCGCTGTGGCCGATCTGGCGGTGGGGATGTTTGTGGTGCCGCTGTCCGTCTACGCCGAGGTCTATCTCATGGCGACCGACTCGGCTCCAGAGTGGACCTCGTACAACTCGCAATCGGTGAGTTTCCACCCGTGTAACGTCATCGGCCCCATCTTCGCCGGGTGCACCTTGGTCTCCATCACGACCATTTTCCTGCTGACGATCGAGCGGAGCATCGCCGTGCTGAAGCCGCTGCACAAGGACTCCGTGATTACCCGCAAAAGGACCACGATCCTCATCGCCCTCTCCTGGGTGGGGAGTTTCTTCTTGGCTGTGTCTCCGATGGTTTTCAGCAGCGAGATCGCTCTGGAGTACAACTCCTGCAGCCGGATGTGTAACTACGCTCTGGGGACCATCGGCGAGTTCCCCAGCCAGGCTTGGAACATCCTCCTCCTCTTCCCCGCGTTTGACTTCACCCTCCTCAGCGGCACTGTGGTCATCAACATCATCTCTCTTTCCAGCATCAGGCAGCACTCCAAACGCAGGAAACACTTGGCTGAGAGCGAATGCCAAAGCACCACTAAACCCACATTCTCGGACATTAAAGCGGCAAAGACCATCGGGACTCTGACGTTGGCCTTCACCGCGTCCTTCACGCCCATCGCCGTCTTCGTGGTCGGGAACGTTTTGGGGAATAAATGGTGCAACTTTTCCTTTTTCGCCTTCTGGATTTTGGCCTCCAACAGTTGCTGGAACGTCATCATTTACAGCGTGAGAGATCAGAAGTTCAGGCTTCGAGCACACGAACTCCTCATGCCTTTCCAGAGAAAAAACACCACCAAAAGTTAAAAACCCCAGGGACTACGGACCAAACCCGAGAAGGACTTTGACATTTCAATGTTTGTTTGTCGCACAAACTCTTGCTTCAACACATTGTGAGTCTCGATTAGAGACGTATCTGCATGTCTTGTGGATTGCTGTTGTTGTGAAATTACAGTTGTTTTACAACTATAAAGAGCATGGAGAGTTTTTCAAATGTTGGACTTAAAATGTCCCCGTCCGTGGGCATGCGTCTTGTTCTGTGAAACGATATATAACTGACGCCTGTTTCAGTCTGTGGAATGGTTGTTTACCTGAGTGTAATCAATTAAAACCTGAAAAAAAACTTCATATTTTTGCTGCTTCAACACTGTGTAACATTATATTATGTTTCAGGCACCAGAATCGTTAGTTTAGATATTAGTTCTTGGTGAGATATGTAAATATTAAATGATCAAGACGAAGACTAAAAGTACAAAAATATATTCTACAGTTTTACTACATTTATTTTGATCCTGTACCCTAATGTTGAGATGAGGGAAGATACATCCTGACTCACTGGTTACCAACTAACAGGTTACAGGAAATTGTTTGACTATCTTTGTACGGACTTAACACTGATACTAATATGTTGTTTTTAATGGCATGTTTATTTGTAATTTTGCCACAAACTGAATGCTCTGTTGATCACTGCTCTGCTGAATGGATAAAGTCCCAAATTCCTCACTGATCCTGTAGATTTCTCTTTTTCAATCAGCCTGTTTTGTTTTTTTTTGCCACAAAGCTGCCATTTTATAAAGGAAAAAAACGTGAGGGTGAAAACTTAATTCAGGTATGGTTATTGAACAGTAGCCTTTCAATCTGGGACTTAAATTAAGAGATCTGTGTGGGAAAGCGTTAAGTGGGCTTGAAGAAGACATCTGTGCTTCAGTAATGAGGAAACAAACACGGTCGGTGCGAAGGAGGAGTACCGCACACACAGACGTGCTGTTTTCATAAACCTCTTCGTTATTCAGGCAGCGCTTTTGATAAATCACAACCCTCGAGCGTTCGAGCTGTCACATTCATCGGGCGCGAAGCAGGAATTGTGGGTTTGAAACAACTTTATTATCAAACATTACTCAAGGTGGCAGATGAACTGCCTTATGCAGTGATCAGGACATCATCAGTGTCACCTGGATTGTTGCCCTTCGTTGCTTTACACGTAACATCTTTTGATTAAAGGTCCCATAAATTCAGATTCAGTCCATTCCATTTCTTTTTTGATTATAAATCAGGTCTAGGTGCTGAATAAATACTGTGAAAGTGTCCAAATTATCAGTCCACAGAGAAAAGCACACAGCCTGTATTCAACAACTATACTGTTTGGAATTTCCTAAGTTTGTGATGTCACAAATTCACACTCGTGTCATATGTCCGCCCTCAGCATGTCCCACTTCCAAAAAAGCAAGCAAAATACAAAGCCAAAGAAAAACTGTGGTCGGCCTGAGAGTGCGTCACTCAGAAAAGAGACAGCCAATCAGCCTGTCCTTCGTTAAGCTCTGGAGAGAAGCCTACGAAAAGAAATGTAAAATTTGAGATGATTTTTGGTACATGAAATCACAAAAAATATCAAGCCTTTAAAGAAAACACCGAAACGTTTAAAAAAAAACATGGGACCTTTAAATCAAAACGGGTACACTCAATAACACACAAGTTGACCACGTAGTCACACACATGCTTAACATCGTGGGTTTCTGCAGGTTTCCAGAAAAGACAAGACTCTCCATTCCCAGAATTTAACGCTATAATCCTGCAGTGGCCATAAAGAAGCTCAGTAACATTAATATCAGGATTCATCAGGATTGTTGTTCCCTCTGGCAAGAGGACAGGACATGAAAACGTATCCATAAAATGCTGCCAGGTGGATATCAGCATCCGGAGCAGCATATTCCACCTGCACATAAAGTGCGTGTGTTTGTGTGAGTGAGAGAAAGAGAAAGAAAAGAGAGAGAGAGGTGAAACAGAGATCTTTTTGTTGTCTCCCCCGGTGAAACTAACCAGAGCTTCCTGATGCCTTGTTTAGTTGTTCTGAATCTGAAATGGCTGACATGACGAATGAAAAGTGAAAAAAAACACTCAGGCTGTTGCATATTTTAACACAGCTGAATTTTTTAAAACTATCTGGTCAAACAATCACAGAGCTGAAATTGCATCATTCTCTCTCCACAAAACCACCATGTGGCAGAAAACCTGCTTCAATACATCACAATCACCACGGCAAGAAAATAAATGCATCTATAAAAGGCAAGAACGTCTGAATATGTCAAAATGATTTCACGGAAAATACAGCACAGGTCAGGATGACCAATGTGTTAAGATGATGTCACATATTAGGCCGCTTTTTGAATTTCTGTGAATCTCTGAAGTGTCCTGACGTACGATAGTGACGTCTGTAAAGGGCTGACGGGAAGCTGTCATCCCCGAACTGCCTCCATCTTACAGAAGCTGCAGAGGGAAACAGAGAGAGAGATGTCACTTCCTACAATTTACATCGACACCGGTGAAGGACGGTGCGAAGGGAAGAAAGAAACAAGGTCAGGATCAATGATCCTTGGAATAGTGTCCTCAAATTAAATATCAATGAAGCTCATTGAATGAAGATGAAGTGGTTTTTGAAAGATGAGGGGGCGGCAAGTAGTTGACGTGAAAGACGACTGAGGCAGATGAAGAGAGAAGAAGAAATGGAGTCTGTGATTGTCAGCGTGCGACAGCACATCAGAAACAAATCACTGTTGGCTTGTTCACACAGATACAGCAGCAGATCGTGGCCACAAACAAACAAAGAATACATCTTTTGATGGGTTTTTTTTCACCATCGGCAAATTGTGTTTTTGCCAATTAGGATATCCAGGGTTAAAGAATTATACACTTTAGCACATAGCTTGTGATGTACAGTGTGATTTCATTGTATGAATCAGGTATTGATAAAATACCTGTTGCTACTGGTACTTAACTTTAGGTAACAGTGGAAGTGAGCTGTTTTACGCGACAATACAAAACAACCTCGGGATATGAAGACATGTCGAAAGTGTTGCGTCTCAAACGCTCGAGATTTATTCTGTAGGTCCATGTTGCGGTGTCGAGGCACAACAACAACAAAAAAAATACATTTTCTTTTACAACTGCCATTAAAAAAAACAACAACGTTTGTTTCTACGGCCACTATTTTCGTATCTGGGGCAGCGAAGCTGGAGGCGCATTAGCATTTTAGGGAGTTGTCTGAATGAAACCTTCCGTCAATCATTTGAATAATTAAACGGACTCTTGTCTGTTGAATTCGATGTCAATCAGGCGGTTGACGCAATCTCACCCATATAATATAAAAGGCACTTTCTCCTGAGAATTACAGGCTCTGCTTGCTCCACCTGCACCACAACCTGGATGACTTCATTGAATTCTGTGATTGACTGACTGTCTGATTGAGCCCATGCTGAGCTTCTGTTGATGTTTTCTGTTACAGGTTGGACTCCCGCTCAGATAAACATTTTGAACAGACATATCTATTTCCACGTACGCACATATTTACTTGTTTGATAAATGGGAGAAGCAGAGGGGGAAAAACAATTATGTGTTAATGTGCTCATCTAAAGGAGTTATTTATTTTTGATTGTTTTTGAGTTTTGAATAGCATTTGTGTAGTTTGTTTTGCGCTGCCTTCAATGTCGCTGTGTTTGAATGATTTATTTTTGTTGAATATTAAAATGTTTGTTTTTTTGTGTGTGATGTTGATCTGAGTTGGCCTGCTCACTGCAGATCACGTCTTGCATTAAAGATGAAGTGGAGATCATCACCGATAGACGTGCTGCAGTCTGTTTTCCCATCAGCTCGCTGCCTCTCTGGAGGGATTCAGTACTCTGGTGGCAGCGAACCGGGCTGTTTAATAATTTAATCAGACAATCAATCAATCTATCAATCTAAGCTTTCCTTCGGTCTAATTTAGACCTCCAGTGAGCGCCTCTCAAACCGAGCTGTGGTTTACTTATTTTTGAATGCGGCCGAATCAATTTTATCTTTAAAGTTCTCAATAAGAACAGCTTCTGAAGTTAATGAATCAACGAAACAAAAAAAGTACATCAGTGGTGCTTTTAAGGAGCAACTTGGTAGGTGTGTAAGTTTAACTTTACCTATCTCGAAGCAAACTTAAGAGGCGCGCACGTGTGTGTGTGTGTGTGTGTGTGTGTGTGTGTGTGTGTGTGTGTGTGTGTGTGTGTGTGTGTGTGTCCATGTAGGTGTAGACTGTGCACGTGAGGGAGCAGGCCAGGATTCAGGTGAAGTCAAAAACAGGCACAGAAAAAAAAAACGCTTATAGGAAAAGAGAAAAAAGACAATCCGGCAAAAATGTCAAGTCGGTGGTTTAAGTACTGAAGTATCTTGCTGTTTAAGTGGATGCAGGGAAAGAGAGAGGCGGGGAAGGTCAGGGGACGCTATACTGGTGGAAATGGTTGGTCTGAAATGACAGGAGAGTTGGAAAAGACTGAGGGACAGAATGAATAAATAGCAAAAAGGTAAATCGTGACAGAGTGGCAGCGGGAAATCCAGCTCTCATTATACACTCATGTTTAATGCAACAGGAGAAAATCAGGTCAGGTGCGATCTAAAAGTTTGAGACGATTCTAGCTGGAGACAAGTAGAGCGCAAAACAGTAAAGCACATGTAATAAATACCCCCGGTGAGCAAGTTTCGTTGTTTGATCAACATCAGCGTCGGAGTTGCACGCGTTTTTGTTACCCGTTACGTGAACATTTGCGATTTCACCTGAAACTTGAGCTGAAAGCACAAATCAAATTTTGTGTCAAAATTGGCAAAAGGAGACCTTTAAAATGCTTCAGAAGTTCAAGAAGGTGCGTCAGGTCAGTCGTGCAACCAGGAGGATTTTATTTGACATTTGAGGGGTTGCGCGCCGAAAATCCGTCCCCCGGGGTCAGACTGTCAACACCGAGTTCTGCTGTGACGTAAGACGGAGGCGTCTGAGGAAAAACCTTCGGCGCAAGCGACCCCCGAACTGTGACGCAAAAGCACTCGGGTTCTCCAACGGGAGGACGCACACTCGCGGTGCGAAAAACAACAACACAATCGTAGCTCCCCCACCTCCTTTCCGGATTTTGCATTTTAAAAATTTTGAAACAATTGTCATCAGAAAAACAGCAATCGAGGCTTTTAAACAAGTAACTGTGGAGGTATAATTTGGATAGAAGCCTATACTATCCCTCGGCTGTAATTGTAATTTCTAAAACCTGGAGGGTTTTTGAAATTGTATGCTCTCCATATCCCCAGCAGTAGAATAATCAGTGCGGCAGGGAGCTTTGTTGAGGGGCTTTGGAGCAGCTTGTGTCAATATTTGTCACGGTTTTGAAGCTGCAAACAGACGGCTCGTGGCCCGTTCACAACCCAGAACTAGATTTACCTGCTCCAACAAGCCTCAAACGCCACGTTAGACACATTTTAAGCTCTCGAGGTTCAGAAAACCGCTCTCCCTGACGACATGCACCCAAACGTTTTGTTTTATTCCTGGAAATATTAGAGATTTTTTTTTTTTTTTTTTTTTAAGTCAGTCGTGTGCTAAATGTAAAGCCTTGTGCTGGTGTGGGTATTTGCTTTAAACCTCTGTAAGCCGCTCTTTGTAAAAGCCTTGTTACAGTCAGCCTGACAAAGCTGACGTCAAATCAGCCATTCAACAAAAATATTAGACATAAGCTGACACAGTTGATCAAACATGGAAATTACATTATGAGAACAAATTTCTCATAATTTGCAGTCTTACAAGTCAAATCCTCAAAACACAATAACTGCCCAAACTTGTCATTAATTCATAATTTTGTTTTAACCTGACGAACGCCGCCTGTTCGCATCATTTGCAATAATCAGCTCCCCCAAGTCACGATAAAACGCGACCAATTCCACTCTGTTTCCAGTTTCATTCACTAAAATGTCACCACCACAATCTCGTCCCTCCACTCTGTTGACTCTTTTCTCTTCTGCTCCTGATGGACGAGAGTCATAATTTAGCCATTATAGAAACCTTTTCACTTGAGTCATTTTTGCTGGAACAGCTTGATTCGGCTCTTTTCTTTGAGAGGAAACTTTCTGTTAAACGTTTCCTTCAGTCTGTCCATAAAACCAAAGGAAGTTGCAAATCGTCAGTTCAAAGTCGATGCTAAAGCTCCAGGTACTCTATTTACTTTGCTGCCACGAGTAATGCATTGAAAGTGATTTGGTTTCAAATGAATTAGCTATATAAGGGCACATTTATTGGTAAAACTTTGGGATGGAAGCGTTTTGATTTTTTTTTTTTTTTTTTTTTTTTTACAGCCGCCTATAGGAATTTCAGCTGATTTGCAAACTTAAGTAAAATTCAATAATAAACGTGTTCGGTTTCAAGTCTTTCCTTCCTTTCGTAAATTGCTGAATTAACAAACTAATTTGTCTCAACAGGATTCAATACGAAGCCGAAGAGTCTGCACTTTTCCCTCCACGGTCAGAGTCCCACGCCTCCAGCTGTGGAGATTTAGAGACGCTGAAAAATAAAAAAAATCTGATTTCAACTTTCGCCCAAAGCATCCTTATCTGAACTGCAGTATCGAGTCAGAGAGAACCGAGTCTGTGATACAGCCGGCAACGGAAATTCTGCTGAGGAGTGCGATCAGTATCATTTAAGATCCACATATATCAAGAAAGAGTCTCGTCTCAGAGGCAGAACGATCCAAACTTTCTGCTCTATCATGTTCAGAAAGTCATTTTCCCGGTGGTTTGACTGCAGCAGGTTATCTGGGCCACTCTGTCGTATCTCACTGGTGAATTTTTAAACCCGGTTCTGTTTTATAATGCAGTGTAAAAATGAATTACTCTATTTCTTTCATACAGCCCCTGGACCAGTCTGGACAATATGTAATGTAAACACCAACTTGATGCCAGAGGGAACAGGTGCACTTTCAGAGTAGGCCGCCTGATGAATTTTACTGTGTCATTATCTGGAGTTAATTTATTTAGAAATGTTTTGTTTTAAAGTAGATTCGGACCGGAGCCATGTTTTCCCTCCAGGTGGTCAATTTACAGATAAAAGGACTCTCAGACCTGGTTTGTGACCGACATTCACGTGAGCCTCAGAGATTTGAGTTAGTTAGGTAACGTGGAACAATTTTACACGTGGCTTCACAAAATGTGTAAGTGGGTCAAAGAATATGAGCACAGATGAATATACAGATGTTGAGCACTGAAAACTCGTTACATTTGAAGCTACTACACTTTGCACAACTTTAGATAGCTGGTCAATACTGTACAATCCACATTTTTTATTCTTGATCTCTGAAGACACCACGCCCACCTACAGCTCAAAAATGCTCAAAAATGATTGCACGACAGGCCTGTCAATCAAACAGACCCCTGTCCCTCCTCCCCCAAAAGAAAAATCAGATGTAAAATCAAATGTAATAAGTTACATTACTCTAATGAAGTAATTGAGATGCTTTTGTATTCATTTTTAGCAAGGTAACTAATCTGTAATTATATTTTAAAAGTAACCTTCCCGAATGAAATGTTTTTCAATTTGATTTGAACATCTACGCTTCGGCAGAGTGAATCTGTTGACCCTCTTGAGTTTTCATCGTCAGGTCAGAATTTGAATCTGTTTTATACTTTGGGATTTGATTAATTAAAAAATTTCCCCTCGGGGATTAATAAAGTAAATCTGATTGCTAGCGACCTCACAGCGAACGTGCTGTTTGTGGGTGAATTGGGGAAGTTGATGCAGGGGTAAAAGTTGATGCCCTCTCGAGCCTGGTCTGAGCCTCCCCATTGACACTTATGTCTGTGTTTTTGTTGTTCAGAGTTCGACAGGTGTCATCCAATGACAAGAGTTGTTTCTGTGAACTCCGGGATTTGAAATTTCAAAGCTTTCAGTGTTGTTGATTTAATTTGTTACTGCCGTAAATTTTGGCAGCAGGTGTCAGTTGGAGCACTGATTTACGAGCCTTTCAGAATATTTATACCAGGTAAATACAAGGAGACAATAAATGAGTCGAGATGTCGACGTGACGAGATGAAAGGAGAGTTGGGTTTCCGTTGCAACACTTTAAGGCCCAATTAGTTTCTTTCGTCGTCCCCTCACGTTTTCCTGTGTTTTTGTCCCGTTTAACATGTGACTTCTTTACTTTTCCTGTATTAAGTTTCTGGAAAAAAAAAACAACGCAGAGATTTTAGGTTTTATTTAGTGTCTTCTTGTCTCAAATTGTATCAGGCTTCTTTTCTTCAAGTGAAAATCAAACCAAAACTGGAGTTTGAAGTTAAAATTATTGATCTCTTTTTGGCCTTACTGGTTTGTTTCGTCCACTTGAAGTTCCCTAAAAGAGATAAATGAATTAACTGTTGGTAGCAAAAGTCATCTTTAGTAAGACTAATACACAAGAGGGGGATGTCAGTATAAAATATTAGTGCTAAATCACCTGATACACCCAGAAGAAGAAGAATTTAATAAGGGCTCAAAATCCCCAAAACACCGATAATTAGAGCAAGTTTGTTGGCCTTAACAAGCAATTTCACACATCTGGAAGAAAAACACAGCTGTACTGACCAAGAAAATTCTGCTGATTAGGGCTGAAGTTGTAAAATAAAGCTTGGGTAAACCCTACTTGGCTGCAGCTTTTATATCACAGACCCACAAAGGTTGCAACGGAAAATATTGGCTCATTTTCTTCAATAAATATACGAGCACACATTATATTTTTGTCTCATCTGTTTTATTGGTTTCTCTTTCTCTACTTTTAGGACTGATGTGAAAATCTGAAAACAAAATTATTTCAAATTTATGCGGAAACACAGAAACTTCTCAAAGGCTTATAAACCTTCAAGCGCCACTGTGCAAGCCACAGACGACCAATGTCACAGACATTGAAGCTTCATGGTAATTAGGTGGAAGTGTTTTGAATAAACACAAAGAATTGAAATAATTGTGAGTACCAGAAATGCTGCAGAATCAAAGGCATGCACAAAGCAGCACCTTATCTCAGCAATTATGGTGACGTTTGCGTCAAAGTCTCTGCTAAACCCATGAAATCCTCGCTCGGCTATCAGGTGAATGTTTCAGAGGCTCTAATTAAAATCTCTGCCCTCTGTAAGCTTCTTATCATCGTGACATTATGTGGAAAAATGAAGCTAGTCAGCAAGTTTCATGTGTCACTGTGGATAATATATTGAAGTCAGCAAAGTAAGAAGGGATGAAACAAATAAAAAGTCTGGAAAAGTGGTGTTCTGTTTTTTCCCAGCGGTCCTGGGATTATGTTTGTCATTTTAATATTAAATAAATTCAGAACAGATTGTGTTGAATAATAGAAGCACCATGAGAACAGGAGTCGACTGGATGTTCGCCAAACAGGGTTGATGCGCCAGAAAGAGATTAAGACGACGAACCCTCACTCTTCGAAAATGATCTTATTGTGCCGTCATTTCTTGTTACTGTTCCTACATTTCACGTGTAGTTTTACCTTCCTTTGCATTAATTCATTCATTTAATCTTCCGGTTACAGAGGATGGAAGGGAATTTGTTTTAATCCACTGTCTCAAACGTCAACAGGCTAAAGATCAAATATTTAGCCTTTTTGATGGCTGCTATAGAAGTACGCTACACTAAGGGAGACCAGGGACGGTTGGAATGAGTTGTAAAAACCTGAAGGCCTGAACAAACTGAATTACTTTGTAAAAGAATGATCAGCTTCATGCCAACAGGAAACACAAGATCTCATTGTGGTCTTTGAAAAACTCAGAGAAGGTGAACGGATGATATCTCCAGGTGTGGATCCCACCACGAAGCATGAAGGAGGAGTTGTGTCGGGCCTGTTGGCAATTTATTCAGGATTCGAAGCAACACTTGGCTACACGTCGTCCCATCCGCGTGGGACCATGATTTGTTCTTCAACCGGAGAACGACCCACAGCTGCACCTGCAGAACTCCGTAAGGACCGTTTAACCAAGAAGCAGAGTGATGGAGAGCTGCATCACATGATCTGACCGCCAAAATGACCCGAGCTCAACGTGAATGGGACGGTTGGGGATACGTTGGACCGTAGAGGGAAGGAAAAGAAGCCAATGAGTTCGCAGAACATGTGGGAACTCCTTCAAGACTGTGGGAAATGTATTCCACATTTACGACCTCATGAAGCCCGGTTGAGAGCAGAGGTCTGACAAATGAGAATTTCAAATTCTTTTTGAAAATCGTGGACGCTGCGTCCCGTGGGATAAAGAGGAGAGGGACCACCCGGCTTGTTATCAGTGCTCAGTTGAAAAGCCAGCATCCGTGACGGTACGAGGTGTGTAGAGCAAGCAGTAAAGAATCTAAAATTTAAAACATTTTCCTCAGTTCACACTCGATGTATGTCAAATATTGCTCTCCACGGTACAGAATAATAAAAAAAAAAAAAACGCCTTGAATAAGTAGGAGTGCCCAACACAAGTGGTGCGGTGAAGTTGCCTAAAAGTATTGCATTGCAAATTGCAGTCCATTTGGTGGCTGCAGGCTCAAGCACTCTCGATCAATTTAAAAAAAATGTTGTCCCCATTAGTCATTTAGACCCAAAATAATAGAAAAATAGGGTCCGGGATTAAAATGATCAGAGTTCCCATTTAATATGCGCTTCATTTCACTAATGGTAATTATTCTAAAGCCATTCATCAAATTGAGAAAGAATGATTCATGACTAACAGCAGAACCTCCAGTTTATGTGGTTCCCACATACACATTACAGCTGCTTTAAAAGCCCCAGTCGGTCTCCCACGCTGGCCTCTTTGTGCAGCAGGGTCAGTCATTAGTGACCGGTGTGGCTTTAATGTTTACTAATGCATGCTCTCATTGTCAACAACAACACGAGCATGGCTGAAGGCTGAAGGCTGAAGGTGGTGACTCATCGGTGGGATGGAGGCAAAACAGGGACCTCTCGTACGTCAGACGTCCACAATTCAGCCAATTGTGGTTCCCGCGTGGACGTTAGCCGACCACAGAGATACTGCAGACAACAAACCGGGTTTAATCAGCCTGAGCTGCACAGTATCAGCGAAATGATCAAGCAACTACAATCAGAAATACTTATGGGGTATTCCCGCATCCACACAAAAAAAAACCGCAGAGCGATACTTCGAAGAGGCGCGCGAGCAACAGCAACATGGAGCTCGTCTTTAATACTTAATATGCCTTGAGGCACTGGCACAGGTGGATACCAAATACTTTACACGTGTTTACTGCGGAAGCCTTGGATTTCAATACATCCAGTCAAATAGAAGGGTTCCTTTTGAATATTTATACTTATTAAACATATTTGAAAGTGCATGATTCATTTTGTGTATGAAAGCGGAAAAAAGTGCAGCAGGAAAACGAAATAAATCTCTTGTTATTGTGAGTGCGACGTGGCCCCCCGGATCCTATTTTCCTTCTTGCACTTTATTCTAATCATATCTACACTCTGGTTCTGACGTTTTTTTTTCCATTTATTGACTCTCACTTTCACTCTCGCCCTCACTAATATTATCTCCCGTAACGTGGCGCTTTCTCCGCCGTGTCGGCAAAAATAAAAGCCTCAGTTAAATGTCTGAAATTATAAACAGAAATCCAAGGTCACTATGTGTACATTCAACTGTTTAAAGCCTTTCTTGCTGCTTTTTTTTTTTTTTTTTGTATTCCTTTTGCCATTTCTACTTTGTTGTTTTGTTAGATAAAAAAAAAAAAAAAAAAAGGCTAGTTCAAGTTATTTTTTGTTTTCATATTTTTAATACAGTTTGCATCAATTAACTTAACCAATCGGAGTTGTTAGTTAATCCCTAGTGTTCATCGCGCCCATAAGAGTTGACAGACACTTTCATTGTTGTTTGCAGTGACTGGGTTTCCATTTTAGTCTTGACTGAAGGGTCAAACTGTCGCCTATAAAACTCTTCTAGATATAAAATAAAAAAAATTTCATGGTAACACATCTGAAGATTGTTTTTGTTTTCGTGAATTCTGTGGAATGGACTCGAACAAACAGTTTTTCTTGACGCTGCAGCTCCCCTCCTGCCGCCTGCATATTGGAAAATTAGTTGCACAAATTTTGCTTCAAGGCAGAAAAAAATGCCACTAGTTTGATTCAAATCAATTTGTAATAAAAGCGAGAGGGAGACAATTGACAGTAAATACAAATCCACCCGGTGTCCGGGTCTGTAAACTGAAGCCAATGTAGTAGTGCCTTACAGTGCAATACCACACAGGGCCACCGGGGGCTGGCTCCACAAAACCTCTGGCTCTGATAGACTCACATTCAAAAAGGGTCAACTTCTCCCACGAAATGGTCAAAAGAAAATTCCACAAGCCATTGTAAATTCACTCCTCGTGATCTGACATTAGGCCTGAAAGAGAGGTATGTTTTGGGGCGTGCCTGGTTTGATTGACATGCCTTGGGTGCAGTCAGCTTTTCGGTTTCGGTGGGCGGGTATATATATATTTAGATCAACCCCTTCTTCCTCCCCAGCTCGTCCAAATTTGCCCACTTCTGTGGTGCAGTCAGGTTACGGCTCTCTGTGGGTGGGACGTAGTATCGCAGGGTTTCCAATCAGATCCTCCGCTCGCTCCCCTCCCCCCGACCGAGCTCGCCCAAATATGGCCACTACCAGCTCCAAACAGCTCGGAACTAGCAAGATGAACCCGAGGATTAATTACGGCCTTTCATAAACCAACGGGTGACGTCACTGCCGGGTTGATTCAGGTGTTGCGGCAGTACATCTCAGCGCCGCGTGTCGTTGGCCTCGTTGTGTAAGTCGTCGCCATCTAGTGGCAACAAACGTTCGGTCGCCGCGGGAGTAAAGGTGAAAAAAAATGTCGCCTCCGCTGACTGTAATTACTCTTGATGTAGCAGATCGGCCTCATTAAAGTTTTTTTTTTCCTCTCTCTGCAGTATAGAGCATCTGTGTGTGTTGATGTAAACAGTGAGGCTCTCTTGGTCAGAGTTGGTTAATTACAGGTCTCTGCGCTGACAGTGGCAGCTTAAGGCAGAGGGGATGAGGCTTAATTAAGGCCTAACTAGGCACCTGCCATGTCGCGGGTAAAGAGCCGGGTGAATGACCCCGTGCTCCCCAACGACTGCCTGAAAACTTACATCTGACACGAGGCAGTTTAGTTTTGTAATCCCTGTAGGATTTACCTCACACTCACCTGCATTTGTTTGTGTGCTTTTGCTTTTGGCAAAAACGTAATCTTATTTCTCCTCTACACACTTTGCTCGAAGAAAAAACACTACATTTGAACTTTTTGTTGTTATAACTGTATAATGTACTTTTTTTCTTCCTTCATTTAAAAAAAAAAAAAAAAAAAAAAGTTGAGCATACATTTTGTTCATTTCTTCTTTTTTTTTGTCCCATCATTATCAGGTCAAAATTTAAATTTGTCCAATCCAATACTTTGTTTATGATAATGAGATTCCCATTAGCCTGGTTTGGCATGAAAGGCCATGTGGCATAAGTGGTCCTACTTAACATGCTAATCAGGATTACTGCATTTCCTTTAATCATTTTGTGGCTAAAAATATATTCTTTGGCACTTTGGGTTGACTTGATGCACCGGGTCATTAAGTGACCCTAAAGGCGTAATTATTTCTTTGCATAAAAAAACCCCCAAAAACTTCCATAGCTCGAGGGTTCACTGACATTTGTTAATGGGAGGGAAGAAACCAGATTGGTCCAGATGGTCTGGGATATAACTATATATAAAATATAGCCGGTGTAATCCAGTCAAAAAGTGAAGTTTTAATGAGGCCAAGCGAGCAACGTTGAAGTACTAAAAAAAAAAATCTTTAGCTGAGTACCAATTTAACATTGTAGGAAAACGCAATTACAGGTAAAAGTCTTCCATTTAAGAGTGCATTTAAAAAAAAGTCGTGTAGGTCCTGTAATAGATCATTTAGGTGATCATATATGACATTATTAGACTGATCATACTGATGCACCAGTGTATGAGCTGTTTTTGTTGGGAGCTGCTTCTACATGTAGTGAGTTTTAATTCGTTTACACAGTTAGTTAGTTAATTTAGTCCAAGAGGCAACCGGCAGTGACGTCACCCACTGGTTTGTGTACGGCCATTGTGAAGGTTTATTTTATTATAAAGCTCATTTTATATTTTTTATATAATAATCCTGTCATCGTTAATGACCGCCAGAAATCTAACAAGGAGGAACGACTTTAGCTAGCAACACCAAAAAAAAAAAACGTGTGGAAAAAAATGATTGAATTTGTATTTCATGAGATACGTTGAATGGGAGTCTAAGAACCTCCGGTGGCACTCTGCGGTATTGCAGCTTAACGCACTACAGCATCGGCCTCACTTTCCAGACCCGGAAGTTACGTCCACTTTTATATACAGTCTTTGGTTAAGCCAAGTGTTTTAATAATAATAATAAAAAAAAAATTTAAAAAAAAACCTCAGGCTTGGGACCCTCTAAAGGCTCACAATGTTAATTTGAGTGGTTGACAGGAGAGGAAAGTAAGACAAAAACAAGTTGTAGTGCAAAAAATCTGTACAGTTTTATTCTAGTTTATTTCACCTCTTTGCAACTTAAGCCAAACAGTAGACTATTGGTTCAAATTTCCAAGTGAAATAATAATAATAAAAAAAAAACATCCACAGATTTAGTTGGTAACAGCTGCACAATTATAAGTCCAAAATGAACACCTTCGGGGCTCTAATGATGAGCGACCGCCCCAACCCATGCAGCCATTTGTTTTTACTTACTTTACACAGGATTAATTAGCATCTCCGGTTACAACTTGGTTTTGGGTTACAGAAAGATGACGGTCAGAGGATTAAAATGATTCCCTGAACCGTGTTGTGCATTGAAGTGACTACTTCCTTAAATTTAAGGGACCTTCATCGGTAAACGGTGTTTTTAAAAGCTGGTGCGACTCCAAACCGCAACTCGCATTACACAGACGTCACCTGAACTGCGTCACTTCTCCGGGAGACCAGATTGCCAGAACTACAGGATGTACCTGTGGGTCGGAATAAGCTGCTTGTACAAAAGACCTACGGGCTCGTATTTTGGCGGTGGACAGTCTCGACAAGAGACACTTAGGAGACTCTCAGAATGATGCATCAGAAATGAAGCACATCTGTGCTGCATCTATTTTCAGTCAATGGTACTTGGCGTCCGCGCTCGGCAACCGTTGAAAAACAACAGCAGGCTGTGGTATGTTAACAGTGTGGAGAAGGTTAAACTGTTGTTGTTTTGTAAGGGTGTTTTTGCGCTCTATTTTACAGGATTACAAATATTCATTTGAAAAGTAACTCGGCTGTCAATAAACGCAGTGGGACGAACGCAGAAAATGAAAATGGAAAGTGCAACACCAGCACCTCAAGACTGCTCTCGCCGGATGCGGCGCGAAGACGTATCACACACAGGTCAGCCCAATTAGTAAAAGCTCAGACTCGTGTTTCGTTTAAAGATACTGGTGGTTTTTCATCCTGCGGTTACAACAGACCTGACACGCGAGTCGTGATCGGTTGCAATGTTCTGTATTGTTTTTCTGCCTCGGTTCGAAAGAAAACTAATAAAGCAGCGGCTCTTTGCGTTCCACTCAGGTTTCTGTTTGTCTTGAGAAGAGCTGCAGGAAATTAGATTTATGCGAGATGACACACGTGTTGGTATGGAGACTAAAGCAGACAGTGGGCCTGGTCTGAGTACACCAATGTATTTGTGCGGTAGGAAACTTCTCACGGCTCTCCGCAGGGGGATTTTTATTTATTTTTTTAAATCGAGCCTGTTCCCGGGATAAAATGTTCCTTATTCGATGCCGCCTGTTCATACATCGTCTCTCTCATTATATCTTGAGATTCTGCTCTTTCGATTGAAAATTACCAGGACTGGCACGATCAGAACAAGTCTGCGTTTGATGAAAACTGGAGGAACGTTTGTGGTGAAACGGTTTTTTTTCTGCTCGTAAATATCTTGAGACTTAAGATTCATATCGGATCAAGAGCAGACTCCCCCGCAAAACCTGCAGGATGTTACGGGTAATTGATTTCCTTATGTTACCATAGTAACCAAGACCACATATACAGCAGCTTTTCCACCAGGATTTGTCATGCTGGTGCCAGACATCCGTCCTCACCCTCCTTTACAAAAAAAAAAAAACCCATAAAAGTATAATTTAAGAGTCGACTAGAAGTCGGTATCTCCTGGTGATGGGACTTAAATGCAGCTTAACTTGGAAGTTAGAGTTGTTACTAAATTGTGGCTAAAACTACCAAAACAAAATTACCCAAGTTGCGATAAACCAGGATTATCTTTGACGTCCGGTAAAGTATTATATATATATTTTTCCACACATGTATAAATAAAGTGAGGATCACCGCAACGGACGTCTCCAGCGAACTCTCGACTGAAACGGAGTCCGTTTCGAAGACCGAAAGCTGGCGTGCGAGCCGGAGATCTGAGCGCCAGCACCCCGCTGTGGTTTCTGATGTTTTACTGAAGAGGCGGACTTCAGAGGCAGTGAGGTGGTTTTCTAAGCAAGCGTGGATATCTTTATAGACCTGACGCGGGGCAGAACCCACCGCGGGGCGGTCTCTGGGCTTCAGTCCTGCAGCTCCCCGGACGCTTGCAGTCAAACTGGGATGACTGAGGAGGGAGGAGAGAGCCGAGGTCAGTAAGTGTTCTTCCAGGAGCGGAAGTACAGCTGGACGGGGACGAGGGGGTTCCGGTTCCGCAGGCTCTTGTGGAAGACGTCGAAGTCTGCCCTCCTCACTCTCTGCAGGTAGTCCTCCAACACCACCTGCGGTGCACAGCGCCACGGGAGAGTTCGGTTTAGTTTGCAGCAGGTTCGACTGAGTGAGCTCCACCCTGGAGGTTCTTTCAGGTCTACAGTCACCTGGACATTTTTCTCACTTCATGATGAAACTGATTTCACTTTTCTTTTTTTTTTTTTTCTTTTTTTTTTACTCCTTCATCCGGACTTTTGTTTTCATGTTATTCAATTTCTAGTTGGTTTTTTTTTCAGTGTCAAACAATTAATAGTTCAATTCGATTCAATTTTACTTATAAAGCCCCAAGTCACAACGCAGGTTATTTCATGGCACTTAACACATTTAAAGTCCTTACAGTGGAACTTTACAACATTATACAGAGAAACCCAACAATTCAACAACTCCCACGTAAGCCAGGAGGGGAAAAACTCCCTTTTAACAGGTAGAAACATCCGACAGAACCAGGCTCAGAGGTGGAGAACATCTGCCTCGACCGAGTATATAGTATATATACGAATAGTGAGCGATCGATCATCCTACAAATACCATTTTCAGACATTTTAACATTTAAACCTGCCAGTTTTGTGTAAACGACATTTTGGGGCAGCAGAAATCAGCTGTAAACATAACGCTGACATTTACAGCTTTAAATTGTGGATGGTTGCAAAATTACAGGACAAATTCGATTTTTAAACCCCGGAGCGACACGATCATTCATTGGGAGGCGTGTCTGTGTCGACCTGACAAATGCAAATCCAATTTTCACTCTCTTTTGGCTCCGTTTTTTGGCCTCCACCATCTCCCGAGGGAAATATCTGTCTCTGCAGGAGCTGAGTGCTCCACTATGTTCACAGTCTCCAACTGTGACTAACTAACACTCTGTGAAAGCTCTAAGGAGTACGATTTTGTGCCAGGCAGCTCAACAAAGAGCTGAAACTCCAAGAGTCAATCACTCCCCGTTGGTTTGTCAGAGTAACTCTTTTTAAAAGGGCAAGTACTCGTGGTTCATTGTTAATAACAAAGCGATATCTTGTTAAATATCAGTAACTTGAGTCAATAACTCGCACTGCTGCGTATCAGTCATCCTTTTCTGTTGCCTTTTCCCAGGGAAACGGGAAGCTGTCTACGCCAACAAAGCTCTTATCAGGAGGCTGATTGTCCAACCACTGTTTCTGAGTAAGCAAATTGAAAACGAATCACAGGCAAGAAAGCGGGCTGCATTTTATTGGAGTGACGAGTGTGTGTGGGTGAGTTTTTCAAATGCTTGTTTCCCGATTGAGCAGACAACAAAATTCCACCTCTGCTGCCTTCATTAAATGAAACTAAAATGATGTCAAAGATACCTTTCAGCGTGGAGCGCTGCTCGGGTGTGTGAACTGTCCCTTCAGTTTTGGGGATCAAACAGTTCGAGTTGAAAACTTGAAGAAATCTGAGGCACTCAAGAGGGTGATTAATTAAAAAGCCTTTACTCAGTCTTGGCTATTCAATCATAGTAAAAACTTGTTTCAGCCTCTAAGGCCTTCATCAGGGCAGGTACCCGATGGAGGTACCTGATTGAAGGTACCCGATAAAGGTACCCAATGGAGGTACCTGATTGAAAGTACCTGATAAAGGTACCCGATGAAGGTACCAGATAAAGGTACCTGATTGAAAGTACCCAATAAAAGGTACCCGATGAAAGTACCCGATAAAGGTACCTGATTGAAAGTACCCGATAAAGGTACCCGATGAAAGTACCTGATTGGAAGTACCCGATAAAGGTACCCGATGAAGGTACCCAATGAAAGTACCTGATTGAAAGTACCCAATAAAGGTACCCGATGAAAGTACCCGATAAAGGTACCCGATGAAGGTACCTGATTGAAAGTACCCAATAAAGGTACCCAATGAAAGTACCCGATAAAGGTACCTGATTGAAGGTACCCGATGAAGGCACCTGCATCAGATTTCTTCAAGTTTTCAACTAAAACCAAAATAATGCTGTACGATTATAGTCGATATCAGTAGTTTGTTTTCTTTTAGAAATTTGACTGAACCGAGTGTTTAAAGAAATCTGTAATCTATGAAATTATAAAGAACCAGACATTTTTCAACTTTCCTCCGAGTTTGGATGTGTATCCTTCGTGAGGTTTAAACAAACCTTTAAACAAAGACCCTTTTTGCTGTGCAGCGGAGGTCCGCTGCAGCGTAAAAAACTAAATTCTACATTCAGGCGGGCAAAGTGCTTTCTTCTGTGTGCAGAGTGCAGCAGAGCTCTTCAGCTCTGTACCATCGTTACAGCAGGTCAGGGAAACATCATGATTACAGACTCGAGGAGTCAGAAGTGTTTCAAGCAGCAGGGGGAAAAAAAAAAAAAAAAGCGAAATGTGTGCAGCTGCAAATTCTGGATTTCAGTCAGGAGACAATCTGGAGAAAACTGGTTATAAAATGATGCTGAATTACCAACTTTGTCACTTCCATACTGCAGAGTACAAATTCTAAATGACTCACACTTGCTTTATTGCTATTTTAATGTGCTTTAAATTTGAGAAAGATTTGAATAGTGTTACTTTAATCCTCCTTAAAATATTGTCTAACCAATCGATACTGAATTACAGATGATGTTATATTTGCAGAGAGGAGAACGTTAAAGTTCAGTTACATAACTTATAGTATCTGTTAGGGTTACTCATTGTTTTCCATTATCACTTAAATCCTTTTTATTGTCTTATTTCCGTTTTACATTTTGATTTCAGTACATTTATTTACACATTATTTCTTGTAGTATCAGGACACGACGTACCTACAAGGTGATAGATCTTTGTTTATACACTGAAAAAACATTAAACGTGTACCTACAAGACGATCATCAGAGAAAGTGAAAACACGCCTCTTCATTTTCTCCAAGCAAACTTAACACTGGAGGGGGCCCGACACGCATTACTTTAAGGAGTTCAGACTCAGCACGTACAGTGAGAAAAAGTACAAGCATCAAACACCCTTTTCTCCAAGCAAACTTAGCGGAGGCGTCGGCACCTCGGGGTGCAGACTCTTTATCTTATTTCCCATATTTCTCTTGAGGCCCCTGACGTTGGGCATTTGTTTTTGCGAACGGCCGTTACGAAGCCTCGAGTTCGGAATTTGGCCGGCGCCGTGCTGCTCGTCCCGGGCGGTTTGGAGCCGGTGATGACCATATTTGGGCGAGGTGGGTGGGGAGCGAGACGGGGAATCTTGACTCGATCTGATTGGCAACCCGCCGATACTATGTCCCGCCCACCTACAGCCGTAACCCGGCTGCGCCACAGGCCTGTCAATCAAACAGACACGCCCCCAAAAACATGGCTTTTTGAAGCATATTTTATAATTAAGGACGGGATTATTTTCAGATGTACGGCCAGAACACTAATCTGGAATGAGTGAATTTAGCGAATGAAATGAAAAAAACTTCTGGAAAAATTTGATATGACTTTGAATTTGAACGCAAGAGAAATTGAAAGTAAGTCAATGGATACCGGCACTTTTTTGGAGCCAACCTCTAGTGGCACTTGGTGGTATTGCAGTTTAAGGCGCTTCTGCATTGGCCTCATTTTTTGGAGCCGGAAACTACGTCCACTTTTACATACAGTCTGCTTGAGGAAGTCTGTGTTTCGGATACTACGTGGTGACATTCGCAGTTCTTAAATGTTGCTGTCATTTACATAAAGCTTAATTCAAGGTTTGCGTGATCGTAAGATATTTGACTTTTAAACAGATTGCATCCCCCTAAATAGATATCAGTGGTTTTATATCAAGTGTTTCAAAAGCAACGCAGACAAATGTCAGCATCAATTATGTCCCCGAGCATGTTATAACATATGTTTGATGACTTACTGTGTGAAGAAAGGCTGGAGTGGCAGCTGCTGGAACATTTTGGCTAAATGACCGTGCCTGGAAGAGAGAGCACAAGAAAGAGAAATTCAACAGGAAAACAAATTTCATACACACGGAGAAAAAAAAAAAAAAAAAAAAAAAATTGAACGCACACTCACAGTCGCCTTTTTGTGGAACTCTCTAATTCACACAGAAATATCAGCAAATCAGTTAAATCTCTTCTTTCTTGTTCTTGGATTGCCTCAAGTCCCACCATGATGTACCCGACTAAAAAACACATATGCTCAAAGTACTAGTAATTTGCTGGGTCGCAAATTATTGACTAAGTAAAAATGTGGGTGCTGAGGAGAGCGGTACCAGATCGTCTGCTCCACCTGGTGCAAGAATGACGTTTTTACTGTGTAACGTTCTCGACTTATTGTGTTCACAACAAGAAAAATAAATCAGTTCAATCTTTGTTTTTTTTTTGTTTTTTTTTAAACAATACATTTGTCTTTACAGGGCTACAATCCTGCTTTAACTTGAACTTGTTGACTCGGTGATAAAGAGTAAGAGCAGTTTCTGGAAAAACTGTGTTTCTGCAAGTAATCTACTTTTAACAAGCTAGTAAATGTTCAGTTTTAGTTGTCAGAAAGGTGAAATTTGTATTATGTTTCATTTGCTGCAGTCGTGGTGGATGGTGGTTTTGTATTGGATTCAATTATACCGAAAGGAGTTTTGAATGTTCTGCCCCCTCAGGTGCTTAAATATTTTAGACAAATTATTATTATTATTATTATTATTAGAAATTTAACTATTACTACTTTTTATTGCAAGCGTGTGTCCCATTTTATTCTTTTGGATCTTAACTGGTTGTTTTCAATCAATATAAATACAATTAAGATGTTCTACGACTGGCATAATGGCTATATTGGGCTGCTCTTCTGTTCTTTTTCTGTTTAATTAGAGTAGCGCTTTTGTAACTGGTCCACAGCCAGAAGAGGAGAAGGAAACGCATCCGATAAACAGGCTGCGGGACGGCATTCTCATTTCCATCCCGATTGTTTCCACCCAGTATCATCACGTGTGCTTTAATTGGTGGCAATGTTCCTAATTGGTATGAACAAGGCTCAAACAAAACATAAATGGTGATGAATGCTTGGGCCGCAGCTTAATGGGAAAAAAACAACCCCTCCATGAGTACAAAAGTCAATGAGGCGTGTGAGTGGAGGCTAATATATTTCCAAAGCAATTAGCTCCGAGCTCATTCGAGTTAGTTCGTGCTCAAACTACGGACATTTCCAGGACACTCTGAATTTACCCGCCGTGCTGCGGGAGCAGACGTTTGTAAGTCGCAGCATGTCGAGGCGAGAACCGTCACCGACGTTCATTTTAATTGGTTCCCGCTGATGGAGTGGCCTTCAGAGGTGTTCAAGGGCATTGCAAAAACAAAAGCACAAAAACTCACCGTGTCTCCGAACGGAGTCGTATTGTCAGTAAATTGCGCCACGGGGCTCCACTAATGTCCAGAGATTATTCCAACCACATAGTCACACTCTTCCAACGGGTGGCATGCGACTTCAATACCACGAACACGCACCCGCTCGTTTATTCTGACACATGCGCTCCTAGAAACACTCACTAAATCCCCAAATGTGAATCCGCCCCTGAAAATAGTCCCCAACAAATGCAACATTTTCTTATGTTTGAGTAACATTTCTAAAAAAAAAATAAAAAAAAATAAAAAACTACAACGGGCAGCAAACTACTGAGCTTTTGAACCAAAAAACGAGATGATGTGCATCTGTGAGCTGACCTCAAACTTTTGCATCAGCAGGAACCAACGAGCCTGGCGCTGAGAGTCTCAGGGTATTGAGAGATGGGGGGGGTAACACCTCGTTGGATTCATACTGCAGGACGAAGCTGCGGAGTATCACCGTTAAACATCAATGCTGCACGTCACTCACCCTCCCTGAGTGATCACTTAAATCTAAATTTACTCGTTGATCTTTCAGAGCGTTCTCGTTTGCTACGACTTTCTGAAACTGATCTCCCGCGGCCTCCCTCGGTGCTGAAAAGAATTACTCAATTTGTTCAGCAGAATCTGTCTTCAAAAAAAAAAAAAAGGACCGCAAGACCCAGTTCTTTCTGAGGGTTCCTATTGGTGCTCTCTGGCTTTCCATTCTTCTGTCACAAAGGGGAAGAAAGAAAAAGAAAAAGAAAAAAAAAAAAAGAAGGGTAATTTTCTTTGTACTTTAAGCTGCTTCATGCACCTGCAGCACTGTGGCTTTTCAGATGTAACAGACACTTTCAGACAATTATTCTCAGTATTTTCATAGATCCAATGCGCCTTTTCTTTCGACAAAAGCACCTGTCAGTGAGTGGACGTCTATTGTATGAACTGCCAGCTTTCAGTAACCGCTGAATAATACATTAAAGCACATTTCTTTGCGCATACGGATGTGCTGTTTGCACGCGTCCAGTTCTTTAGGTTAGGTTCGGTAGGTTAGGTTAGGTAGTTACTTTATTTACTGTGTGGACTGAGGTACATACGTGTTGCAGGTGCACGTGGGCCTGACTGGCGATGTCGTACACAACGTCCCGAATGTTCTGCTCGCGGCTGCCGCGGATGAAGTCCTCCTGAGAAGCTCCGTGCTGGAGGAAACACACAAAAGCGCAACCGGTGATGTTCACGGTTTGGAGGTCGCGGCTGATGTTGTCCATTTGAACGGAGGGTCTATCTCCGCAGCGCAGCCGCGTCCGTTTTAGAGCCTTCGCTTTCATCGGATGAAAAAGAAGGTTTAGCAGTCGGCTCTCGGCGCCCCGGCGACGGAGCGTGACATCGTGCCGGGAGGACACCGCCCCCGCACTCGTATACAGCCAGCCCACGCCGCTCCACACCGCAGAGCTGGGATCCGACAAATCAAATTCACAACCACCGATCCTTCGTTTAGTTTAGACAGAGAGAGCTGCAGACCAGAATGAAACCTCTCATCCCAGTGATGTTGAATACTGATCAAAATCTGCATCATATCACATCCAACAATTCAGCGTGCAACGGCATTCGAGGAGCAGCTCGCGGTGGCACTTCCTGTGTGGCTCGGAGCCGCTCGCTCCTGAACGCAAGTCACGGTTCTGCTGCCGCGGACCCACGTATGCGAGGCTTTACTGCGTAATGGAACTGTCTCTCTATATGTTTTGATTAATGAGAAAAATTTTAAAAAATAAATTTCAGACACCTGGATGTACTGCTAGGCCGGTGAAGTGAGCGAAGCCATCATGTGATCGGCCTTTTCAGAGACCGCCGGACAAACTTTTTAGGGCGAATGTCGGCTGATCGTGATCGGCGCACCCTGAGGCACTCCAACATTAAATATTCTGATATTAAATCTCACGGTGAAGGTCATTTTATATCATAATCTTGATGGATCAACCATGACATTTCATTAAACTTAGTTAGCTCCTCACGGATGACAAAAAAATGTAAACACAGATTGGGGCTGGCTGGAGTGCTGACAGGTGCAAAAATAAGAAATCAGGAAACACTTGTGGAATAAATAGAAAATTAAAGTGTGTTTGAATCATTTCAGTAAGGGTGTAATTTAGCTTGAAGTGATTCGACTGGCTGTTTAAACAGGAGTGACTCCACAGTCTGTCTATCAGTTTCCGTTTGGTGATTTTTTTCCGCAGAGGACGAGCAGTAGAGAGTCACCGGGAAAAATGTACTCCGTCTGCTGCCCGTCTGCCGTGTCCTGGATGATCGAGTCCCGCTTGTTCAATGAGGAAAATATGAAATCTGATCTTGTTCTACTTCATCGGTGATGTGTAAAGTAACTGCGGATGGAGAGCGCGAGCGCGGCGTATCTCACCACCTGCGCCCTCTTCAGGCAGCACAGCGGAGGTGATTCGAGGTGAGAGCGTGCTGCCGAAGGGCCTCGGGTCAGAGGAGTCATCTCTCCCGCTGAAGATTTTTTTTTTTTTTTTTTTTAAGGGCAGCGCTTGGATGCTTCACGCAGCGACCCAAGTATCATCTGCACGATATATACCCCCCCCCCCCCCCCCTCTCAACCCTCCACCTCTCTACCTCCAGCTCCTCCTCCAGCAGCAGCAGCAGCAGTTTGTTGCTCTCTATGTGGGACAGATAGCCCGCACAAAGGTTGCAACGCGTTTGCGGCGTTATTTATTTATCTGCATCTCAGGCAGGAGGGTTTCAATCCAAGACTCTGTGCTTTTCCGCCCGCCGTACGCTTGTTGTGTAACGAATCCCTCGCTGCTTCGTTTCTGTCGGGTTCGCGCCGGACGAGGATTTCGCTGCTGCTCGGTCGAGAATGTCGCCTAACGTCACGTTACGCGATGAGTCAGCCAAACGTTTGAAGGCATTTGCGTGTGGGATGGTTTTCTTTATGAGAACGAAATTAAGACTTCAAACCGTCTGAGTGGGAAGCAGAGCTTAAAGATCCCTTTATGTTTTTTTTTTTCTCCCCCCCCCCCCCATAACATTTTTTTTAATTACCTGCTTAGAAATTCATAACATGACATTTAGACTTCCTCCGTGAAGAGAACGTGAAATTATTTGTCAGTTTATGTAAAATTCAAGCTTTGAGCTTCCACATTACACCGTTTACTGTCAACGCCACAGCTTACACTCCGACTTTAGGTGAGCTCTGCTTTCAGCAGATGGATTGGAAAAAAATAGCAGACGTCCAAGATTTTACAACATTTACAAAATTACATTTTGAGCGGAAGCGGACATGCATGTTTTTGTGTCTTCGGTGAGACGAAGGTAAAAGGTTCGAGACACTCACCAGCATGCAGATGTCCATGGGCAGGTAGACCTTCCGTCGGCTGCTGTTGTGAGGAGTCGCTCTCAGACACGTTGTGATCCCGTGAGCTTTACCGATGTGACTCGCTGCGTGGTCCGCGTGGACGTTTTTCACACCTGCAAAGAAAAACAGACGCACACTTGCTTCACCTCAGTTTCTGAATTCTCCTCTCCTGGCAAAATCCGATTTTTTGGGGGGAGGGGGGGGAATATTGGAACAAATCCCAAGGAACAGAGCTATGTATCAAAAAGGATACGTATTTGTGTAGCACAAATAGATAGATAGATAGATAGATAGATAGATAGATAGATAGATAGATAGATAGATAGATAGATAGATAGATAGATAGATAGATAGATAGATAGATAAGATACTTTATTAATCCCACAAGGGGAATTTTTTTATAACCTAATAAAAACAATGTTCAGGCTTGATCTCAGTCCTTTTATCTCCGGTACTGACATGTACCTTTGCGTTGATTAAAGATGTGTCTGATGCACTGAAATAACAGCTGCCGTCTTTTTTTTTTTTAAATGACGCCTTATTTTTCATCGCAAGAGGCCGAGCAAATTTTGTCACAGACGGTCACTTTTATGGCCAAATATTTTTTTTATATCACAAACTGGAACTTTCACTCTGATGACTGTTTATTATTATTATTATTATTATTATTATTATTATTATTTATATCTGCGAGCAGCTTGGCCGGTCCTTACCTAAACACTCCAGCAGCAGGTATATTAAGGAGGACTGCGTGTTCTCTGAATACGTCTCCAGCTCCTGAAGGTTTCTGTAGGCTCGGTCTTCCAGATCCTTTTCCTGGTGAAACAGACAGTTTTCATGATTGTTAACTTCAAAAGTTACCACTTACTTTGTTGACTACAACAAATGGTGACTTAGTAGTTTAGACATTCATTATAGAAAGCAGTGGTGAACAAGAGATTGTCTACATGTGACCGTCACGGGTTGCAGACTGCAAGGTGATTTTCTTTCATGAGGACCGAAGAAGTCCAATAAACAACGCAGTGATTCAACCCAAACAAAACAAAACAAAAAAAATCTAAAAAGATTAAAGCAGCACAGTTTTTCTAGTTGATCAACCAATGTCACAAATAAACAAACAAACAAAAACAGAAAATGTATGGGTGCAAGCACAAGCACAGAACGTTAAGTTATTACTTATTTTTCATTTTATTGGCATCTATTTCTTAAATTGTTCATCAGTTATATCAGTGACTTAATCATACATATGTAAGTTCTTATCAGCATGAATACAAGTTGCAGCAATTTGAATTTAATGAAGAAACTCATCATCTTAATGAGAGGCGTTGCGTCTTACTCTCTCTGTTACGATCCTCAGCAGCCATCTCTTTGTCAGGTTATGTGTCCGGACGGCCTGCAAACACAAATGTTTTTAAAAAATAATTAAAGTCGTGACTTTGATTATGTTCATGAGTTTCTGTTCATTTGTGTTAAATCAATCCGGAGCTGGATATTCAAACATCCTGTACTCTGTGGGTTCATATTTACCCTCCACAGCTCAGTGCTGACTGGCTGGTTTGGAGGATCATCTCTGTAGATTTCTTCTATGGCCGTCTTCCAGAACTGCATTCGCATCAAACCGATGGTCTTCTGGGATACCGAGTCCTTCACCTTGTGGAGAAAAAAAATTATAAGAAGGCAAACATTTGACAACTTAGTCTGAAAACGACTGGGATGAGAAATTAAGACAAACCCTGTGTTTTTACTGAATGTTTTTTTTTTTATATATTATTTTAGGAAGAGGAGAAGTACTAGAAACAGCAGTATTATCAGAAATTAGTTCCTATCCAGCCAGATTGTAGGAATACCTGCCTGTGCCAGCTCCACATTAAAGGCTCTCAGAGCCAGAGAGGAGCGCCGTGCCTCCTCCGGGAGGAGGAGGGAAGACAGAAAGCCTTCATAGTCTCTGGACCTGAGGAGGAGAAAGGAGAGGAGGCCATGAATGTGAGCCATGAAGAGATGCGGGGGTAAATTATAAATACAGTCCGTTCTTCATTTTCAAAATCTTTTCACGACTTCATATCATAAACCGTCCTGGCCCGAGCTTTAACAAGGTAACTTCGAAGGCACAACAGGAAGTCACCTTACACAACATTTAAAAAAGATTTTTAAAAAAAGTAAAAAAATAACAAGAGATTAAACCTGAGAAATTATTAATGATAAAAATGAAAACATATGCCCACAGAAAACTACAAATGGTTTGAGCCTTGTTGCAGTCCATGTTAAACTGCTGTTTTGGTTTCAAAACATTTTCATCAGACACATTAATTGAAGGTCATTTTTTATAAATAAAAATTCATGTTACGAGCAGCAATAATAACGATTTTAAATAAGTTGGCAGGCGAATGACTTTACCTATCTGGAAGACAACTGAATAAAAAAAAAAAAAAAAAAAGAGTGCGACCAATTTGCAAAAGTGTAAAAAGGTTGAAATTACATTTAAATAAAAGCTCAAAGGTAAGTTAAAGTGAGCCGATGCGAACAGTGAGCTCAACATATCTAGACCACACACAAAGCTTTCAAAATAAATCCCTCGGTATTTCAAAATCTGGCATCATCTACTTTTATAGCGGATATTTTAAATGGAGTCTGGCGTGGAGATGACGCCCTGCAAAACCTCAGCTGTACCAAAATGTGTTCCGTTATCTTTTTTAAACGACGGAACATATCAGGAACCAGCTCGACACCATTGAGGCTGGTACATCTGTAAATACAGAGCTTCCTACCTGACCAGGTCCAGACAGTACTTTTCATTGTGTTGTGAGTCTGCTGTTGCGTTCGCGGACGCTCTCACGCTCTGTATTTCAGCCGCTCGTTGAATGCAAACACTGTTCGGTGATATCTTCCCGTGAAGGCTGTGAAATAGCGAGGTTTTCATGCTCAATAATCCATGTTTGGTGCTGACGCCGGCTGCCATGTTCCCCTTCAACTTGCACCCTGACCGTGTGTTACACTGAAATGTTTCCCCCCCCCCTCCACCACCGAACCAGCTGGCACAGCCGGAGTTTGAAACGTTCCTCCGTTTGACTAAGAGACCTGCTGAACCAGCTGAAGCTGCGAATCAATCGTTGAAATAATATACCTTAAAATGATAAAACAATTTCAAAATATGGAATTTGAAAATATTTTACACGTTAGGTTAAAAATCAGCAGGTCACGTGCGCCATACAATACCGGAAATATGATGATACTGTTACATTCAAGTAAAAAAAAATTTTAAAAAATATTGGCATCCCACAGAGATCTGTATTAGTGCAGGAACAATCAGGGCTGTCTTGTCTTTGATATTTTGGGGGTTCCTGGTATTATGTTGTTGGCCCGAAGCCCAACAAAACACAGACCAGTTTTCAGTTCATATCCATCTATATAATGAAAAATGATGCATTTTCACTGAGTTTTGAAATTGTGCAGGCAGCTATTGGGACAAGTATTCTTATGTTTTATTTTCATCGGTATAATTCTTTGAGAATATTCTTATTGGTTCTTTAAAATATAAAAAATTTTTTACCGCAGCAACAGAAAAGTCAATAAAACTAAATATCTCACTTAATATTCTTGACATCAAAATACAGTGAAGTTTAGACAGGATGAAGAACAGAAGTCAGTCATCAATATCAGCCTCTCCTCCTGCTCTGCTGCAGGTAAAGGTGTGTGTGTGTGTGGGGGGGGGGGGGGGGGTGGGGGGGGGGGGTTAAAAGACTCAAATTTAAATTAATAACCAACATTAGTGGTCTGTGTGATTAGAAAATGGGATTCAGGAAAGTAACCTGATGTTGCTCGGACAGGAAATGCCTTCAAACAGTCTTTGTACTTGTGAACTGAAACTAACTGGGATGGTTTGCAAAATAGTCAGCAGTGATGTGAGGTTTGTGTGATTTGTGGCTGCTGGGATAAGACATGGGAAAGAAACACGTTTTATGGTCCATTAGATTTAAATCAGCAGTTGCCTGTCGTTCTCTGCCTCCTCAGGGAGCCGTGAATTGCCTCTTGAACGGAAAGAGATTTCAATTTAAACTTCACAAACAGATGCTGTGAGGCTGGTTTTGGAGGCATCGCAGAGCAGAAAATAGACACGAGTCATTCATACTGTTCAGTGAATATCTGTTATAATGGCTGTGGCATCATTAGGCCATGAGAGAGTTCGGGCTCAAAGCTCACTGTTCTGTCACTCAATATAATTGCTGTGATTTTTTTTTTTTGTGTGTGTGTCATTTCAAAAGCCTCCTCGCTTTCTCCCTTTTTGCTTTTGTGCCTTTGCAATTTCCCAAAACACACCCACTCAGAGTTGAGAGACTTATGGAAAAAATTTTTTATTGACTTTGTGAGGAGTGAAATATGGGGAGTCAATGGAGCCAGAGCCTTTTTTTGAATCAACCCCTACTGGCCATTGGTGGTATTGTAGTTGAGGCACTTGCACATTGGCTTTACTTTTCGTACTCTGAAGTTACGTCCACTTTTATATACAGTCTATAGGTAAATGCTGTTGTTGTTTTTGTTGTTGTTTTGTCCTGTAACGTGGGTATATAGGCTTTTATAACCAGACTCTACGACACTGCGTGAATATGTGGGTCTGGACACACTCTGGTGGGGATTGTTTCAAGTCGTGGCATCATAACGAGTGTAGACCTCAGATTAATTGTAAACTGTTGCAGCAGCCTTTAACAAGTCTCCTCTGACATCTGACATACGTTGTGTGCTGAAACTCCCTCGATGTTAGCAGAGTGCAACGCCATGTCGGTAAATGACCATTGAAGACTTTAAAAAAAACTTATAATTTTAGGCATTGTTCTTGCTCTGGCTTCATTTCCTCAATATTAACTAGCGTTGTTACAACTGTTTATATCGCTTCGCCTACCACCACTGCCACTGCTGAAAGTAAATATTGAAACAAACGCTAGATTTCAACGTCATCGCACTTTTTTTTATTTACATCATGTGAATGTAAATTATCACCAAATATCACAATCAAAATCAGTGCCAAAAATCCTGTATTAGTCAGGATAAATTAGATGCAGTCCATCAAAATAGTTTAGTGGAGTTAACCGTTAGGTTCAACCAGTTCAGGACAACATTGTTTCCAGCCAAAGTGATTTTCAACAGTCTGATTATTTCCTGTCGCCACAACTATACCTGTCAAAGAAGTTCAGGTAATGCAATGCTGACTAGGCGCCTTTTTCTATAATGCTGAATGTGCAGAAGCTCCCGAAGGTAAGATTTTAGGCAAAAACTTTAAAAACAACAACAACAAAAACCTGTTTGTCTTGCTGTTTTCCAAGTCACATTCCCCTCAGATGTTTTCTGTGGGAACATTATTTCTGCAACCAACATGAATACAATATCTTTTGGGGGAAAAAACAACAACCACACAAATAAAAATAAAAAAATCCCTTCAGATGTTTTTTTTTTTTCCCGTTTTAAATCCATTTCATAAACAAGCTTTGGTAAGAAAATATTTCCCTTTAGTATTATTTGAATAGCTGAGTTGCCTGATAACATAATGAAGAGAAGCTTTCAGTGGGATGTCGCCACACAAATGGACGGTCAGGTTTAATTAAAAACTCTGCATCTGGTTCACTGGAATAAAATGACTTTTTGCTTACAAGTAACAAAGAATTACGTCACATCCCAACTGAGTGCATTTGTTGCTGCTTGTCAGCCGGCCACATTTTTCTGGAGGATAAAAGCCAGTCAATGGGACTCGCAGTAGATCATTTAACAGGAAATTTAAAGATTTGTCGTGTTGACTCGGCTTGTCACCAAGCTGTCAGCTCAGCATTGTGAATATCTGGAGAAGGTTCAGTTCCTGCTTCCTCTGCCTGCTCTGTGATATCTGTTCAATGGCGCTGTAATTATGTTACATTGTAGGGAGAGTAATTGTTGAAAGACGTGAATGGTTCAAAGCAAAGTCAGAGAGGACAGTCAGCGATAGTGTATTTTTAGCCATGCTAGTGGCAGCTCTCTGGAGAAAGTCAGAGATAGATTTTAGTTTGCTTTGGACGGAGCCAAGCTAGTTTAAAATTGGATGAGCAGACATGATTCACAAAATATCAAAGTATTCATCGACAATAAAAGGATTCATTTCCTCCTGTTAGTGTGATAAAAGCTACAGTGATCACCTTTGCTAGGAAATTAAAAAGCCCAAGATGATGTTTTGTTTGAGCAGCAAATTGGCACATTTGAGAAATTGCAACCAAGCTGTCAAATATTCAGAGGAAACTTCAAAGGGAAATTAAAAAAAACCAGTTAAAAATCAACTAGAATCCATTGCTGCTGCTACATCTCAGCCTCTCAAAGCTTGTGGACATTTGCGTCCACAGTCCCGGGGATAATTGTTATTCTTCACACTTCGTAGCCTCAGATACGTTTTGGTTATTATCAGGGCAGCGGAAAAAAAAAAACCGTTTAAAAAAAACAAGCATGTCTTTGCCTCATGAAACTGTGATGAGCTCAGGAGCCGCTGAGAAAATATTAACAGGAGTTTTGGACATGGCACAATAAGAGCTGCCAATCACAGGCAGAGACAGAAACACTCAAGTCTCCTCGCATTGTGAAGTGGTGAAAGTTTGGAAACCTTTAGTTGCAACACGAAAAAAAAAAAAAAAAAAGCCTGCAGACAAGGAAAAGAGTTGAGCTGAAGTGAACTGAAGAGTTTACTGCTGAAGTGGGAGTTGGAGAAGTTGCAGCAGTCGGTGCATATTTTACCAGCGGTGTGTTTAGAAGAAGTTTGTTCAGCTTGTGCAGATGAGAAACACTAAAGTTTAGGCGGAAATTGCAGTTCAGTCTGAGGGAAGAGCTGCAGTTTGTACTTTTTGGGTTATGTTGGAGGGAAATCCGGTGACACGGTCAAGAGGCAAGAAAGAAGGCAGTAAAGTATGAAATTAAGTTTCGCCCGCTTTTTAAAAATTCCATTTCTTCAATGCTCGTTGCCCGGCGAGGAGGAAATAGGTGCAGCGTTGTATAGTCAAATACTTTCGTCTTGTTATTTGCCTGTTGGATGGTATCAGGGGCCCGCTGATGTCCAATTTATTTGTAGTTTTCTGCAAATCGCAATTTTCCTGAAGAGTATTAGAGGAGCCAGAAGAAGAGCGTGACCAAAATTGCCAATACAGTGTGCAACAACAACAACTCAGCATGTTTGTCAGATTCTGGTCTCGGTCTGTAGTTTGAGATCATGCAGATCATGCAGTGTCGTGAACGTGGGCTGTATGTAAAAGTAGACACAGCGGGTCTGAAAAGTGAATCCTACCGGGAAGTGCCTTAAACTGCAATACCACCGAGGGCCACTAGGGGGCCTGCTCCAAAAAAAAGGCTCCGGCTCCATACAATCCCGTGCAACCTTTCCTTTCTTTAAGGAAATACAGAGTCGAAATATTTCTTTTATTTTGGTGTCATACGCTAAAGTTACTCCTTTTTATTTGTTCTTTTGGGGCTCCAATCTCAAAATAATCCCGTCATTAATTACATATTAGGGCTCAAAAAGCAGCATTTTTATGGGGGTCTTTGTTTGATTGACAGGCCGATTTCAACTATCGTTGAGCAGAGTGTACATTAACACACTAATCTCCCTGAAGTTTCCAGAAAAAATATAGCTGATATAATCTAAATGCTGTGCAGCTGTTACTTGAATAATCATATACTGCAGTGCTTTCTCAAGGCTTTAAATATATTATTAAATTCTAACAACAACAAAAAAAAACTTGTGTACATTTGCAATGTGGGTTTTATTGTCAAGTGTTTTTAACCAGACTTTAGTATTTATGTTTGACAAGAGTGTATTTGTAAGTATCCTCATTGTTTCTTTCTGGAAGAGAAATGAAGGTTTCCTTGACCTCTGTTTAGGTTCATGATTTCTATACAGAGAACACCCTGACAGTCAACACTCAAAAAGAACATTTCTGTCAAATACATAGTACAGCTGAAAGCAGGAAAAATGTCGTTGGTAATGAACAGTAATTACCAACAGTGTGGGCAGTAAACAGTAGGAAGGTCGAAGTTATTGTGCTGTTACATGACATGAAATAGCAGGGGAGTGGGCTGGACACTGCTCGGTAAACTGTCAAGAGAAAAATAATTGAATATTTGCCACTGAAAGGCCTTGGAAACGGTACCACTAAAGAATGTTTAGGAATTTGCTTTTTGGGCTTTAATAATTTAACTTTATGCTTTTTGGCCAACATTTTGTGAGGGCAGATATGGCAAATTTATTCTCAACTTTTCTTTCACTGTGGGATGTTTTTGACGATTGTAACTATTGTACAAACAGACAAAAAAAAAAAAAAAAAAAAAAAAAGTCGACTCGATGCATTGGGGAACAAATGAGAAGTGATTTCGGATTTCTAACGGCCGTCAATGTGTCGTCTTGTAGGAACCGGAGAGCGAGCTGGTGGTTGAAGTTGCAGTCTGAAGGTATAAAGTTTTAATAAATCATCGTCTAATACAGATCGAGGCTCAGTAGGCAGCAAAAAAAAATAGTAGTGGAGAATCATGGAGGAGAGTTGAGGATAAGTGGAAAAATTTAGTAATTACTCCACTTAGATAAAATGTCACTGATTTTACGCAAGGAAAAAAAAAAAAAACAATTAAGATGAAACCTGAGAAAACAGACAGCAGAATGGTTTTTTTTCTGAAACTCTGTAGAGTCCTCCTGTGTGCTGATCTGACGTCCATCGCCACGCATTCATTTAATGAAAATATTTATCTGTTGCTGCTCCATCACTGTCACAGATGTGTCGTGTCGCGACACAGATGTTTTTAGGATTTGAGTTTTAAAGTTTCGGCCAGTTTCCAAAACAAATGTTCTCGATGTTCCCGGCGTTTTCTTGCCGACACACTCGTCTCTTAAACGGCTGCCTCAATCCCGATGGATTTTCAAAGAAATGGATTTCTTTTGTGCTCGCTGGAGAGCACAAAAAAAATTGCAAACACAACTTGATTTTTAATGTAGGTGGTTTCAACAGAAGAAATAGTGTACGAGTTGGGTGAGGAGGATAGAATAAAAAGGAAGGACACATTTCTCCATGAACAAAAGAGCCTCATTCAATTCTTGAAGAGATTTATACGCAGTTTGTGACCAGATATTTATTTTCACTCATTATGTTCATGAATGTCATGGCAATTTGAGCTTTCAATGATTTCCCGAAAGAATTTATAAAAAAAAAAAATGTACGTGAAAGGAAAAAAAACAACAATCAGTATGGTTGGCTACAACTGGAGGTTGGATAGTTTGGGGTGAACTGACCCTTGAAAAAGACACACAGCCTTGTTGGACGCAAACATTTAATTTGGTTATAAAAACTACAACACAAAAATGTGTTGTAATCCAAAAAACCCAGGATTCAAAAGGAAGCGTTCAGCGGGACCAGCTGTGACTTCAATCCAACAGCAGTTCATCTGTAATTTATCAAGGCAACATTCCGTTTGATTTTTGTGAGATTATTTCCACTTTTTGATCCATTAAGGATCGTTTTCTTTCTAAATTTTCATCCTAAGAACTGCCTGCAGTTACAGGAGTCCACAAAGGCCGGTTCTGAAGTCACCACATCAGACGGTGATTCGTTTGTCTTTCTTGTAGTTTCAGTGTTGTTGTTTTTTTTCCCCTGACCCACACCAGTTTGTGAAGCTTCACCTCAGTCATCACACAAGCTCGTTTCCTCCTCCTCGTCCCAGGCGAACTGGATCTTCACTTTGTTCCCGGTGTCGGACCTTCAGCAGCCGATCCGGCCGGATGCACCCAGTCCCAGACGTGGATGGAGCCGTCCGAGGCGGCAGACAGCAGCGTCCGCGGCCGCTCGGGGTGCCAGACGTGGGCGGTGACGAAGACGGGGACGCCGTCGTCGGGCTGCTGTGACGAAACCGCGTGACCTCGGTGCTGAAACAGCGGCTGAGCTTCCTGCTGCTCCGTCCTCCAGACAGACGTGTTGTAGATCTGAACTACGCCGCTGAAACCTTGACGGAGGGGAAGGCGGGAACTTTAGGCGCTTTTAAATGAAACTAATCTATTACGTCTTCATCCCGGGAAATGATTTATTGAAGGTAAATTTGTGTTTATTATAATCTGGCTTTCTTTAGGCCATAATTTCTATTAGCCATGATGTTTTTATACTCGGAACGTACACATCAGTAAACAGGTGAAGAAACAGTTTTTCCTGATTATCTAAACCACTTTATTTGACACGTTGGTAATAATCCCTGATTGTTCAGGAAAACTGAAGGTGTGAAAGCACCATTAAACTGGGACACTCCAACGTTCGTCTTGCGCTATTCAGTGATTGGCCAAAGAAAATCCAAAATATCAAACAGCTGACTGGGGGACATACTGTATATTGAATGTGTTAGACATATCTGAAATTCTAAACAAAGTCTGACCAATTTTTCCTTTTCCAAGAGCTGCAGGTTTCCACAGTAAAATAACTTTTAATATAACCCAATAAACATAAAACACCTACATGTCCCCACAACAGACTTCAGTCTGGATGGTTTTATATCAAACGATACGCTCACGGTATCAACTGTTTTTATGCTCAAAGCAGATGATTATTTGTCTCGGCCTGATTATAAATCACAGAAAAAAAAATGCACAGTGTCCGTATAAACTGACCTGACACGGCGATGCAGTCGTCCAGCGCCGGGGCCCACGACACTCCGACATCGTCCAGGCTGCAGCGGCGTGTCTGGACGTCCAGCTGAGCCCGACACACGGCTCCTCCCGGGTTCCTCAAGTCCGACACCACCGCCTGTCCAGAGGAGGAGAGCCTCACCACCCTGCAGGTGGACAGATGCGGCCCTGCAGAAACGTCCGTCCACCAGGCGACTCCGTCCTCCGGTGGAGGGGAGACCTGAGGAGCAGCAGACGTCCGAGTGTCGGCGATGACGACGCTCCCGTTACGGCAGCCGGCGAGGAAAACGGCGTCACTCACAAACTGTAAGGAACTCAGAGGAGCCGCCGAGTCGGTATCTGCTGGGACGAAATGAAGACAGAAGACATCGTATTAAAAGGACGAAACAGCCGCCTCGGTGGTTTGAACCGGAAGAGCAGCTGAAGAAAAAGTAAAACGGGCTTCCTGCTGCGACGTTCACAGCCGAAGTGCTTTTGAACAAAGCGTCAGCTGATCATACACACAAACACTTAATGCACAGAACCGCATGTGATCAACTGAAGCGAGCCGAGATGGATGGAAATAAGGTTTTAAAAGTGTAAGTATTAAATTACTTATATAATATAATACACAAAAAAAAAAACTTGTTTTTAAGTCAGAATTCAGTTTTCAGTGCGCTTTCATGACAATAACACCACAGACTAAAAACCTGCTTCATATTAGTGCATCATAGGACACAACTAGAGTTTAACAAAATGAGAATAAAGCCACATATTTAACCACAAGGCAAAAAAAAAAAAAGATGTTAACGTCACCCTGCTTTACATCAAAACTGAAATATACGCTTACATCTGAGCTTGAAGAAAAACAGTAAACCGCAGTGTCACCTAGTTTATACAGCGTCTGTCCTGAGGTCAGCTGAGTCAGCTGGACGTCGCTGCTCTGAGCGCCGTGAAGGACTTGGGGCGGCGACGAGAGTCGAGCCGCGATCCTGCTGCCTCCCTCCGAGACTCCCTTCCTCCCCTCGATGCTTCCCGTTCTCCTGATCACATCTGGCATCGGATGACAGCGGACAGCCAATCACGTTTCAGGAAGTCAACAAACAACAGTTTACAACACGAAAAAAAAAAAGTCAAGAAGGCTGTTTTTTTTTTTTTTTAGTTTGTGGCTCTGAGTGGGCGAAGGGTTTATTGTTAAAGTTGTGTTTAATCACATTACCACAAACTCAAGACATATCAAAGATAATTTCACCACAGGACGTCTAGTTTTAGGACTTGATGGGAACCAGGTGGGAGCAGGTCGGGGGCCGTCAATACATGTTTTGGAGCCAGCCTCCAGTGGCCCTCAGTGGTATTGCACTTTAAAGAAACTTCAGCATTGGCCTAATTTTTTCAGACTCGGAGCCGAGGCTACGCCCATTTTAATATACAGACAATTATTTTATTTTTTACCTTCATAAATGATCTTTCATATTTAAATTAAACCTGCCGGCACGACACACAGAGGAGCTTCAGGGTCGTAAAAACTCACCGCTGTCGTCTCCTCCGAGGTCCCATACCTGCAGGTCACAGCTCAGCCCGTCGTTGGTCACAACACACCTGCCAGAACAACAACACAATGTTCGATAAAATATTAAAACATGCAATACAATCCTTCATCTTAATTTTCAGATGATTTGTAGGATTAATCTTAAATCAATAAAACGTCAGAAAATAGTGAGTCCAAAGATTTATTTTCACAACAAAACCAGAGGATGTTTGGTATTTTGGCCTGGAAATGAAAACAATGAATCAATAATCTCATTACTTTTCTGTTCCTTCACGAGCAGATTAACCAACTAATTGTTTCAGATGAAATATTCATGAGGCTAAAAGTGCATTTAACACATTTAAAACAATGAAACCGGCCGCTTCCAATATTACTGATTTACTGTTGAGCCTTTTGTTTTGTTATAAATGTAACTTAAGTTTGATTATGTACGACAATACTAATAAAGCGTTTTTTTCAAAATCAGACACCAATTTAGAAAAATGTTGAAATGATGTTTCTTTTTTAGGTTCTTTTATGTCTTTGTCCCTGCATTTAATCAATATATTTCAGCTTTTACAAAAGAAGCTTTGAACTTTTCTGCAGGCGAACACATCATAGGGCTGAGACATCAATGGAAATGCTGCTAGTTCTTGCTGAGCTTTCGTCCCCCGTTTGTGTCAGAACTCGCCTCGTCCCTGGGATGTGTTTGAGGCAACGAACGGAGCCGTCTGTGAATCCACCGTGGGCAACTTTAAAATCCCGCTCTGCGCAGAGACCCTGAACACATCAACACAAAACCGCAGCGGCTCAGAGTCACATCTGGAAAAATAAAGACCTACAGTTTGGACAAATGTGCTGATTTTCTTTTACCTTATTTTCATCAGCAAAAAGTTTCAGCGGCAAACGAAGCTCCAAAATTTCATTCTTAGACGGACTGTAGCCCGCGACACAGACGGCTGCAAACACAACAAACACCGATGGACACGAGCAAACAAAAGGCCGGAGATGTGGAAGGTTGTCTGATTGCATATTGTGCGACACTGAAAAGCTTCGTGGCCACATCTCCTCTTGTGTGAGGTTTGCAGCGGGATCAACAGTATTGTGTTGATGTTTTGTGCAGATGGACGGCGTTTCTTGCGATGACTCAGCAGGTGATGAGGGGAGGTAGCTCACGTCCGTGTTCTGCATTGTATGTGTGCACAACTTTTTGTTATTATGTAATAAAGAAAATGTGAAACGCATTTTACTTACAAATGACGACAGAAATCTGCAGAGTCTGGAAGGCCACAGTGGGATTTTTTTTTTTTTTCAGGATTACTTTTGCATTATCTGAGTCGGGTTTTATTTCCTCTGACCCACAGAGAGAGAGAGAGAGAGAGAGAGAGAGAGAGAGAGAGAGAGAGAGTGAGAGAGAGAGAGAGAGCGAGTGAGCTGTGTTATGATAAAAGCATTATTGAATATATTGCTGTGGCTGCTCAGACACTAATCTGCACCATTACAGTGAAAAAAGAAAACCAGAGGCGCTGGTTCAGAAGCTCGCTGACTCATGTGTGATCATGACTGCAGTCTTGGGATGACAGCTATATGAAAATCCACAGCTTTTCTGACTTTTATATAATTGTAAACCGAATACTTTTAGCAGTTTCGGACCATTTAAGCAGCTTCATATCATAATCAAACTAAATATTTGTTACACTGCAGCCAACCTGACCAAACGTTCAACTGGAGGTTCAAACAGCCGTCCAACTAGACGTAGATTGAACCCCAGCGGCAGTCGAAGAATAATCACATCTATATTCAGCAGCACAATCAAGCAGAGCATCTGCAGCTGTGTTCACAAGTAGTGGCTATAAACTGTCAGAGATTGGCCTTGGAATAATGAACATCTTTTGGTATTTTTCTCTAGTATCTGCAGAGAGTTTCCATTCACTGTTAGTGCATCATAATGTACTGGACCAATACACACACTGTTCATATGAATCAGAAGGAAGGTAAAACGTATATTGCAAGGCAACACTAAAGAACCTGCGGTAACCGTGAACTTTCACGGCTCTGTAGGTGTCAGTGTAACAGACTATTGACGTTACATAAAACAAATCAACTCACTCTTCGCCGACGTCCACTCGATGACCCGCGTCGGATGTTCCAGCTGATACACATGAAGATCTTTGTACCTGAAGGAGACGGACAGGCGTTCATTTCTGCCCAGATAACAGAGGATCACAGCCAAAATATACAAACATTACAATGAAATCCACTTTTATATTGTGATATTTGAAAAAACTAAAAAAAAAAAACTACAACTGACACATTATTTAGGGAAATGTTAATTGTTGTACTTTATTTTGTGTGTAAATTCATTTTACATTCCTAAAATATCCCTACACATGTGTGGCATCTATTCGTGATGTTTAAATGCACAGTCTTTATGCTATTTTCTTTTATTTTTTTTATCTTTAGTTCTTCAAAGCTCCAGCATTTTAACGTTAAGACCAGGCTCCGTCCAGAAATGTTGGTATTTAATATTTTCTGTCTCCAGCATCACCGCACATACCTTTGTTGTAAAATGTAATTTGATTTCTGCAATCGTTTGGTCACATAATTTAATTCGTCTGAATATATAGTGTTTAAATTCAGGAAGTTTGTTTTGAAAACTAATCCAATTAGGCAGTGCTTGATTGTGGTCCATGTGGTAAACTAATATAAACTGCCACTTTAGCGATATTAGTTGTTGCTTGTTGTAATGCGAGTAAGCCGAATTGAAAATGACTAACGTTTATACAAGAAAATGCTTTTCATTTGTAATTGTAATGAATCTAAAACTGCATGAGAGTAAAACTTTAGATTTTTAAACGGCGTTCACTCTGCAAGGCTGGCTGGAGTCGCTAACAGCTGGTACAGTAAATATTGCAGTGCAAACAAGCAGTAATAAGTTTGCTCACGTTTTCAGGGACTCGATAAACCAGTCGTCTAAAATATCATCAAACTCTGCGTCTTCCATCTCTCTCGTCAGATCACGTTCAGCAGGAGGAAAGCTGTTCACCCACCAGTTTCTGTTCAACTTCCTCAGCTTTTTATTCTGTGGTTTCTTGAGTTCATTTAGAGTCTCTAACACCGCCACCTGCTGGTCCGGAGTTTCTATTTGGTTTAAAGCGAGCGCCGATTTACAGGATAGACGATGAAGATTTTATAGTTTATATACAATATTATTAGGGCCCAAGCACCGATGGTGCGAAGGCTCTGTTGTTTTACAAGGAATTATTCTTCCCTGTTATTATTTTAGTTCCTTAAGATTAAATCGCCTTTTTTGGCGGCTTTAACATACTCAAAAACTCATTAAACTTGGAACATGACCTAAATAAAATACATTGAGTTAATTAAAAAAAAACAAATGGAATTGAATTAATAAAACAAATGGAATTGAATTATGTAAATAAAATAAATTAATTGAAATTAAATTGAATTACATTAAATTAAATAATTAAATTGAAACTACAAATTGCTATAACATTTATGTACATATTCAATCTTTCTTAAACATTACATCTTTGACAACAGTCTGAAGACACCTCTATGGCAACAGGAAACGACCAAAAAAATTAAAACTGCAAGCGGGGATACCTCACAAAACGTGACACATACATCCGGCGTGGTGAGACGATACATCTGATATGTGTTTTACGCACGGGCGTCGCCCAATGGCTCGGTAGCGCCCCCTAAACTGCAGCCCCGGCATATACTTCGGACAACTTGATATAGTAGGCCACAGTGGTGTTAGAGCAGTTGTCTCACAGTGAGAAGTAACTTGAGGCACGCATGTCAGTTCAGAAAAAGGTCATACTCCAAAAAGTCATGAAAAGTCATCCAAAGTATCCAAAGTATGTCGTCCAAAATATTCAAAGAAAAGTCATACTATAGCATGTCGTCCAAAAAGTGACCCATAATTCATTTTTGTATATAGTATATAGTATAGAGTAGAGTATAGAGTATAGGGTATATAGTATATTGTATAGAGTATAGAGTATAGAGTATATAGTATATTGTATAGAGTATATAGTATATTGTATAGAGTATATAGTATAGAGTATAGAGTATATTGTATAGAGTATAGAGTATATAGTATATTGTATAGAGTATATAGTATATTGTATAGAGTATATAGTATAGAGTATAGAGTATATTGTATAGAGTATAGAGTATATAGTATATTGTATAGAGTATATAGTATAGAGTATAGAGTATATAGTATAGAGTATATTGTATATTGTATAGAGTATAGAGTATATAGTATATTGTATAGAGTATATAGTATAGAGTATAGAGTAAATAGTATAGCCAGAGCGATGCGGCTAAGTTTGATGTTTCGCCGTGACACAGGAAGTTGATGTTTAAGGTCAAACGATGCTCCAAACCTCATGAAACTTGCATCAGGCACTAACTTTCATGAGTTTTTGAAGATGTTAAAGCCGCCAAAAAAAGCATTTTTTTTTTATTTATTTATTTTTTTTTTAAAAGAAGAATAAGGAACAAGATCAAGAAAAGAAATAAAACTGCAAGCGGGAATATGCCGATCCTCGCAGCTTCACGTCTGGGAGCCAGCGGCCCCGACCGACCTGCTGGATCCCAGACGTGAAGCTGCGAGGGCCCTCATATCACTGCTTGCAGTTTTAATTTATAATTATAATTTTAAATTGAGATGACATAAACATAAAATATTTTACCTTCTAAAACAACATACAGGGATTGAATAGCATCAACTATTCTTTTATTCTTAATTTAATAAAATTTAATAAATCCAGAAGATACTTTGGCTTAAAAATATTTATTTTTATATTTCCAGATCATTTCAGAACATATGAACATTATTTATTCTGAATTGAAATGATCTTTTGAATGCATTTCTTAGTGAGAGCTCACTTAACTCATTAAATTAAGTTTTTAAAGCAAACAAGACTTGCATTTGATCAGACTTCCATGTAGCAATTGTTTGAGGGTTAAAACTCTCCTTTTGGTAGATTCAAGAATATATGCATGATAGAAACTTGCTGTATGTCTGTAATGCATCACGCTTGTCTGGTTTATGTAGGTGCAGCAGGAGGCAGCAATAGCAATGAATTATTGAAATTGTTTCGCCGAAGCCGTTTATATGATCCAGTCAACGCTTTTTCAGTCTTAACTCTGCTCTCTAACATTGTAAAAGGTAAAATCATGTCACTCAGTGTTTGCACCGTCAAGCGTTTAACAGAAAAAAACAAAAAAAACATATAACACTGAAAAACCCGAGAAGAAACTGAAATGAAGGAGGTCACCATGTGAGATATGAAACAACCAGCCAGTCTGGTGTGTGTGGAGGTGTGTGTGTGTGCGTGGTTATTCTGGTATCATTTGGAGGTGATTTAATGAAGGTAAACACAGTGAACCGTAGTGTAAAATGTCACCCTGCCCTGACAGCACATTTATCAACAGGAGCTGCCTTCAGTCGGCTGCAGAGACTTAATGAACTGAGGGAGAAGCTTTTTCAAACAGTCTAAGTAGCTGTGGATTCATCAGATGTCCTTGTAACGGCTTTAATTTAATGAACCTCCCACCTGTTTGTTCCACTCTCTGCAGCTGTGAACCAAAACACCGCAGAGACGGGTAACTTCAGGTTCATATGAATATCAATGTGCGGGTTTGTTTTGAAAGTCGTGGTGCACCTCGTAGTGTGTGTGCGCTCTCAAGCTTTCAATTTTGAATAACACGCAGGAACGAAGGCAGGCTGTGTTTAACGACCTTCGGATGAATTTCTGAGACAAGAAGGAGGGAAATAAACAGGAAAACTATCTTAAATTGGGCAGCAGGTGTAACCTACAGATGATTTAAAGGACAACATGTTCATACCATCACTGTGCCTCCGTTGGTGCTCGGGTTTCCTACGGACAGAGTGGTGACGACAGCTGAAACTTCATCCTTCCTAAAATCTGCAGGGCTCCATCACTCCGGCTGTTGTTCTCCTCCTCCTCCTCCTCCTCTACTCCTCTTCAGCGGCCCTGTCATTCTGTTCTTCCTTCTGTCTGACAGGAGAGACACATTTTCTGTCGCTCTGTCTTCCTCTCTCAGCCTGTCGCTGCTTCGGAAAAACAGGATCCAGCTCAGAGTCAGTGGGAGAACACGAGAAAAAAAAAAAAGAAGCATGTATTTCAGTATTTGTTTAGTCTAATCCATCAAATCTGGCTCCTAAATGGTGGAATGAGCTCCCCAATGACTTTAGGACAGCAGAAAGTCTACATCTTCCGCTGCAAACAAAAAAACCACATCTCTTCCGAGTATACCTTGAAAAGGTAGCACTTTAGTAGCACTTAAAATGTCACTTAAATATAGCACTTTGTAGTTTGGCTTTCTTGAAGAAAATTGTACTTTTTTGATTCTTGTTGTTCTGGGTTTTTTACCCTCATGGTTGAAATGCACTTATTGTAAATCGCTTTGGATAAAAGCGTCAGCTAAATGAAATGTATGTAATGTAAAAATCAACTCATCAGCGACAGATTGAAGATATTTTAGGTGCTCATGTCTAAGTTCTGTTCTAGTTTTCTTTATTTCCTTTCAAGAAACTTTCAGAATTGAATATGGACAAACAGACAGTACTTTTAGTGAATACTTCTCACTCATACACAAGTTATACAAATGAGATTGATCCATTTTCATACTTCCACACGACTGCCAGCCGCAGCAGGTGGCATTTATGTCTTTTGAGTTGTCCGTTTGTTCGTCCCATTCCTGTGAACGCAATATCACAAGAACAACTTCAGGGAACTTCTTCTGATGTGGCACAAACATGCACTTGGTCCCATGAATGAACTGATTCGATTTTGTGGGTCAAAGTTCAAAAGTCAAGGTCACAGTGACCTCACATCTGTCCCATTAGTGGGAACTCCATACCTCAGAAACGTCTGGAGAGAACTTCTTCTAATGTGTCACAAACATTCACGTGGTCCCTAAAATGATCTGATTCGAATTTTGAGGGTCAAAATCAAAAGTCAAGGTCACAGTGACCTCAAACTTGTGGCATTAGTGTGAACTCCATACATCAGCACCACCTTGGGGGAATTTCTTCAAATGTGGCACAAGGACTCAAGAATGAAGTGACTATATTCTGGTGACTGAACGCATCAGTAAGCAAATTTTACATACGACAAAACCAACCAGACACATTCAACAAGTTTTAACCACTAATCTCTCAGAGAGACGATCTGACACAACAAAGAGCAGCTGCTCGTTTTGTACTGCTGAGCTGATTGCCTCCCACAGATCTGACAGTCTCCTTCCCGCCGCTGTTGTTTCTAACTCGCAGCGGGAAAGCCTGTGTTTTTCCTCCGAAGCGATAATTGTCAGACTATCCGCGAGACAAAACCCTAACTGTCCCCCACTGAGCGTCAACAGGATCCCAGCAGGTACTAAAAATTTTACGCCAAACAGCAAAGAGAAAAATCAGTGAGTGGAGTCTCTTTACTGCCTGTGAGGTGAGACTGAAGAGTGTTTTATCAGCGTTTGTTCACCCCTAACATTAAAACCACTGACAGGTGAAGCATCATACAACAGCACGGCAATAAATCCTCTCTTCACGAGGACTATGATGTTCAGTTGTTAAACCTGATTCACATAGGTGTTGGTTCATATTGTGTCCCTCTCATTTAAATGAATAGGTTGGACTGTGGGTTTATTGCATTAACCTTTACGTTTTTAAATCATTTCATTAACCCTAAAGATCCGTGATTAACCTCAAATCTTCACTTCTGCTTCGTATTGTGAACCACCAGCTAAAAAGAAATTCCCCTCAAAATCATTGATTTATGAGGTTTTTAATAGACTATTAGTGACCATCAGCTTGCATCCAGAAATCTCAGCTCTCCCACTTACTTAATAATTACACAGCTGCTGTCCCCATGCGGATTTGTTTGTGTTGGCAGCTACGCAGAAACATTTAATGTGACCAGACTTCTAAAGCGCCGAAAGACATTTTTAGCGGGTCACATCGGACGGCCATCGCTTCAAAAGCCGTTACTGAAGTCAGGTCACGACATCAAAAACACAAAGAAGAAGCAGCAGCTTCCCTGAAACTTTAACCATCAGTAAGAGGATGATTAACATCTTGTTTTACAGCAGAACTGTTTGCTGCATTAGCTGAGGTGTTAGTACTCGATGAAATACAAGCTGTTACCGTGGGAAACAACACATCATCAATGCCACAGGTGGAATTTGCTGGTGTGACATTTATAGAAAGGAAACAATTCACATAAGCATTAAATGAATCAGCTGGGAGTTGAATTTGCACAATGAGGCGCACATGAGATCTGAGTCACTGATGCATCATGTATCTAAAGCGCATTTTAAATTCGTATGAAAAGCACCGTTGGAAAATATGAACGGTTTACATTTAAGACTTTCTTTCCCTTCCTTGCTGATAATCTCCTATATAGCGTTTTGTTCTCGTTATTTTTAGATTTCTTCAATTTCATGCGATCAGATTTCCTTTTTCTTTTGCGGTCGCTCCGTTTGCCATTACTGAAATCACTTTAACACACGCAAACAGCCTCATTTAAATACAGCGATTTGCCCCTGACATCCGTGACGCAAATACTCTTCATAAATCAGCTGTTTTGGATGCGAAATAAATGTGTGAACTTTTGGAAAAAACACGCAATTTAGTTCCCTTTATTTGAGGTCTTAGTAAATCAGGCCCCAAATGGATTAAGTTCTCAGTAAAACGAGTCCTTTCTCAGGAGTTATTACGCTCAAAACAATCTATCGACAATTTTACAGCGACAACAGTAGGATATGGAGTTTGCTAAGGCGGAGCACGTGTCTTTTTTTGTAATCACTCTCATTGGCAGAAGCGGGAGTCAAAAATTCGACACCGCAGGTTTAAATAATAAAACTTCTTTTCATCAGCCTAATAGTAAGCAAAAAAAATAACTCTGCAACTTTACGTAGGTTTAAAGTGAGTTTCAGCACATTGTTTAACCATCTGACCACAACTTTACTGTTTCAGTTGACCCTCATATATCGCACTCGCAGCGTAGTTTTCGATCGCACCAGACAGTTGTTTTCAGAGAAAAATGTCTTAAAAGCCTCCGTACACCGCCTGCTCGGCATCAAACAGCACGCGGACGGTTACCTGGTGAACACTGCGGATCATTTAGCAGCAAAGCCAAAAGTTTCCTTCCGGAGTTGAAACAGTGAACATTGGACTTGCGTACTTTCACAAATCACTCCAACTACTGCCCCCGAGTGGTCAGAAATGTTTATTACAGGTTTAAAGTTCATTGTTAGACTAATTTCTATCAGAACAATAATGTCATTATTCACGAAAGGAGTTGATCGGAGACTGACACGTTACTTACGGATGTTTATATCCAGAGTGCGGCTAAAAGTTGTGTGAACTGCGGGACGAAGACACTAATCATTTCGATTTATCGTAAAGAAGTTTTGTTCGAGATGAGCACGACTCAGAAATGATTCCACTGGTAGAAAAGGAAGAAAAGAATGTAGAGAAAGTTTGAGTGTCTCAGTCAGTAAACCACAACACAACATCTAAGTCATACAGATAAAAAAAAAAAAGGAATTTGAAAATAAAAAAATTCAGATTTTCTGATTTAGTGGGACAGATAACAACCGGTAGGGAATAAAATAGATACAGACATCCCATCAGGATTTCCATTTGCTGTCCTGTGTTTCCTTCCTACGCTGCAGACACTTTCATTACGAACTCCTCTGCTTTCTGGGAGTCCAGCCTTCGAAGGCTATCTGACAAAAAAATACATTATTATTATGTTGATTTTATTGTGTTGAAAAAGATAAAAAAAAAAATTCTGGGAAACTTTTCCTTTGTCAGTAAAAAAATAAATAAAAGAATGCCTGTCTTTACTGTGCTATACAGATTCCTCTTCATGATATTGTGACTTTTTTTTTTTTTTTTTTAATAGATCAGATAACAAATTAAACATATACGTTTGACCAAGTAAAAGTGCTTTGATAATTTCAGGATCCTTTGATGCTGTCAATCAAACTGAAGTGTATAGAAAGCAGCAGAAGATGACAGGGTGTTATGAAGAGCGCACACACCGCAGTCTTTTGATGTCTCTGAAGCGCTGTGGAGGTCATGTGGTTGGACGGGCAGAATAAAATCAGCTGAACAGCTCAACAGGCAGAGAGAAAAAAATATAAGCAGGATGAGAATTTTCCGACTGTCTCATGTGCTTTGGCCCCGCCAGTGTTTTTGGGGGAGTAGCGGTCAGTCCAGGTGTTTGCCGCAAACCCATCTGAGCTGAGGTTGGTCCCCGAGGTCCGTCGGCTCTGACCCGGAGAACCAGCTGCACTGGCAGGCGTACGCCCGCAAACCTCTCCTCTTCTTCAGCTTGGTTCGGAGCTTCTGTCGGTCGGGCACGTTGTTCCTGCCCGCAGAGACAAGAAAGAGAGGACGTCGTGAAAGTTTAATCGCTGCTGAGGATACGACCTCGGGCGCTCTCAGCTGCAGCCCTGCAGACGGCTCTTCAGAGCTCCGTCTGTGCGGCTGCATTTTTTATTCATTTCGATTTCAGTGAGAGATAAATTCATTCATGTGTGCCGAGTGTTTCACGACAGAAACTTTGTCCAAAGCAAAAGCCTCTGAATAAGCATCTCGCTCAGACTCCTTAATAATAATAATAATAATAATAATAATAACAATACATCTCAAAATAAAACATTTCCTTCAACTCATCAACCATTGTCATAATGACTGATAGGTTTTCCATCATCTAAATCTTTACTGACGTCCTGAACATATTACAGCTGTGAACTAGACCTTTTCATCCTGAGCTCTCATTACACATTTTGAATTTGGAAAAAGAAGATGGCGTCAGCATTGGATCAGTATTCTGCAGATATCCTGGAGGTCCTGGGATCAGCACCTAGCCAGAAAATCATTGGATCATGGCATCCATTCAGTTTAATTAAATTGTACCTATGTATATATATATATAGCATCAAATCACAACAAAAGTTATCTGAGGCACTTAACACAGTAAACTCCTTACTAAAGAACCTTGTTCTGTTACAGAGAGGAACCAAACAAATCAAACTTCTCAGAAAATGGCCCTCCACTGGGTGACTTTAACATCCAGACAGAGAAGTCATCTGACCTTTTGCTTTTACTGTCTCCCTTTGCTCTCTCACTCAGTCCTTCCCCTCCTACTCACAAAGCCGGTAACCACCTGGACTGTATTTTCACCAGAAACTGCTCCACATCTAACCTCACTGTAACTCCACTTCACGTCTCTGACCACTTTTTTTTTTTTTATCTCTTACTCTCTCCCACTCTCCCAGACCGACAACCCGACCACATCAACGGACTCTGTACCGGTCCGTCGCAACATTCGCTCCCTCTCTCCCTCCTCTCTCCCTCCTCTCTGACCTCCTCTGTTTTATCTGCCCTCCCTTCAACTGACTCTTTCTCCCTCATGCATCCTGACTCAGCCACGGACACTCTCCTTTCTACTCTGTCTTCCTCTCTTGATTGTCTCTCCCCGGCTCTGCGGTTGTCTGACTCGGTGCTCTCAGAGAGCCGCTATGAGAGCAGCAGAAAGGAAATGGAGAAAATCTAACCACCCTGACGACCTGCTCACCTATCAATGTCTCCTCTCCTCTTTCTCTGCCTCTATCTCTGCAGCCAAAAGCTCTTTCTACCTAACCACAATTCAATCCTCATTTTCCAATCCCAAAAAGCTCTTCTCCATCTTTTCCAACCTCCCTGACCCCCCCCAAACACCTCCTCCCTCCACCCTTGTAACTACATTTCCATCATCTTCATCCCCCTTCGCTTTCCTCCCCCGTCTCCCAATCAAGTTCTCACCTTGGTAACCTCCACCCCCCCAACCACCTGCCCCCTTGACCCCATCCCATCTCACATTCTCCCGTCTATTGCTGCTGACATTCTTCCTTTTCTCGCCCATCTTATTAACACCTCCCTGTCAACTGGCTGCTTTCCGAACTCTCTGAAGAAGAGAGTGAACCCTCTCCTGAAGAAACCCCCCCCCTCAACCCGGCTGAAGTAAACAACTACAGACCCGTCTCTCTTCTTCCCTTTCTTTCCAAAACTCTCGAGCGAGCTATCTTCAATCAACTCTCCTCCTATCTCCACCATAATAACCTTCTTGACCACCAGTCTGGTTTCAACAGAGACGGTCCTCCTTGCTGTCTCTGAGGAGCTTCACACTGCCAGAGCAGCCTCTCTGTCCTCTGTCCTGATCCTTCTTGACCTTTCTGCTGCATTTGACACAGTGAACCAGCAGATCCTTCTTTCCTCCCTTCAGGACCTCGGTGTCTCAGGCTCTGCTCTCTCCCTGTTCTCATCCTACCTCAACGACCTCACCTACCGGGTAACTCGGAGAGGATCTGTGTCTGAACCTTGTCCTCTTACTACTGGTGTCCCTCAAGGCTCCGTCCTGGGTCCCCTCCTCTTCTCTCTGTACACCGACTCTCTCGGCTCTGTCATTCGCTCGCATGCCTTTTCCTACCACAGCTACGCTGATGACACCCGACTGATCCTCTCTTTTCCCCGATCTGAAACACAGGTAGCAGCACGAATCTCTGCCTGTCTGACTGACATCTCTCAGTGGATGTCCTCACACCACCTGGAAATCAACCTCGACAAGACCGAACTGCTCTTCCTTCCGGGGAAAGACTCTCCCACCCTCGACCTGACTACTACCTTGGACAACTCTGTGTTATCCCCGACCCTGACTGCTAGGAACCTCGGCGTGACACTCGACAGTCAACTCTCTCTTTCTGCCAACATCGCTGCAACGACGCGTTCCTGTAGATACATGCTGCGCAACATCAGGAGAATACGTCCTCTTCTCACTCAGAAGGCGGCGCGGGTTCTGGTCCAGGTTCTGGTCCAGGTTCTGGTCATCTCACATCTGGACTACTGGTCCCCTCCCTCCTGGCAGGTCTACCTGTTAGCGCCATCCGACCTCTGCAGCTCATCCAGAATGCCGCAGCTCGACTGGTCTTTGACCTCCTAAATTCACTCCCACTACTCCGCTCCTCCTCCGCTCCCTTCACTGGTTACCAGTAGCTGCCCGCATCCGTTTCAAAACATTGGTCCAACCTTACACCCCGGCCCGTTCACTCCGCTCTGCATCTACCAATCGGCTTGTTGCTCCCTCAATGAGCTAAACACTCAACAAAATCACGACTGTTTGCTGTCCTGGCTCCTAAATGGAGGAATGAGCTCCCCAACGACATCAGGACAGCGGAAACTCTGTACATCTTCCGCCGCAAACTAAAAACACACCTCTTCAGACTTTACCTTGAATAGGTAGCACTTTAGTAGCGCTTAAAATGGCACTTACTGACGGCACTTTGTAGTTTGGCTTTCTTGAAGAAATTGTATTTCCTTGATTCTTGTTGTTCTGGGTTTTGTACCCTCATGGTTGAAATGCACTTATTGTAAGTCGCTTTGGATAAAAGCGTCAGCTAAATGAAATGTAATGTAATGTAATGTAACATATAACATAACTATAACATAATAGCAATATCTGGAAGGAAAAAAACTCCCTTTTTACAGGAAGAAAAACCTTTTCATCCCAACTGAAATCAATATCATGATGCTGAAAAAAACTATGTTCCAACATCAAAATGTTGTATAACACACAGGAATCTAAGTTATTATTGAAACATAGTGCGTTTCAGTGTTACATTCAATCAGACACGACTCTTTAACCCCAAAACAAAAACTGAAGTGTCTTTTTTTCCCCAGTTTTTTTTTTATCATAATTTGCTAAGAAACGTGGATTTGTACAACAAAAAAACTTGTATATGTTCAGAAATTAATACCAGTGCAAGTTACTAAATAATAATTTGGAACTACTGCCTTAGATTAATTCATAAAAATATCCTTTCATCTTCACTAAATAAAAATTTAGACTGGTACGAGTCCAATGAGCAAACACACACACAGTCAAACATTAAACTCAAGTGCACTTAACACACATTTAGTACATTTTCTCCTCCTTTGTGCTGTTGGAGTGTGTTTTGCTGCAGCTTTGTGCTGGAAATGAAAGCGAGTCAGGAAAGTCGCTTCATATTTTCATAGTTAAAAAGGTTTAAAAAGAAAAAAGAAAAGAAAAAGGCTCCTCTCTTCAGGGGAAAAGCTGCGTTTTAATTAAAGTCATCACAGCTACATTTTCAACAATTATGCAAGCAATTACTATTTTAATTTGTAATAATTTTTTTCACTATAGGCAGGCTCCTCTTGTGCTTTTAAATTACAGGCTACAGCAATTGTACTAATTTAAGCCCTTTTTAGCGTCTTAATTAACAGTATGAAAAAAAAGAAAACAATAAATATGAGGGTAGAAACGAATGTACACTGTCCATTCAGATGTGACGAGGCAAACATTTAAACAGCGTGAAAAGAAAATCGGCTCACTGAAGAACATTCAGAGGATTGAAAAGGAGACAGGAAATACAAAACATTAAGTGTTCTTAACAAATTAAGGATAAACCGTTAAATCTATTAATCAGACGGGGGCAAAAAAAATCAAACTGGTCGTAACAACTTGCTCGCAAACCCGGATGATAGAAAACTTTTTTGTCTCATTTGCCAGGCGGACGCCGCGTTTGACCCGGGACGGACATGACATCAACATCCGTCCTGGGTGATCGCATCACGAGAGGTCAGATAGAAGTGCAGGTGTGAACGCACGCAGGACGAACTGAGATCAGATCTGCTCACACCAGATTCGAAGGCGGTCTGGGACGCATACGGCCACGTTCCTTAGGTCTGATGGGAGGACCACCTCCTCAGCTGACGTTCTCTCAATCAATAGAAATATTGAGTTCAGCCCTCTGTGCCACGTCTCCGCGTTCATATCTGTAACTTCTTGCGTTTGGCTCCTCTGATTTGTTTTATTGCATATTTTTTTTATAAATATAAAACCGGACAAATGTCAAGGCAGCTACAATCTGGACAAAGACGTTTTTGACATTTTGAAGGTGAAATTGCTTTAAAACTGTGCTGCATTATAGTTCAAATGAAACTCGAGGTAAAAAATAACAACAGCTGTCTGCTGCTGGAAAATGAAGAGACTGAAACAGACAGAAACTGGGAGCTAAAAGAGGCTTAAAAAAAAAACAACAACCAGTAGAGCTGCTGAGTTGGTGAGAAAATTCCCAGTAAAGTTTTTACGATACACCTTTCACATTACACAGTCGACGCATCAGTACGAAGAATGCTGATTTATAGTTCTTTTAATAATTATCAATTGGCACATTTACTGCTCATTTAATTAATCTTTACGTATCATTTTAATTTTCTTCATTTAAATGTGGATTTGATTATTCTTCATTAAGGTCTTTTTAAATGTAAAATTAAATAAGAACTCTCCTCTGGCTTTAGACACTTCAACACAAAGTTTCATAACTAAAAATAACATAAATGTGCTCAACCTGTGAAATCTCAGCTGATGTGTTGACAAGCAGGAAGTGAACGACCATCGGAGAGGAGCATAAAAGATAAAACGTGGACCTCCTGACCGCCTACACGCTCCTTCCATCATCCGAGTGTTTTTCTGTTTCCCACTGTGTCAGTCGCTGTTACTGTAACACCAGGTGTCACCAGGAATTAGACGTATCCCTCCAGCACATGCACATGAACACAGAACGGGACAGTTATCAGTGTAATTTTAATTCAAAATGGATCATTATGTCAAACATCAAGGTCTCTGGCTTGTAATGAAATCAGTAACAGATAATTTCTCACATTATTATGCAGTAATTAAATGGAAATTTGAGGACAGACACTGAACTTCAATGCTTTTTTTGTTTGTTTGTTTTTAATCAAACGACGTTGACAGGATTACAGTAAGGTGGCAAAACTTGATACGAAAAGCTCAGGTATTATGTCCATGTCAGGTCAACGCCTTTAATAAAATAAAAACCAACCAAAGCGCTTATTCTTTACCTGCTTATAGGTAATGTAGTATTTTGTTGTCGTTAGGTGTCGCTATGAATTTAGTGGTTAAATAAATCAACATATTTAAAACCTTTTTAAAAAACAACAACATATATTACGTGTATGTCTGATGTCGGGCAGCTTTTTAATACTGCACAGGAGCTGATGTGTTTCATGTTTCCAGTTTGGGATAAAAATAAAAAGACGAACTGAGTCATTAAGATGAGCAATGTAAAAAAAGAAGTAAAAAACAACCTACAGAAACTCAGAACTTTATGTGAACACTGTCAAGAGAAAGTCTGAGGAAAAACTTCACCAAAGCAGAAATGCCTATTATCATGTCTATATTTATATTTAATTGTGTATAAATATAATACTGGAGAAGTGAATCTAAATGATTGAGCAAATGTATTTCTAAATGGCAGCTGATTTTATCCTGCCGCATTTTCATTCCGGACATCAGCTGCTTAAAAAAAAAAAGCGCTCCTGCTTCCTCCCTCATAATAACAATGGTGTGTTTCATCATGTGATGCTGAGCAGCAGAAGCCAGCAGTAAGGAAAACAAACCCAGTGAACCCAGAGAAAAAAAACGAAGTACTTGTTTATAGTTTGTGCTTAATAAGAGAAGAGAAGACACTGAAGTGGATTGTTTTTGTGTTCAGTGTCAGATATATGAAGCTGCTGCACTTGAGAGCGTTTTCTTCCGTATCGGGTAAATGAGTGCAATAAACCCTTCTATAAAAAATTTAAAAAAAAATTGATCACAATTCAAAGCAAGAAAATCATGATTCTCAATCTATCCAGAATTTGGCACAGTTTAGAGTCCTACATAGTGGTTTAACAGGGCTGCAGAAGAGAGGAGGTGTAAAATAGAAATGATTCTGTTTGTTTATATTCTCGTCACACTCGTCTGCAGATACAGAATTAAATGTCACTGCTGCTCCGCTGTCAGGAATGTGGTTGGCTTAATGATAACAATGATAACGTGTTTTACAAAGAGTCCTGTGCTACGTTACTCTTAAAGTAAGTAAATGTGAACCTCCACCTCAAAAAACAACAACGTGTTTCTACTCTTTTTCACTTGTTTTAAATGCTGTGGTTTAAAGGTTTCTGAGAGAAGACATGACCGTGAAGAAGAGAGAGTAGCAGCTCCACAGCTCAACGCTGCCACCTCCTGGCCAAACACACTGTTTCACCTTATTAAATATGGGAATAAGTAAAAAAAAAAAAATATATATATATAACTCGTGAATCAGTTGATGCACTATTATACTGAAGACAATGCAACAGGACGGCAGACTCACCTGAGGAACAGGTAATCACAAGACGAGTCCCACTCTGAGTCATCGAACATCAGCACCCGGAAGTCGCAGGAGATACACCTCAGCCGGTCACATGACCTATCGATACACATTCCAATCATTTATTATTTCCATTTTTTTAACAGTTTTTTTTTTTTTTTTTTTTTTTTTTTTTTTAGGATTCATGAAGTTGTTAATACATCCGAAGAGCAAAACTTGGGTGAAAATAATAAACCGCAAACAGGCAACACACCACGGCCGCTCTCGGAACGAAATTATTTGCTCGCACCTCTTGGACGTCGCTGTTCCAACACCATTTGTGACGGCGCTCCCGCCAACGAAAACAGGACAGCACCTGGAGAGCAAACAAGCGCAGATCGTCTCCGAGTACAAATCAGTGCGAGAAAAAAAAAAAATCAAGAGACACCGCAGAAACAGGAATGCTGGCAAAGATTATTAGAAATATACAACCTGCTGCAGTTCCTACTTTTACATACACATAAGTAAGTAAGAGACACTCGTTAAGGTCAAACAGGGTTACCACCGATGCTAACCCAAAACACATAACTGACTTTTATTTTGGTAGTTAATACAGTCTTCTCTAGACATTAAGAAAATACCACAAACATTCAGCTGAACATGTCTAGAAGTGGACTTGCTTTAGATTCTTGTTTTTCTTCAACGCAAAAAAGTTACAACAAAACTTTCAAAATGGTTAAGTTCATTTTCTCTATCTGCTTACACTCTAATTATTACACACTTGGAGGTTGTTTTTTTTGAAAATGTATATTGAGAATGAACTAAATGACGTACTTTCTTCCTCCAAACTGAGATGAAAGCTTCTTCTCCACTTGTGGTCCTTTAGGAAAATGTTTCATCTGAAATGCAAAGGGGAAAAAAAAAAGAAGCAACAAATACATTATCCAATTAAAATTTAACTAATAAAAACCTGAATTTATTACCACCTGTTCCTCGCCATTCCTCTTGTGTCTGAAAGCAATAATTCAACATTCATTAGGATTTAGCCATATTTAAAAACCCAGGTGTCTGTGTGTGGTTCTAATTGTTTTTTAATAATGCAGGTAGAGACTTTGAGATGAGGCAGCTGCATGATAATAATGTTTGGCTGGGAAGGAAGGGGCGGAGACTAGATACATTCATTTGTACAAACTTTGAGGTACTGACATTGGCACTTCAAGTTGACTATTTCGCATAATTGGATTAATTTCCCAAATTTGAAGTGTTTCTTTTTTTTTTTGCTTTGTTTTGTTCTGAAATGTTAAAAGCCTCCTCTTGGATCCCACTGCCACTCTCCTTCCACTTTGTGCCAGGTGCAGCGGTTCACAGATAGTTTTGCCAGTCAAAGAGTGCGTTATTTGGATAATCTGGACAATAATTTTCAGAATGCGAAATACCTGCATAAATATATATTTTGTTTGGCCACTTGGACACAAATCCTGAAGGAATTATCTGTTTCTATAAATCAAAATGCCTCCACTGTGTTTAAAAGATAGTCACTAACTTTGTCTGTCTAGCCAGTTTGCAACTCGAGTGGGTTTATTCTCGGTTTTCTAGTGGTGATAGTGTGAAAAAAAAACAGTGGTTCTGAGCAGAAAAAGCTGATCTGAGCGATCTGCTGATAAACGATTCCTAACAAGGTCCTAAAAAGGTCCTTACAGGGTCCTACAAAAGTCCTAACAATGTCATAAAAAAAGGTCCTTACAGGGTCCTAACAAAGTCCTAACAATTAAAAAAAAAAAAAAAAAAAAAAGGTCCTAACACTGCCCGAACAAAAAGTCCTAACAAGGTCATAAAAAAGGTCCTTGCAGGGTCCTAACAAGGTCATAAAAAGGTCCTTGCAGGGTCCTAACAAAGTTCTAAAAAGGTCCTTACAGAAAAAGGTCCTAACACGGCCCGAACAAAAAGTCCTAACAAGGTCATAAAAAGGTCCTTGCAAGGTCCTAACAAGGTCATAAAAAGGTCCTTACAGGGTCCTTACAAAGTCCTAACAATTCCTAAAAAGGTCCTTACAGGGTCCTAACAAAGTCTCAGGCATGGTGCACGTCACAGCTGCAGCTTCACCTTCGGCTGAGGAGAATCACGGTCGTCTTCCTCCAGTAATTCCTCCAGAAGGACGTCAATATCTTCAGCGACGACGCTGCTGATCGGCTGTTTAAGTTTTGTGGCACTAAGTCAGAAACAAAACCGTCAATTACGTCTTTGCAGCAGCTGGTGACAAATATGAACTAATTGCAATGATTGAACGGATGTATTAATAACCGACGTTAAAGCCATTGAGGCCCAGAATATATGTTGATGCTCTCAGGACCTGGAAGCTTAAGTCATGTTTACCGTTAGCTTGTCTGCTAGCCAAGCTAGCTTTGTTTACCTTTGTTTTCCTTTGTCTTTCCCACATTTGCTGGCCTCGGGCGAGTCCGCGCGAACCGGAGACGCCACGGAAACGTTGCGACAAAACTTTTTTTCAACTTCATCCAGCAGCTCGTCCAGATCATCGTCATCGGCCATGATGAGCTATCTGCCCCCGCTAGCTGTGGGGATAACGAGCACGTTTAGCCAGCTGCCATTACTGCTCGGTGCGTTTCGTCGTTGCTAAGGAAACAGCAGAACAAATCCGGAAATGGAGGGAACCCCGATTTCAAAATAAATGAGAGTGGACATTTCGGCGGCTTTGTTATGGTTTCACAAAGTAAAAAAAAAAAAAATTGTATAAATCAAAATGTTTGCTGTCAAACGCTTTATGTAGCTGTATCAGCAACAATACCCTGTAACAAGCTGGATTATATATGTACAATTATTTTCGTTGATTTTTACTGGTGATGTCACGAGGTGTGCCGACGCTTCGAAGCGCGTGTCGAGGCTTGCTTCATTTAGGGGAGGAGCCAAAAACGATGACGTCCGAAGCCTCGCTGCCCGGCTGTACCACGTGACTGCTTCGGAAAGTGGTTCAGATTTTGCCGGGAGGTTTGACAGCAATATAAACCCCTCAGTCTCCATTCAAAATGTGGGTTGTTGGTGGAGAGTTGCGGTCAATTGAGAGTTTGGATAGTTTGGAGAGTTTAGAGAGAGAGATAGTTTGGAGATTTAGGAGAGTGAGGAGAGAAGGAGAGGTGATAAGATGGAGCCAGCTGGGAAGAGGAGGATTTCCCCTGTGTGGGAACACTTTGATTTGATAACTCCTAATAAGGTAAGCTAAATCTAACTCTATTTCAGACACATTAGGTTTGCTTATCAAGAACTGTATTTTTCACAGTTTATTTTATTCAAAGGTGAGGTGTTTATTGTGGTCCAAGGAGTTGGGGTACAATAACAACACCTCATCCATGCTGAGGCATTACCGTGCCTTGCATGAGAATAAGGAGGAAACTGGAGCTTCACCCAGCCAAGGTAAGTCATTACAATATTACAAATGCACCATCACAATTTTTCCCTGTTCACTTTTGTTTATTGTGCAAATAAAGACAGGTAACAGACACTGTATTTATTCTCTTTTAACCAGCCACCAGAAAACAAGAGGTGGATGAAGCCCTCGTCTCCATGGTAGTGAAGGACACACAGCCCTTCAGTATTGTGGATGATGTTGGATTCAGGGCATTTGTGTCCAAAGTGGATCCTAATTATGTTCTCCCTACAAGGCAGGTATGTATGGGTGCATGCATGAAACAAATGAGTACTTTATTGTGTCTCACAGTTCAGCACTATATATTTTTTCCTTTAGGCTCTGAAGGCCATGGTGGAGGCCAAGTATGAGTCAGCTAAGGAGAAGGCTGAGGCTAAAGTGGAAAAGGTGGCTGCTGTTAGCCTTATGTCTGACATGTGGACATCCACAAAACCAAAAACTGTTGAGAAACTGTTATTTCTGAATAAAAATGAATAAAATGTCCCCTGTCCTGTACATCATTGTCCAAGTTACACAAGCATATTCAGTCCCCTCTTCCTAGTTCCACAAGCACTTCCACTGTCCTCTGCCTGCTTAAGCCCATGCCATTTTCCTAAAGTGACAGAAAAACATTATTACACAACCTGCCATATCATATGATACTACCATTTTGGGAAAATTTACACACACAGAATACATTAAAAAAATATTTTATTATGCACATATGTGATAATTTATGTACAGAAATTATTTGGTCATACATTTTTTGTAATTCAAAGCCATTCCCAACAGCCATAACAGACACAAACATTCAATGCATCACATGATGTGGTTCAGATACAGCTGCCTGTGATTATACACTTGGCCAGTAGGTGGTTTCGTGTTCACATGAAGCTTCGAGTAATGAACCCTTTCTAGAACCAATTGGCTGAAGTGGTTTGATGCCTCATGAGGCTTCATCTCACCATCACTAGTTTTTACCATCGTGGTAATTAGCCCCCTCAGCCCCAGAAAGTAATAGAGAATCAGATAAACGAAGTAAATGGAAAAATAGAAGAAGGATGGTCAGAACCCTTTTTTTTTTCTTTTTTTTTTTAAATAAAAAAAATACTACAACTTTATTTTGAAATTTACAGAAAGTAGTGTCATATGTAATTCCCGTTCGCGTCACATTGGAAAGAGACCTCGTTTAACATAAGTACAACAAACACGCTGGCACTTTTCCACAAAGTTTAGTTAAGTAAAGATAAAAGACAGTAAATGTTTAAGATTAAAAAAAATAATAATAAAAACTTAAATATCGTTGTCGGCAGGATTCGAACCTGCGCGGGGAGACCCCAATGGATTTCTAGTCCATCGCCTTAACCACTCGGCCACGACAACTTATCAACGAAAGGTACATCGGTACTTTTTATACGTAAATACAGGAAAGACAGCCTCCAGACATTTCCGATAAAAGCGAAATCTTTTTCAATTTGAAATATAGGACATTGTGACGTTGTTAGCGTAGATAAAAGGGACCTTTATTTTTCTTATGGTCAATCCATAAATACATCTGTCTGAACTGCTACCATGGGTATTATTTAAATGAGGAATGATCAGGTGCCTTTTCTTATATTTTTCACAAATAAAAGAAAAAAGTATTTTGCAGATTCTGCAGGAATTGAGATCGAATCAAAGAAGACATTTCTCTACAATGTCGAGACAGAGTGTCTGATGCATTAATAATCCTGTTATATGTTATATGTACACTACATATACAAGACACCATTAATATGAAACCACACACGTTTCTGAAGATGAGGTTGTCGCAGGCATCCACTGCCTCCGTCCCCTTGAAACCTTTTCGTCTATTCCTTTATCAGTCCATACTGAATACTGTACTCTTAACTCTGAACTAAGATTGTAATTTCACCCTCCGTCACTTCTTTGTTTATTTATGACAACAAGATGAGGGGTCAGAAACTGGACGAATTTTTGAAATAAAACATAAAAGAAAGTGCTGCGAGTACAACATGCTGTGTGCAATGATGGGATAAGCAACACAGGCAAAGTGAGCTTCTATCTCATGACCACTGAAATGAAAATCATTTAAGTGGGGAATTTGTTTAGACTCAATAAAGCTGAATAAGTACCAATAATTTAAAAAAAAAAATGGCCTTAAAGCAAGACAATGTTAATTCTGAAAGAAAAAATGCACATTTGACATTTTTTCAAAGAAATAACATTCCCAGTTGCTCACTTCAACACATCTAGTCCTGGTTGATGTTTTAACGAGACCAGCAGCTCATCGTGCACTAATATAACACTACACAAGCTGACAAACCAGCAGCCAGCAAGCTACCTTTCCACATGGTATCTTGCTGCCTTGCCCAAAGGCACCTCGACATGCGACCGGGAGGCACCTGCGTCACCACGCTGTACCTCCTGACCCACAGCCGTGTGGTGACTCCTCCTCTGCGGCAGCGGAGGATTGGGTGCCGGCTTCACGTCCTGTTTGACCGGTGTGATGACTGTCCATCTTCCATATTTAACTCCTGCAAGCTGCTGATCGTCCTCAGTTGACATCTTAAAGGCATCATTTGTTGGCAGTCTTTGATCGTGATTGACGGTTTCCGATGAAATCCCGAGTCATCCAGTGCAGTAATGAACTCTCTCCCTTCTAAATTTGTCTTTAAACCAAGATATGCTTCATGGCGGATGTTTTGGTTTTGGGACCCAGAGTATAGATCAACATCAAGTCCTTTTTAGTGAGCGGTTTGAGCGCTGCGTGCAATAAAGTCTCTTTTTCTATTGTCTTGTTTCTTTGTCCGAGGGTGTTCATCAAACATTTCTGTGTTGTGGACAAAAGGAAACACACTTAGATTAGAAATGAACCAACTGCGTACACAAAGCTTCAAGAATAAAGTCCAACAAATTATCATTATGTAGGTCCATTTACGTCAGGTTCTTATAGACGCTGTGTTACATGAAACCATGTAAATGATGTCATGGAACATCTTCACAAACCACAGTGTGTGTGTGTGTGTGTGTGTGTGTGTGTGTGTGTGTGTGTGTGTCAGCATTATCCATTGCTTACATGGCTTATTAGGAAAAACAGGAGTGCTAGCACCAGCCCTCCGGTGGCGACAATAACCATGCAAGTATCTGACGTCAGGCTCACTGTGGTTTCGACAGGACAGTCTGGAAATAAAAATAGAAATCACATGTTACTCAAGTGTGAATTTAGGAACTGTGTGGTCAGAGCTCATCGAATGAACTTCTACATTTTAAAGCCTTTAGTTTCAGACAAGTTGAGACACTTTTAGCCTCGAAAATGTTGACGCAATCTTAAGAAAAAAAAGTTATTAAGTCTGGACAACATTTACTCGGAATAAGTTGAGCAAAGGTGTAAAACAAACCGAAGAAGCAGACGGCACAACTATCAGACGGACTGCTGTTCTGTTTTGTACGGGGCGTTCATGGTCCCCAGAGGATGTATCAAGATGAGTTTGGATGATGCCCAGACTTTCCCTCCAGCGCTGCGGTGTCGCCAATATTTGAAGTGCAGACTAAAATATTATGAAATTTGACTTGTCCCTTTCAGGATGACCGGTAACGTCTATTGTGATCCTCTGACCCGTCACCATCGGGCCAAAATCATTATTCATTGAGCACTTTATACAGAAAAACCTGCAAAACTAATAACGTTCCCGTCAGCCACATCCGTACTTTGTGCTCAGCACTAAACCGAGATGGGAAACAGGGTGGACTTGCTAAACATCAGCGTTTTAGTTTTGTCACAGTGGGCATCTTGGCATGCTGATGTCAGCATTTAGCTCGAAGCACCTCTGTGGTTTAAGTACAGCCCTAAAGCTGCTAGTTTGGCTGAAGACTCTTGTTTTCCAAAAAGACACTTAAAAAATACTTCCATCTCATTATTCTAAAGTAGGTTTGGCTGTAAATAAATAAAAAGGAAACAAACAAAAAAAACGCTGCTCCATTCAGAAGTTGTTTGTGCTTAAAAAAAACAACGTGCGTGACTGATGACTGCAGCACTTAATGCCTTGAGCCAAAGATCCCTGTTTTGTTATGACATTGGACTCGGGAAGGTCGGGAAGTTCCCCGATTCATCCGTGAGCGTGGGAAAAAGTTTGAACAATCTGCTCGCAGAATCCGAATGAGACAAAAACCCTTCGGAGAAGCCTCGAGTGGACCTTTTGAGTTCTACCTGTCACGGTGAGGAGAATCTGTCCCTCGCGGTTCTGCTCTCCCACCGGCGCTGCCAGGAAACATTTGTAAACGGCGCTGTCGCTGCACGTCAAGTTGGACAGGATGATGTTGCGCGACTCGCCCAGAAACTGGACGTCCCTCTTCAAGCCGAAGTGCCATTTCGTCGTACCGTTGAGGAGGTCTCTGACCACGAGGCCGTTGACGAGGGGCGACGGGTTACTTTGGATCTGCAATCATCGGTACAGTGTTAAGAGTTATGCAACAGAAGGATGGATCAGAACCACATGACATAATTCATTGCTAATGAAAATTATTGTTATTTGAAAGTCATTCACTAATGAAATATGACAAATAATATCTGGTTCAGCTTGTCAAACTTCAAGAATTGCCGTTTCTCTGTGTTTGCACTCGTCTGTGAGTTCAATATTTTTGTTTTTTGGACTGTTTGTCTATTTTTCAACGAAAACCTACATATATTTGTGTTGAAAAAGTAATGGAAATTGTCACCATTTATCTATTGTAGAACACTCTGCAGTCATTTTGAAAGCTGCTCCACAAATTTAAAAAAAAAGTTAGATTGAAGACTGCATTATGATCATTGATCTAATTTCTGACCAGAATACAGTTTACATTGGCTTACTTAAAGCACATTAAGGCGCAGGTAGTTTCCTTCAGTATTTACATGTTCTCATTGCACTGCTGGACTTCTAATAGGCTTCAAACAAAAATCTTGGATTATAATCAAAAGTGAAAGTAACTAAGCGAAACGTGTTGTTCGGTCTTTTCCTGTGGGTGCAGCATTCATAAAATCCCCCCCCAAACCCTCCCCAAAAATAAGGCAATGTTTACCTTGTACCACCTCACTGTTCGGTACTGGACACCGGGTTTGACTTCAGCGGTGCACTCGAGACGTCCGTCCTCACCTTGGACGGTTTTGACCCGCGGGACGTGCTCGCGGACAGCCAACCCCGCAGAGAAGTCCACACCTGGAGAACAATACAATCCATCATTTAGGTTTTCAGTTTTTCGATAGAAATGGCGCAAAAATGAATGCAGTAAACAGAATCCCGTATTTAGTATTAGTTCATAAAACGTTAACTGGGACTAAACAAAACAAACAAAAAAAATAAATAAATGCAGTAATAAAAAACACTTACATAATAATAACAGCAGAGCCGTGTTGAGAAAGTTCGGCGGTGTCATCATGACGGTGACGGAGAAGGTTTGGAGGAGGACGGAGAAGGTTTGGACAGCTTTGAACGAGTTGTCTCCGTTTCTCGGAACCCAAATATCTACAAATCCACTTCCTTTTATTTTGTCGAACAGAAGCTCCGCCCAAACCGGAAACAGCCATTTCATGTTTTTCACAGTCTCCGCGTGCCGGCTGTTTCTGCTGAGTTTACACCAGGCAGATAATTAATTAATCGGAACTGATTTACCTTCACCGCAACATACGTTGCTGTCTTCGTCATTAAAACTTTTACACCATGATTTTCTCGTCGATCCTCGTTTTAAGTGAGTAAGTTTAAAACTTTGAAGTGTCTGTGTGCGTTATATCTGCATTATTACGTATGACATTTATCACATGTATCAGATGGACGATGCATGTGTGCCGAATTAAAAACGGGGTCCTGTAGATTTAGGAAATATATTCGAAGCGTGTTTTCTCTCCGTAAAGACAAGGCAGGGAGATAGATTTGTGTTAAATTGATAGATTTTCATATTGCTTTTGGTTTTAGGGGCAGGTGCAGCGGTTAGCATTGTCCCCTCACAAGCAAAAAAAGGTTCCTGGTTCGAATCCGGTCCTGGACCTTTCTGTGCGGAGTTTGCATGTTCTCCCTGTGCTTGCGTGGGTTCTCTCCGGGTTCTCCGGGTTCTCCGGCTTCCTCCCATCATCCAAAAACATGCACCTCAGGTCAGGCTACCTGGCGCCGCGCTAGTGGCAGCCCGCTGCAGCAGCCCCCCCCCCCCCGAGAGCCCCCCTGCTGTAGTGAAGAAACTTCCCCTCCGGGGTTAATAAAGTGTATAAAATAAAAAAAATAAACGTGTGAAAAATATTTTTATTTTTTATTTTTTTATTTTATATAATAATGGCACCACCTGTCAACCTGTCTTGAAAGATTATTTAAAATTACTTCACCAATGTTTACTATTTAAGGTGCCTCAAGCTAATGTTGATACTTGGTAATAATAGGCTTTTCTTACATCATAACAAAAATAACATTTAGTTTCAAATGACATGGTGAAAGTAAAAGCTGGCCTTTGGGATTCCCCTAGGTTTCCTACAAGAGGTAATTTCCAAGAGGAAGTAGATGCTGTTATTTGAAAATTCCACTAAGTGCTGTTTCATCACTGTTCCTCGTGGTAGTTACACTTACAAATCTTCCACAAAACAAAAATAAAGAACTGAATCTTGCCAAAGGTCCAGGTAGAGTCCCAAAAGATGTGAAAAATAAAAGCAGATTCTGGAGCACAGATATTTAGATTTGACAAGGTTTTTCCAAAGAGAGAGAATTTGACACAATCACTGCCCGGATCTCAGAGAAATAACATGAGGCAGGGAGAAGTAAACAGAAGCTAAAAGGGGTTTTTAACATCCAAAACATCTCTTCTTTGTATTTTTCCAGTTTTGGGGGGATGTGCGAGGAGCAGCGCCGAGGTGACGGAGCACAACGCCTCATTTTCCTGCTGTGATAGGCCCTCTACATTCAAGTTTGACCCGGACTGTGAAATCACCTGGAGTGCCAATAACATGGTATGAAATAACCCAAAGTCCATACATAGAGCTCTGTTTCGACATCAGTAAAATGTGACGACTGACAGTTTATGTTTCAGCTGTGATTTTTTTTTTTTTTTTTTTCATGAAACGTTCGATGACACGTAAAAGGAAAGAAACTTGACCTGCTTACCAGACTACCCTTTGTTTTCCAAAATTAAAAGCAAACTTCTTTCGTCCATTCCTTTTGACATGAGCTAAAATGATCTCATAATTAAACCTGCGTGGTTATATTTCACTGAGAGTTCCCTTAAAATTTGTTTTTATTAAAAAATGTTGGCCATAATATCAGTTGATCGGGTCTCCACTTCGGTAAAACAAACTAAAATATCTCAATAACTGTCTTATCGATTGTCGTGAAATTTCATACCGACACTTACGTTCCCCAGAGGATGATCCTTGCCGACTTTAGTGAACTCCTAACTTTTCCTTTTGCTTAATAATCGCGATTCAAAATTGTAATTTGTCTGGTGCTCGGTTTTATACCCAAACACCTGCAAAAACTCATGACATTCCCATCAGCCTCACTCTGAACTGTTAGTGCTTACTGGCCGCATGCTAACACACTAAACTACACTGGTGAACCTGCTAACTATCAGACTGTTAATGAAGCATTATTTTGAGCATTTTACCACGCTACCATTAGCATTTAGACGGTCTCCTAAATCAATCCCTATTCTCTATATAGTGAACTCCTATTACCATCTCACTTTGTAAAATTCCTACTGCAGCAAGCACATCCGTTTCTGACAAGCCGACTGTTTAATACCCTTCATTTGACCTGTTGCGTGACACTCACACAGTCAACCAGAAGTAAGGGTCATTGATAGACATGTTAAAGACACAAAACCCGCCTGTTCTTAGAGCTCCAGAGAAAACCTGTAGAGACGAGATGAAAAACTACGTTGAGATGGTTAAAACAAACAAACAAACAAACAAAAAAAATCTTCTTGTGGATATCAACACTGCAAATAAATCGCTAGAAAAGTGAAAAAAATGTGACCTTTAAAAATAACTTATTTTAGGGGTACCCGCAAAGGAACCAGTAGTTTCATTAAATGTTCATAAAGTAACTTTGTTTTGCGTTTTGTTTGTTCTCACAGCCCATCGCCAGCTACACCGATGAGCACGATGAACAGTGCGAAGCTCCGTGCCAGAAGATCAAAAATGGCCAGATGTTCCTGGGTGAATGTCTGACCATATATGCTATCAGCACCTGCACCGATGTATGTCACCCACTTTTTAATATTGAAACTAACTCAGCCCCCATCTCCGGGAGAGAATCGCATCACGTGAAGTCGTATAAACTCTTTAATTGGGATCTTATTGTCACTCATCTGTTCACAGGAGGAGACGGGTATGATTAGAGAGGAAAACATCAACTACGCTGCCCTGGCGTGCTCTCGTGCGTATTCTAAGGGTGAGTCCCGTTAGGGTAAAAACACGCTTTTAATTCATGTTAACATGTCAAATTTCCCAACAGTCCAATAGTTGTTGGGTTATACTAATGCTGTGTCAGCATCTGTCTCAACAGCTGAGGATGAAATGATTCTTTAATTTTATGGGAAGTAAAAGTCTGACCCGCTGCTATAACTTTGTTATTCTTCATTACCCTTGCAGTCTTCGATGGTGTAACTCTGCTGGCTGTGGTGGTCGGTGTATTGTTAGTGAGGTGACGTGCTGAGTCGTCGTCTTCTTCAGCTGGTGATGTCTAACGGCTCTTTACTGTACAATTAACCTTCGTATGCCTTCGTAAAGGGACTGTCTACATTTTTCCTCGCTACTCTTTGCAATTTAGCCGACGTAGATGTTTTTAGATTCCATATTTCATATTATCTTTCATTAGTATAGAGCATCTACAATATTTATCAAACCTATGCACTTCCATGCACACCAGCTTTGGTCTTTTATTGTCATTTTCTTTCAATATATTTTCACTCGTGTGTCTCTCTCAGGGCTGTATTTAAGAAACCCACATTGTTAACAATTATTCTGCAAGTCAAGTCATTCACTATTTATGTGGACAAAATATCTCAAACGTCAAACTGCTATCTGCTAATCCCACCACCTACGCTCCATTTTGATATTGAATTGAATGAAAATATTTAATTTAATTTAATTATTTAATTAAATTCGATATTTCATTTTATGACACATTTTTAACTTTGGTATAGAATGTTTGAGGTACTACCGACAACTTTTAATACCAATGAATTGATTCAAATACACTTACAAGTCAGTTTTAACACACTAATCAACATGTGAGCCAGAACAGTGGGTAAATACAGCCCTCAAGAGTTCACACCAAATAAATGACATTTACCTCAGATCGACTCAGCTGGATCAAACCAACAGTTAGGAAGAATTTTTTTTTTTTTTTTATAGTGAAATCCACTGAGGAGTTAATGAAGATCAGCAATGCTAGAAAATATCTATCTTCACCAAAACAATAGCAGCTGAAGCTTATGGGTATCATAGTATTATCGTTTTAGTATAATAGGATTGTAGGGAGTAATAAGAAAGTGTTTACATAAAGATGCTTTGTAAATTTGATGTTTACAAACCATCTGAGGTATCATGGTGTTCATTGTTAACAGACTACCTGCCAAAGAAGTCCTACTTCTCACATTTCGATGTGGTGCTATAAATTCAGGGCATGAGGGAACACATTGCAGTGATTAGTTTGTTTTCGATCTGAAAAATGTGCCACTGATATAAAATGAATGAATGAATGAAGGAATGAAGGAATGAAGGAATGAAGGAAGGAACATGTGGTACATTACCACATTTTATATTAACAGCATCAGTCCCACTGTAACCTGAATGTACTTGAAGGAAGGTCAGACAATGTCGGAGCAGAAAAGAGCATCTGGGGTTTAATTGGACGTTGAGTCAAGAGGATACCGGTAGAACCAGACCAGAAGAATAATCTCACTGGTAGTTTACAAACGTCCCAAAACAAATTAAACTAAAAAAAAAGTCACAAGACTATAAAACTAAAAACTAAAATCAATATTGAAGCTGCTTTACTTTTTACGCTGCTTTTTCTCGTTGATCTCGGCCGGTAAACCAAATTGTGTTAGTTCTGTAACAACACAGAGGTACGAAGCAGATACTCAAGTAATATTAATTTCCACTCTACTTTGTATTAAACTGATGATGCTAATGTGCTAATGGATGTGGAACTATGTTCTCTTTACCAAGTTAATGCTTAAATTTACTTCAACTTTTAGCTCTTGAGATGTTAATACTTGCTGCTTATTTACATTATTGACATTTAAAACATTTTTTGACAGTTAACAGACAAAAGAGTAATTGAAAACTCTGGCAGATTGGTGAAATTAACCTGCAATTGATGAAAAATAATTGTTATTTACTGCCAGCTTTAGGCCAGAATTGAATGAATTTCATTAATAGTTTAGGCTGTTTAAAAAAAAAAATAAAAAAAAAAAAAAAATACTTGAACTTTCTAAGTTCTAAACTTTTACAATATTTTCTAACAGTGTTTAGACTAAACAAGTGATTGAGAAAAAAAAATGTAAATTAATCTACAATCCACCCTGTAGATAGCTGATGCTATTGGTACACAGCCAGTGGATGACACCATTGGCTGATAAATACCCCAAATCAACACTGAATGTAAGGTACTTAAATCCAGCTCTTCCACCAAAAAGTTCTGGTTCTTGAACTGGTTATACCCCAGACCAGTTGAACCACCTTGCCAGCGAGTCCACATTTCCACTTTAAATCTCTTGCTGTCACTTATCAATAATTTGATAATATATACAATATATAATAATTTAATTCAGGAATTAAAGCTCTAATGATGCTCTTTTTTGCCTCATGATTATCTCTCATCTTTTAAAAATCATCTGGCATTAAGCTATTAAGTTATGTGACCTTTATTGAGGTACTGTACGCTCGTTTCAACACTGGCAGGTGATAATAACAGCAATACTTTAATTAAAAGCATTGGAAAGCTCTACTGAAGGAACAAAACAGATCTGTTATCTGTAATAACATCTGTTAACAACAACAACAACAACCAAAAGCCAACATTACAGATTTGTTCTGTAATAACATCTGTTATTACAGAACAAATCTGTAATGTTGGCTTTTGGTTGTTTATTTATTTATTTTTTTACTGTGGTTAGTTTTACTTTCCTCCAGCAAAACTGGCAAAAAACTGAAAAAAACCTGCCTGAACAAACTTAACCAAGCACATCGCTGTACTGTTTTGTGATTTTTAAATCTTTATTATGAATAATGTGAATATTTGTAATCATGAATCTTTTGTCTCATACTCCATTGCAAGACAGTCTGTGTATGCTTTATTAGTGTTATTTCAAATACATTAAGGACCAAAACTCTTGTGCAATTGTTCTCGTCATGTTGCTGTTTTCTTGTTTAAAGTTAAGAAAAATAAACTGTTTTTAAAAAAAAAAAAAATCTACTCTGAATTCTGTCTAATTTATCAAAATAAAGATTCATGCTTGTTGTTTGGTGATTAATTTAGCAGTAAAACGTTAATTTTTTTGTTGTTGTAAAAACACAAATTTAAACCCATGAAGATTAAAATGTGTTTTTATTTGTGTATGTTGGTAGAATTTTAATCCAGATGTAGCAGATGCAATAATTTTATAACAGGAATGGCGTCAGTGACAATCATGACAACAGTTAGCATGTTTCTCAGGAGGCTTTTTGCACAGTTTGTTGTGCTGAAAAATTGTTTTAACTTATTTTTTTAGTGGAGATTTTTTTTTTTTTTTAATGTCACCTTAAATACACAACATCTGTTGCTACTGAGAACTTTCAGATTTATTTTGAAAAAAAAAGTATGAACTCTGCTCTTTATACCATTTTGAGCTAAATTGCATTTGTAATAAATACAGTAGTTGATCATAATTTTCTATCCTCTCCTCCTCGTGTCACATTAATTTTAAAGCTCCGTGTTTTGAACATTACAAAATTTAAAGTTACTGTGAATGTGTCTTTTCAGCCACAGAGTTTTACTTTTAACTGGAATTTATTTTCTTAAATTTTCAACAAACTTTAGATAAAAGTGCATCTGCTTGCATTTATACAGTATATGTCTTGATAATTTCCAAGAACAAAGTCCTGCAGTCAAATCTTTGTGTTCTTGGTATCCATGCCTACAATAATCTGAGTAATTTGTTTCTGTCAACTAATTGTCGTTTAGTTTATTTTCTATTCAAATCAGATAACGGTGAAAATTTATCGATCTGAAACCAAGCTATTTCTGTGATTATTTTTGAGAATAATTTTCCCAATCAAAAGCATAACCAATTTTAAAAATGGGATGACCGAAAAACTGAAGACTCATTAAAAATACATCAGTTTATCTGAAACATGTTTCAGAGCACAGTACATGTATTTGAGAATCTTTACAAAATATTTACATAGCATTATATATTTATTTATTCTTTGGGTACCAGAGAAAAGAAAAAAACTAAACCGAAGGAAGTAATCAGTGGGGAATAATTGACTATTGTTTTATCAAGTCATAACACATTAAACTGAAATGTTCCCAGTAAAAATCGTAGCAGAATTTGGATATTTATGAAGTATGACGTTCACTTGAAGCCTTGTGTGGCTCAGGTGGGCGTTTTTTTGTTGGTTTGATTCCAACACGGAGTTCAACATTTCTCAGCGGAGCGCCACACGGTACTATACTTAATCCGCTGACATTTTCATCACAGCTTTTAAACAAACCGTTGTCACGAATGTATATATAAATTTTTTTTTTTTTTCGCCATTTAAACCCAGTTCCTCTTCTAGTATTGAGATGAACCGTGACCAGGTGATTCTCAGAGACTCATAGCGGTCCTTGCCGCCCGTGTTCAGGTTCAGATTTTTGAACTCCCGGGTCTTTTCACTAGACCCTGCTCTTTGCGCATCACCGGCGCGTGAATGCTGCAGTCCCGCGCCTCGCAAAATCCCGGCACGCCTGCGTTCCCAATCATTCCAGATATGCCCATCGGACCGGGGAAGCCACCAGGCCCGCGGGCACCCTCCATGCCATTTTTGGGTTCTCCTGGGTGACCCGGAAAACCTGGGAGAGGTAATTATAACATTTATAAGATGGTACAATAATTATTATAAATCCTGGCCCCTTATTAAGGAGGAAACGGTATCAAATACAAGTGGAGAGCCTGGCAGAAAATGTCCCTCTGAATTAAGGTTACGTGAATTTTATACCCTAATTAGAGAAGCAAACAGAAGCTCACTAAAATCAAAGTTATGTTTTCATTATGAATCTTCTAAATGACTGACTGCGGGGAGAGGAACAGCGTCATACCTCTGAGTCCTTGTGGTCCGTCGGGTCCCGGCAGGCCTTTACCTGAATCTCCTGCAGTGCCTTTACGTCCCTTCTGACCTGTTAAGAAAAATAAAAAGATCGTGTAGGAAAGTTTGGGACTTACAGGAAATAAAAATCCATTCATATTAACAGATAGGAACAATAAGAATTCCCAAATGTAAGGTCATTTACGTGGAGACTTATTTTACAATTTTATACGTCATTATGAGTGAGGTTTGAAAAGATGATCTCACCTCTGTCACCCAGCGCTCCCTCCTGTCCATCCAGTCCTCTGTCGCCTTGAACACCTCTGGCTCCTTTTGTTCCTGCTTTTCCTGCTTTACCCTGATAGATGGAGGCAGAAATGATGGTAAATTATTCATGAAATTCAGCCTTTTTACACAAAGTTTCAGGATATGAAATCACAGAGCAACTTATGTTCAGATATCCTCATGATATGACAACAATGGCTTCAGAGTTCTCATGATCTTGTCTGAGATGCAGCGCAAGATGACATTGTTATATAAAGTTTGAGGAGAAATAGAGTACATTTCAAAAAGCAGAATTTCATTTATCTGTGGTATTATAACAAGCTTCATATTTTGCAAAATCTTACGGATAACTTACAACAGGGTCCCTCGAAGGTAAAATAGCTGAAAACTGACCTTTTATTGTTCTTTTTAAAAAAAAAAAACTTTGTTTGTTGTTAAAAATCTATTATCCGAACATCAGCAGAAATGAGTCTTTCTCTCCATCACTGCTGCGAACCAGGACTGGGACTTACACTTTTGCCTGGCGGCCCCGCTTGTCCTCGGGATCCTGGGGGCCCGATGAGTGTCCGGTTGTTGACGGGACAGCCCTGGGAGCACTTAGCTTGGATTGAGGAGGCATACTGGGAGATCTGGGCCATGACCACGCCTCTGCAGAGCTGCAGGACCTGCTCATCAGTCAGACCAGGACCCTGTAGGGCAAAAAAAAAAAAAAAGAAGAAAGAAAACTGATGTGATTTTTCTTCATTTTATGGTTGTAATCTTATCAAAGTACAAAGTTCATTTTAAAACTCCTTTGACAGAAAAAGGGTTTTAAAATTCCAACATGAACTGTGGTTTTGAAGGTCCGCACTCATGCAGATGTAACTCACAGATGGACCCAGCAGTCCTTTAGGTCCCGCTTTGCCTTCAACTCCCGGGTCACCGATGGCGCCACGCTGTCCTCTGGTCCCCGGGATGCCGGGCGGTCCACCGGGGCCCGGGACACCGTTACGACCTCCTGCGCCTTTCGGTCCACGCTGTCAAAGAAGATGGCCGAGAGGAAGAAGCAAAGAAGTAACGACATTGTCCCTTTTAGATTATAACTATTTATACTTTAAATAACATATAGTGTAACTGGTCCACACTTTGTACGTTCTGTTCTTACAATGTGTGAGAGCTGCTTTACATTTTGTATAGATCCATTAGAAACGTTTTTTTGACTTTGGTTTGGGAGATCTTGAGGCCTGACATCCCCCCACTTCAGCAGCTGTTCACTGCTAGTCGGACCTGATCTGTTATAAATAACTATGGCTTTGGTTTCAGTATTGGAAAATGGAAAAATGTTCAGGTGTTTGTATTATTTGCGCTGTATACTGTAATAAAAAAAAAAAAAAAAAAAAACCTCATAGATTTGAATACATGGGAATATGAGGCATGCATTATGGAAATCAGACCAAATTGTTTATTTTTGTGAGTATTTTGTCTTCAAAGTTGAAAGGTATTTTGCACCTTCTCTAAAGTTGTTTTGGACGTTTAGTTTGAATAACTTGAAGCTACAAAGAAGTGTGTAATAAGTGAGATGCCTACGTGTCTGTGTTATGCGTCATACATTCTGTATTATCGACGACTTTGTAAAGCCTGGCATCGAGCAGAGCCCGTGTTGTTTCGGGAAACTGTATTTCTATGACGTCGATGGAAAAAAAATTATTTAAACAAAGCAACAACCTGTCCTTTGTCTCCATGATCACCCACACTTCCCTGAAAGGTAAGCAGAAAGAGGAACAAACTCGTCAGAGAGTAAATCCCACAGGTGTAGGAAGAGGAAATGAAACGGAGACGTGGAACGACAGTTTCATCAACCTGATTGCAAACAGGTGAAATTACCTTTTGTCCTTCTCCTCCTTTAATGCCCTTCTTCCCTACAGCACCCTGATGGGGTGAAAAGAAAAACAACAAATGTGCGAACAAACAAGGAAGTTGCAGAGGTTTCATAAAAAAACAAAAACAATGGCAGCTGACTGACTTCTTGAAAAACAAGAAAGATGAGTTTAAAAAAAGATGTCAGCAGATGACGGGAAATACCCGTCTGTGCTATATTTAGGTCATGCACTGTTACGTTGGAGATGGCCTTCACGAGACCATGTCAGACATCATACACAACAACAGTAGAGCTGAAGTTTTAACTGCAGGATTATTATTATTTTTTTTAAATAAGCAACAATAGGATATTCGATTTTAATGAATCTGTTTAAAATTTAAATGGTTCCTGTCAGCATTAGATATGCTTATAGTTCGACACAAATCTAAAATGAATTCATGTTCATTTATGTAATTCAAAAAGTGGCTTTGATTCTCAGTCTGAATGTGTTCAATTAGAAAAAGATCAAATTTCTCTTTTTTTTTTTCTTTTTAATTTGGCAAGTTTTTATTCTTTTTTTTAATTAACCATCTACATGACTTCATGAAATACTTAAAGGGCCGAAGTGAGACGTTTAGTTGACCCTGGTTTTATATGTCATTGTGTGTCTGGCTGTTTGTGATAAACACACACGAGATCATAAACTACTAAAACTCTACTTCACTTAAATAAACTTCACTTTAGTTTTCTTTTAACTTGTCTTATTCCAACACTATTTCACAGTGTTTAAAAAAAAACCTCACCATTTCACCGTCGGGGCCCGTTTCACCTTTAGCCCCCTGGAGGAAAAATATGAGTTAAACACACAACCTCACAAGGTTTCATGGATTACAGGTTTCCAGGACAACAAATGTGATAGAACGACCAAATCAAAAAAAAAAAAAATCAACAAAAGTCAACAAATGAAAAATGAAAAATGACACGATTATAACAAACAGCTAAAAATCCGAAGTCAGAATTGTGGAAACCTAAGATATTCATGCATGCTATGTATGTATACACACTGTCTGGGCCTGGAGGCCCTTCGGGCCTAGTTTTCCTGGTATTCCAGTGTCTCCTTGCTCTCCTCCAGCTCCCTGTTGGACAAACCAACAGAAAAGTAGATAAGTTTACATTGTGTATATATCCTTGATTTGGTTTTGCCATTGTCATACAGGTATCTCTCCTTTCTTCTCTTTTTACAGACCAGTGGTATATAGGAACTGCATATAGTATGTTTAACCCAAAATAAAGTGCAACACATGGTTTATGTACATGTATTGCGATAATATTGGCGTAACAATGGATATTAAATTGTAAATATGACCACAATAAATACACAATAAAATTGCATTTATAGGTGAAAACAAATGGGAAAATTATGACAACACAAACAATATTAAGTTCCCTCGGATAAAACTTAGTAAAGACAGATACTGTGAAAGTTCGAAAAGAATTATGAGGAAATAGAAGACCTCAGACGCCCTAAGGGAAAACCCTTCTTAAATGTCAACTTTGATGGAACTGATGATTAAACAGTGTGAATATGACACATATTATGATGAGATATGACTTGAGAAAGTAAAACGCAGTCATAAGACCGTTTGCGGTATCATTCACATCACTGCAGCAGCGATGTTTTGAACCAGTTTAAGACACGAGTGTGAGAGAAAATTCTGCCTTCTGGATAAATGTCTTGTGGAGTACCACAAGGTTCTGTATGAGGCCCAGTTAAAAGCTCTTTATGGTTCCTGCAGATATAGTAAACACATTTAGTTTGTACCTCCTGCCAAAACCTTAAAAAAAAAAATGCTGCCATGAGGGTGTAAAATCTTGAGCGGCAAAACACTGAGCGAGAATAAAAAGGATGTCTTAATATTTGGCCAAACTTCAATTCATTGTGTGAATATTATGAGTCTGGACATGACGTCACTGTGTTTTTAATAAACTTATTTAATAGTCCTCTGTTCCACTTTCATGTTCTCCTTATTAAGGTCGCAGAGACTTGACTGATCACATAAATGTCAAAATAACCTGGCAGAACTGAACTCTGGGGAAGTTTCTGAAGTTATTCGGTAGAACTGGTGATTTGACACTATTTTAGTTACAGTTATAAACACGACTGACTTCCTGAGAAATAAATCTACAAAACTTCCATGCTATTTTACTTCCACACAAATATTTTCTGTCAGCAGAATCTTCCTTGTTGGAATCTCCTTTGTTATTGGCTGATCAGCTGCGCAGTGTTATCAGATACAATAGATGAATATTAAAAAAAAAAACATTGTGCAGGTGTCAGTTTCTTTGGGTGCGTTATATCATTCGCATTATATCTGGTGACTGGGCCTCTTACCTGCTCATCACATTCTCAGTTGTATGGTATTTTCTTTTTGTTTTACACATCTTTTCAGTATTTGCATGCTTTTGGTTATAGTTTTGTATTGTTTGATGTGAGAGCGTGGAGCACAGGAGCTGGTGAGGGCCCTTTCCCCGAGTCTGTTTCCCCCCCCTTTTACTGCCTACAGCTGTGGCCTAGTCAACTAAACTAAATGTTTTTATTTCATTGTTTTCTTTTTGTATTTCTTGAATAAAATGCTGCCATATAAATAAAATCCTGATGGATCCTGACTGTACTGAAAATAAAAAAACGGAACAGTCTTTCTTTATTTGTTGTTGACATCAGAGTGAAACATGACCTCTCGTCTGGACAGGGTCAGATTGTTTCCAAGAGAAACTTCGCTGCCTTTCACTTCCCCTTGTAAATCCACGAGAAATAAACTGACATTATAAAGAGACACATGGCAAATGTCACAAATTCCCTGACCTTGTAAATACCAAAGATTTGATTTAGTTTGCAGACTTTTTTCTACATTAAATTGTGGGACTTCCCGGACATCGATAAATGAAAGAGATTAATCAAATGCGAGGCAGTCGAGGTCACAATGCCTAGACATTAACTGGCAAGTATGAGCCAAACTCCAAAACATGTTTGTAATGCAGGTTTTCTGTTATCTCACTTCCTGGTCGCCTCCAAGGAAGATAACCCTGGTGGATGATTTATTTATTTATTTTCAAAGACAACTTTGAATATGCGTCCAGAAAGAACCCAAAATGTTGAATATGAATATGTAACTAGTTTACCGATTAATGGGTTTAAATGACATTCAGGGGACAGTTGATTTATTTCCTATGATTACATCAATAGTGTATGTGGATATTTGAAGTGATTCATTATATTTTGTATATATTGGTGATGATTAATTGGATAAATTGATAAACAACGTAACAGAAGGAAACAGAGAAGGCTCTGGGTGCCGCTCACTCACCACAGCGCCAACTCTGCCCCGACGTCCTCCGACACCACGATCCCCTTTATTGCCCTGCAGGAGAAGAACAGGGTTCAATCTGAGTTCATAATGGCGTACTTTTCATTTCTGAACACGTCCTGCATTAACTCACCTTGCTGCAGCGTGTCACATCATTTTGTAAACAGTGGGTCTGGGTGTTTTGGTGGGCACCACATGCTGCCAGTGTGCTGCGGTTTAGGCTACCATATCAAAACAATTGCATCACTTCCCGTGTGATGATTTACTTTGAAACACTACAGCATGTTGTATGGACAACAATAGGGAGAGGGTGAGGTCTTATCAGGGTGTTTCTAGACAAATATAAGTGACTCGTACACTTTTCCCGGTTGAATCATCACTACAAACAATGAGACAATGAGAAAAAGATAAGCCCTTTGGATAAATTCATCATTTTAGGTAGGTAGGTAGGTATTTACCTTATTAATCCCCGAGGGGAAATTTTTTCAAAATACAATTTTTTCAATAAAATGTCAATTTAGGTTTCGGTTTCTGGATCAGTTCGGCAGAAAATACTGCTGTATTTTGTTCCCACTTGCAGCAATGACACATTTTGAACATGCAACTCTGTTAACTTCATTGAAATAGCCACTGAGGCTCATGGGTATTGCAGTAGTCAGTGGCAATTTTCCAGTGCAGAAAAGAATTATATTTTAGACACAATAATTGAATATTTAGAAATGATGGCTTTAATGTAACTACATAATATTGATAAATAGTCTCAAAGGCTTGTTTTTTCTTCCTGTGAAGGGCTCCTTGCACAGTTGAAATATGGTATCAATCAAATATGTAAAATGCACGTCTACTTTAAAACAGCCCAAGATGCACTGTAGTGTTTCCGCGTAATAATGCGCCTTTATTTTTCTAGGAAGTGACACATCCTCAATAGGACAGAAATGTGTCAAAGGAGGGGAGCGACAGAAGACAAGAGGAGCGAGGGTGAGTAGCCATAACGGATCTAATACCTTCTTTATGTACACAAGATAAATTCATCAATTTATAACCTGAACTACAAACATATATTGACTAAAACGTCACTGTCAATAGTTCTACATATTAGAAAAAAATATTTGTATTATTCCTGAAGTAACATGTCACAAAACAGGAGAAAAATGTATCTCGGGTATTTCATTGCTTTCAGTTTTACAATCCAAAAGGTCTTGTGTTGAAGTTTTATGCAGTTTAACTAATGAGCAACTGCAACACCAGGATTTATAGTGTTTGCATATAATGTGATGCCTCACCCTATTTAACCTTCATCATGCAGATTACATTTGGTATGTCCTGCAGCTGTCTTTTAGTCTGAGATTTGTTGGCCCTATATAGAAGCGACCAAAGGGGCATTCCCATATGACACTTGTGGTAGTGTTGCTATCTTCCCCCTCCCACACGAACAAAAACCCCAGCGAACATGAGAACATCTCCCACAACAAAGTCTTCACTGTCATGATTCTTGTTTGGTGGTGGCAGGGAAACTGTATCTAAGCTATGAAAAACAAAACTGAACTACAACAGCGAGCATCAATAAAGTGCTCTATCTTATCTGCTTGTCTATTGTTACCTTGGCACCAAACGATCCAGGCTCTCCGATCACCCCCGGGACTCCTAGAGGACCCTGAGGAGGCAAATAGAAGGTATAAAGGGAAGTTTGCAGATCCAGGGTAAAAACAGATGACTGGACAGTTTGTAAAGATTTGTTTCTCTAAATTGAATGCGCTCACATCTTCTCCGGGGTCACCGTCACTGCCTGAAAAGCCTTCATTACCTTTAGTGCCCTGAAAGGAAGAGAGGAAGAAAGAAGAATATGATGAAAGGTTTAAAGCACAACAGGCTGAGCTCTCTACATCCACTGGATGCTGTGAAAGTTATGTATGTTGATAAAGTACCTTTGGTTTGTAAATGTTTACTTTGTGCTGTAATACCTTCTGCAGAACATCCTATGGAGAATATTTATTGCGCAAACAATTACTGCAAAGTTTCAAGATCCCCCATTTATGGCGGAGATTTGTTGCATTTGCATTAATTACTGCGATCACAAGATTTCCTGGAGGGACTGATATGACTGAAAATGCATGTTTTAAAGCCCAGATCCTGACTCCTGTGATGTTGGCGCCTCATCCATCCCCTCCCCACATGTGAAACACTGATTCCAGTGTGGCTTTTTACTTTTTAGGTGATTTCTTGCCTGACAACGACACGACTCTGATTTTGGCGGATTACTTGTGTTGCATGTTGCAGATCTTCCTGAACTGTGTGAACATTTAGTTTGATGTCATGATAATAAGATAACAGATGAAGTTACCAGTAGTGTTAAGCCTGTTGGTTTTTAAGTAGGAGATAAGTTCTGCTTACGGTTGATTTCAGTGCCGCCATCAGATGTTGGCCTGATATGGGATTTGGATTCTGAAATGTGATTCACTGGACTTTTTTTTAGCCTCAAACTTGGCTGTGCTTTGACCTCACCAGCAAATTTAATCTTATATTGAGTATATTTGATATTATGAGAAAGAGAACTTTACATTACTGATAACTAGAAAAGCTTAAATATAATACACTTAAGTTTAAGGCTAATTTCCAATGTACTAACAAACAAAACAAAACAGTACAATAAAACAACTCCAATTCAAACATCTTTCAAATAAATCATTGAAAATTACAATGAAAATTATTACTTATATCCAGGCTGGTAAGGTCACAGTTCCCAAAAGCTATAATTGGATCTTCTTTTAAATTGTTTTCGTTGTAAGTAGGACAAAAACTTATTTACCTTGCTTGAATAAAACCCTTAAAAAAACAAGCGTTCAAGTTGATGGTATTAAATCCTGTCAATCAAAAGTCAAGCGTAAATTCACAGGACATGACTTTCCTGTAACCCCCTGAAAGTAGTCTTTGAGATATTTATAAATATTATGTTTTTCAATCTCAAGGACGCATCCTCAGTAGGATGGAGTACTTCTGAGTCCTTCAGGGACTTGTTATCAGTCAGAAAACACGAAATGGAACAACCTAGCGAGTGGGAGTTCTTCTTCTTCTTCGATTAAACAGGTAATTGCAAACAGGCGGAGCATTTTCGCCTCGATATCGCGGTAGATATTATGATTTGTTGCTGGCACTGGATGAAATGTCAATGTGTCAATGAAATGTTAATGCTTCAGCCTTTAAATGGCTTTCGTTTGTCCAACCCAGAGGTGCATCACCTGTGGTGACGACCCCCTGTCAGTAGAGCATCATATCTGTTTATCATACTTCATTATCACTCTGGTAACAGCGTGGACCAGTTGAACAGGTGACCGGAGTAACGTGTTCGTAATAAAATTTACAGAAAACGTATGCAAAATAGTGCAGGTTTACATCTCCTCTACTCACTTTTACTTTTATTTACTTGCATGAGGAAAAACAAATTCGTGTCCACTTTACGAGCACTGCACCTACAGTATACATTTAGAATAATAACATAAACGTGTAAAGATATTTGGTAAAAGTTCTTGCGAACAAGTTTGAAAAAGTCCAGTGACTGTATTTCTCTTTATGCCTCAAAGACTTCAAAGCAACAGGTATGCTTTGAGAATCCATGTGGTTTAGTCTGCCAGATGACATGTCATAAGCACCGTCGAGACTGTATGGTGCCATGAATGAATCAACATGGGGATTATAATTTAGGTGAGCATTCTTTCAGTTTCTCCCACTTCAATGGAAATGATCTGACTGTGGCAGTGAAGAAAGAAAAAGTAAAACTATGAAAACGAAACCTTGCAGAAATTTGGGTATTTGTGCCCATTTGAATTGAAAGTGTCAGTGAAAAATAATTTCAAAAGTTTAAACATCTACAAGAGGCAGACATGAAAGGCAGAAAATTCTTGTCCTCATTCTAAACTCATTCTTTCCTCCTGGGGAAAACTATTTAACAGAGTTTGCACCTGCACTGAGTCACTGACTGACTCAGAAAAAAACCCAAATTCCTGTTTGTAAACATCACATTGAGTCATATGGTGCAGAAAGTCAGATGAAGTCAGAAGAGATGAAGTCAGATAGATAGATAGATAGATAGATAGATAGATAGATAGATAGATAGATAGATAGATAGATAGATAGATAGATAGATAGATAGATAGATAGATAGATAGATAGATAGATAGACAGACAGACAGACAGACAGACACTTTATTAATCCCCAAGGGGAAATTTTTAATGAACGTTGTCCTTGTGACTCTGTTTCATGATCATCTGATATAAAAAGCTTGTTTTGTTGGGATCGTACATTTTTGACCTTATACAAAACAAATATTGTCATGTAGTTTTTTATGATGTCAACAGTGAACAAAATGACTACTACTGGATGGTAATATCCAGACATAGATGATTTTGCTAGAAAGAAGATAAATAACTGAAAGTAGCGTTAGCGCCACCTGAAGGCTGCAATGTTCATATACATTTATGTATGTGGTCTGTAGGTTACAAGTATGTCACCAAACAGATTTAATTTTCCTGATTTACTGGACACATTTGTGGATACCTAAATAGGAAAAAAGTATCCAGTAATCCACAGAGAAATATTTGTTTGACTTCTTAAATTGATGAAATCGTGACTCCAGGCTGTTATACCCTTGCTAAGTCTAAAGTTGACTGTTGGTGGTGCCAGAGGGAAGATTATAAAACAACCAAAATGGGACAAAATTCATCCTCATGGGATTATAAAAGTTTTGTGGAATGATGCAGATGATTTCAGTATTAGACAAGGAGATTACCAAAACTGTGATTCATCCTCTGGAGAATTTTCCCAAAGTTTCCCCCCTAATACCGCTCCTTATATGACTATGAGGGTCATCATTGGGAAACTAAAACAACCCACTGAAAGAACTTTATCACATACATCCACACACCAAGGTATGTAAATTAGGAATAATTTTGCAGAAACATCAGTAAACAGTAAAATGAAAATGCAGGCGTTTGAATCAAGTGTGTCTTTGGTACCTTTGGTCCACTTGCTCCGATGCCCCCTGGCTGTCCTGGATAACCCTGAGGAGGACAAACAGAAAATATTTGTCTCAGATTATCATAAAAAGATCTTTGTACAATGAAGAACAAATTATTTCAGTGTTGTTGTTTGTTATGTGAAAAGTTTTTGTGTTTTCTGAAATGTTTTTGTGTTCTGTGAAAGTTTTTGTGTTTGACCCTCAGGGCCACCGTAGAGTCAAAGATATAATGCCATTGCGATCTCAGCATCAAAGTTGAGAAAGTCCGACATGAAATAAATCAAAGTTATAGCTCTGCTGGTGAGCTTACAGACTGCAGCCTTTTTCATCAGCATCTTACCGGTTAATTTGATTTTAATAATGTTTTAAAATTATAAGTCATGTTAGCATCCAAACTGTCAGATGATTTTACATGTCCAGATAGAAAAGAGTATGGAAGATCAAAATTCAAATCAAATGTGAAAGCTCCTTCACAGAGTAAAAGCTCGGGGATTGAGATGATCTAAGTGACCGTGATGACTCTTACAGTGTAGCCTCCCTCGCCGACATCACCGGGAAACCCAGGTCCTCCTGTCTGACCCTGTGGGAATGAAAACAACACAGTTGAGAGACCAACTTAGCTGTAACACCCATCGACCTCTGCTGGTCAGAAATGATGTAACAGCAAAACCATATACAGTGGGTACGGAAAGTATTCAGACCCCTTTAAATTTTTCACTCTTTGTTTCATTGCAGCCATTTGCTAAAATCAAAAAAGTTCATTTTATTTCTCATTAATGTACACTCAGCACCCCATCTTGACAGAAAAAAACAGAAATGTAGAAATTTGTGCAAATTTATTAAAAAAGAAAAACTGAAATATCACATGGTCATAAGTATTCAGACCCTTTGCTGTGACACTCATTTAACTCACATGCTGTCCATTTCTTCTGATCCTCCTTGAGATGGTTCTACTCCTTCATTGGAGTCCAGCTGTGTTTAATTAAACTGATTGGACTTGATTAGGAAAGGCACACACCTGTCTATATAAGACCTTACAGCTCACAGTGCATGTCAGAGCAAATGAGAATCATGAGGTCGAAGGAACTGTCCAAGGAGCTCAGAGACAGAATTGTGGCAAGGCACAGATCTGGCCAAGGTTACAAAATAATTTCTGAGTGCTGAGTGTACATTAATGAGAAATAAAATGAACTTTTTTGATTTTAGCAAATGGCTGCAATGAAACAAAGAGTGAAAAATTTAAAGGGGTCTGAATACTTTCCGTACCCACTGTAATTATGCTTCATTCAGCTGTACTTCAGAGGAAACAATAATTTTCTCTTTTACAGGTGTTTCAGTTTAGTTTCTGTACCTTCAGTCCGTCCTGACCCTGAGGACCCTCTTTGCCTTTGTCACCGATAGAACCCTGAAAAAAAAAAAGCAAAAACTAATCATTAAAAAAATTTAACTAAAGAGGGAAGTCAATGTAAATATATTAGAAACCCGACAGATTAAAAGCACTAAGTGTTGCAAGACTTGTAGAAATGTATACAAAGGTAAACGTGTTTTAATGACAGTGATGGTGCATTTAAGCGTGTTACACCTTTACCTTGATACCTTCACCTCCTTTTAGTCCTGGAGATCCAGCGTCACCACTCGGGCCCTTTTAATAAAAAATAAAAATAAAAAACAACAACAATATTAAACAAATTGACAACAGAGATAATATTAATGTTATGATGAAAAAAGGCTGGAAGCAAAAATACTAGAACTGGCCAACATGAAATAAAAAGGAAATATTTTAGAAGTTAATAACATAAATGTGAGTTATATACAAATGCACATTTTACGCTATTTAAATTATTATGCTATATATTATATTATATTTCCATTTGAAATGTAATACACAAACATTTACACGCAATAGAAATAATGGGTTGTGCTGGTGATCCTGAGAAAAAGTCAATTTAAAGCCCCGAAGTAAATCGACATAGAATTCAAAAATGTGATTATGAAAAGATCTTAAACAAATCTATAATTGCAGTTTAATCCTAATTTGGGGTTCACGTTGTTTAACTGTTACAGCAGCTGCTGGCTGGTTAACCCCCTAATTTCACCTCCAGCGTATTTTACGGTGTCGCTGCACCATTTGTTTGTTGATAATAAGATAGAGGTGCCAACGTAGCAAGTAATTGCCAGAACGTTAGGGGATTTCTACACTGGAACAATATGTCAACCTACAGCTGTTAGACTCCCGCAACCTCCTTTCAGGGCAGCAGGTGGTTTCCAACAGTTGTTGCTCTGTCCTTCACCTGCCAGTAGTTATTTATTCAATGAGAAACATTGAGAATTTTGGACATTTTGTGAACACAGAAGCTGAGAAGCCAAGCGCTAGCGTGATTTTATATCTTCTTTCCACGAGAAGTCTGCTTAAACAACTTTCGAACGTTTTTTTTATTATTATTATTACATTTTATTAAACTAATGCATTACATCAGGGTTTGCAAATATAATTATTACGACTCTACTCAGCCTTGGTAACTAACACCTGGTTTCATTTTTTATTCTCAAAAAACAGTTTGTTCTGAATCGGTTTCCCGAGAAGTTGTATTCAGGATTCAGATGGTGCCGTGTATTGACAATCAAACGCTCTATTATGAAAATAACAATGAGATTTTCAAAGTGGTCAGAGGCACAATTCACAGCTACATTATTAACACTTTAAACTCAAATCTACCACTGCATTTTCTCTCTAATGCACTCTTAGTTTCATTCATTTAACTTCAAAGAGCAATAAGAGCCATTATCTTTAGTTTTTGTGCAAAAGGAAGCTCTTTCTCCCGCCTCCATGTACACTAAAAAATGTGTCTTATAACAAGAACATTTTGGTCAAACTCCAGAGCTTCAGTTCTCAGTATAGATCTTCAACACAATAAGAGATGTTGGCTTTTCAATGGATTCACTTTATGAAATGAAACAGGTGCCCGAATAGTTTTCTGCTAACTCAGCAATATTAAAGATACATTTCAGTGCAGATGTTAAACTTTCCACTACAGGGCGGCTGAGAGGTCGCTGTGTTTCCTTACAGTCTCACCGGGAGCTCCGACTCCCCCGCGGGGTCCCTCCATACCGATGTCACCCTGTCGACAGGTAGAGACGCCACATTTGTTAAAACAAAAATGGTCACTGGAGACGCTCACAATGCTGGAAAACTGACGGGTTAAACAGATGAAGAGGAAAATAATGCAATATCTAAACATAGATCTAATTCACTGTAATCGGTGGAAGGGAAAGACATTGCTGACTGTGGTCACTGAGAGCAGTTCACCAAGCAGGCAGGTAAAGACGAGTCCAACAGGTCAACACAGCGAACATTAGATAGAAGCCGTTTTTGTGGTTGTAAAAGGAAAATAAAATTGCATATTAGGCTTAAAACAAGCGAGTCTGTATTTTGAGACACTCTAATAGCGCCCGTTGGTGTGTTAGTTCATTTATTAGTGTGTGTCAGTGTGTTTACCTTCAGACCCAGCTCTCCAGGCTCGCCCAGGAATCCTTGAAGTCCAGTTTCCCCCTGGCACATTCAATGAATAAGTTATTTAGTTTACTCGGGTTTTAGAGGTCCTCATAGATACAGTTAGTGCTTTATTAACCTTATCAGTATATTTTTAATAATTGAAACTTAAATTTTTACAAACAGTAATATACTGTGTTTTCACGAGTGAAATGTTTTTGACTCTGCACTTATACTTTTTAAAATTAAAACACATGTAAGCACTGCCAATGATCGTCACTGTGGTCTGGACTGGTTCACTCACCATCCCTCCAGAGAAACCAGAAGCTCCTTCTTCTCCTTCAAGTCCAACACTTCCCTGCAAGAGGAGGTCAAAGGTCAAAACTAAAGATAACCAAAACAAAAATCTGTCAACTTGATACGCAGCAAGCAACAATATCTGAACAATACAGTAAAATATTGAATATTTAATAATAAAAAAAATGCAAATAAATTATATAAACTCAATCCATCTTAAACTAGTTATTGTTGGGTCCATTTCAAACCTGGAAAATAATACTAAAACTACACAAAAACACTTTTATCATTCTATTATTTTGTTATTTTCAGACCGAAGTCTGTTTGTAATTTATTATTGTTTACGAAATTCCTGATTTTCTTTTATGTGCCTCTTCCTTTTACTTTCACTTCTTTGATTTGTTTTTGTGGGTTTTTGTTTTTTTTATGCATTTGTGGTTTCATTTTCACTTCAGTTTTGTTTTTAGTTCTACTTTTAGTTTCATTTTAATGTTTACTTTAACAATATTGTTATGTTTACTATAACAATATTGTTATAGTAAATATAAACTGCCACGACACTTGCACAGTGTCCTGGAAGTTACATTTATCAGCATCACCTTGAATGCCCGAGAGTGTGAAGCGTTAGTTATGCATTGACATAATTTACTCACCACTGGTCCGGGGTCTCCCTGTCTTCCCTGAACGCCTTTGGTTCCTCCATAACCCTAAAACAAAACACACACACATACAATCAGTTTTACACGCAGCTGCTGTTACTTCATTTTTCTCGTTATAAATAAACATGTAGTAACATTGTTTTAGACTCTCACCTCTCTGCCTTGAGTTCCTGGCTCGCCGGTTTTACCCTGCAGGCCTCTGGATCCCTGACAGGGAGAGAAAAATAATCCGGTCAGGGAAAAGATGAACTGCAAATCAATAGAAACCTGTAGTATTTATTAGTCAAGTCCTGGAGTTTACATACAGACAACCTATTCCTGCGTTTGTGCAAACTGTGGAGTCAAAATGTGTATTTTTTTTTTTACATGAGCTTTAGACTCAAACCTCCTCAGATACAAGCAGATGAAGATCTGCAATAACCTCATTTGATGTTGAGAAACATGACAAATAATCTGAAATACATTAATATGCTTAATGCGCACACGTTGGCAACAGTCCATGAGGGTTATTTAAGTGATGTTTATTCCTTATATGAATTGCAAAGAATCTCTTATATGTCGTTTTGTTTACCAGAGTTGTTTAATAGGCGTCATCCACGAGGCTTCATCTATCTCTATTTCAGGATGAAGGGGATGTTCAGTCATTAACAATAAACAAAGCTCTCCGATATACAAGTTTTGTTGGTGACTTACAATTTTCCCAGATGTTACCGATAAGGATGCTCTCTGTCAGATGGCTGATAAATACTTTTTTCTAAATCAACTTCTTTATTTCTATGATAAGTAATATTCTCTCATTTTTTTTCAAAGCAGAATGTCCTTCATGTCCTTTTTAAAGACTGTCAGTGAGACAACAGCTCAATAAAATGACAGTGATGTGACGTAATGAGTTGGTACCTTCGGTCCTGCGAATCCAGCGAACCCGGGCTCACCGGGTTCACAGTCGCACTCTGTCGGCCGCTCCTCCCCGAGCCCTGCATCGCTGCCCGACTCATCCGAGGTGTCATACGGCACCTGACAACACAATATTATCACTTATTATTAAACCATGGCAAACATAAAAATGCCTGCTGAGAGCCTGATTTTTTTAAAATTCACCCAGTTTTGTTCGAAATATAAAATGTTTCTAAAAGCAGATATGGTGGTTTTTGTAGATGTTACATTTTCATTTTTCCTCACGTTTGTTTTTTTGTTTTTTTTTAGGAAGAAATAGAAATAAAGTGTCTGTAATCTCTTGACAACTGGGAATTTATGTGTGCTGAGACTGACTTAGACTCAACTGAAACTGAATTATGTCAGAGATGCTTTAATGGCAGTAAAGACGAAAAGTCCCCCGGCTGTCCCACCTGCATGGTCTCGGTGTCCTCCTTGGCGTAGTGGGACTCGGTGGTGGTGGCGTAGGGGAAGTCGTCCTCGGTGATCATGGTGACCCGGGTGGGGGCGAGGCCGTAAGGGTCGTAGTCGCCCTCCTCGAGGATCTGGTCCTCGTCGTAGCTGTGAGTGGGCTCAGGTGGATACCCTGAGGAAATATTATTTCGACTTTCTGGTAGAGTTCACAGTTGATTGGACGAAAACAACAACAACAACAACAACAACAACAACAAACACAAGCTAACCAGGAAAGAACAAACAGTGATGGACACAGATCTCACCTGGTCGAGGAGAGGCTAAGTTATCACGGTTGTCGACAGCGGACGTCTCATCATAGGTGTGTTCCTCACCTGAACAGATGTACATGTGCAGAGAGAGAGCATGTGAGATGTGATTTCATGGGCAGCAACATGTGTAAGTGGCTCGTTGGTCTAGGGGTATGATTCTCGCTTCGGGTGCGAGAGGTCCCGGGTTCAAATCCCGGACGAGCCCTTGCTTTGAGTGCTTGAAAATGCTTTCTATGCCAAAACATTTCTAAAGTCTGATACTGGAGGTTATCTGAGCGTGAATGACATTGAATTGGTTCCTCTGGACTCAAAGTTTGGCGAGAGAAACATAATAAATTATTTACCGGATCAGTGATTTGTATACACAGATTTTTGTTTAGATAATCAATGGATTTAAGGATGACAAATAAGGAACTATAAAGTTACAATGCTGACTTTCTGGTAAATGCTGCAATCTTCACCTGGCACATTGTGATGGAGATTTATCTTTTTTTTTTGGTTTCTCGATTAAAAAAAAAAAAAGAACAAGAATTCGAAGTTGTTAGTTGTATTCCTGGCTTTATTCATAGATTCATTTCTAAAGAGAAATTAATAGAATTAATAATTCAGAATCATCTTTTTTCTTTCTCGTTGTGTGAAGCAGGAATAAACAGATATTTTATCAGCTGAGACAAATAAATGCCACTAATTGAATTAATAGTTTAATTAATTAAACTGTTTAACAATTGTATTAATAGTTAACAGGAACAATCAGTTACGTTCAACTTGAGGCAGCTCTGACCTGAGTGGTATCCAGAATATTCGTCCTGGCAGAGTGAAGAGACGACACACAGCATGAACACAAGCAGCCCTGAGAGGAGCGACGCCTGTCGGGGAAAACACATTCACACAATTCATTTAATATCATTTAATATCATACTACCACTCAACACAATCTTTACAGAGACAGTGTGAAAGCAGCTTGTAGTTTTTGGTACATAAGAACCAGTATCCTAACGGGTCGGTTATGTCGCTGACGGGTGGGGAGGAACCTGCCAATAAGCAATTCCTCTGAAAGAACCGAAGAATATTGATCACTGACTTGATTCAGTAAACAGTAGATAAAATAGCAAGATGAGAGAATTGAATGAATTTGACTTCAAAGGTTTAATGCGGAGACGTGGCATGTTTTATGTTGTCGATTTGTCCTGAAAGAGGCGGAGAAACAGAATGAAGCCGTTTTAACCTGAGACATAAAACTACACAGAGAAACCACAAACAACAACAACAACAACAACAAAATGAATAGGAACTGGATTATAAACTTCAAACGTTTGATACAAAGAAATGAATCTTCCGATTTTTTCTGAAAATTCAAAGCATCTTAAAATTTCCCACTCTGGGCACAGATGAAAATGCATTTGACTTTTTTTTTTCTCCATAAGGTTAAAAACTACTACAAAGGACACAGTAAAAAGTAACTAAACTGATGCAATCAACAGTAACTAAACACTTGTAAACCAAATTCAAGTTATAAACTAAGCAGATCACGTGTTTTGTACATTTTCAATACATTTGTGGGAGATTAAACAACCTTTTTAATTCAAAGACAGAAACAAATCTACAGTATTTCTGAGCTTGGTGAATGTAGTCTCAGTAGTGTCTGGTGTAATGAGAAAGCAAAGATTCAGCATAAATTGATTAGATCTTGCGTTTTCAGCTCGGCTCAGTTGATCACTGTCAAATGAACATTTTTACATCCCAAAAAATAAGACACAACGGCGCTCAACACTTCCTGCACTTCCACAGAGTGAACTGGCCGGCTGAGTTATCCTGCAGCGCTCAAAGGCATCTGCCTGTTCGCTGATAGGAACTAAGAGTCACCGCATCGACTTGACCACGCAACTGGGTTGTCAGCTCCTCCGTGAACTTGCTCGGGGGCCGTGGGCTCCCTCTGCTTCTCCCGGCAGAGCTCCTTGTGAAGCTCCACTGGGTGGACGTTTCACAAGAGTTCTCCAGGAATCACTGATTGTATTCAATCTCTGAAAAGAAAATTAAGAGGCCCACCTATTTGTAAAACTCCTCTTTAAGGGATGTCTGGCCACAAATGATTCAACAGCCTGTTTGATGATGCTGTGACAGAGTTTGAACAGTTTCAGGTGTGTCGGGGTGGTCTGGCTGGGAGGAAGGCTTTAGCTTCTGGAACAACTTGTGGTTCTTTCTGTTTTCCCAAGACCGAACTGACGGTCTTGGTGGTGACCGTGGTGTCGTTATGCGTGAGCATGTTGGAGTGGAGCTGGCCAGCCACTGTCCTGCAGCTCAATTACTGCTCATCTCTTCAGGTTCTCCGTGAGGTCACTAATGTCATCAATAGTGCAGCCTGCTCCATCAAACTGCTCCTCAGATGGTACCAAAACAACATAAGCACCTTTTCTGATGGACCTTCTGACCTCGAAGCAGAGCTTCTGAAATCGAGGGGGGGAGGGGAGGATCGGAGGAGTGTCTAAAGTAGACTGCAACAAAAAGCAGATTTGTTTTCAGAGGTTTGCAGGACTCTTTGGTCTCCCTGCAGCTGCTGGGAGTCCAAAGAGTCGCTCAGATGAGACTCTGCTGGTATTTGGGTGAGAATCCAGCGGACTCTTTGTTTCTTTGTCGGGATGAAAACCGCTGAACTCTTCTCAGACTCATCCGACATTCCTGAAGCTTCACTGTAAGCCTGAACACCAAGCGAGGAAAAACCATGTGCACTTCAGCGGAGGAAGTTGCACAGTGGTCTTTGACATTTCAGATTGAGCTTTTAAGAAACTGTATTTTGGAAAATGTATGAAGGCCGCTTGTGAAAGAAAAACATATTTCAACTCTCGAAAATTCTCATGAATTGTCTACATTTCTGCCTCCCTGCTGTCGATCCCTGATGACTCTTCATTTTTGTGCAGCAGAGTAATTTTTTTTTACATAATCAACATTTAATTGGTAAAATCTTGATCTGACATGAAGAAACTTTTCACCGTCCAACAATTTAGCCACGTTTTGCTCATGATTTGTATGATGAGTAAATAAACACTAATTATATGTTAGTTTGGGAATAAATCCTAAAGATACAGTTGTAGTGGCAATGCTTGTTGATGTGAACCAATAATCCTGACCTCCAGGACCTCTGGGGCTCTGAGGTGAGACAATTTCTACATTTCATGAGATCCATTTCATATTTTACATGTTTTCTTGAATATTTGTGGTTTGTTGCAGAAAACACGTTAAATCTTTAAAATGCAAATGCAACCCCAATTGCCATTTGGCTCATTATTACAATATGCGGACATTTCCTGTACGATCAGACTTTGTTAAAGAGAAGACGGAAATTTGGGGACAATGAAATGAAGAGACATGAATAAAAATCCACTTTCCCATAATCCAGGGTACCAAACAAATGATCCTGAACTGTCCTCTCAGCAAAAATAACTTTCCTTAAGTATTTGAATAAATGGTTAGCACCCCAATAAATTCAAACACAAAAAGAGCTTAATATTTTTAGACAAATGTTTTTGGAGCGTTTCAGCTACATCCTATGACCTACAATGTTTTTTTTATTTTATAACAAAAGCAGGGCTTGGTGGGGAGTATAGATACAGTTGATTAATAAGCATGAGATTAATGGATTTTACAAGCTATGACACATCGCAAACGAGAAACGATACAAGCAACATCTTCCTTTTAAAGTGGAAATGAAGACCTGATATTTTTAGCTTTTAGTTTGCTATTTTGACACTTTGATGGCCTGCTTACATCCTGATAAGTGCTTCAAACACTGATCAACTGAACAGACTAAAGGCTGTAAAATGATCTCTGGCTTTAATTTTTTTTTTTTTTTTTTTTTTTTACCATGAGTATCTGCTAAACGTCCATCTACTGTTTTGCTTCTTTTTTTTTTTAACACAGCTAAACCCGCTCAGTTTGCTTTGATCTGCAGGGTATCATACCAATATTACCTGTAAATAACCCACGTTACCTTTGCTTCATCCAAATTCCCTTCAATTCCCTTTTTTCTCTACATCACCTGCCTGTTCCAGAAAAACAAAATCAATTCCCTTAAATCCAAGATAATCCAAATGAACTCAATTTAAACTCCGGGCCCCGCCGAGGGAGATAAAACGGGCCAGCCGGGCCCCCGGACCCCAAACTCAGGCCATCTCCTTTTACCTTGTTACTGGAGGCTCCCATGGTGCTGCAGAGCGAGTTCCCTCAGACCAGACCAGACCAGATCCTGCAAAGGATTCCCTCGGGATACAGATGAGGACAAAAAAAAACAAAACCCTGATTCAGCTTTTCCTGAGCACTTCACCTCACAACATTATCACTCCGGTGGTTCCCACCGTCTTCTCTGTCCTCTCCGGGATCCGTCAGGTTCCCAGGCACTGATGGGATCCTCTCCGTCTTTTTTTTCTTCTTCTCGTCCTCGATCTCCGCTTCTCAACAGGGTGAGAAATACCTGAGACAGGGTTCAGCATCAGCAGAGAAAAGACCAATACACAGAAAAAGAGAGCGACGCATGGATTTGAAGCAGACATTTCATGTTTCACCTCAAGCCTTCGTGACTGTTATGATACCACGTCTGCAGCTGTAAAGTAACTAGAAAGCACTCAAGAGTTGATTCCTCTGCCAAGACTGTAAAATTCACTGAATGCATCATTTCAACTTCTGAAATGTTTTATGAAGTTTGCATCTGGATCCAAATCTGCATCAAATCTAAAAGACGTGAATTTGTCTTGTTTTTTTTTGTCATTGACAACTGAATAAAATATTGGATCTCAATTTATATATATATATATATATATATATATATATATATATATATATATATATATATATATATATAAAAAGCTTTCTAAACAACCAGCACCAAAACTGAACTACTCAGCTCACTTCCAAACTGTTTTAAAAAGTTTCACTGAAAATGCGTTCCTGCTGTTCAGCCTTCTTTCTTCACTGAGCGACAAATTTCACATTTATATTCAAAAACATACAACACACAACACAAAAAACATTATGTTACAATTGTCTTGTTTGCTAAAACATAGAAGACATTCTGAACCACGGTGTTATATACAATCACATTCACAACACAAAATGGATTGCATAATTTGAAGTGAAAAGCTTTTAAACTGTAACAACTAATTTCAGTTCAATTTAAATGAATTGAGTCAAACTGTTTTAAATTTTAAGTTTATTGTGATGCTATTGTAACTAACCAAAACTATGAAAATCTGAAGATTTCAAATCTTCAACCTCAAAAGGAAACATATAAATGTTCAAAACAATCAAGATTCACTGTTGTAGATTTTATGATGTTCTATAGCTTTTAGTTGGCAGTTCCACAAATTTCAATAATAGTTTTGGGGTTTTATTTTTATGAACTGTCCAAACAGGACATGAGCAGACTCCAACGGACCGTCGGGACTGCAGAGAAAATCACCGTTGCCGACCTGCCCTCCATTCAGGACTTCTACACATCCAGAGTCGGGGAAACCATCGCACCCTGGACACCCCGTTTCCGCTCCTCCCCTCTAGGAGGCGCTACAGAGCGCCAACATACACATGTATATACCTGGCCAATAAAGCTGATTCTGATTCAGATGTGGCATTAAAATGATAAGATGAACATGTGACGTCGCGTATTTTTGTCAAACTGATCAGAGACCCACTTCCCATGGTTTTGCCAAAGACTGCGCTAATCTTGTATAAAGTCTCGCGCAGCAAAAATTTGCACCGAAACATGACCTTTGACCCCGTGGTGAAAGTGTGCCAGTTATGACACTCCTGTCCAACATTCCAAATTGATTTTAGTTTAAAAATTTTTTTTTTTATTTAAAATCCCTGAAAGCAAATCAGGTATTGTCAGACTTTGTCAGAATTCAAGGTTAGCAACCAATTAATCTGTAAAACCCCGAAATGAAGAAACAAACTGAAAATTATATTAAAAAAAAAAAAAAAAAAAAGGGGGTCAAAATGTTAATGCTTTTTGTTCCAAAAACTTTATTATAGCTATCTTCCCAAAATCTCAGTTTGTAAACTTAAAATGTTATGACACCTGTCATCTTTGGAGCAGTTAAGGTCACGATGAACGATGATCTCGTCCGAGATGTTGCCGACTCAGCCCTCTCACTTCTCCTTCACCCTCTCCTCCTTCTTCTTCTTCTTTTTCTTCCGGTCGTGGTGGTGGTGGTGGTCATCTGGGGAACGGGAATCCCTGGCGAGGATCCAAACACCCAAAATGATCTCCAACATCCACATACATTTTGAAAAACAGCACATCAGTGAATAAAATTCGACAAGCAATTGTTGCAATCTGGTTGTTTCTGTAACTGCTCTGTGATGTACGAGAAACATTTACATTTTTAACAATAACTTGTAACTTCTCATCAACAGTAAATTGCAGCTGTAAAAGATAAACTTAATACTCGGTCCTCTCCCACCTCTCCTTCTTTTTCTTCTTCTTCTTCTTGTTCTCGCCGTCGTCGCTTCGTTCACGGCTGCGATGGCGCTTGTTGTGAGAGTGGCGCGACTCGGAGGACGCCGACCGTCTTTCATCCAATCGACGCCTGACGGACCAAAAAAAAATAAAAATAAAACGAAAAACATCCGTCTTTAGCCCATCAACTCCTCTAATCCGGTGCTCATATCGTTCGTTGTGCCGAAATGTTTTAAATCAACAAAAGTAAATAAAAGTGCACCTGTGGGAGGAGTTTTCGGATCGAGCCGCCTCCTCCTCGTTCTCTTCGTCTCTCCACTGTCTGGAAAGCTCCTCTGAATGGACGTTGATCACCTCTCTGATCACCTGCAGATTGATCACAGTGATGCCACATTATTAACTTTGATCTAAAGATCTAAAGTTAAGTCAGTAAGTATATTTACTGAGGAGCCCACGCACCGGGATCAGCATCACATATTCAGCTACACATAAGAACACCAGTGCTTATTTGACCGCAAATTCCAATGAGCCAAGTTGAACGTTATTGAAATAAAGGAAATGATTCAAGTCAGCACAACAAATGATGTACCTCCGTGTAGGATTTCTTGGTGATGTGAACGTTCTTGGCTCGGTAGGACTGCCGCCGCCTCTTGTAGTCTCTCATCTCTGCCATCAGCTCCAGGTGAGTCTTCGGTTCATTTTGTTCTTCATCTGCACACAAACACGCACAATTTGCCAAAGGACTGTACCGAATCACCAGAATAAGAGCAACGGGGTTTTTTTTCGGGTTTTTTTCTATCAAAAAGCAAATCACAAACCATTTTTTATAAGTGAAACGAATGTACAAGTAACTAACACGGGAATTTTATTAGCAGAATTGTTCCTCTACTATCGAGTCGACTATAAAAAGTCAGTTTTTCATGTAACATTGATGTCATCGTTTGAGAGCGGTTCACCACATTGAGAGATTCTTACTCTTCTGGAGTTTGGACACCAAATCCACGTAGAGGTCGTCGTTGCTGGAGGACGCCGCTTCCCTCTGTTGGCTGACCACATGATCGTACAGAGCCAATCGGTCGGCGACAGTGAGGTCACACACGGCTCGCTTGTAGTTCTGAGGTACGTCGACAGGTTGGCCGGAGTACTGACCTGATGGAGGACCACAGATGTTTTACACACCGAGAAATGACTGAGGGAGAATATGTACACTAATGAGCATGTCACATTTCTCATTTATCTAAATAATTACACATCTAACAATTTCAGCAGAGCGTAATACAATTGTCTGCAAGCTCCACAACAAGGAAACTTCAAAAAGAGTATATTTTCACTCGAGTCTGCCTTATAAAGCTGCTCCTTAATTCAAACAAAATTAGATTTTAACTTCGTATTTAAAAATAAAAAAGGTTTAGTTTGTTGTTACACCATTTTATTTTGTGACAACCTAAACTGAAGCCGAGAAATGACCGACTCGGCACGCAAACAAAAACAATACAGTTAAAACTAAACAGGTAAATCACAATGAACAATAATAATTCATGAATAAAGTCATAGAAAACAACTGGCAGATTTGCTTCGTTTGTGTGCTGTGAATAATGACAAACGTGTTGTTGGATGCCATATTTCGAGACTACATGATTATTTGTTTGCGTCATTCGGTTGAGGTATTATTGGGTTGACGTCATGTCGTCTGAACCTGTCATAACCAAGCAAAGTGAATCAACACAGACATAGAAAGTAACTTAAAGTCAGCTCTATGATTTTACTCATGTGTCAGACACTATCTAGCAGGTCTGTCCCACAGAAGACAAAATGATCTAATAAAGATACTAAACAGATTTTTGTTATTTTGTGAATTAACTCATTTGTTTTTAAGTGAACACACTGCTGCTCGGTTTCTAAGCTTCTTTTCTAACTCAGCTGCTCCTCTTATCTGCAGCGGAATCCGTTTCCTCCTTCATGATCAGTATCAGTCTAATGAGGGGAAATCAGTGATCATGGCTTTAAACCGAAAGAGAAAATGACATTAATATTTTGTACAATCAATGTTAATCTACCTGACAAAATCTACCTGACAAATCTGAATGTGTGGACCGGACTTTCCCCAACACGTAATGGGAAAAGTGTGTGTGTGTGTGTGTGTGTGTGTGTGTGTGTGTGTGTGTGTGCGTGTGCGTGTGCGTGCGCGTGCGTGTTCGGACATGTGAGAATGCGAGAGCCCCGCAGCCCAGCCCTGTGGTTTGAAAGGATATCATGTTAAAGGATACTGCACGTAATCAGGCAAGCCTGAACCAGAGCAGCAGACCTGTCTAGAGCCCATCTCCTTTCTAATACTCACCCCTGTCGCTGCAAACAGAGCACACAACACACCGATTACACGCGTCAGCAGAAAAATGACATGAAAATAAAAGTGACAACCCCCAAATAAAAGAAATGCTTTTAAAATGTCAACGCTTCTCTTTCACCAAGATACATTTCTGAGGATAAAGGAGGTGGAAGCTACAAATTAGTGAGTGTAACGCACTAGTGACATCTAGTGGTGGTAACTGCGTCTGGAGTGTAAAACTTGAACCTCTAAATTGTGAAATTTATACTGTGCGCTTGGTTCAGTGTGATAAACAAGACCACACTGGTGAAAACAGTAATATTTTTTTTTTTTTTTAAAAACACGAGCCGACACCTTGCCAGAAGACTCCTTCCATCCTCATCAGCGGCGCAGCAGATCGCGCCTGCAGAATCACCTGGTGCTGAGTGGATTTGTCTGCAAGAAGTAAATGACATTAGAGCAACTGAAAAAAAAATCGACCAGTTGTTTCCCTGATAAGAACTTATGTGGCTTCAGACAGGCTTTTCCTTTTAACCACAAATCTCCACGAGCATTTCATCAGGCGCTCAAGATGGAGAACTTGTAAATAGAAATAAATATTTGGATGGTATTTTCAGTCGAATGGATACATTTCTCTAAAGATTTTTATTAAACAAAACCAAACACCTTCTTTTAGGAAAACCTCGAACAAAATCTAAAAGAAAAGAGAAAACATCTGACCTTGACCGGTTGAACTTTGGCTCTAATAAAGGACATAAAGGACGTGGTGATAAAACAGTAAAAGTTATCAATACTGACTCACCCATTATAAAGCTTCTGACACTGGTGTTCTCGTAACACACAGAAGGGTCGCACATCGCCGCCTGCAAAATAGTTATAAAACTTTACAGCTCTCTTAAAGATTACGTGTTCAAACACTGGAGTTCACGGTGTTTACAGGAGTAGGCTGTCGCATAATGGCGAAAAGCTTTTGCAGTTGGCGGTCTTGTTATTGTTTAGCCGTCATTCGCGCAGGTGTTACTGGCACAGCCGCAGCAATTCTACTGTAAACGTCTAATGTGCATTCATCTGAAATATTACTGCTTTGTCTTAAAATTCGACTGCAGCCACGTGTGCTACCTGCTCCTCAGCTGAGTAGCCCATCCTCTGGAGCCTGCAGGAGGCCTTGTGTTTCTCCATGCTCCTGACAGGGACTCTGTGGCTGGGGTCATAGGGACACTGCTCCATTGGTTCCTGAGAAAACACACACACACACACACACACACACACACACACACACACACAATAATCAGATGAGCATGAACTTCTTGGTTTCCTATAAGGAGGCACACACCTACAAAACATCTACCTTCAAGGTAATAATGCTCAATTTTAGTTGAAACTGTTTAAAAAAATAAATAAATAAACAAATGTCGACTGAACTTTGTGGTCATTTTAGAGGCTGAAGTTAAATTAAACCGCCACATTAATAAACCGCATCACAAAGATAACTATTGGATTTAACTAAGACCTCTCTAAAATGGGTCCAGATGGAAACTGAACAGTACAACTTTCAGTCCTAAATAATCTGTCCACTGAATGTATGTGTAGCGTGTGATATTTAAGTCTTTTGGAACTTCAACGCTTGACAAGAATTGCCTGGAAGACAATATGTGTGTTAGTCAACTTGTGCGATAAAGGTTTTATATTAACACACGAGTCCAACACATTTTTACATCAATGTGTACTTGAAACAACATTCCCATTTTTTTTTTTTGATCAAAAGAAATATTAGACCAAAATCTTTAGGTGGGGCTAAACCTTTGAGAATACACTGCAGCCATGCAAAAAAAAAAAAAAAAAAAAAAAAGTTTAAATGCACATTATTATGTACGATTAAAAATGATCATTAATTAGAAATGAGCAAAGCAGTCGGAAAAAACACGTTCAATAACTAAGTAAACATTATAACCTGCAAGCAGTAAGAAGTGAATTGCATAGAAGCATAAATTTAACCTTTAAGAAGTAGGAAAAAAAAAATGATGAGGTAATGTAGTAGAAATTTTTTTTTTTTAAGTTTTTTGATAATATAAATTATACTGTAATAAAATTCCAAAGTTAAATGAGTTTTCAGATCAAAGAGGAAGATTAGTGACGTCATTGTTTCGATAGCAACTGGACCTTTAATTTACTGGAACAATTGGATGTAATAATGATCGTTAGCTACGATAAAAAATAATAAAAACAAAACAAAAAAACAAGATAAGATAACGTTATTTGTATCGTCAGCCAAATAAACATGAGCTACGGTGACCTACCCGGTTGCAGCCTTTGTAGTCCGGCGACCATCCTAGCTTTTCAAATATGTCGTGTAGCTGTTTTTTGTAGTTTTCAGTACATTCTGTCAACTCCCGAAGACGGTCCAGTCGTTCCTGGAGAGTTTGTGACTGTAACGAATCCGACATTTTTGCTATTTTTTTTAATTTTTTTATCAGATCCAAATCACCGCGCTACTTCCTCGAAAACATCAGCGTTTCCTTTTCGCTGCAGGATGTCGCAATCTCCGCGGAGTGATGACGTCACTGAAGCGATGCATTCTGGTAGTTGCAGTCAACTATTATATTAGCGCATCAAAGTAAAAACAATCAAACAAGTCTTTATTTTATTTTTTTTATTATTCATCGCATTTGATAGTGGCTTTTTATTTTTTTTATTTTATTTTTTTTCTCAGAGACACACCAAAACAACAACAGATGTACGCGACATGTAGCCTATAAAATACAAACACATTTTGATAAATATGTGAATAATAGGTTTGTTTACAGTGCATCAAATGAAACCAGGACACGCTGAAAGTCAACGGAGGTTTTCATGTGGGGTACAATTGGTCATCTTGCAATACCTGAGGATCCAGCAGATCATCTGTATATAAGTCTTCCGTTCTGAGAAGAGAAAGAAACAAGCACTTACGGCGTGTTTGTGTAAATCCTGCAGTAATGTGTCAAACATGAAGGTTATAAGATATCGAAATAAATATAATTTTGAAATACTACAGAAATAATTGCAGAATTTATATGTTTCTGTTATAATTATGTCATGTTAATTTAGACTTACATTACTTCGAGAGTGTCCTCTACAGCAACTTCCTCCACGACCTCCACTCCAACCACCATGTTCCTTCTCACTGCATGAATCCAATACAGACATTTGCCTTTAACCTCCATGATATTGGTTCTCCTTGATAACGGCAAACTACATCCAAGTTATTGCAGATATTGCCAATATTTTATGTTGTGACAAACCTTTCAGTTTGGTCATTATGTGCTGGAAGAAACTGGAAGGTCAAAGCTGATGTATAAATAAAACGGTGAATGATGCCTCTCAAAGAAAATCCTGCAAAGATCTTTGTATGCATCGTTTTTGTTGGGTTTAATTCCAACTTTGAGGGGAGTGAATGTGATGCCTGCATGGCTGTATGTACTGTACAGGTATGTATGGCAGTGGCACACTGAGCTTCAGTGGCCTTGATAGAACATGATGCCACAGAATAGCAAAAAAAATAATGTAAAAGTTAAAAGTGAAAACAGGTTTGTTTTAATAGCAGAAGAAAAGCCCTTCACAAAATATGCAGTTTGCACAACAGGAAATACCAGGTGTTTACTCACCTCTGTAGTAGATGAGAGGAGATCCCGGCCAGCATGGACCCAAACATTCTGGTTCCCTCTGGCCATAAGCACACACACATCCTTGGGTTTCCATCCCTGAACCTCTCCAGCATCGACCACCAATGAAATGCAGTGACACGTCTCCTCCGTCAGCCGTTGTTGGCTGGCGTGACGAACGAGCACCTGAAACATGCCGAGTCAGCCCCGAGCTGCTGGGGATCCCTGAGCGGACCGGAGGTTCGCAGGTGGACCACTGAACATCAGCAGCCTGACTGATCACGTCTTCACAGCCTGAGGACACAGGTGAGAAACAGGGTTGACAAGGCCGGGCAGTGGCTCAGGTCAATCTGTACACATTGTGCATAATTAGCATAAATAAAAAAAAGTATAAATTCTGTAAACGCTGCGTTTTACTGCACTGCAGCACATCCCGCTCATGTAAGGTTAGATAATGCGGAGGGTTGGCTTAGAGTTGCATGTCATGGCTGAATCATATGTCTGATCCGTCTGTTTCCTGTATCTGCTGCCAAACCTGCTGTGTTTGGACCAAAATGTAGTCACGTACACACACACACATGCACACATGCACACAAACACACAAACACATAGGACACTTGCTCTCATAGCAGGGAATGTGTGAGTTTTCAGGGTAAAATACCCACGTAAGGATACCAACACGACGAGGAGCTATTGCTGACATATCTAAAGTGTTCCAAGGATTCCAGTAGCTCTCACATATATATATGTCCAGGTTTAAAAGACAGGACAATAAAAATGAACAAACAATTAAAGTCAGTAATGACTGGGGATTTTTGCAATTCATACCATTCCTGTGGTGCAAAGTGAGGGAAAGCAGTCTTCCCAAGATATGTATTAAGGACTATTCGGGTGTCATGAGTTTGTAAACAGTGGGATCTTGAAATTTCAGAAGGAATGTGATATACAGTACATAATAATAATAAAGCAGCTAAAGAGACATTTATTGACATGAAACATAATGTATAGCTCTCCTCTTGTTACTAGAGAGGGGCTATTTAAAAAAAAAATATATCGTACACAGTGATGAGTAGGACACAAAATGTACCAATTGGAATGAACAACATCAGAGAAAAATATATGGTAAATTGTTGTGCACAGACATGACAGTTGGTCAGTTGTTGTTTTTTAACACGCTAATTGTTACATACATTTACACTTTTCTGTTGAGCTCTGCATTCTTTTTCTATTTATTTTTCTATGCATGTTGTGTATATTTTACTGTGTACAGGCAGATGTCGTTTGAGATAAATAAAAACAAAGTTTTGTCTTATCTCACCTTAAAATGAAAACACAGAATATGCCAATAATGGAGGATGTTTTTCTTTAGGTTGTATCTAATCTATTGCTTTGTATCATTTGTATTTTTTGTTTTGTTTTATCTTATTCTATTTTATTTGTATATACTGCATTTTTAAAAAAAAATTATTATCCTTTACTACCTCTATGTTTATTTTGTAATTTGTATTGCTTTTGCCATATCTTCCATGCTGCTGTAACAAATATCTATCTATCTATCTATCTATCTATCTATCTATCTATCTATCTATCTATCTATCTATCTATCTATCTATCTATCTATCTATCTATCTATCTATCTATCTATCTATCTATCTATCTATCTATCTATCTATCTATCTATATCTCCATCTGTCTGTCTGTCTGTCTGTCTATCTATCTATCTATCTATCTATCTATCTATCTATCTATCTATCTATCTATCTATCTATCTATCTATCTATCTATCTATCTATCTATCTATCTATCTATCTATCTATCTATCTCTCCATCTCTCCATCTCTATCTTATCTTGAACATACCTGAAGTGTAGCAGCACACAGAATGAAGTTCTCCTGCCTCTTCCTCCTCCTCCTCCTCCTCTTCCTCTTGGTGGCTCAGCTCAACTGTAGCATGGCTCCCTGAATGTTGAGCATGGAGACAAAGAGGAGGTCTGGGTGACCAAACCCAACAGTCAGGGTTCAGTCTGTACATCCCAGCACAAACTTGGCGATTTTCAGCGCCCTTGACGAGTGTATGTTGTGAGGAAGGACACAATCCTGAACTTCTTCCTCTCAGTTCTGTCTCAGATGGAGCCTCTGACTGGGTTTTCTCCGGACTGGAGTTGGACACAGAAGGACTGACTGCATGTGTCACTTGAGAGAGCATGCTGATTGGGCAGCTTGTGTCAGCCACTGATGTAATGCCTTCCATTAAAGGATTGCTCCTGTGTTTTTCTCACTTCTACCACTGAATTACATATGTTGAGCAACAGCTAAAAAAAAAAGAAAGAAAGAAAAAAAAAAATCAACTTTAAGAGAACTATTTCTAGTTTGAACTCAGTCATCACTTAAAATGAAACAAATAACATTTGGTTCATCGTGAGCGATTTTATTTTTGTTAAACATTTCCGAAGCAGTATAATGTCTGCAAGTTGAGTTGAATACTCTTAATAGAGACAAATGGCTGCTGTGTCTGTAGAAAACACATGTAGAAAACATATTCGAAGATCTGCGTGGTATTATATGGGTCAGTAAAACTGTGACTAAACGGAAAATTAAGAATAGTGGGCATTCTTTAAGACGCTGAAGGCCTTAACTATTTGTAATTTTGGGGTATTTAAATAAAACTTACTGGACTTCAATTGAAGTTGGTGGTGCATGACTATTTTATTATTTAATGCTCATCTGGAGTGTTACAACAGTGCGTCATCAGACATGACAGTTTTTTTAAAAATAAATCTTCCTAATCCACCAATAGTTTCAAAGTTCATGAAACGAATCGCTCATAATGTTTTATTGGAGTAATTCATGTACGTTTTTTCGTGGTACCACTAGTGTTTTTTTTTTTGCTGCCCATGCTCTGATCCGATTGGTGGATTAGAAGTCACATGGGTACTCACCGCCAATCAGAATGTTCTGGGCTGGGTCCTAGTGAGGAAACAGGACTTTGAACACTCATCCTAAAGGTGCCATTTACCTGCGCTCTCCCCTTTTTCTGCAACCTTTTTTTCCTATCTAAATCATCTTTACACGCATCTAAGGGCTTCAAGCTATTTTGCAGCACTTTACAAACCCAGCTTTTACTGTGTTTTGGCGTTTGCGTACGTCTCAGTTTAAGGAGGGCGTAACATTTCGATTAAAATTCCTCGTTTTATTGTTTTTTTTTTTTTTTGTAAACAGAAATTAAAAAAAAATGGCATTTCCCGGATACGGTGGAGCCCCCGGCGGATTCCCAGGAATGGTAAGAAACAGTTAAAATAAGATGAAATGTCGGGTTAAAACCTGAAGCATGTCCGCCGGACACCGTCTCGGGACAGACGTCCTCTCCAAACAGTGCGGAAGTTGGTGGGGTTGACTGAAATGTTGTGGTTCGTGCTCCCCCCCCCCCAAAAAAAATATGCACCAGGCTGTATTATCTAAAAGTTTCTGTCTGAAATGATCCGGTAAATATGTGGAGTTATCTCATATATTTCAATTAAGTGAAAAAAAAGAAAAAGAAAAGAAGTGCTGCAGTCAAAGTCTGGTTCATTTCCTGTCAGCTTTCAGTGATGTTGAGGTTTTGTAGTAGTTTTCAAAGCAGGCCATAGAGACCACGGCAGCTCAGTAACAAACAGCACATCAAATATAAAATCATAGAGATATCCATCTTACAGACTTAACATTTCTCTCTTTCGGGACTCTCAGCAGCAACAACAACAAGATCCTCTCTATGGGTATTTCTCGGCGGTTGCTGGACAGGTAGGGCACCCGCACAGACATTGAAGCATAAAATCACATCTGTGTCATCGAGCCCGATATAAAACGCGCTCCAATTTTGTGAACTCAATATTGGCAGCGTTGATGCTTCTCGAATCTTTTGTGCAACAGCTGACTGTATTGGTGTCTTTTCCTTCTTTCTGTGTTCTCTAACTCTGGCAGGATGGACAGATCTCAGCAGACGAGCTGCAGCGCTGCCTCACGCAGTCCGGCATCTCCGGCTCTTACCAACGTAGGAGCAACAGATGATAGTCCGCATTCATAAATTTCCTTCTTTTAATGTCCCTCCTTTTGTGCAATTTTTTTATTTTTTATTTTTTTAAATAGCCCCAAAAGAACAAAAAAAAACCAAAAGAGGGTTGCAGACAAAATCTCATGTTTAACTTTTTCTTTCTGTTCTGCTTTAAATATGTGTTGCTCTAAAAATCTATACAAAATGCAGTAAGTTGTTCGGCCCACTGATCCGGTCTCTTGCCTGCACGCAGCCCTCAAATTTCACACTGTGAAAGTTTGAATGTCAACAGACATATTTGGCGTGATAAATAAGTTGCGAAGCTGTCTTGCACCAGGATAAAAATCACTATTTATACTGCGCCGTCATGCCCGTCAACAATGGTGGTCTCATTGTTTTGGATAATGCAACGTTTTCCCAACCACTAAATGTTTGATGTGCAAATGTTTTTTGCGTAGATTTGCCCACGTGAGTCGGGACGTGGTCTTCGCTCATGTGTTTACAATCTGTGCTTCCTTCCACAGCCTTCAGCATGGAGACTTGCAGACTGATGATCAACATGCTGGATGTATCCTTCGCCCGTCAGCTGATCATTCACTCGAAAGGTTTTGCAGTTGAATTCGCATGATGGAAGTTTTTAATGACACTTCGTGAACTTCACCTCTAAAACGTCAGTTTCACAGGTCAGTTTGTCCGTTGCAAAACCGGCAGCAGCGGGAAGGTGAATCAAGCTCCTGCTGCTATCACTTCTTTTATATTCAAGGTACCTCTTTTTATAACGTTATCGCTGTCAGTCATGAACAAAGAAAGATCGCAGAAACATTCTCACCTGCTACAACCTATAAATAAACTAGACCACAATCTTCGCGGTGTTGGACGGAAGTGTCGTCAGGGCTGCGGGCCAGTTATGTTGAAAGAGGAAAGGGCGAAACACAAACTGTTGGAAGTCGGAAGCGGACTGCGGTGTTGAGTATCATTGTGTGCTGTAGCATGTCGACATAAAGGGTCCATTTAAGACGTCGACCTAAAGTACACAAATGCACATTGACGGAATTGTCCGCAAACGTTTGGCCACATTGGAAAAGAGATCAAATTCAATATTCTCCAGTATGTTAATATGCATATTTACTTTGCTTCATTTTTGTTGGCGCTATGAATTGACGCAAATGTTCCACAATGTAGTTCAGTTCAATTCAGTTTTATTTATATGGCGCCAAAGTGTAACTTTTGGACAGTGGGGAGAAATCTTCACAACATTTTGCTTCCTTCTTGTTGAGTTTAATTGACAAAACTCTTCGTTTGATATTGACAAAACAGTAACATTCATTGTAAAAGTAATTATAGAAGTAGGAGTTTACTATGATATTGACAGCACTGTATATTGTTTGTACGCTATGAGAAATCATGACACACTATAGCTGCTGTCTTGTTGAGCTTCCCATCGAGCACGAGGGTTTTCAGCGAGTACAGACGGACATCGAGAGATCTAGAGAAACATGAGCATTGGATGACATTAGGGAGAAAAGCTTTGTGAAGGGAACAATAACTAAGAGAGGCGTGTGAAGGGTCCTTGACTGCTAGTGCTGTCTCAGAGGGACATGTCCTGCACCATGGGCTTCAATGAGTTCAAGGATCTGTGGCAGGCTCTGACCGGCTGGAAGACGACCTTCGCATCCTACGACCACGACCGCAGTGGGATGGTCGAGGGCCATGAGCTGCAGCAGGCCATCGTCTCCATGGGTACGGGCAAATTCAACTTTTACAATAGTGAGGTGCCCATTTGAACATTGCAACAGGTTTTGCTTGCTGTCACCGTTTCTCCTTTTTGTACTGGTCCCAGCCAGCTTAAAGATGAGGAACAATTACCTGTTTTTATGATCTTGTAGGCACCTGACATTGTTTAAAGACAGATTTCAAAAACTGACAGACATCTAATTTATTTGTATTTAATTTTTGTATGTACTCACTTCTAGTTTCTCCAAAATCTTGCCAGTCTAACATAAAACTATTTATTTGATTAAACTAATTAATTAAACAGTATCTAAAAGTCTAAAATTTGAAATATACAAATTTTAAAAAAAAGCCAGCAAACATGCATAAAATGTCAAGGTTTTTAGAGTAATGAAATTAATTTATCTTTTTTCTTCTGACTGACAGAAATTCTGAAGCAGATGTTTGGTAAATGCTTTGATTCTGAAGTATAAATGTTCTTTATTACATAATGTCCTTGTTCATGCAGGTTACAACCTGAGCCCTCAGGCCATGAACTGCATCATGAAGCGCTACAGCATGAACGGCAGCCTCCCCTTTGATGAGTTCGTGAGCTGTTGCGTGAGACTCCGAGCCCTGACTGGTGAGTGGATCAAGGAAATCGAAATAAAAGTGTTTAAAAAATAAAATAAAAATGAATTTGCTAAATGCATACATGCGGTTGAGCAACATACTGAGAGCATTGAGAGCTTTTTTTTTTTTAGTGGATAAATCATCTGATTCAGCTTGTTTGATGAGTTTGCGCTTTCCTCATTGGTCACCTGTTGAGCTTTTCCACTAGCAGCATATGTTTTTGACAAAAGACCTTTTTTACACTTCAGTTCAGGATTATTGTTAGAATTAAACATTTGTTTTGGTTAAATTAAAGACAAGAGATTATGAAAGCTACTTAAGCCTTCATCTTGTGATCAAACTTTACAGAGTGTCACTCTCAATGCAAACAGACAGACACTCACAGCCCCAAGCTTTAATCACAGCCGCACAAATAATAAAAGTGGTTGTTAAAAATCAAGTTTTTAATGTGTGTGTATGTGTGTGTGTTTTTAGATCAGTTCCGAAGGAGGGACACGAGCCATTGCGGCAATGCCACATTTCAGTACGATGATGTAAGTTTTCTTTCTGCAATGTCACTTTTTTTTATTTTATAAACCTTGATGTTGCTTTAAAAAAAAAAAAAAAAGTTACATTGTCAAATTTGTACTGGCGGTACTTTCTGACATTATCCGTAACGGAGAAGTGATGAATTTATTACCTCGCAGGCAAAAATCGCTTTGAATGCCTTCGTTTCATTCTTCAGTGTGCAAATAAATGACTTCTAGATGTATAAGATGTAGTGAATTAGAACGTTTCAAAAATAACTGGACAAATATTTATCCCAAGAGTTTATTACTTTGTTTTTGGGACCTTACAGTAACAGTGGACGTGTGATCTCTGTCTCCCCCAGTTTATTCAAGTCACCATGAGCATATGAAGAGGACAAGACTAAACGAACGGGACGCACTGGCCATTTTCTCGTACTAACTGCATGTTCTTCCTGTGTGTGTTTAATCATTGTTTCATCAAAATGTCACTCTCACATTCCATTTCACCAGGAACTATTCAGTAATGTATATTTTAACAAGCTAATAAGAATATCGTAACCTCAGTCTGTACCAATGTCGAACACTCGAGTGCTTGTATACTGGAGGTTTTTATTATGACTTGTACATCTGTAGCCTTTTACCACAACAGTAACCATGTTAGCCATGTGTAGGACTGATGACCAGCGTATGCCTGATAATATATGAAATGAATAAACAAACAGAATTGACTAATAATTTACTTCTATATCTCTCGTCAGTAGTTTTAGTATTTGTGTGTTTATGTCTGATAAAACATGAATGAGGAATTATTCAAATACAAGTATTTGATTAAAATTACAGTTTAAAAAAAAACTCTTTGGTGCATCTACATGAATCACTCTGTGTTTTGTTAAGTTTTGATCCCCAAATTTACAATTTGATTTGTTTCAGTTTGTTATTTGTATGTAGTTGGGACTGTGAATGTGTAAACTAGTAAATTATTTTAAAATGTGTTGTGAAATTAGTTGCAATCAAATACATAATTAGAGATATGGCTTCATGGCAAAAAATAAGCTAAAAACAGTTAGAGTCTTGTTTTAGCCCACTGTGTTATGTTAAGGGTAGGTAGGTAGGTAGGTAGTTACTTTATTAATCCCCGAGGGGAAATTTTTTTCGCTACAGCAGCATACAGAAGCAATAGATAGTAATAGAACAATAGAAAAGCAATAAAATAGCAGTAAAATAGCAGTAAAAACTATAAAATATAAATATAAAATATAAAATGCACAGCATATACAGTATATACACAGTACAGTATATATCTATATATATTATATACAAACAACCAAGAAACACAGTCAACAGTGTTATTGGTTATAGGGTATGCATAGGGTATGCATATTCAAATGTTTTGATGGCTCAAGTTGTCACAACCCTTTAATTACGAAGTAAATATAATATCTGATTATATGACCTATAGGGCGAGTGAGGCAAATTCTTCCAAATTAATATTTACAAAATGAAGTTTTTGGAACTTGTATAGTCTAGAAAGACATGCTGTATTTAGTGTTTTTTTTTTTTTTTTTTTTTTTTTTTAATAATACTGTTCGGTAGTGTTTTAATAGTAATTTTAAATTGCAGTTTTTAATTGAGTGCCTGTGTTTTTATGGATGTAGCTCAAAATTTGACAAACTTTTACTATATCTTCCTTTTAGAGAACAGGCTCGGCGACGCCATACACTCAGCCATTTCCTGATCATAACAACAGCCACGTCGATTTATTTACCAAATAAGGCTTTACATCGCCCTGAAAAAAAAATAATCTCACCCGATACATCCACATGAATATGCGTCTCCACCTAATCAGGTCCTAGTTTCGAAATTTTTTCCCACAACACATTTTATGAATGTTTAAATAACATACAGCCCGGGTTTTCAAAGGCAGCCGCTCAGGACCCTTTTGTTTTTACATGCGCCATTTCCTCCTTTTTTACTTTCACTTTCATCGTTTGTCTCCCTCACGGCGCAAATTACGCCACGACATGAAAAAGGTAAAGTAACGAATACTTGACATTGTTGGATACGTTGTTGTTTCTGTCTTACCACATATTTAATGTCTGAGGTACCGCATGACTTCTGTTTTTTGAACATATGACGCGTCTTTCTCTCGATGAACGCGCAGCTGTTGTTTATGCTCCGTTCCACCGAACGAGGCCCAGACGGCCAAAGGCCTGTGCTCTTGTACGAATTAGATTTTAGATTTAATACACTTTATTAATCCCCGAGGGGAAATTTCTTCACTACTGCTGCAGCAGGCTGCCACTAGTGCGCGCCAGGTAACCTGACCTGAGGTGCATGTTTTTGGATGATGGGAGGAAGCCGGAGAACCCGGAGAGAACCCACGCAAGCACAGGGAGAACACGCAAACTCCGCACAGAAAGGCCCAGGACCGGATTCGAACCCGGAACCTTTTTGCTGTGAGGCGACAATGCTAACCACTGCACCACCCTTATTAGTTCTTATTAGTTCTTATTAGTTCTAAACGTTATACTAAGCTTTAATTTAGAAGTTTTATCAAGGTTAATCTTGGTTACATGGCGTACTCCACCTCAAGTTGGAAAATGTAGTTTGTACCGAATGTGGTTTCACCTTGGAGAGATTACATTTTTTTGACTTGGGCTAAATTACATTTCATTACATTACATTTAGCTGACGCTTTTATCCAAAGCAATTTACAATAAGTGCATTTCAACCATGAGGGTACAAAACCCAGAACAACAGGAATCAAGTAAATACAATTTCTTCAAGAAAGCCAAACTACAAAGTGCTATCAGTAAGTGTCATTTTAAGTGCAAAATAATTTAACTGTTTAATAAAGTAACTGCTCTCTTTTATAGTTATACAGTCAGCTAGTATACCTGTTTAATAGAATAACTGATCTAGTTAATAGTTATTTAATCCCCCCCCAAAAAAATCACCCAACATTTACTGTACAAAACTCTATACTGCCAGGTGTGACAGATGTGGATTGCAGCTACTCTAAAAATGACAGGATGACCACATGCATAGCTGGTCTGCTCTGTAGCTTCCGCTGCATCAGATGATCCGGAACTTCACTGTCAGGGTTGAAGACCAAAAAACTGATGTTCTGCTGTTTTTTAGGTGTGATAACAGATCAAATGACTCGCATGACTCAGGGAAAAACTAACTACATCTATCTGCCATTGTTTCCTCCTGTAGATGAAGGCAGAACGTCACAATCACTGGATGTTATTGTAACGCTTTCCTAAAGGCAGTATTCACATTGTTATACTCTCGGATACACCGTGTTTATAATCAGAATGACTGGCTGTGCAGTGCAGATGCAGAGTAACACAGAAGGATTTAACAGCCTTGTAATTACTTCTTCCAGCTAATACAGCATGTTGGGTCTGTTTTTCTTCAGGTATAAATTCTACCATGAGTCAGTCCGAGGAGAAAGACGAGGGAGTCCCGTCCTCGAATGACTGTCAGTCTGAGGAACATGACAGCCAAACCATACCTGCGAGGTAAGATGAGGATCTGTTACTATCCCTGTCAGAGCTCAGCTAGAAATGATCACTTGTTCTAAAAGTTAGGATTTGGAGAAAGTACTTCAGGTTTTATGAGAGTGTAGCGAAAGATATTTTCTTGGGATTTTACCTCAGCCTACATACATCTTCTACCTCACAGGTGGAGTTTGTTTGAGCTTTCCAGGCTGCATTCGTCCCACACTATTCAAACTTAGACTTAGACTTTAGACTTTATTGATCCCATAGTGGGGAAATTTAGTTGTCGCAACAGCATAGAAACACAGTTAGGGAAAAAAGGCGCACACAATAAGAAAAAATTACAAATAAGTATACAGTAAAGTAAGATAGATAAATATAATTTTTTAGAAAAATTAAGACCAATGAATAAATACACAGATACACACAAACTATATACACAATAAATAAATACGATTCAATACATGTTCCAAGTAAATTAACGCAACTTTTGTTTAGTGCACATTCTATTCACATAGATGGCACCTGTGAACGTTGCAATATCTGTAAATTGTCGACAGTCTGAGTAACCTTTTTCTAATCTGGTTTGCTAACTTGTAACGCACATCTTCCTCATCAAAGACTGAGCTCCACATACTTCCATCTGATTGTTGTCAATGGCTGTGTTTGTTTCAGGATTGAGCAGGAAAGAACAGATTCTCCTGGAGCAAGCTGTGTGTCCTTGAAGAGCAACAGATCCATGGATTACCCTGTTGCTTTTAAACAGCAAGATTCATTTTCAAAGTAAATCAACACAACGCTTTTTAAGCACAAATTCTATTTGAAAGGGAATACTCTGTTCTCTCTGTAAAGCTCTTAGCTTTTAGGGTGTTGCATGTCTAAATCACACCAAATTTGACAGTGCACATCTTCTGGTATCCAGCAATACACCCACCAAGTGTGATGCAGAAAGGATGAACGATTGTCCAGATATGCGAGGAACAAACAAACAAACAAACATACATACAGACAGAGGTTTCTTTCATGATAGTATAGATTCACTGAGCTCCACAAACATTCACCTGACTTTTGTTTACGCTCCTTTTCTTTCAGGACTGAGCAGGAAAGAACAGATTCTCCTGGAGCAAGCTGTGTGTCCTTGAAGAGCAACAGATCCATGGATTACCCTGTTGCTTTTAAACAGTAAGATTCATTTTCAAAGTAAATCAACACAACGCTTTTTAAGCACAAATTCTATTTGAAAGGGAATACTCTTGGCTCTCTGTAAAGCTCTTGTAATGGATGTTAAAAACATTACATTGGTTAGAATTAAAACTCAGGTCATCAGCATGTCAAGTTAATTTCACCTTTAGCCAACACTGGTATGCTGTTTAAACTTAGGAGTCTGAAAACCTCCTGAGATAACCCCTGTGAACGATACAATATCCATAAATTGTGGTCAGTCCGGGTAACTTTCTTCTAATTTGGTTTGTGTGGTAACTTGTAACGGACACATCTTTCTTGTCAAAAACTGACCTCAACATACTTCCGCCTGACTTTTGTCGATGTTGCCGTTGGCCCGTTTAGGGTTTGCTTTTTTATTCAAGTTTATTAATATTAAATGTGTTGCATGTCTAACTTACACCAAATTTGACAGTGCACATCCTCTGGTATCCAGCAATACACCCACCAAGTGTGATGCAGAAAGGATGAACGATTGTCCAGATATGCGAGGAACAAACAAACAAACATACATACAGACAGAGATTTCTTTCATGATAGTATAGATTCACTGAGCTCCACAAACATTCACCTGACTTTTGTTTACGCTCCTTTTCTTTCAGGATTGAGCAGGAAAGAACAGATTCTCCTGGAGCAAGCTGTGTGTCCTTGAAGAGCAACAGATCCATGGATTACCCTGTTGCTTTTAAACAGCAAGATTCATTTTCAAAGTAAATCAACACAACGCTTTTTAAGCACAAATTCTATTTGAAAGGGAACACTCTGTTCTCTCTGTAAAGCTCTTAGCTTTTAGGGTGTTGCATGTCTAAATCACACCAAATTTGACAGTGCACATCTTCTGGTATCCAGCAATACACCCACCAAGTGTGATGCAGAAAGGATGAACGATTGTCCAGATATGCGAGGAACAAACAAACAAACATACATACAGACAGAGATTTCTTTCATGATAGTATAGATTCACTGAGCTCCACAAACATTCACCTGACTTTTGTTTATGCTCCTTTTCTTTCAGGATTGAGCAGGAAAGAACAGATTCTCCTGGAGCAAGCTGTGTGTCCTTGAAGAGCAACAGATCCATGGATTACCCTGTTGCTTTTAAACAGCAAGATTCATTTTCAAAGTAAATCAACACAACACTTTTTAAGCACAAATTCTATTTGAAAGGGAACACTCTGTTCTCTCTGTAAAGCTCTTAGCTTTTAGGGTGTTGCATGTCTAAATCACACCAAATTTGACAGTGCACATCTTCTGGTATCCAGCAATACACCCACCAAGTGTGATGCAGAAAAGATGAACGATTGTCCAGATATGCGAGGAACAAACAAACAAACATACATACAGACAAAGATTTCTTTCATAATAGTATAGATTCACTGAGCTCCACAAACATTCACCTGACTTTTGTTTATGCTCCTTTTCTTTCAGGATTGAGCAGGAAAGAACAGACTCTCCTGTCCTGAGCTGTGAGTCCTTGAAGAGCGACAGATCCATGGATTACCCTGTTGCTTTTAAACAGCAAGATTCATTTTCAAAGTAAATCAAAACTTTTTTCTTACAAAATGAATCTGTCTGCATTCTATTTTTGTAATCACAAACCTGTTTCCAAATACTTTTTGTCTTCAGTGTAACTGTCACCCACCTGTAAATCTTTAAAACTTTGACCCAGAGATGTCGAAAGTAGAAACGTGGTCAAAAATGAAAAATCTTAAAACTAGATAATGCAACTGAACATAATCAGTTCCATCTGAAACTTCATTTTCATAGAAATCGGAACAACAAAATTATAACATTTCTTAGCATCTTCATAATAACAGAACCGTTTCTAGTCTATTGCGTTGTTTTCATAACTTCCCATTTCTTTTCAAACCTTTTGTTTTGTCAGACTTGCATGATAGCAGGATAGGACAGTTTCCTCTTAACAAGCTGTGCATCCCAAAAGAGTAACTTTTGTATAAATCAATTTTCATTGCTGTGTTAAATTATACAGTATAGCAGTCAGGTCATCCATCACTAATGAATCATGTTTTCTCCACAGATTTCACCAGAAAACGTCAGAGTTTTGCATTTCCAGTCCAACAGACCTGGACTCCATATTTCTGGTTAGTAACTGTATAAACATTCTTAAAACCTCAAAATACGACCGTCACAAATATAAGAAATACTTAAGATTTTTGGAAAATATTTATGTTGAGTTTTTTTAGGTAATCAATTTCTAATTGCTTTCTGTGTACAATACATGCACTGGTCCAAGACTGGCAAAAGCAGTGGGCTGTTAGTCTGTTTTTCTTTTTCAAAATTAACTTTCAACATAAAACAGGAAATTATAGTCTGCAGAGCACTTAGTTGGACAACTACACACAATGTTGCACACTTTTTCAACTTTGAACAAAACCAAGCTGATTCTTGTATTGTTAACACACGTACATATAATTGTCAATTTGATAAATATGATTGGCATTTGTCTCAAAGCACCCCTGAAATGAAGTGTAGCTCTGTCTTGTTTATGTACTAAGCTCAGCTGAAGCCTTTTTGACAGGATGGATACTAATGAAATTGATATTCTCTTTATAGATCTTAAAGTTATGCATAAAACCAATATTCCCTGAAGTAGCAAAAGGATTTACAATCCGTCAGTATGAACATTACATGCTGCGTATTTCACTTTGGATCACTGTAATAAAGTTTAAAAAAATTTCACAATATTTTGTTGTTTTAATTACGCTAATGATTATGATTCATTGTCCGGTGAAGAGGAGTGGTCATTGATATCAAAATATTAAATGTGTAGTCTTCGGCAGATGGAGATGAGTTTCCAAGACAAAATTTAAATTCATATTTTTTATTACAGGCTCTTGAGGAGAACATTTTTCTTCTTGTGAAGAACGAGCTGAAGACGTTCCGTAGAATTCTGAGTGCAGATTACTCACAAGGCTTCGAAAGCCAAGGTGAGGACGTGACTAATGGTGAAGAGGAAGATCAGAGGAGGAGAACCAGACAGTCTTTTCTGAATATCACACTGGAGGTCATGAGGAGTATGAAGCACGAGAAGCTGGCTGACTCTCTGCAGAACAGTAAGAGGCTTTTAATAAAGTAGATGCAGCAGAGAAAAACTGCAGAAGTTGTAAATTTGTATAACTCAAGTTATTTTATTCTTGGACCTCATAGGCGAATAAATTAACCTAATCAATCAAACCCTGCCCATCATATCAAACTGCACATCTCAATTTTCAGATAAAAAAATACAATTTAGGAGGAGTGAGGTGAGCTGGTCAGAGACAATTAAGAGCAATGCATTGTTACCCTCAAGTCCTGAATTCAGATTGTTAAAAATGCCAGTAAGGATGACTAATAGCGCAAGACATTTTTCATCTTTGCTGGCAATTTTTTTGTCGGCATTTTGGGATTTTGTGCCCCCAAAGATTTTACGTCAAAGTCCTTTGTGTCAAATAATTACAAAATCCAAATAATTGCTAATTCTGCTCTCTGCCGGATGTGTACATAGACAGTAGTTTTGATATGTTTGGGTTTGTATCTGTATCTATTTTTTATGATTTTCCTGTTCCCTAACAGTCAAAATGGACTATTGTTGTTTTAAAGTTGGGAAATTTTTATACCTGTAATAAAACAGGTTTAATCTCATACAATTTTGTAATTTTTCACTTCCTAGGAACTATTGGAGCCATGTGTCAACGTAAACTAAAATCTAGTCTCAAGAATAGGTTTCAGTGTATGTTTGAGGGAATCTCTAAAGCAGGACATCCAACCCTTCTGAATCAGATCTACACAGAGCTGTACATAACAGAAGGAGGGGATGCGGAGGTCAACAGTGAACATGAAATCAGACAGATTGAAAGAGCATTCAGGAAACCAGCCAGACCAGAAAGAACAGTAAGATGTGAAAACATCTTCAAACCTTCTCCTGGAAGAGATGAACCAATCAGATCGGTGATGACGAAGGGAGTGGCTGGCATCGGGAAAACAGTCTTAACACAGAAGTTTGTTCTGGACTGGGCTGAAGACAAAGCCAACCAGGACATTCAGTTCACATTTCCGTTTTCTTTTAGAGAGCTGAATGTGCTGAAAAAGAAAGAGTTCAGTTTGGTGAAACTTATTCATCACTTTTTTCCTGAAACCAAAGAAGCAGGAATGTACAGGTTTGAAGAGTTCCAGGTTTTGATCATCTTTGATGGTCTGGACGAGTGTCGACTTCCTCTGGATTTACACAGCAACAAGATACTAACTGATGTTACAGAGTCCACCTCACTGGATGTACTGCTGACAAACATCATCAAGGGAAATCTGCTTCCCTCCGCACGCCTCTGGATAACCACACGACCGGCAGCAGCCAATCAGATCCCTCCTGAGTGTGTTGACATGGTTACAGAAGTCAGAGGTTTCAATGACCCACAGAAGGAGGAGTACTTCAGGAAGAGATGTAAAGATGAAGGAATGGCCAGCACAATCATCTCTCACATCAAGACATTCCAAAGCCTCCACATCATGTGTCACATCCCAATCTTCTGCTGGATCACTGCTACAGTTCTGGAGGACATGTTGAAGAGCAAAGACGGAGGAGAGTCGCCCAAAACCATGACTGAGATGTACATCCTCTTCCTGGTGGTTCAGTCCAAAATGAAGACGATCAAGTATGATGGTGGAGCTGAGACAGATGCACCCTGGAGTTCAGAGACCAGGAAGATGATTGAGTCTCTGGGAAAACTCGCTTTTGAGCAGCTGCTGAAAGGCAACCTCTTCTTCTATGAATCCGACCTGACAGAGTGTGGCATCGATATCAGAGCAGCCTCAGTGTACTCAGGAGTGTTCACACAGATCTTTCAGGAGGAGAGCGGGCTGTACCAAAACAAGGTGTTCTGCTTTGTGCATCTCAGTGTTCAGGAGTTCCTGGCTGCTCTTCATGTCCATCTGAAGTTCATCAACTCTGGTATCAATCTGCTGTCAGAAGAACAACCACCTTCCTTGTGGTCCAATCTGTTCAGAGGCAGATCTGATCCAACATCGTTTTACCAAAGTGCCGTAGACAAGGCCTTAGAGAGTCCAAATGGACACCTGGACCTGTTCCTCCGCTTTCTCCTGGGTCTTTCACTGGAGACCAATCAGACCCTCCTAAAAGGCCTGATGATACAGAGAGGAAGCAGCTCGTTGACCAATGAGAAAACAGTGCAGCACATCAAGATGAAGATTAGTGACGATTCCTGTTCTGAGAAAAACATCAATCTGTTTCACTGTCTGATGGAGCTAAAGGACTATTCTTTGACCGAGAAGATCCAAGATTTCCTGAGATCCGGATTTGTTTGCCCACGTAAACTGTCTCCTGATCAGTGGTCAGCTCTGGTCTTCATCTTGCTGACTTCAGAAGAAAGGCTGGACATGTTTGACCTTAAGAAATACTGCGCTTCGGAGGAGGCTCTGCTGAAGCTGCTGCCAGTTGTCAAAGTCTCCACTAAAGCTGTGTAAGTTAAAGAAACGCTACATCCCTTAAATATATTAAAAAAAAAACCTTAACGCTCTATTTGTTGTTAATGTCTTGCTTCTGTGTCTTTAGGCTGAGTTGCTGTAACCTCTCAAAGAAAAGCTTAGAAGCTCTGGCCTCAGTTCTCACCTCCAAGTCCTCCACTCTGAAAGAGCTGGATCTGAGTAACAATGACCTGCAGGATTCAGGAGTGAAGCTGCTCTGTAAAGCACTGAAGAGTCCACAGTGCACACTGGAAACTCTCAGGTCAGGACCCTTCTGTTTGTTTTCTAGATGACCATTTTAATCTTAGCTTAGGTGAGGATCGTCATGGTAGAGAGGTTGTTTGCCTCCCGCCTGCAACAGGGAGCTTGTTCTGCAGGAGAAGAGCCTGATAGCTGAAGGCTCTGCCTCCCATTCTACTTTTTGAACAAAGGTAATACACGTTAGCCTGCACTCTGAGAGCAACGTGCTTAACTGGGATACTAGGCTTTTCAGAGTTAGTGGGACATCATGACAGAAAGGAATTACGATAGTTCAACCTAGATGTCACAAATGCATGGACGGGTTTTTCAGCATCACTCAGAGACAGGACGTTTATAATTTTGGTCCATGAGACTTGCTTTGTGCGTGACTTATAAGGATATATCCAGGTCAAAAACAACTGCGGGGTTCCTCACAGTTCTACTGGAAGCCAAGGCAATACAATCCAGAGTAGCTATATGGGTTATAGAGAGAGTTCCTCAAGTGCTTAGGACTAAAAACATAACTTCATCTTTGTCTGAACTTAGAAGTAGAAAAGTGCAGGTCATCCAAGCCTTTATGTCTTCAAGACAAACTTGAAGTTTCACTGACTGATTTGTTTTATTGAGAGATATACCTGGGTGTCATCGGCATAGCAATGAAAATGTATGCAGGGATTCTTAATAATATTGCACAAAGGAAGCATATACAATGTCAAAAGTATCATTATGTGTCATCACCAGAGGCTGGCACAGGGTGTTTTTGGAGGGAACCATGGGTCTTACAGAGAGAGCAGACGTGTGATGACCTGCCATTAAATAAAGCAGCCATTGTCATTTGCAAACCCCTTTTCTCTGTCAGGTTTTGCTAGGTATATATCCCAACAATCTTCTGTAATGCATGAAGTAAGTTGAAGAGGTGAAGCCGTCCGAGGTTTAGGTGGAAAAAAATCCACATGCAATACAGTGCACAATAACTACATGAGTGTAAAAGTAGTGCACAAGAGATAGCTGGAGTTGAATAGGGCTTGGCCCTTCAAATTGTGGTTTGGACTTAAAATAAGGGGGGTTTAGAGGGATCTACTGGCATAAATAGAATAGAATATTCATATTTATGTTTCCATTAGTGTATAAATCCTTGAAATGCAGAAAGAATAGTTGTGTTTTCAGTAGCTTCGAATGAACCCTTCCAATTTACATATGGACCGGGTTCCTTTCCACGGAGGCTGCCATGTTGCACTGCCATGTTTTTACAGTGGCCCGGAAGGGACAAACCAAACGATGCCTCTGGAGAGAACTTCTAACATTTTTTTGTGAGTTTTTACAGCCACTGTATATTTTTGTACAGTGGAAAAGGGTGTAAAGTTGGTTGCAATGTGCAACCTCACCACTAGAAGCTACTAAATCCCACACTGCTCCTTCAAGCCTTGCTTTTCACGAAACACTTGTTTACAAGTTTGTTCCCACAAAAAAGAAAAAACAAGTTGTTTGAAAACAAAGAAACTAAAATCTGCGTATTTTTATTTGTTTAGGCTGTCAGGCTGTCTTATCACAAGGAAAGGCTGTTTTTCCCTGGCCTCAGCTCTGAAATCCAACCACTCTCATCTAAAAGAGTTGGATCTGAGCTACAATAATCCAGGAGGGAATGAAGCAAACATGCTTTCTGATGGACTGAAGAATCCAGAGTGGAGATTGGACATGCTCAGGTATGATCAGACAACGGCATGCGTATAAAAGCGCTCACTATGTGATTTGTAGATTCTCTTGATGAACTAGGATTGCATGTTTACTTATCTTTATTCTTGTACCAGGGTGGACCATGGTGGATCACAGTTCATAAAACCTGGTCTAAAGAAGTGTAAGCATGTTCTTTTTTTTTGTTATATAACAATGATTGAGAAAATGTTTTGGCCAGGAGTGGTTAAGCATGCGGCTGGTGAGAGCCACCAATCTGAAATGTAGGATTTCAGCTGTTTACATCAGCAGGCGAAGAGCTCCTTACCTGTATGTATGTTGAGCTCATTTGACCCTTAATTGGTTTCTGCTCCAACAAACATCTGGATCTTATTCCTTTACAAAACTGCACAACAGGCAACCCCTCAGTTTCCCCACTGCATTTGTGTCAACAATTATTCGTTCAGTAAAATGCTGAAATACTCTTTCAGAACCTCCTTTAGTTCACAAGCTAATGATCTGTTTGAGAGCTATCTCCATTAATATATACTTTTTTTTTTTTTTTTTTTTTTCATTAAATTGGCTGCCTCCACCTCCCTCACCCGAGAAAAGTTCTACCAGTCTGTCTTTCTGGTTATTTTATTTCCTAAAAACATGGCCAGGAGCTTCCTTTGAAACTTTGAATCACAGTAATGCTCTCCGTGACAATGCTAACATGCTGATCTGTAGCAGATATAATGTATTCTAGTTTGACTGTTGGCAGCATGCAGTTGTTTACAAATTAGCACTTAACACAAAGTACAGTTAGGTGTGATGACAATGGTATTAATTTTTAGGCTATTCGATCATAAAAACAGCGGTATTAGACAAATGAAATCAGGACTAGATTAAAAAAAAAATCCAAACATCACCATGAAAGTTTGAAAAATATGTTCTTCGCATGTCTGTAAGTGAAAATGCATCTCAGGTGTTAACAGTCAGCTCACTGGTCCCATGCATGTAAGTGAAAAAAGGGGCTCTCAGTGCTAATCATTTTTGACACGTTTACTACACTTATTTATTTACTATCTATTTAGAATCTTTTGAAAATATTTTTGGACAAAAATCTAAACAATACCATAATCATGTTTAAAAGTAAGTGTTGTAAATCATTAACTATTAGAAGAACTGGTCAGATACAAAAAACTGATTGTGTCTTTTTGTCTCTCCCATCAGATTCGTGTGAACTCACACTGGACCCAAACACAGCACACAGAAACCTCATACTGTCTGACAGCAACAGAAAAGTGAGGATGGGGCGAGAGAAGCAGCCATATCCTGATCATTCAGAGAGGTTTGACTACTGGAAACAGCTGATGTGTGCAGATGGTCTGACTGGCCGCTGTTACTGGGAGGTGGAGTGGGAAGGACAGGTTTACATAGCAGTGACCTACAGAGGAATCAGAAGGAGAGGGGAAGGCCAGGACTCCTGTCTTGGAAGGACTGACCAGTCCTGGAGCATGCAGTGCTCCAGTGAGAGTTGGTCTGTGCTGCACAACGACCAAAAAGCATCCATCTGTGACCCCACCTCCAACAGAGTGGGAGTGTACCTGGACTATCTGGCTGGCACTCTGTCCTTCTTCAGTGTCTCGTCCGACAAACAAATCCACCTTCATACCTTCCGCACCTCATTCACTGAGCCAGTCTACCCTGCTTTCAGGATCAGGACTGATCCCTTTAACTCATCAGTGTCTTTGTGTTAGATACAGTAAAACTAATTATTAGGGCCCGAGCACCAATGGTGCAAAGCCCTATTGTTTTTCAAAGAATTGTTCTTCTCGTTCTTATTCTTACGAAAAGCAATTTGCCTTTTTGGAGGCTTTATCATATTCGAGTCGCGAGTGGGCGTGGCCAAATGGCTCGACGTGGTGAGACGATACATCTGATGTGTTTTGCGAGTGGGCGTGGCCAAACGGCTCGCTCGCCGTGACATAGGAAGTTGATGTTTAAGGTCAAAGGATGCTTGAAACCTCACGAAACGTGTCACATACATCCTGCGTGGTGAGACGATACATCTGAAATGTGTTTTGCGTGGGCAAACGGCTCGCCTGCGCCCCCTGCTGGAGACAGAAAACGAGCCAAAAATAGCAACTTTAAGCGGGGATATGCGGTCCCTCGCGCGGTGCACGTCGGGGAGACGGCTTTGGGGAGGTGGCGCACAGGAGTGCATTTCATTTTTTCCCATCAATCTACTCAATGACCTATAATGGCAAAGTGAAAATACATATTTAAAAATGTTTGTAAACTTGTAAAAATCTCAAACTGAAATCTCGTATTCACTAAATAATCCAGACCCTTTGCAGTGGCACTTCAAATTGTGTTCAGGTGCATCCTGTTTACTTAAATTTTCGTTGAGATGTGTCGAGAACTTGACTGATTTCCACCGGTTGGAAATTAAATTGATAGAACAGAGTTAAGAAAGGATTTTCAGCAGCACTGACAGAGAAAATGGTCTTAAATCTACAATACAAAGTGGAAAAAGTGAAGGGGGTCTGAATACCCTCTGAAGCATCTGTACAAAAGATTTATATTAGTATGAAATCATTTAGAAACTTGGTAGGATGTACCAGCTTATTCAGTTTCTGCTTCTTGTGATCATCTTATGTCACAACTCTTTCTTGTTATTTCACAAAATGTTTGGACATGTTATTTAATCAAAACTATTTTTTGTTGTTTCCTAATGTAACAAGGAAACAACACACCATGTTTTGTAGCAGTGGTTAGGGCGTAGAACGTATAGGCTCAATATAACAACAACACAAAGCCAGAATAATTATGGAGTCCTAATATAGTTTTATGTAGTATAGTTTATTACCATACACAAATATTCTTTATAAATATATATTTTATAAAATAGAAATATTGTAAGTTTGTGCTGTTTGTGACAGATCTTTATAGTTCAAACCCAAAATTTGGTTAGAAAGAAAACATAAACGTGTACATAATCTCACTAAATTATTTTAAATAGAATTTGGCAGGAGAGACAAGTGAGGAGTCAAAGAGAGGAACGGGCAGGAGGTACAGAGGAAGAGACAACTGAGAGTTGTCAGACTAAAAAAAAATGTACGGAAAGAATGCAATGTTGAAGACAGAGAGAGCAAGAAGAGATGAGAGAGAACGGGATGTGGAAAGCAGAAAGACGGAAAAGGAGGCTGAGAGAAAGAGAGCAGGAGACACAAAGAGAAAAAGATTGCGAGAGAAACACTGGAGGAGACCACGCAGGAAGAGAGCTGATGTCAGTCAAAAATACATGTTTTCATATGAATTTGTTCATTTGAATTGAATTGAATTTCCAGATTGTTTCATGCATCATTGATGCACTGAGTTATAACCAGGCAAACATTAACTAACACCCTAACACATTGATATTTTACCATATTCATATTAACATTGATATATCTTTAAAAAATATATAATTTCAATCCATTTTTAAAATGTGTCATCCAAATTACAGTTTCTCACTTTGATAATTTGTTTTTGATTGTCATATTTTGTGTTGGATTTGTATTTTACAGTAGAGTTTGTATTTTATTGTTTTATTGAGTTTTAATTCTTTATTATTACTTTATATATTAGCTTTTGAGCATTGTGCTGCAATTCGCAGCTGAAAGAAATCTCCCTCAAGAGTAGATAAAGTTATACAGCGCTAAAAGAGTGAGGACTGAACTTTATCAGGTGCCAACACCAGACCAAATGAAGGATAATGCTGCTCGTTATATGCAAGATAAAGGTTTCTGGCACAACTTCACCTACTGCTGACGTGAACGAGAGGGAAACAGAATCTTACAAGCGGTCGAAACTCCAGCAACACTTGCAGTATGTGGAACAACTTTAATATTTGACCAACGTCATTTTGGCTCTTGGCCTTCATCAGGGTCAACATGATGCTGGAGTTTTGACCGCTCTGTAAATGCTGGAAACGAAGAACTGTTGGCGAACAAGCTCATCATATCAACTTAATAGCTGACAATATCTCGACTCGTACTCCCGACTTGTTTCTCCTTCCCACAAGGGGACCAAACAAATCAGATATTACAGAATATAACCGCTGATTATAGGCACTTAAAAAAATACATTGAGTTGTTTTGCTCTTTTATATCTTGTGTGTGATAGCAGAGGATTCTACACTTTTTTCTGGTGAATCATGCATTGTTCTGAAAAGATCATTTTCCAGCAGTGGATAAGAGATTATGTAGGATACCAGAACTGTGACACCGACTAGTGATCTGATTGTTAACACCTGAGATCAGTATGTTGTTGCTTTACTCGACATTTACTGCATCCCAGTTCAGGTTTTTCAAAACTCAATACAGATTGTAAAAGGCTGAAAAGAAATCATCACAATCAGACCAAAAATGCAACATTTTCTGACTCAATTTAGAAGAAAAAAAACAAAACAGTTTCTCTTGTACAAGAAGGGTCAGCGAATATAATACAATTTTATTTTGTGAAATTGTTATGTATGAGGTAACAAGTATTTAATCTAAACTGATAATCCTTCCTGGTTGTCAGATTAATGATATCAATGAGATTTATTTTTCACTTACAGAAAAAACACTAATTTCTCGTGCAAAAACTTACACGTGATCACGTATGATCGTACACGTGAAGCATGTATTTTGCTCATGGGAGACATGTGGTTTTGGTACATTTCTATGGCGTTTTGTAAAACCCATGTAGATTCCCATGTAAACACTTTTTCACATAGCCTCCTCATGTCACTATGTACTGCAACATGTGGTAAACATGTGTCAGTACATGTGATCACATGTGTCCCATGGGAACACATGAGAAACTCATGTGTTTTTCTCTAAGGTAAATCTGTGTCACCTAATGATATAATATTGCCGGGCCTTAGATCCTGCTAGTCTGGGGTTTCCAGACTCAAATTCACTGTGTAGATATACGGGTCTGTATACACTCCAGAGAGAAGCATTTCCAGTAGTTGCATTTGAAACTAATGGAGCAGACTTTAACCGATTGGCACTGACCTCCATATGACTCAAAACTCTACCACTGCTGCAACTACATTAAAACAAATTTTACTGAGCCACCCTAACTGGTCGCTGATTGGTCCACCCTCCACAGGGGACCAATCAGCATTAATATGAAATGAGTTTCCAGCCTACAATCAAAGCGAGGGAAAAAAAAACTGATGATGAAAATGAGGCTGTGAGCAATAGTCTGACATCCTCCTTGATCCAGTGGGAACAAGTCGGTTGTTTAATACATGCAGGTGATATTCGTCACCTAAATGACCTAAAAGAAGTATTTCATTTGCACATTATTTCAGTTTTTTCGGGTTGTTAACATACACTGGTCAATGTATTAAATTAACTGAATCAATCCAAATTTTATTGCAAGATGTGATGTAGAATGTGAATAAAAAGAATCAACTGCTTATCGGTGTTTTTTATATGGACATGCTTCATACACATTTCACCAATTTTATTTTAAATGCCTCTCTGGTTTCTTTAATGCTTGTGATATATACACAATTATAGATGTGTGTTTTTGAAAAAATATTATTCCAACATAACATTATGTATATATTTTTTAAATCCACTGTTTGTGTAATTGATTATTTTCAGTGTTTAATGTCATTTTTAATGTTTCTGTACTTAATACAAAGAAGGCTTGTCAATAAAAATGATGAACGAATTCATAATCATATATGTGGTTTCTACAGTTATGTGCTACTAAACTGCTACGAAACTATTTCCTCTTCTGGTCCGTTCAGCTCTGCTTGATCCTCAGATTACGGCTGATTTCATGAACTGAAAAAAATATTTTGAGTATAAAAACACAATTAGATACAAATGTTCAGTTCTAGAAATAAATACACATCAAGACGAGTTCAAAAAGATGAGTTCATCTGCATAAATGCCACATGATGGTATAAATCAATCTTAATATCTATGGCGTACTTTACTACTTGTTAGTAGTTAAGTGATACTACTGTCTATTTGAAATTATTTCTTGTAGTTGTAGATAAATAAACAACATTTATACAGTGGCTACATTAAATACCATTCGATCAAAACATGCAAACTGACCTGCTTGAGCGAGAAGCTGGCGATTACGCAGTCACACGGCAAACTCAACAGATGGGCCTTGAAACGATCTGAGACAGGAAGCACAAATTTAAAACCTCAACTACCTGACTTTTACCTGAATTGTTCACAATTTTTTACACTTTGTATCGTAAAATGTATATTATTATAGATAATATTCCTATAATATAATTGATTCCTATAACAGTGCTCCAACTCTGCAATAACACAGTAGATAGTCAGATAGAGGTTTGCACTGAAGGTCTTTGGACAACGGCTCTGCGACAATGTAAATTTAAAGCAGCCTCCAAAACATATTAATATAATGTAATAGAAAAAAATATATATAGTGGACTTAGTCTGATTCCTGATATCTACTGCAAATACTTAATTCTGTCTCTTTTAAATGCACCATTCGCCCTGTTTCGTGTAGAAAACATTATGTAGTGTGTAGAATTGGTGCACAGCTAAAACCCAGTGTGATCCGTTACCTTTGAGGATCTGAAGTTTCGTCAGAACCGCCATATAATTGTCGTAGTCGATCCCAGCTTGGGAGCGATATTCCCTCCACAGAACTTCGAAGGTTTCGTCGTCTAAATTGTATTCTGCATCACAAAAGACAATAACGAATGAAGTTCAATTCACTTATTGAACTAGAACTTAGTCACTCACTGTCTTCTGGAAAATATTGAAAAGCTTCTGGATGATAGCTGCAAACTTGTTGCTTGTTTTGGTCAATTTTGTTGTATTGCATCAAAAAATGTGACGTGAGCAAAATAAATTTGAACTTTGGGTTCCTTGGCTGTTCATGCAGGACCACATTTGCTCTCCAGATTTGCACGTGTCACTGAATCCCAACTACTACTTCCGTCAGTATTGTGAGTCCTGACAATGTGTGTATTTTTACTGTACTATGACAGATGACATACCTCGGGCAGTCATAGCCCTTTTCATCTGGTTCTGAGTGACAGAGGGCGGACTGCTGCTCTCGTAACTCCCCACATACTCTCTCCTGATAACAGCCACATAGTGCTCCAGTTTGAAGAACTCCACCACATCCAAGTCTCCACTTTTGTCTGCCTGAAAGTTACGGTTAAAGAGCATAAAACATGCCGTGTACCAAAAGGATACTTGTTTCCAATTCACCAATCAGAGTTTAGAAGACAGGACTGAGAGTCGTGGAGTTCGATGAGCTGCTCGTTAAAAGCATTTTTCTTTGAATTCTCATCCAAGATTTTTGTTTGAATGACATCAGCACAAACACAGGACTCTAACACCACAGGAAATGTATGATATTTATGTTTCAGACAAATCACGTTTGATTAAAATTGGCCTCAAATACTACATTTTAAAATATCACTGATCCGTCAAAACAAACTCTAAATGCTTCATTGATGTATCGTTTAGGGGTATTTTTTTTTTTTTTCACAAATGAGCTAAATCAACATGAATATATCTCTTTAACATTTACAATCTGCACATTTTGTTTTTCTAGGGAATAAGTCATTGTCTACTGTGGTGTAAAAAAGGAATAGGTACAATGTGATCGGATGGGATGGATAATTAAAGGAGCTAAATGAGGTTTGACATTACTTTTATCTTATTAACACTATTTGGAAAAAGGAGATTTCTTCAATGTCAAGTTGCCAGATTGAATAATTGATCCCTGGATTAGTAGTACGATATCAGTCAATATGAGTCCTATATGGCTGTACTGAGCAGATCAACTGGAATTACTGGCACAACATCCAGCTGTGTAAGTAGCAAAGGATACATCCATGAAAGTCAACAGCAGGTGGGCAGTCCTGAGAGTCAGGGCTAAATATTGAACAAACACAAACATCATTGAAAAATGTTCTTATTGAGATGATGGGATGGTTGTCAAAATGAGTTAAAAATATACTGACATTTGCCACGAACAGAATAGCCTCCAGCATTCAGTTTAACAAGAACATCTTCTGCATCCAGCATCTGGAATCAAGGATGAATATCGTTAGATAAGTGAGGATCATGTAAGTTACTGTTTTATACAACATATAATAACTTAATAATGAGGGGGAATTACAGTACGTATTATATATACGGTATTATTACACAAATAACATACTAAAACCATTGTATTTTTTTTTTGGTGAAAAACCTTGATAAATAACAGAAGTTGTTGAGAAAAGAGTTCACCTCAGGCCGGTGGTCTTCCTGTTGAAAAAGAAAGGAAGATATGATGTAAAAATCACAGAAACAAAATCTGAAGATGTAACATAAAGAAAATATTCTGATTCACTCTCATTATTAAACTGAACTTTTCTTTTTCCTTTGTCATCAAAAAAAAGTCTTAATCACTTACTGATACACACATTTCTTCTGGGAACGAGTTACACCGCAGCTCATCTGGCCAGGAAACGCCAAAGTTGGCCATCAGTCCCTCGCAGCCCCGTTTGGCTTTCTCACAGAACGACCTGCAGGGCTGCTGCACCTGCCCCGCCACACACTGCGGGATGTACACCCGGCACAGGAAGAGGCGTATGTCCACCGAGCACACAGCCGTCACCATGGAGTTGAAAAAGGACATCTTCATGAACGCATCTCTTTGGCTCGTGTGGCCCAGGAGATTGGGAACGATGGTCTGGTTGTAGGACAGGCCCTGGCACATCGGGATGGTGATCGGCTCGCAGAGGCCCCCACTGCTGCTCACGCCATACTGGAGAAAACAAGTGCACACGATCACACATTGTGTTTTTCATCAGCGTATAATCACCAGAAACTAAGAATCGTTGTTAAAAAAATGAGGCTTTCATGACGCAGACGGGGCAGACTTACGTGTTCGCAGGACTCGGTGGTGAATGCGTCACACTTGAGGGGCGCAGGCCACGGAAAGCCAAACTGGATCATCAGCGGCTCGCAGCCGGACCGCGCCTGCTCACAGAGCGTCCTGCAGGGAGACCGAGGTTTCCCCGACACACACTCGGGAAAGTAGACGGAGCACAGGAACTGCTTCAAATGAGGGGAGCATCCCACTTTTATGAGTGGAAAAAATTGGTGTAGTTCCAAGCTTGCATCGTCCTGGGTTCTGTGGCCGAGGACGCCGGGCAGCGCGGTTTGAGTGTAAGGCAGCTCTTTGCAAATAGAATTAGTGATTTCCTGACACGTTGCAGAAGATGTTTGAATGTCACTGAAGATTGGAACCTGGATGAACAGAAATGTAAATCAGGTAAGTGTGAACAATGTTTTTTCTCACGTAGTTTTCATTATCTAAAGACTTTTATTCTTACAGCCAAAGTGCTTTAAAAAAAAAAAAAAGAAAAAAAAAGTGACAATTTAATAATTGTCTGACCAGGGTCTGCTTTTGTAACAAATATTTGTCGAGGGTAATTTATGAACTATTTAACCGTCATTGACCACCATATAATGTATGTTGTGCACCAAAACTCTACCACAGCCACTATTGTTGGTTCGATGGTATATAATATAAAAGTGGACGTAGGGTCTGATAAATGAAGCTGATGCGGAAGTGCCTTAAACTGCAATACCACAGAGTGCCACTAGAGGTTGGCTCCAAAGCAGCTCCGGCTCCATAGACTGCCATTCAACTTGTCTCATCAAATTCTAAGTCAACAAAATTTCTCCACGAGTTATTTCAGTTTTGGTAGCTAAAGTCGCTGCTTCTTATTAGTTTTCCAGCGGTCCATCTGAAAATAATCCCGTCATTAATCAGAAAATTAGATTTAAAAAGCCGTGTTTTTGAGCCTGTTTGATTGACAGGCCAGTGGTGCAGACAGGTTACGGCTATCGGTGGGCGGGACGTAGTATCGCCGGGTTTCCAATCAGATCGAGTCAGATCCACCGCTCGCTCCACCCCTCCCCCCCCAAGCTCATCCAAATATGGTCGCTACCGGTTCCAAGCCGCTCCGAACTAGCAAGATGGCGAAAAATCAGAACCCGAGCCTTCATAACGGCCGTTTTAAAAACTAATAGGTGACGTCACAGTTGGTTGCCACTTGGTTTTACTTCAACGTCATCACACTTAGCCACCCCCACTCGTCACTGATCGGTCCACCCCTCAGAGTGGCCGGGCAAACCATCATACGAACTGGGTTTCCTGACTATAAATCACAGTAAGGACTGAAGCTTTATTTATTTTTATTTTTTTTTTTACTTCAGGGCCCAGTGACATCACTGTCGGGTGCAGTTACAGGCACAAAAAAAAAAAAAAAAAAAAAAAAAAAAGCAAACATCTGTACACACCAAGAGGTGCAGGCTTAAAACATTCAACCGGAGATGACTGGCAGGTTATTCAGCCTGACGTTCAGTTACTGATGTTAGAGTCAAAGAGGGCCGACTTACATCTTCACAGGACTCGGTGGTAAATGCGTCACACCTGAGGGCTTCGGGCCACCGGAAGCCCAAACTGCTCATCACCGTCTGACAGTCGGATCGCGCCCGCTCGCAGAGGGTTCTGCAGGGAGGCTGAGCTCTTCCCGACACACACTTCGGAGTGTGGACGGAGCACAAGAACGGCTTCAGGTGAGAGGAGCACTCCATCGTCATAAGTGTGGAAAACGGTTGGATGTTCTGGCTCGCCTCCTCCTGGGTTTTGTGGCCGAGAACATTGGGCAAGAGGGTTTCTGTGTAGGGCAGGCCTTTGCAGAGAGGGACCGTGATGGTCTGGCATGTTGTTTGGGTGGGTGGAGTAACAGGGTTCTCTTGGCCCTGGAGGAGCAGAAAAAATAAATCAGCGATGTCTGCAATTTTCATCAATGACAAATGTGCCTGCCCTTTTTTCCTTGCAGCAACTGTGCCAAATAAACCGAAACCAGGATTTTGTCAGCATCTTATTGGGACATTAACACCTAAAGTTTTGCCAGAGTGGTCATGTGTTTAATCTATACAAAAATGTAAGGATCTGCAAACCATCTAATTGTTGCAGCCTCATAAATAGCACGCATCTAAATCTTAGCAAACTATTTAAAAAGCACATCTTCCAAATTTGTTCACAAATTCTTAAAAGAGTCTAAAGAGGTCACTGACTTGACATGATGATTTCATACTAACCTCTACACAGTTGGACCCCGGTAAATCATGACAGCGCAGCCTCATCGGCCAGAACAAACTCTTCGCTCTGAGCGCAGGCTCGCAGTCGGTCTTGACCTTCTCACAGAGAGCTCGGCAAGGTTTCACCCGGCTGTTGTCCTCCGAGCTGCATTCGGGCACGACAACGCGACACATGAGTTTGGCGACGTGGGGCGAGCAGGCCGTCTCCACGATCTGACCGATTTGCTGCAGGTTGTAGCCCGAGACTCCGCTCGGATGGAGGGTGGTGGTGTATCCCACACCTTGACAGAAGCGTTCTGTTACCGGCTTGCAGTTTGCCGTGTCATCTGTTCTGCCATGTGCCCGCTGAGGAGACAGCAGCAAACCCCAAACCACCAAGAACAAATGCTTCATGGCTCCGAATAGTCTCAAAAACCGTCCTGGGCTGTTTTAACAAAGCTTTGAGGGGTTTGGGACCAGTGAGTCTGCTGCTCCTCTGTTTAGGAGGTGGAGTACCAGTCCTCGAATGGAGTTGCTACAAACAAGGCACTGATTTAGGACCACTGGTAAGGTCACATATCAACACGATGCTCAACATGAAATGGGAACCAAACTGGTCTCAGAGCGGGAGTCCTATTGAGAGAAATTCAATCCAAGAGCTTTGTGGCATGCAAAACATCTGGTTGTGATAATGCGCTTTCTTGGTAACCTGGGGGGGGTTAGGGGGAGGGGGTGGGGAGAGGGGGCAGTTACTGGCACAAAGCTGGCACAATAAACCTGACTTTTGGAAAGTATTTTAATAAATAATAGGATTAAGAAAATAAACTGTCAACATCCCTTTAAAAAAAAAAACATGTAGTACTTTGCTCATAAATATGCTGAATTAAAGCCACTCCTATAAGTACAATTAAGGGACATACTAAAGCATTAATATCAAAGATTTTTATTCGAATAAATGTCCGCAAAATCACTATTTATTCAGGTCTGTATGTTCATTCGAATCAGGTCCCAAATACTTTCCAATTGTGGTACTGAATGTAGGTACAGAGAAAGAAAAGAAGTGTTGATAGAAATGTTTGTGCTGCTCCGCTTAGGAAGTTAAAGGATGACTCATCACGTTGGGTTTCTACAAACAAGGCACTGATTTAGGACCAGTGGTGGGGCCACAAATCAATAGGATGACCAACACAAAACGAGAGCCAAACTGGTCTTTGTAAGATGCACAACACCTGGTTATGATTATGTGCTTTCTGTGTAACCCGGGGGATTTTTAACCTAATTTAACTTTTTTTTTTTATAGCGACACAAAACAATACGCTTCCACGCCGAATATTAAAATCACTGGTTTTGTTTATTACTGAGGAACAGACTCCACAAGCACAAAACATGATTGTCCCAGAGGGCTTCATAAAAACGGTAGAAATAATAAAAACAAATAAATAACAGGCAAAAACCGCATACACATGTTTATATCCGCAGAAAACAAAATAAGCAGTAAAAACCAAAGCCAAACACGTGATTGCTTCTGAGCTGAGCGATAGCCAGTGTATGATGTCAAGAACGTGATGGTGTAAAAGCCGCTTTATAGAGTCACTGTATATCAAGCATAAGGAAGCGGTAAGATTAAAGCATGATCCTGCGTCACAGAAAAGCTAAAGATCGTAAGAGTTCCCCTGTAACGAGGACATATATAAACATTTGTCTCCAGCGAAGATGATGTCCAAAAGACAGCAAAAAAAAAAAAAAAAAAGAAAAAAAAAAAATTCTCTTAATATCCCTAAAAACCAAGAGGCTATCCACAAGGCTTCAGAGCCACCAGCACAAAGTTTCTGGGAGAAAAGTTGGGGTCGAAGAGAGGAACGAGCTGACTGTCCACACCTGCAGAAAATCAAGGCTTTAATTGAAGGAGACACAAAAGTCGTCACAGCAGATTATTCAACTGGTGTCACAAGTGTCGGCCGGCTCACCGTTCTCCTGCAGGTACATCATCCTGTCCAGCAGCACCAGCGTCTCCACCACGGGAGCCAGCAGCAGGGCCAGGCTGAAGTACACCACCACCCTGCCCTGCTGCTTCAACAGGGCCTCCACGCGCTCCGGGTCCAGGGCCAACTCAGGAGGCAGGCCGACGCGAGCCAGGCCCAGACGGGCGTATCTGGGAGAGAACGTGGATGTGGACAGAGGAGGGCCACGATCTGTTAAGTTTCCCAAAAATGCCACCATTGAACAAAAAAAAAAAAAAATCTCAAAATGAATATTGATTGAGATTGGTATCCTGACGTAATTAAAATCTGACGAGTCGTTGTGACAGGCAGAGAAATGGGTAGCAAAACGATAAAATGCACAAATTTGTACCATCGCTGTCCAATAAAAAAAATACAAATAATATGTATTCATAATCTCGTATGAATTCTACACATAGTGATTACCTGTTGAAGTATTTGTCAGATTTGAAGCAATCTTATCCACCCAGGCTGGATTGTGATATGTTTACTGCTGCTTTTTTTGGACAACTAATAACCCTTGGCGGTATAACTTGCAGTTGGTCAAATTAAAAACCTGCGTGAACGCCCGGAGGCTGCAGTGTTCACTCACTCTGTAAACGGTAACAGGTGTGCTTTCTTTATGGTCTGGATTCCTGCCCTGCGTAGATCTGGCCTCGTATCCCTGACGAAGGTCTCCAGCATCGCCCGGTAACAGTGCGTCCTGAGCAACTCGCTCTCCTCCCTGAGCCTCCGCACGTAGTCCTCCACGGCGTGACACGCCCCCTCCCGCGCCTTATAGGACAGCCGGTGTCCCGGCAACCCCCGCACCCAGGAGCTCATCGGGTAGCCGAACTCCGAGGGACGCGGCTCTCGGCCCGGCGGCGGTGGTGGGACGGGAGGCGTGACCAATCCCGGAGGGGTGGGGTTTTCTCTGGTTGTGATTTTCATGTAGCAGCATGCCACCGAGGTGATGCCGCGAACATGCGGGCAGTGGACGAAGTGGCGGAGGAGGGTGGCGCTGAGGTCACCGCAGGCGTGGAGACCGGTCAGGACAAAGGCTCGGCAGCGTTGATGGCTGTTTTCCTCGAGATGGACCCGCTCCGGACAGACAGGCCGGATGCACGAGCAGCAGTCCTCGGCGGACAACTCCTCTTCGGACTCATTCTTGTTCGAGTCATGTGAATGAGCGTCAGAAAGCGTGGAGCCACCAGATGACATCCGGACCTGATGCTCTGAGCCCCGCAGCCTCTTTTTGCTCGGTCCAGACGGAGTCGGGGGACATTCGCTTTTACAATCCGCAGCTCTTAGCTGCTTGACGAAAGCCTCCCATGATGCCTTGGGGTTGACCCAGCCGGCCACATGGCGGGGAAAGGACTGACATACAGGGAGCTGAGAGGCGCAATTCTAAGAAGAAGAAAGATGATTAGTAATATCTATGTTGATTTCATATGACAGGAAGTGAAACTCATTGTTATTTATAGTTTAAAGCTGCTATAATCAACATTTTTATATGAACAATTTATCACTAACTGACAAAATCACAAATAATTATCTTATTTCAGCACGTTGTATTGGTTTAACAGCTTGCTACTTACTTGTTTTTTGTTCACATTTTTACGGGTGAAAAGTCTCTAAAAACAAGAACAAAACTACCAAAACTACCTGCTCTGCACCAACGAACAGGCAGATCAGGTTAGAGGCTGACTGGCAAACACACTGAAACATCTAGCAGCATAAGACTCGGATATATTTCTGAAGGGGATAGTAGAGAAAAAACTGGACCTAAACAGAAAATGCATATTGCTTTTACATTTGTTAGGTGGACACGAACACAACTCCAGAAAAAGGTGATCTCAAAGGGTGATGGTTTGACAGTGTTGTGTTCACATGTTGTATCTGCTGCCCCCAGGTGGCAGAAAAGAGTCACTTCAGGTTACACACAGACATTCATTTGAAAAAGTTTAACTTTCAATCAGAAGGACATCTACTTAAAACTCGCGCTGTTTCGCCAAATGAACCCAACTTAAAATTTGATATCCTGCAATTCCCTGAATGCCTTTTTGATAATATCTGGAGAATAGGCATTAAGTATGGAAATATACATGGGAATAACTGTCAATGCTGTTAATATGAGCAAGACTGAGAGACCATCATGCAAAACGCTTCTGTGTTTGACTTTCAGATAATCCGATGCTCTCTGGAAACCAGTTGCTGTGGATTGAACTCTAGTGTGCACTGAGTTTGGCAAATCACCGACCTTTTTCTGCCTCTCCTTTTCCAAGGCCCACAGTAACTGTCCGTCAAACTTGGACGCCATAGCAACGAGGGTGCGATCAGCCTCAATCGCGGTCACAGACAGACCGAGCCCAAAGGACAGGAAGCGAGTGAGATGACCCTGTTTAGAGCAAAGTGGTGGACAAGACTCAGTGTTTAATGCGTCCTGTTTTCCAGCACTCGCACTCTGACAGATGCGAAATTAAATTCTTGGTAGTCCCATTTAAGTGTTTTCTTTGTGAAGTTGATGTATTGATGTGATGCGCCGATGAGTTAAAATGACCCTCACCTTCAACACAATAAATCTTGGCCTACCTGGCCGGAGCCCACGTCCACCACTCTGTTGCAGTCAGTCTGGGTACAAAGTTGTTTTACCAGCTGGGTATTAAAAGACCCAAAAAAAAAAAAAAAAAAATTAGACTCAAAACACTGTTGACAGAAAAACAAGGACATGTTCTAAAGTTTAATTTAAAAAGCAGCAAACAAATAGCAACCAAGCAATCCTGTACCGTGCCCAGCTTGCGGATCTCGTGCTGCTTCTTGGGTTTAACGTGTTTCCTGAATATGTGCCCCAGCAGTGAGCTCTGACTCTGGTTTTCCAGGAACTCCTCAGGCTTCACCGAGCCGGCCGCGCTGCCTCGCTCGCGCCTCTGCTCTCTGGGAAACGCCAGGGCGTGAGCCGAGGCACGGAAAGCCAGGAGGGACAGAGGCCACACCGAAGGATATCTGTAATGACAAAGTCTCTACGGTTATTATTTACCTCATAAGTCTGACATTATTCTTTTTTTTTTTCGTCATGACATTGCTTGAGAGTCCTAAAATACAAACTCATTACATTACTAGAAAAATATCACATCCTCGTGCATTTAGCATCTCTACATTAGTCCTTTTAAAACTAATGCAGACTTAAAATATATATATATATATATTTCTATTTAACACCTTTTTCAATGACATATGATATCCGCCCACCTGTTGTGTTGAAGGTTTCCTCCTGTTAAATAGGAGTTTTCCCTTCCAGCTACCACTCATGTAGGAAAGGTTTGGTTCCTCTATAATGGTGTTAAGGTTTTATTGTAAGGACTTTACTACGTTTAAGTGCTCTGAGATGACTTATGTCCTGATTTGGTGCTCTATAAATGAAATTGAATTGAAGGGCTTGATTATAGTCCAGTAGTACCTCCTGTCTCCATTGGTGCAATCCAACAACAGGTCTGCAATCTGTGGATATGACAGGTCCTGCAGCACAGGCTGCCATTTGCTGGGTAAAGTGTGCCAGAGATCTTCAGTGAAGAACTCCTATAAAGAGAACAGGAAACAGACATTTATCCGAAAAAAAAAATACATGTGTAATAATATGAATCCAGCTGTCTCACTGCGTACTATAAGAATATATTCTTTTGCATAATTGGATCTCAACACAAGAATATGCAGGAATTATTTTCCCTGTTGCAGGTTATTTCAGTGATTTACATGTGTTCGGAGTCATTAAAAATCCACTGTTATTAATTTGCATACAAATCCAATATTAAATGATAACAATACTGGAAAATAAAATGTGAACAGTAAAAACGCTGGGCAACATAGGACAACTCAAATATCACTGTATCTCTGTGCTTTCAACAAATATTTACGTGACATTTTTGATAAATAAATATCAGTAATGTGGATGTAATAACCAAGTGGATAAAGGGAAATAACAAAACAGCAAGAACAGTATGGAAAGTTCAGTTATTTAAGAATATGAAAACACAACATTAACGCCACAAGACGAGAGTCCAATATCCTAAATGTAAAAACGACATCTAGTCTCATATCACGATATGATCAAACATCGATGTGTTGCCCAGCCGCGAGCAGCGAGACTTTGTTGCCATTGATACTTGGTTGCCATTGATACTTGGTTGCCATGGTCACGCGACTGTTTTGTTTTAGAAATCCGTTTTAAATCACAACGGAAATGCAACAAAAAAAACAACAACATAAAACTGCAGCAGCAGCTATCGACACCCACAATTATATACGAGTCGGACAGGTGGCTGTACTGCGACAGAAAAGAGGTGAGCCTTTCCGCCAGCCCTCTCCGTCGCTCCGCTGAGAAACTTGACGCGAACGTTTCCTCATCCGACATATGGGATGCTAATGCTAACACGCGTTAGCTCGCTGACGCTGCGTCAAATTGTTTCCAGTTAAGTTGCAGCTTTGCGTGTGAAATACCGAGACTGCTGCCAGCTCGCGTTTAAAACGAGCATTTGTAGTTATTCGTAACAAATCCTGAAACAAAAAAAACAAAAACAAAAACAAAAAATGCTAGCTGATTTTTTTTTTTAGCCGCCGGACTGAACTTCGACTCGCGGAAATACGATGCGTTCAAGCGCTCCACGTAATTTACGGCTACTTTGGTGGGCGACCGCTTTAAGTTACAGCTAAATGTGTGCCATACAATTAAAGATGTCACGGAGCAAATTTGTCTTCGCTGTTTCGTGGATATTACGTGCAGATCCAGTAATAACGCACGCCGCTACTGCGAGTAAATGCCGCGTTAGTTTTAAACACGAGGTTATTACAGAAAATGTGCAAAAGCTTTACGTTAAATAAGACCGGTCACAACTGCTGTGCGGACCCGTTTTGATACTAGCGATGAGAACGATTTACATTTCATTGATAAATATAGATATAACGAATAAAACGGTTAATAATCGAATCTTTTTTATTTATTTATTTGTATCTACTGATTTTTCAAGATGTACCTGAAGGCCGCATGCTCCGGATGTTGATGGTTCGTTGTGAGCGGCAGCAGGAAGACTCGTGCGGCTCCGTGTGTAAAAGGTCCGTGTTTTTATTATATCACAAAGTTATATTTGATAAAAAAAAAAATAATCAACCAACAAGTGTTTAACAAAACAAGCTCAGTCGGTGAGAGATAGTCCAACAAACGGGTCACCATCGGATTAGCTTCAAGCGAGCTGACGTCAGCTGGCATAAACGTCAACAACCACCAGCTCGACCTTTTCAGCAAAAAACGAAAGCCGCATCCAGCGACGTGAAATTCCCCTTTTTTTTTGTTTTGTTTGTCATTTTCCGACGTGGTTGAGGACGGTAACTGTGCCCGTCCCTCTGCGCAACCCGGGTTAGTTCCTGTTGTATATAAAAGTGAACGCTTTCCTTTGGTGTCGACTGTATAACCGAACAAGTTGATCAAATTAGACAGATGAATTAAGAATTATTACCCCCCCCCCTCCCAAAAAAAAAAAAAAAAGTGAATGTAAATTGAATGTAAATATGCATGTGCTCGTTTTAAATTCTTGCCTTTACAAGCAGGTCGATTCACATAGGTTGTAAAGACGTTATACGTTGAAGTCCAACGAATCGAGACTTGTGTTCAATAATGTTTTTGTGTTTTCCTTGCAGGATGGTCCATTTATACTTGTTTCAGCCGACACATACTGGACTGTAGACCGAAGTGAAGCAGTTGCACCGAGCAGACCTACGCCACTGTTGTCCCGCGCAAGTGCATTGAGAAGACATAATATTTGACATGTCTGACATTGTGATCGGCGTGTGCCCCACTGACGAAACCGCACAGACGACAGGACCGGAAGAAAAGCAGAAGTCGAAAAACCGGTTTCGCAAAAAATTTAAATACAGGGAGAGAAAGGGCTACTTGGGCGGCAAGCCCAGAAACAGGCACTTCGGAGAGGAGTCTGGTCAACACCAGAATGGAGCAGCCACGCAGTACTCGCCACCTCCCGCTTCCACGCGAAACAAAAGTTCAGCTCGCCCAGCCGGCGCGGCCGCCGCTTCCCAATGTAGCTCCAGTCCCTCGGCATCGACTTTCACTGTGAACACGGAAGGCAGCGATGGAGCGCGACAGAAACCCGTGAACGCGAAGTCAGCCGCCACCGACTGCGGGCCCTCGGTGTCCAGCGGCCACAAACCCACGTCAGCGGGGATCCCCACGAAGTACCTCGCCATTGACTGTGAGATGGTGGGCGCCGGGCCGAAAGGGCACATCAGCCAGCTCGCGCGCTGCAGCGTCGTGTCCTACGACGGAGATGTGGTTTACGACAAGTTCATCAACCCCCCCATGCCTATCACTGACTACCGCACCCGGTGGAGCGGCATCCGACGCAGTGACCTCGTCCAGGCCATGCCGTACGCAGAGGCCAGGAAGGAGGTGAGAAAATGTGGTCATTAGCAACAGGTAATTCTTTGATCAACGCAGGTATTGTCTTGGCACTTTTCCACTGCAGTAAGTAGTAATTATCCACTATTATCTATTATCCAGTCATTATCTGCTATTGTTGCCACTGTTGTGCACCTGCTCTGGGCACAAACTTCAGGTGCTTTCAGGTGTTGCTGGCAGTGCTGTCAAAGGATTTATCATTTGGGTGGAAAAAATAAATAAATAGAAATATATAAGTTAACTTAAAAACACAAAGCTGTGTTATTTATTTTCACATAAGGCAGAGAACAGAAACAAATCTTCACATTTGAGACGCTGGAATTAGTGAATGTTTTCCATTTTCATTTGACAAATCACTTTGATTGTTTACCTGTTACTAAAACAGCTTGGATGACTAATATTTATAAATGTCATTGGTTTGTCCTTGTCTGTTTAACCCTGCATCTCTGTTTTCGTGTCATGGGGGGAAAACTTGATCGTTTTTTCTTCAGGTTGTGCTGCATTAAGTAATAAAGGTCATTGGGTCAGCTCTTAAGCATATATACATTCAATAAGTTAGCCCTAATATAAATTTGCTCCTTGGTATTTCTATTATAAAATGTGCTTCCTGTATAAACCTATTGAGTTCAGTGAGTGAAAACGTTTTTTTTTGTTTTTTTGTTGGTACTGTAGATACTGAAGCTGCTCCAGGGGAAAGTGGTGATTGGCCACGCCGTCCACAACGACTTCAAGGTCCTCAGTTACTCTCACCCCATTGCCTTAACCAGGGACACATCCCGAATCCCTCTTCTCAACCTCAAGGCCGGCTTTGCAGAGACTGAGTGCGCTTCACTGAAGAGACTCACCAAGGCCATCTTCAACGTGGACATCCAGGTAGGAGAAGTTACGTTCGGTGAAGTAAAGAATGGAAGATGTGTACAAACGATGTCAGTCAAGCAAGTTTAGTGTATAGAAATGCACCTGAATCCACTATTTCAGATTTACTTAAACAGAGAGAAGAAGCCAGAAGTTTGATGTATTTCAGGTCTGAAAGAAGGCTTTTGGTTGGTGTGCCACAAAAGTAACTTTGGTTTTATAATTTGTTTTTTCAACACCTACCACAAATATTAATCATACCACATATTTGGTTTTACTTTTTTTTTTTTCTACCAAACAAATAGCTGCAATCCACTTTGGTCATGAAGTAGTCCGTGACGTATATTAACTGAGACATGGCAGAAATGCAATTGTGGAGTTGTGAGAATCAGAGTTTCTCAACTAACAAAGTGACGCCATCATGTTTTAATAAATGTCCACCAACGTGATGCTGAACTCGTTCTCTCTTGCATCCTCAGACCGGGAAGAAAGGCCACTCTTCTGTGGAGGATGCTAGAGCCTCTATGGAGCTTTACAAAGTGGTGGAAGAGGAGTGGGAAAAGAAACTAGCATCCAAATCACAGACCAGATAGTGACAAGTCTGGAGAGACAGCGAGGACATGAACTCGGTTGAACTCCGTTAACATAAAGATTTGATGTGGCAAGTATGTGTTTTGGACTGAGTGACTCACTGAAGAGTTTTTAACACATGGTCTCTTTCAGCCCTCGAAATGAACTCGGTGATTAGTCAGCATTTTTTTTTTTGCATATCTGAACACTCCAAACGAAATCTGACCCCTCTGAAGCCGAACAGAGGCAGCGTTGGGAGGTGGTCTCAGTTTGGTTCGGTCTATGTTGATGTTGTGATTCCTTTCACCCCGTGCGATGTAAACACAATGTGTTCTCGGTTCACTTTGCCTTATAGACCGATTTACATCTTATTGCACTTTGACACTCAAAAAAACGAAAAACAAATAGGACGAAACCATGGCAACGACAGCAAGACTAGTGGACGAGGATTAGACAGGTGTCAGTATTGGGTATAATACAATATATTTGTTTATTCGTGTCATAGTTCAACAGCATGTTATCTGTCTACGGCAAGCCAAAAGGGCTCAAATAGAATGACAAAGGGAGAAGCGAACCCCGAGCACTTTGTGGTCACAGTGCACAGGGGTTAAGTTAACCACGACGTGGACTGGAAAACGACCCGAACTGAGACCCCCCTCCCGACCCGGTCTCAGTTTGGTTCTCTTCAGTAGGACCTGAGTTCATTCCAGTGTTCACATATGCGCAAAAAAAATTATGATTAATCGCTTTGAGTTCTTTTCGAGGACTGAAAGGAACAAAGATTGAAAACACAGCAAGAGGAGTGAGTTTGGTTTGTTTAAAACTGGACTGGATATGTAAACATCCTACTCTGCTGTTGGCACATGAATGAGGAAATCCAGAAAACTGTACAGTATACTGAATCTGAACAAATGCTTTAGCAGACACTTCGATGTAACATTCAGTTTCAACAGATGCATTATGTTTGTGACGATTCTCAGTCAGCTGTTATCCGAAGCCAACCGGACTTGGGATCACAGGCCACGGGTTCATACTTTCTCAGGGTTTACATTGTGTTTAAATGGTGCTCCTGCCACTTGGGGGCAGTCATGTCTTTCCAGCAACAAAAATACATCATTGAAACAGCCAGACACCAAAAAGACGAATTCACAAGCTCAGTGTTTACGATCAAGTCAGCAGTTCAGCCCCCGTCGTTGACCCTATTCAACCCAGAGTCACGCTTACACCACATCAGTGAATGTTATTCTCATCATCATTTGGCCACCAGTGAAAAAGACATTTTAATCTCACTAAAATGGCACTAAAAGAACTATCAGTTCTTTTCAGGTTAAAAATTGAGATATAATAATGCCGTACTGTTCAGCTTCTGTCAGGGATGTTTTACAGGGCCGGCGCTGGGAATTTAGACAAACTGAAATCATGAGTCCTGATTGCAGCTTTTATGAAAAATATTTTTTATTACAAACCAATAATTATTTTTTTTTTAATTGAAATGTTTTTAAAAATGAAAAATGCACTTATAAAGTTGTTGGGGAAATAGATTATTGCAAAAAAAAAAAAAAAAAAGAAGCCCATAAACAACATAGAATCTGGCATATAAAAAGTCCTAAATTTTAAAACCGAAGTTGTTTTGATTTCCAACAAGATTCAAAAGGACTCATGGTGATCGTTTTTTTTTTTTTTTTTTTTTTTTTTAAGAAAATTACATGACATAACTTCAGGGTCCTCACTGGTGGCTGTGGACCAGGTGATTCTCATTGATGATGGGTTAGGATGGCCTTACAGAAGTCCAATTGATTATCAGCTCTGTTCAGTCTGTAAATCTGCTGTTATGGAAATGGTTACTTTCAGAGTTTGTACAGTTAATGTCAGACAAATTCAGTTGTCTCACTTGAGCATGGTCTTACCTTCAATAAATCATTACCACAAGAATTACTGTTGTGAAGCTGACAATATTGAGATATCCTGCAACGAGTACCATCTACTGCCAAAGTGCACAAAACACACAAAGCCGTGTGTCATCTTAATGTCACATGAGCTTTCAGATACGCTCAGTTGCCAGTTAAGGTATTGAGAGGTGCTTAAAATACTCTGTACCGCCCACTTAGGTCAGTAAGGGCAGAACATAGTTATAAACACCTCTCACTATAATACAAACAACAGCACCACAAAGCAGAGCCTCAAATATGACCATTACCGTTCAATCATCACCTCTAAAACAATAAAAAAATGCACCTTTACGAAGATAACATTTATTGCGGGGCTCTTAGGCGAGGTGTACGTAAGGGAAATGGAACCAAAACAACCAGAATTCACGGTGATACATCCAATCGTTGTTGATATATTTGACTAATAACTCAGGGTCAGCAAGCCTTCATCCTCTGGGGACCCTGAATATGTGCACAAAGTTTGAAAGCAGTCCATCAAAAAAGCTGATGACATTTTTTGTTTTGTTTTTTTTGTCTAAACCACAGGAGCGTCCTACTAACATGTTCTTCTTCCCTTCTGACATTATTTTTAGCGTGTTTAAATGACAGCCTAATAGTGTTGGATGTCTTTTGTCCACCTGCCACAGCTAGTATTTGTCTCAAAAGTCATCTTCCCACTTTAAAAATGATTTCGACAGAATAAATGTGGATCGGACAAATCCAAACCTTGACTTGACATCAGTCTTTCACGCCGGTGTAAACACAGCTTTCCTCCGCAGTCTGACACTGCTCCACTTTATGTCTCCTCTGGCAACTGTTTGTCCTTAAAGGCGAGCGTATCAGCACTATTTCCCTGCTGTGAATTCAACACCAGCTCATTAATTATACAGCGTGCCATCCGTCCCTGAAAAAGCCACACCAGACACAACTGCCGGCACGGGGAAGCTCATTAAAGGGGTAGAGACGCACCACAACCTCGCAGTGCAACACTCTGCACTAACGATGATTCACCAGCGCTTTCTGTTCATTAATAAACCCCAACATTTCCCCAAAATACCACGCTGTCACGTTTTAAGATCTCAGAAATTCCAATACGGATTTATTGCCTCCAAAGTGGCAATAATCATAATTTTTTTTTTTTTTTTTTTTTTTTTTTTTTTTTATATTAACAGTGTCTCAAATGTCTGTAATGTGAATGTTTTCTTAAAATGCTAATTCTCAGCAGGTTTATCACCTGAATTTCGAGTTCCCTTTCGTATGTACTTTTTAGCATCTTCCAGCTCATTGTTTTGGTTTTCCAGGTGGCAATTTTCCTAGTGGTCATATTGGGTAGTGCAGTAGCCCAAAAAGCATTTTCCCCATACACCACCATTATACAAAAGATGTTTACAACTGCAAAAAAAAAAAAAAAAAGTATGATTATTCTTTGTACTGTATAATGACCATGAATGTTTTTATTTGTAAAACTTTCTCGTAGTCTACTAAAACTCTTTGATCTGCTCTAACCGATCTCAATGTCGCGTCCATGAGCCAAGTGGGATTAAGTTGGCGGAGCCATCGTGAGAAAAACTAATCGGCATGTGCAGCGGGCAGCACAATGTCGAAGCAAACTTGCAAGCTCGAAAATGTTGAACTCAACGATCAATGTTCATTCAAGTGAATGGGTGACATCGTCGTGTCTCGTTGTTATGTTTTAAATGATCTGAACCTGCCCTCTCATTTCCCCTCTGCTCATCTGGCTAGTAGCTGCATAAAGTGTTCATGATTGTTGGTTTGGGAAACTTAAAAAAAAATATATATATGTCAAACTCAAACATTCCCACATTTGGCTGCAAGACCGTAACACATACTTTATTTTAAGCCAACCTGAGCGCCTTTACAGTCGTCATGTGAAGCCCTTCGGTCAACAAGTAACCCTGGACTTCTTCACCTTTTAGGTTGCAAACGAGGCGGAACAAAAAACATTGCAAATCAACATGATTTAATCCATTCTCTAGTCTAGCTAATCCCATACAGTTTATCCCCTCTTAATCTCTTTGTGTACAGGCAGTAATGTGAATAATTGCATTTTATTCCCTGTTATTAGCTCTATAAGAGAAAGAGCTTTAAAACCAAAAGAGGCTTTAACTTTCTTCTCTGGTTGTGTCGAGTTTGATGTGTTAATAACAAGTTTTATTCGTTTTTTTTTTTTTTTTTTTTTTTTTCAGGCTGAATGAAAATGAGGAACATCTTTTTGCACGCTCACTCTTTTTGATATTTGTTAAATGTGCTACCACATTATTGATTTAAAATCTTGAAATTTGAAATGGAAGAAGATTAAGTGATCACCTGCTGTATTAATAAGGGTTTTGAAATACATGAAAGAGTGCTGCCGTTCTCATTAGGCGACACAATATGGATTTTATGGAATTTATTGCCCCCCGGGTCCAGTTATTTAATTGGAGCTAGACTGTACATATTACCCTTTCCATTCAAAGATCACACAGTGACCATATTAGTCACGGCTGGGCATCAGCCCCATGTGCGTAATTCGCTTTTTATTACCCACCGCCAAGCCATCAGGAATTTGTCCATTTTGCAGATTACTAGTTAACATTACTTGTAGAGTACAGAGAGAGAGAGAGAGAGAGAGCACAGTGTGGGTTGGTAGCAGGCTCAGCGGCATCAAGCGTCTAATGCCGTTATGTATGAAAGCTGACCAGGAGAAAAGAAAAACCCCTGGAACAAACTGTGGGAGTTATTTTTAATGGTTATTAAATACACATGCTAAATACAACCCGTTTAAAAATGCATTACAAAATTAGGAACGGGCAGTACTGAATGAGCTATAATTCCGTAATAGATTCAAACTGTCAGTTAATGGTGTTTTTAACTGTGCTCCTCAGTAAAATTAACAGGCCTCATAAATTATTCCATCATTTAAAGCTCCACTAATCAATATTATTAGAGATGTAATGAAAGAGGTCACTCATAGCGATAAATCCTCAAGAGGTCACAGCTGGTGTATTACAGTTTTTTTCTTTTTTTTTTAATGTCAGAGACTAAAGGAGTTGCTTGATTTTTTTTTTTTGTACACTGTCATTCTCTTTCTTTTTCATAAACCTTCATGTTAAAACAAAGTAATTGAAGATATTTATACTTCAACCACCATGAAACTCTGATTTCAGTAGTATTAAATGCAGTGATTTGGTCATCTCACCACAACAGCATACCTGGTGAAAGCACAATATCATAAATCATTACTAAATGCTAATGGTGTTTTGTGTCAACTATTAGATGGATGGATGGACGGATGGATGGATGGATGGACGGACGGACGGATATGGATGGATGGATGGATGGACGGACGGACGGACGGACATGGATGGATGGATGGATGAATGGACGGACGGATACTTTATTAATCTCTCAAAGGGATTTTTTTTTAATTTTTTTATGCTACAGCAGCATATACAGGTACAGGGGAAAGCAATACAAATGCCAAATTAAAAAATAGAGGTAGTAAAACATATTAAATCTTTTTTTTTTTTTTTAAATGCACATTATATACAAATAAAAATAGGATAATATTAACTTAAACTAAACTAAACTAAACAACAGTGACTAAACTAACCTTGTTTATTATTATTATTATTATTATGGTCCGTGACCATTTAACTTAAGGCTAGCCTATAACATATTAATGCTATTTGTCAGCGACATTTTGAGTTATTCTGCCCCCTAGAGGCCACAAAAGTCAAGTCATTGCAGCCGTAACATTGACTACTTCTTCCCCTAAAATAGCACCATGCACCATAGCTCATTATATTAAATTTCTGTTTAAAGGGACCTCCTACTTAGTTCTTTTTAACTGACAAAACAAGAATCGATAAACCCCCTTTATTCCTCATTTGTTCACCTCTCAGCAGATTATGATTTTCCAGGCTGGAGGAGGAAGAGGAGGAGGTGAGGGGGGGGGGGGGGGGGGGAGGAGGAGGAGGTGGGGGTCCCGGTATTTTAACACGGCTCTCATCCCGGTTTCTCCTCTCTTCACCTCCTCTTCATCTCGGTGGTCGGGAAGGGACACAAGTCAAAGCCTCCGCCTTGTCCCTGAGAGACGCCGGTCGGTCGCTTGAGCACTGAGAGGCTGCCGGAGGAGAATTTTTTTTTTTTTTTTTGGTGCGGTAGAGCAGACAATAAGACCCGCACCTGTCCGAGGGGGGGGTTTTCCTTCGAGGAAGACACGGGGGACAACTTCTGCGAGACGAGAGCGACACTTGACTCTGGTGAAAATGAAGTAAGCTCAGCCTGCACCTCTTTCCTGTGTTTCATTAGTGCCAACACGACGGTGAAATAACGCTTTTTTATTTTATTATTTTTTTTAAATTTTTTAAGGTCCTCGGTTTCTTGTCAAGTTTGAGTTTTAATATGCATGTATTTCATTTCCTGACAAGCATCTGCAATGGAAAACAGCTTTTCAATCAATTAACTTTTTTATTTATTTATTTATTTATTTTTTAAACAACATTTCGTGGTTTTGGACGATTTAACTTTAAATGCGTGATAAATGCTTGATTAGGCAGCGCGTGCGGGAAACAAAGTGCCGCGCGGACAGCATCAGTTGTCACCTGCTGCGGCATCACTGCGTGTTTTCACAAAGAGTCTCAGTGATAACAGAGGTGGATGGTTTCATATCTTTCTGATGAGATGAAGTGATACCGGAATGTAAAACAAAAAAAACAAAAACAAAAAAAATACTCAGTAAATGTCATTGTACTGCATTCAAAATAAAAGTACGAAAAAAAAAAAAACCCAGCAAATTGAACTTGGAAGTATCAAAAGTAAAAGTGCTGGTTGATTAAAACGGGGTTATTAGTTTTGGCAACGTGTTGATTTAACAGATGTGTATAGTATTGAGTAGATTAACTAATCAGTGGCTGTTAAACCAGCATGATGAGGTGAAAAGTACAATTCGTTGTGAAATGTTGTGGATCAGAAAGTAAAAGTTGTTGAATCAAAATGTTTGACTAGCCCGGGACTATCACAACTGAAATGTCAAGTTTCTGTCCTAAAATTAAAGCACAAGTGTCTCGTAGGAAGCTTTTGATGACACAATACCAGATGTAATAAACACACATGTATTGAAGGCCTGATCACGGCGTTATTAGAGTGCCGAAGCTGTTACAGTTCAATTAGGCAATTTTAATATTATAATATTATAAATATGAATGCTGTCTCAGAGAAACATAAAATACAATAATAAATGAATATCCACCTCCAAAGCCAACAACATCCAACTGATAAATTTGTCGCTCAGATATCACTGTTTCATATGATCAACAAGCCTTCGATATGTTTAAGTGAGGACACAATAACCATAAAGGCTTATGATCGATGTGATTTAGCTCATGTGACACGGTGAAGATTGCAGACAGTCAAAAAATATTCACAGCATTGAAAGCAAAAGTATTCTCCAAATGCACAACAGACAACACTATAATGGTGGGCGGTATCGTATCAATCTCAATAATATCTGAATCATTTTTAATGATCATATCGCGATGGTGGAAATATTCTGATTTGTGGACGTAATGACATCATACGCAGTTACGTATGTAAGTTACACAACAGCAACAACAAGCATGGCTGACGGCGGCTCCGTTTGTTAAGGAGTTAGTCCCACAAAGAGACTTCAGAGGTGTGGACGTAGTTTGGTTCCAACAGATCAGCGACGCAACAGACCACAATAGGATGTCAGTTTATACTGAATATTTGAAGGGAAATATTTGTCAGTGTTTTGAAACATTTTCAAATTGCAACAATATCCACAGCTAGTGCTGAATTTCAGGTTAAATTTCAGGGTGTGTGCTGTAAATCCATTCGGACTGTGCAGAGGAATTGTTGTTCTGCAATTGACTGTCAAAAGACAAATAACAACTGAAGTCTCTTAAAACAAGAAGCCAGTCTTAAGCTCGTCGCCATTGTTTTATTGTCGAGTACAGACCTGAAACAAAAACGGATAGCGACCTTGTTTCGAAGGCATCTGAACAGACACTTCACTGATGAATGTGCGAGTGTAGACAGGATTTAAGTCTTCAGATATACTGTACCTGCGTTCGAGAAAGTAAGAGCAGAAATAAAGAGCGCTGAATATGCTTCAGAGAGGATTTCATCAGGCTCCGAATGTGGCAAGTTTTCAGGGCCGAGGTCACAGTTGTTGTTGTTGTTTTTTTTTTAGAAATACTCGAGTCACCCCAATAATACCAGAAATAAAAGAAGTTGCCTTCATTTATTGAATTACTTGGATTTTTTTTTTTTTTTTACTTATTCATGGATGAAGACTTCTTATCTTATTTCTCATCATAAAAGTCTAAATTGTGTTCCTCTAAATTCCAGGAAGGAAGAAGTCAATTTGCTCAGCAAATTGGGACAAATCTACATTCTTATGAAGAAAAGACACGACATTTAGTATTTAGAAGCACTGAATACCAAAACCAGATAATACAGTACGTTTAAAACAGAAGCTTGAGCTTTGAGGACACACATCGATTAATGATCTTGATGTTTCAACAGCCATCAAACGCCGAATAGAATATTTTTTTTCACGACGGGATTATAGCAGAAATGTTCTCGTTTATTATTATACTTCAGCGTCAAGGTGGTGACGCCTGAATAAATAAAACCATTTTTTTTTATCACATGTCGCTGAGTGCCAGATATTCTGCTGCCCGCATGCTTGCGAGGTGTTTGTTTTAAATGTTTATTTAAAGACACGGTGGGCGCACTTTTCCAGTGTCGCAGTTCTAAACTCAACCAGTTTGGTTCGTGGCTCCTTCGTGACTGGTGAACGCAGTTGTCTCTCAGCGGGGGGCTGCAGGCCACGCGGGTCACTGCGGTCGCCGCGCTTTCCTGTAACTTCAGGAGCAGCACATTTCCGGCGGCCCCTCCGGAAAAGTGACTCAAACCGCGTAATGAGTGCAGAAGCGCTGTGCTGCGTTTTGCTGTTGTTTTCGTCTCGCCCTGTCTGAGGCGTAAGCCCTTAAAACTCACGGCAGTTCCAGCCCTAATCAGCCTGCAGGCACGCGGACCACAGGGCACGCACGTGCGCGGACTGGACACGCGCACGTCTACGCGCCGCCGTAGCTAACGGCCAGAGCCTCGTAGCTTATGGCTTTTGTCACCGCTTTAAAAGTTTTGCCCTCTGGCACGCAGAGTCGGCCGCTAAACCGCCAATAAGGCATGGCTGCCGCTTCGGGCCGACCGGTGAACCATTCCAAAACCATTCCCGTGAACTCAACGTCTCTCTCGGCACTCTGTCATGCTGTACGGCCTCTTTCTTCCTTTCTGCTACCTCTATTCTCTGAGAGGTCTCCCCCCCCCCGCCCCCCACCCACTCACCCCCTCTCCTCCCTCCGGCTGGTCCTTGCTTCCTGTCAGATTGTGTCTGTCAGGGGGAGGGGGTGGAGGGTGAAGGGTGGGGGGGGGGGGGGGTTCAGGGTTGCCCCTGGAGATGGGCTGGCCGAATCATTCGAGGTGGTGCGATGTGGGCCGGAGTGATGAGGATCTGCTGAGGGGGCAAAACGCAGGGTAACGGCGGTGGTCCTTGCCATGAGAAATCGGCGGGAGGTGGTCAGGTCGGTCCAACGGCTGCTCAGCGAGTGGTTTTACACCCATTCTCAAATCTGAATGACAGAAGCAGAGGGAGGCGGCGTTTGGCGGTGTGGTTATGTGTGCGCGGGAGACTTCCAGTGTCACTGAGTTCCCTTTTATTTTACTGATTTTGAATCCTGTATTGATTTCATTCACCAAATTTGAATACTTTCCAATCCCGTGAACCCTTAAATCGGACAAGGATCACCTCCTTTGAGATTATTCAAGTGTAGTTTTTTTTTTTTTTTTTTTAATCTTTAATCACCTTATTGTCGCTCAGAAAGCAAAAGTACACTTCTGACTGATAACTCCAATTAGTGGTTTCAGCCCAGCGTATTAGCCAGACAATAGCTAAGTTACTTTTGGTAAATTGCTCGCAGAATTAGCCGCAGCTGGAGTATTGATCACTGGCAGTATTTATTATTTAAACTAGAAAATGTGACTGTCAGTACCAGCTGAAAGATTTGATTTGATTTTTATAGCGTTGAGAATCCGGTGCTGTGTTCCAAATGGCGAACTTGTGTACGAACACTCTCTACTCTGGGTGCACAAGTGGGTTCACACTGTCAAGTGCAGAAACGTGCAGTGCACTACGAGTACCCCGACGGTGCACTCAAAACGGGTCCAAAAAACAAGCGCTCGACGCTCGACGCTTTCCGCCCTAAACGGTCGCCGTCTTGGCCACGTCGAGGAAGGGGGCGGGGCCACTGACGTGAAGGATTTCCAAATGAAGGCGTCTGAGGAAGCTGCAGCTTGTTCCTGAACAACCACACCAAAGCGTTTCTTTTTCACAAACTGCTGCTGGACAGAAGCCACCGGTGTGTTTATTGGGTGTGTTAAACAGAGGGCAAGAAAACAAATCAAAAGCTGCAGGTATTTTGGCGGGTTCGCATGCTGAGGTGATTTCCTGTCAGTGCAGGACGGCAGTGTGCGATTTGAAACGACAAACGACCACGTCGAAGTTCCTGACCTGCACACAAGCAAGAGTTCTGACGCCTGAGAGCGCTTTTTGTTATGGTACCAAGGGGAAGTACGTCATTTGGAGACGCAGCGCAGGTGTTTCGCCGAGATGAAACTCTTGAGTGTCGCAGCACGTCAGGCTGAGTTTGTGAAATAACCCATCGGGGCGTCTTCGTCAACAGTTTATAATGTCCCATTTGAGCGAGCGCTTTCTTTGCAGCGTGTTAAATAATGTCAGCATGGGCGCTGCACTTTAGCCATCGACTGCAGCAGGAGCCTTCTCCTCGCACGCTGGGTAAAGTGACAAATGGGCCAAACTCTCTCACAAAGCTGGTGCAGTCCTTAAAGAATGTAGTTCATCCCCCCCCCCCCCCCCCCGCCCCCCTCCAGCCTCATACGACCTTTCCTGGCAAATTGAGCGGTCAAACATCCTCTCTCTTGGCCCCCGCTGCCTCCCCCCCCCCCCACCTCAAGGTGAAGTCATTGACTATTCAGCCACTTGCGATGCCTGTCCTTTGCACTTGTGATGTTGCCTGGGATGCGTCCTTCGCCTGAGGAAAACCACCTCTCTCTCTCTCTCTCCCATGTTGTGTCCTAATGATTCAGCATTATTCTTTTCTCATACACCACACACTTGCGTTTGCTGTTGCTTTTCCTTCGCCCTTCCTTTCTACATCTTAAGGATAGCAGTATACCTTCCTGTCTGCAGCTCTGTTCAGTAAAAATGATGTGAATAGCCAGCTTTATCCCCATGTGGCATTTCTGTCTTCAAAGCTTTCATTTTGTAACGACAGAGCCAAATTTAGGCATTAAAAATAAAAACCCTTTGAGCGATTATATTTATTAATCCTGTTTTGATTAGAAGTCTTTCTCTGCCGAGACCCACAAAACAAACTTTAATTTCCTTCATCATTTGAAGTCTAAAACTCCTGTCAGACAAAAGGAAAAGCTCCTTGACATAACTCTGATGTCTGATTCCACTGAGGCGCCCTCGTTCATCCTCGGCTGAGACGGACTGATAGTCCGGCTTCCTCTCTGCTCTCCACGGGCCTCTTGTAAAGGAGCTTGTATTAAAGATTAAAGGGTCTGGATGGACTGTTTACACTCACTCACCCTTATTTACGTCCTCCTGTTGAAGTGCTTGTTAATGCTCACCCGCAGGTGAAGTGTTATCTGGTCTCAGTGAGGAGTCAGTGAGGCGTTGGAGGTCACCTGCTGTTTTCTGTTTGTTTGTGGCTGAATTAAGTGACCTGTAATCTTCCATTAGCGGCAAATCCTGCCTCAAAGAATACAAGCTTAATACGACTCGATTGTTATTTATTTTTTTATTTCTGTACAGTCAGAAAGGGAAATAAAGACGTCACTCTGAGGTCGGGCATAAAATATGATTGCTCCGTGTTAAAACACTTCACTCAATCATGTGCACGCAAGAAAGTAAGAAGTTTACATATATTTTACATGACGTTTTCTGGTTACTGCAAACTCTGCACATGCAGCTGTTCAGTCTCCTCGAGCCCAGCCTAGATTTGCGGCCATACGTATATCAGTGATATTTCAGATTTTTTTTTTTACAACATTTGGACTAATGGTCCAGAGTGGACTGCACAAATGTCTTGATTTTTTTAAACAGTCAAATGTTCCTTTATGGAGACCAACATATTTCAACTTCTCGAGTTCAGATTTAGCTTCAGTCTTATTGTGAAATAAATTATTTTCAATGTGAGGATGAATTGTGAGGTGTAAGAATTTCCTTTTATCCTGAATTCTTTGTCAGGCACTTTGGGCATACCTAAGAGTCTACAGTCATGCTAATAATGCTTAAATACTTAAAAAATACCAACATACTAACGTTGGCAAGTTAATATGCTCATAATCACAATACGCTTATGTTTAGCAGGTGTAATGTTTGCCATATTGCTTGCTCAGCATGTTACAGCAGCATGCTAACATTTGCTAATTAGTAGAATGATGGGAAGTTAATTTAGTCATAAACAAAAAGTATTGGATCAATTGAAATTCTAATCAGAAAATGATACTAAATGATGGAAGTCCGGGCATGACAAAAATAATTATATTTTATCCTGAAATAGACACGAATGTGTGTATGGCACTCCATTTACATCTGTTATTTTCAGCAGTCTTTCTGATTAAAAAAAACTATTACATAATTGGCAAAGAAATTGGCTCCAAAGAAATCAAGCCCATCAACCTGCTGTTTTAGAAATCAGATTATAAAAAGAGTAAAATAGTTAAGTGCATTCACTGAATTATTCCGCCTAAGAACTGGGGGTCAGTTTTACTTTTTAAATTCAGCGTCTGTGAAGAAGAAAACTACAAACACAGCCCAAATGTGACAAGTTTTCATGACAAGATAAACTACAGTAGAAGGCAGAGTTTAGGGCTTTTTAAATTCAGCTTGTATGGACATTTCTTGGCGGCAGCATTTATTGATATTACTACTTGCATTAACACCACAGTCGCCTCATGCAGCTTTGTAATACAAAGACTTTCTATTCTTGGATCAAAGCCTTTCACACTCTGAGTTATTTGTTGAGCCTGTTTGTAAGAAATACAGAGAAGACTTAAGTTATCCTCCAAGCAGACAATAGTGTGTGACCGTACAGTAGGATTGCAGGGAAATCGCATTACAATACAAGACAAGAAAAACCAGGACACCAAAAGAAAAAGTGAAAAGACTGCAGGATAACAGGAGCGGTAATGATGGTAAATCGAGTTAAGTTGGCGGTTGGGCTTCAGTCCGACCCTCCAGGGAGTTTTTGGGGAATCAGAATTCAGCTCACACGCTGCAGCTCCTGAAGTCTGACTCACAGCAGCTAGAAAGCTCCAAGGACACACAGACAGTCCTTCCGTCCTTCTGCAACACACACACGCACACACATACACACACACACGCACATGCACACGCACGCACGCACGCACACACAGTGTTTTCATCACTTCAGAGGACATTACAGTATATTCACTGAACATTTTAATGCCCTGGAGATCCTAACCCCTAAATGGATTACGGCATGGGGACTTAATAGAGCATTTTCCTTCTCACTATATGTTTATTGTTTTACTTTAATGTTAGTTAGTTTGTATAATTTTCAACCGGCAGATCAATTCATATTTAAAGTAAAACATAAATTAGCTCCATTTTAATCGACCTTTATTTAACCCCGTTGAGCCTGATTAAAGCCATGATTACAGGTCTCTTTTTTTTTTTTTTAGAATGTCCTGGCCTACATAGTCAGCAATAACAGCGACGACAACAACACAAGGCAGAAAGTGCAAAATAGAATACAATTATAAACCCACTAATAAAATGTCTTTCTCTTTCTTGATAGAAACATCCAAAGTGGAACCTTGATACAGCCTTAGAGGCATCTAAAACCATTCAAACCTTTATTTTTGTAATTTAGCCTGATTATGAATAACACATAGAAGTTGGCCTCTGTTGTGTTTGTTTTAACGTTACCTGTGGCTGATGGAGTCATTGTACCGTCTGTTTTCCAGCAGAGATACTAATGTCAACAGCTTACTGGCTTTTTGCCGAGTTGCATGAATGTTGGAGGCTACCTGTGTGCTTTTAATCAATCAGTCAATCAAACTTTATATAGTGATTCCCAAACAAATCAAATGGAATCCAAGCGATTGGAAAAATGTAGGATGTTAAAAATGGATTTGAGTTGGATGACTGGTTCAGAATATTAAGTCAGTACTGTATATTGTGTCTTTTATTCATCCTTATATTATGCATTGGATTTGACTTGTTTTTACAGAGTGAGGAACTCATATTTGGAAAATATATGTTGTTATTTTTCTTTGTTTTAGCCAGCTGTTCTTGGAAGATTGTCTTTAAAGCTGTCTACATAGTTAAAATGCCATGGATGCTTTCATAAAGATAAAAGAAATGCACTCCTAAAATAATAAAAAAAAACAGATAGAGAAAATAAAACCTTCATTGAGTGAAAGAGCACCCATAAAGCTGCCATCAAATGTCTGCAGTGAGGTTGTATTCTTGACGTGGGAAGTTAAACACAATACACTTGGCATCCAAGTGTCGTAGGACATAAAAACGCTGTTTCCAGTTAACTGACAGGCTGTTTTTGCCCCTTTCAAAAACTGTGGACTTCAGTTGTCATGTTTTGTAATGAAACATAAAATACAAGAACAACAAACAAAATAAAAATAAAAAAGATAGCTGGTATCGTCATTTTCAAAAGAACAAACAAACCTGAAGTGTGTGGGTCGACTCATGAATTTGAAGATATCGAAGATGAACGCTCTTGAAAACCACTTCAGTGGGTATTCAGTGAATGATACATGAGCCAAGAGATGTGAGTCATCTGGCTTCATATTATTCAGTCATTATCTTGTCAATAAATCGAATCAAAAGACCAACGCTTGTTAGTTCGGCTCAGTCACGAACTTCACTACTCGGTATTTGTCTTTTTGGTCCGGGTCCGTTGGTTCTTACCGACGGTGTGGGTGAAAACGGAGAGTTAGGAGGTAAACACGAATCTTGTTTAAACTCTGCGGTGGAGATTTCCTACTCATATTCAAGTTCAGACACTGTGTCCTCCCTCCTCCCCCTTCTTGTCTCTTACCTACAGCCTGGAAGTGCCTCTACCTGTGCTGCTGTGTGCCATCTGTCTCCTCGTCCTGCCGTCGCCCTCTACTCCCCACCACGAGTCAGGTGCGCCCCCCCCCCCCCCCCCCAACCTTTCCCTTCCCTCCTTCCCTCCCCTCCTCCCCCTCCCCATCCACTCAGCCACTTCCACCGCCACCACCCACCACAGACATCCACGCCTTCATTAAATCATGGGTGACCTCTGACATTTCAGGGCAGCAGGGCGGTCTTTAATCATTTCCTGTCGTGTATTGTTTTTCGCTGACGTTGGCACTCCGGAGGCCGTTTTCAAACGACTGTCCGAGTGTCCCCGCGAGAAAAATCAAGGTCAACTGATGCAGCTACGGAAATGTCTTCTCATCGAGTTGTGTCAAAAGAAGCACAACCGAGTATTTAGAGATGCTCCAAACTGACCAAAGAGCAATCAACCATGTCTGTCTAACAGGTCTGTGGCCCATTGTTGATATTAAATGTGAGGCTGTGGCTCATATAACCAGCTGCATGCAGGGATGTTGTACAAAACTATAAAGCTTCATCCGGAATCTCAGCTTGAATCGCTGCTGGCTGAATTATCTCTTTAACTGTTTAATGGATTACCAGGACATTTTGTTCAATTATTCCACAAATAATGTTTCCCAAAGGACTTTAGTGATTAGCTGAAATCTTTTGGCCTACATGAAAATGTCTCAACAATATATCAAATGGATTATTATGAAATCCAGTCAAGACATTCATGTTCCACACAGGATTAATTCGGATAACTTTTATCTAGCGCCATCATCAGGCCAAACAATGAATTTCTCCAAATTATTGCAGAAATTATGATCTTCAACCCCAACTGTTACTTGTTTTTGGTGTTAATTAGCAAGCTAAGCTAAATGGTAAACAGGAAACCTGCTAAACATCATGTTGTTGAATGTTTAGATATATGCATTTCCAAAATTAACATGTGAAAAAAGTTGCAAAAAATATCTTTGATAAGCTGAAGGAGTAGCGTGTCAGAACCAGGCCAGATGTTTCTCCATGCTTCCAGTCTTTATTGCTAAACTACTTTGTCTCCTCGCTTTAGCTCTGTACTGAACACACAGACATCAGGGTGGTCTTGATCTTCTCGTTTGGCTCTACAAAAACAATGAAAGAGCATATTTCACAAAATGTCACCCGTTACTTTGAAGCTTGCCTCTTCTCAGATGATTCGAAGCTGCTCCAGGTGACCATACCCGACACCCCGCCCGTGTTTGCCGTGCTGGGCGGCAACCTGACTTTACCCTGCCTGGTGTCTTTGGCCCACCCGCCGCCGACCCCCTCCACCAACGGCCGCCACGCCGTGCTGTCCGTCCCCCGGGTCAAATGGAGCGTCCTGACCCACGGTCGAGAGACGGAGATCCTGGTGGCCCGCGGCGACCGGGTGCGAGTCAGCGAGGCCTACAAGGACCGAGCCTCGCTGCTCAATTACGCCTACTCCCCCGCCGACCTCACCCTGCGTCTGGAGGGCCTGAGGCAGAACGACACCGGCTTCTACCGCTGCGAGGTGCAGCAGGGCCTGGAGGACGCTGACGACGTGGCTCAGGTCAAGGTCAAAGGTGAGATACAGACACAAAACGTGGTTAGAAAATTACAAAACGATTTAAAACCGTAAAACAGATCAAACCAAATGAAAGCAAGCAGGGAACAAAAACTCAGCATTTGACGTTTTTTTTTAAAGTAATGATAGACATGCTTTATTTAAGAAAGAGCTGGTGGCAGGGACAGAATAGCAAGAACACTTGACCATGTAGTGGATTCAGCAGCTGGACCTTCTGCTATTCTAATTCACCTCTTGCATACAAACAGCCTAAAAAAAAATCCTTTAAAGTTAAACGTGCAATATCCATTTTTTTAGCTGCTTTAGGGCAGTGAAAATAAGTTGTGAACACAGCGCTAATGTTTCATCAATTGGTCAAAAGTTACTTATTTATATGTCTGTAGAAAGTATAATTCACTTGGAGTCGTGTTTGGGCCACCTGATGAATTCAAGATCGATATTCACTGTTTTAGGTATATTTGTGATGTCTTCCAACTCCAGAGGGAAATATCTAGTTCTTTACAGACCAGATGGAGAACATAGTGTAGCCTTTAGCTGCTAGATAGATGCAGTAGGTATGATTTATTGTCCCGGGATGGGAAATTAAATTGAATTATATTGTCATATTTTCCTGCTATTTTGTTTACAACCTGTATGTAACTTCTGGGAAAGTGACACGCAGATAAAAGGCACTCTTAGTGAACGCATTGCATTATTGGATGTTTGTTTGACAGAAGTCAATAACGCGTATTCCCTGCCCGAGGATCTGACCCATGCACACTGTGATGAATTTTGCTGAATGCAATTCAAATTCTGCAGCACATTTTTTTGCCCTACAAGAAATACGTAGCAAAATAGCCAGATGGCCTTGACAGCACGAGCATGTGTGAGTCAACTCATGAGGTGTGTGTGAACTGCAAACAGTCTTGTGGAGAACAAGAAAAAGGCTGTCGTGTCTCTCCTGTTTCTGTATCTGTATGATGCAGTACACCGTCGACATGCATGATGAATTGTCTCATTCACTGCACCCACTAAGTAATACATTATCAGATATGTTGACCACAGTCATTCGTGAGCTAATATATCAGACCGCATGCTACTTTCACTATGTTTGGATGAAATGTAGAGCGTAGAAATGCCAGTATAACACTGACTAATGCTTGGATCACAATGTTTGGGAGTTAGTTGAGCGCAGTTTTATATATGGACAATACAAGTCCTCCAAACTGAATGACAAAAGCCTCTTAAATGAGCCATAACTGTTTGTTTTTTTGTAAAAAAGTCTGAACACAAACCAGATCAGAAATAAAGACATCAGTTTTTTTTCTCCCTCCGATGCTAACTTGGGAAATTATGGTAATAATGATCTCTGCTCCAATGTTGTTCAACTGTATCTCTGCAACACGATGCTGAAAATTCACCCCGTGTCTATTATGCATGATGATGCGATCACAACGAAGGTACCCGGATGATTTTTAACACCGGCATATCCTTTATCTGCATAACATTCGCAGACTTAACGACATAAAACACATCTAAAATCTCACAGCTCTTCTTTTGGATTTTACAGGGGTGGTGTTCCATTATCGCGACGCATCCAGCCGGTACGCCTTTGCCTTCGAGCGGGCTGTCGAGGCCTGCGAGGAGATCGGGGCTGACATCGCCACCCCAGAGCAGCTCCTCGCTGCCTACCAGAGTGGATACGAGCAGTGCGATGCAGGCTGGCTCTCGGACCACTCAGTAAGGTTAGGACCTGAGAGAAAATGCTCCGCTATCAGACAGGACTAATTGCTCTGCGCTCTTAGGCCTCTTAGCTTGCAAACTCCATTTGTGTTATTTAAATTCGAGGTTTAAAACACTTGGGTGTTCAGTCAAGGTTCGGCGAGAGTTCCTGCCGCTCCCCACCAACAACAACACTAATTTACTGGACGGCCATGTTGTTGTTCCTGGAGCTAAGGGAGCATCCCCAGTGGAGGTCGGTCACCTTGGAGGGCTGACCACTCACCACTCAGACAGCTAATTTGATATGCTCTCTACATCTGCACATCACAACACACACATCATCAAGTGGCTGAGAGGCCCCTCACCTCATCTCAAACCAAACCTTTCTGTGCACTTCAACAGTGCTCATACAAACGTCATGTTTGGAGAAGGAGGACAGTTACTCTGTGCTTGAATGACGTGTGCTATTTCCCTGCTCAGATATCCCATTCAGATGCCAAGAGAGGGCTGCTTTGGAGACATGGATGGCATGCCGGGAGTGAGGAACTATGGACTATTGGAGCCTGATGAGCTCTATGATGTCTACTGCTACGTGGAGAATATTGAAGGTAAAACTATTTTTTACAACTGGTGTTCTAGTTTTGTACTCTTGTTCACTCCTACGAGTAATTATAAAACATTTTATCACCAACTTTAATCGCTCGAATTTTATCATTCAGCAATATCAATAGCGTGGACAAAAGTTTGTGGACACCCTATTTTGCATATATATATACATATATATATCCCAAGGTTTTGGAATGAGATGTTTAACTATGACAGGTGTATATGTTTTTTTTTTTAAATTTTTACCCATTAACTAATCTCTATGCCACAGCACATAATTATATTGTAATAGTATTTTGGGTTGGTTGTTTTCCTGTTTGAATATGACAATGGCCTTGTGTGCAAAAACAGGAGTGATGCTGTTTTCTGTTATTCTGTTGAGTCACCATTTATTTTTAGATGATAATTAGTGGTGTGTAATCTTTAGTGAATCAGATACAAACACAACAATTTTTAGATAAATGAAAATTTCCCGTAACCCTGTAATTCTTAACCACCGCAAGTTAAAATATAACTTGAGCTGCCTGCTAGTTGCATGCACCACGATACTAAGTGTTTCATTATTTTTGTGAAAAATGAATAATCCCTTGTGGTGGAACAGGAGTTAATCCCTGCGGCCAAATTCCAGCATCTGGTGGAAATCCTGCAACCAGAGGAGTTGAAGCTGTTGCAGCAGCACATTAATGCCCAAGGTTTTGGAATGAGATGTTTAACTATGACATAGGTGTAATGCTCATTTGTCCTCTTGGCCTTGTATAGTGGTTATTAAACACACCCAAAAAAGTCCATTATATTTCAAATTGCTTAAAAAAAAAAAAAAAAAAAAAAAAAAAAAAAAAAATGATGGAAACAATAATGTAGCAGAAAATAAAGGACGGAAGTAACTCTGCAAAACAGTGTGGGCATTTTTAATGTTTAAGCCAAATAAACTATATAAAATAAATAAAATGTTAGCTTGATCTTACCTCTCATAATGCCCATTGGACTTAATGCATGCCTTGATTACAGCAAAAAAAAAAAATACAGCAGACAAGTAAAAAAACAAGTAAAATTGAGGAGAAAAAAGGGAACAATAACCTATAAGAAATCAAAACTGTAAAAGGCTTTTGTTTTGATTGCTCACCTGATGAGGCCCGGCATGTAAAACTGCAGCAAAGGCAACAGGCAAAAGACCCTAAAAACCTGATACCTGTTTCGCTATTTGAAGGTGAGGTGTTCCATGGCTCCACCCCCCAGCGTTTCACCTTCTGGGAGGCCAAGGCCTACTGTCTGAGTCACGGTGCGGAGCTGGCCACCACGGCTCAACTCTACGCAGCCTGGAACGACGGACTGAACCACTGCAGCCCGGGGTGGCTGGCGGACGGGAGCGTGCGGTACCCCATCGTCACCCCCAGAGAGCGCTGCGGAGGAGGCGAACCTGGGGTCCGAACCGTCTATCGGTACAGCAACCAGACAGGCTTTCCCGAGGTTCACTCTCGACATGACGTCTACTGCTTCAAAAGTAAGAGAACAAAGTGTCTGGTTTATTTTTAGAGGGTCAAGTTAACCGGATAGAAATCAAGAGGTACCGCTTTATTACACAAAACTGTACTTTAATTTTTACTTTTTTTTCTTAAGAAATAATTGATAGTTAAACCTCATGTAAAAATATTAAAATGACACAATCTGAGAAGGTTAGATGTAAATTAATATTTACACCGCGGCGAACTAAACTGAGATAACTTCATTGTAAGCGGTGATAAGTGGTAAACAAAGAAAAAAACTGCTTCAAGATACTGCATTTCTGATCATTTTAAAATAAACAAAAACATTTTAGTCTTCCTGATGAAGATCAGTGACACCGTCTTTTGTTTCTAGCATGTAAATAAACTTCCTCATTCTACATTTAACCAAGTATAAAAGCATTAGGAACAGGCTCAAACAAATCCTGGCATTGCAAATGACATTTTTTAATTATGCTCTTTTTCTCCAGGTGATAATGGCCCTTACACTGAATCTCCTCAGGATTATCTTGCCACTGAGCCAGAGGACATTGGCCAAGACATTGTTTTCTCAACTAATCCAGCTCAGGAGGAGGCCAGCCTGAGTGAAGTGACCCCACAGGGTGTTGAAGAGGTGCAACGTGCCCAGGCAACAGAACCAGTAGAGCAGGACAATGTGGACGCTCATTCCACAACCCTAACTTATGACAAGGAGCCACTGCTCACGGTGGACCGTCTGTCTGTGACTCCTCCGTCTGAGCGTCAAGAGCACTTATCCACCGAAGATACCTGGACACCCATAGAGAAGGACAGCTACCCTGAGTACCATCAGCCAGCCCCTGAAGAAGACCCAGACACAGATCATGTAGAAAAAACAGACACAGATCATGTAGAAAAAACAGACACAGAGCACGAAGAACACCCAGACACAGATCACAAAGAAGACCCAGACACAGATCACAAAGAAGACCCAGATCATGTAGAAAAGCCAGACACAGATCATGTAGAAGACCCAGACACAGATCATAAAGAAGACACAGATCATAAAGAACACATACATCATGAAGAAGACCCAGACCCAGATCATGTAGAAGACACAGATCATGAAGACACAGATCATAAAGAAGACACAGATCATGTAGAAGACACAGATCATGAAGAAGACCCAGACACAGATCATGTAGAAGACACAGATCATGAAGACGACACAGATCATGTAGAAAAGCCAGACACAGATCATAAAGAAGACACAGATCATGAAGACCCAGACACAGATCATGTAGAAAAGCCAGACACAGATCATAAAGAAGACACAGATCATGAAGACCCAGACACAGATCATGTAGAAAAGCCAGACACAGATCATAAAGAAGACACAGATCATGAAGAAGACCCAGATACAGATCATGTAGAAAAGCCAGACACAGATCATAAAGAAGACACAGATCATGAAGAAGACCCAGATACAGATCATGTAGAAAAGCCAGACACAGATCATAAAGAAGACACAGATCATGAAGAAGACACAGATCATGAAGACCCAGACACAGATCATGTAGAAAAGCCAGACACAGATCACAAAGAAGACACACATCATAAAGAAGACACAGATCATGAAGAAGACCCAGATACAGATCATGTAGAAAAGCCAGACATGGATCATGAAGACACAGATCATGAAGAAGACTCAGACACAGTTCATGTAGAAAAGCCAAACATAGATCACAAAGAAGACACAGATCATAAAGAAGACACAGATCATGAAGACACAGATCATGTAGAAAAGCCAGACACAGATCATGTAGAAAAGCCAGACACAGATCACAAAGAAGACACAGATCATGAAGACACAGATCATGTAGAAAAGCCAGACATGGATCATGAAGAAGACACAGATCATGAAGAAGACTCAGACACAGTTCATGTAGAAAAGCCAAACATAGATCACAAAGAAGACACAGATCATAAAGAAGACACAGATCATGAAGACACAGATCATGTAGAAAAGCCAGACACAGATCATGTAGAAAAGCCAGACACAGATCACAAAGAAGACACAGATCATGAAGACACAGATCATGTAGAAAAGCCAGACATAGATCATGAAGAAGACACAGCTCATGAAGAGGACCCAGACACAGTTCATGTAGAAAAGCCAGACACAGATCACAAAGAAGACACAGATCATAAAGAAGACACAGATCATGAAGACACAGATCATAAAGAAGACACAGATCATAAAGAAGACATAGATCATGAAGAAGACCCAGATCATAAAGAAGACACAGATCATGAAGACCCAGACACAGATCATGTAGAAAAGCCAGACACAGATCACAAAGAAGACACAGATCATAAAGAAGACACAAATCATGAAGAAGACACAGATCATGAAGACCCAGACACAGATCATGTAGAAAAGCCAGACACAGATCATAAAGAAGACATAGATCATGAAGAAAAGCCAGATATAGATCATGAAGAAAAGCCAGATATAGATCATGAAGAAGACACAGATCATGAAGAAGACACAGCTCATGGAGACACAGATCATAAAGAAGACACAGATCATGAAGAAGACACAGATCATGAAGAAGACACAGCTCATGAAGACACAGATCATGAAGACACAGATCATGAAGAAGACACAGATCATGAAGACTCTCATGTGCTTCCAACAACCTCTCCAAAGGTTGATGGTGTAGTAACTGTTGATGAAGACCCATCTCTACCCACAACCGATGCAACTACTTCAGGAAGCAGAGAGCCCACAGAGCATCATACTGCTGAGACTGAAAGCCTAGATACCCTCGTTGTTAATGCAACATCTGGAGCAGATGTGGATGAGCAGCCCACCAGCTCTCCAGAGGTGCATCTGGAGAGCGCTCTCCCGGTGCTACAAGAGGACCACACTCCAGATGTCCACCTGGATCACACCTCCGTAACTGAGCCGGCCTACGATGTCCACCTGGATCACACCTCCGTAACTGAGCCGGCCTACGTGAGCACCTCTCATGATGCTTCAGGGCAGACGGAAGAAACCGGCACTGGTTCTCCTGAGGAGACATCAGCGGTGACAACTTCACCCCACGCTGAGGAAACAGATGTTCACTCCACCTCCCTGTTGCCACCCTTTGATAACAGCCCAGCTGGGGACGACCACCCAACGGCGGAGGGGTCTGGACAGGATAGTGACAATCCTACTCCAGATGAAGTAACTCAAAACTCTGTGACGGAGAGTTTGATTGGTGGGGAGACATCTGCCACCTCTGAAGAGGTCCACACGTCTGACTCAAGTAAGTAAGCTGTAAATATCAAAGTTAGCACAATACAATGATGCAATATTTGACTCGCAACAAGTACCGAGACTAAAACTGGCAATTTGAGAGTTTCCTTCATTGCTAGTGACTCTGAGGGTTTAAACCCTCTTTTGTTGGCTGAATTAAAAAAAAATAGAATTAAGAAATATTCTTACATTCTTGCCTGCACTGGTGCACACATTCATGTCATATGGGAGTTGCTGCAATAACTGATTCCCGGCTTATAAACCATCAAAAGTCATAATTATATTGTAACTTCAAAATATCTTTAAAAAAACACCTTAACCGAAAACTTAATCATTCGGGTTAGATTTATGGATCTACTGTAGTAAGAATTTATCCTTATAATCCTTCAATGCTTGGAAGTAAAACGTTTTTTTTTTTTTTTTACCTATACTGTAGTTTCACATGTTGAAAAGGCATGTTCACCCCTGCTGGATGTTAACATGTTAACTTTTAACATGTTAGATTTGCATAAAGTCAACACGTTGGCTACTTTTTTAATGTAATTTAAATGTATAATGTTCACTTTGCTGCACTGAGCATGTTAAAGTTTCGCATTTATCTTCCTAAAGCATTCACAATGTCAACATACTAACATGTAGCATGTGGGTGTAACCCGTTAGTATGGTACACCAACATGTAAATTCTATTTGACTATTTTGAAAAACACTTTAAAGTAAAATATATATCAAACAAACTAAAGCTCCAGAGTCTAGAATAAATTCAAAATCTGACCAGTTGGGGGTGCTAAAGGAAAACTCAGGAGGTGGAGGGATCATTAGTGTTGGCCACAAATGTCATGGAAATCCATCCGATTGAAAGAAATAGCCTGACTGACCAACAATAACGTGCATGGAGCTACTTTTCTAACATGGCTAAAAACATCCCTGCAGAATATATATAACAAGTAAATGACATAATTTAAATCTCTACAAATTATACTCATTTTCACAACTTGTAATAAGGCCAGTAAACACATTATGAATTACTGCTGCCTAAACCCTATTTAATTGTCACTTAGCCATATTTCCTGCTTCGTTTTTATTTTTTAACTGCTTTGTAAGTGACAGATTTGAGATCATGCCTTTTCTTGACAGGTCATGATCCGACTGAAGTGCACTCGGGTGTAACAACAGAGTCCCCCATCCCCATCTTCCACGGAGACGAGGAACTCAAGAGCACTTTAGAGGAGGAAGATGATTCAACAGAGCAGAGTGGACACATCCACCTGTCAGAAATCCCAACAGCAGAGGTCATTACAGTCACAGACGACTCAGGCTCCAGCATCGATGCTCCAGTCCTAAAAATTGTTGCAGTTACTTTGTTAGCATCCCCAGTTTCTGTAACCCAGCCTCCTTCATCTGTGGAGGTTGAAGCCAGCTCCCCAGAGATTATAACTTTCCTACCCGACAGTAATGTTTCATCCGGGGCTGAACCTCCGGAGGACATTCAGGACAAACTGGAGCAAGAAGGACTGGGAGAGAGCCCGGTAGTCTTCCTCAGCACAGCCCAAAATATCACAGACAGTAATCCAGAGGGAAGGGAACGAGACCCCAGAGAGGGATCAGGTGAGTCATCGGGAGAAAGCCCGCAGAAGAACTCAGAAGACCTTCTGACAAACCCAACTCTCTCAGCGGACCGCACTTCTGAGGCGGCTGAAGGTGAGGCCGGCACTGACGCTCCTCCCCTCTCAGAGATAAAAATCACACTGATCCCTCATCTGACCATCACGCCTGGCTGGGAGTCTTCCTCCACACCGCAGGAGTCTCGCTCCGATCGGGAATACAGCGGCGAGCCTCCCGTCGCTGAGAAGTCTGAAGACGACTCCAAGGAGCAAGAGGTCACGGCGGAGAGCAGCATGAATGGTAACTTGTTTTTGCATATCAAACACTTATCTCCTCTACCTGCTCACTTGGTGAGTTGAACTGATGGCCAGAGATACGAAAATAAACCACATATTTATCAACTGAATGAAAAGTAAATCCCAGTTTACACCAACTTCACAATGGGTTCAGACGATTTGACCTTTTTGAGGTTTTTCCTCTGATCATTTTCCCGGTAGAAACAGATTTTATGTCAGCTGTATGCATTTCATGATGATAAAAATACTCCTTATAAGTAACTAAAATCATATAAAAACTCTACTAAATAGAGCTGCAATGTTATTTCAGGTAATCAGATGGTTAAATGACAGAAAATGAATCTGCACTTGTACTATTTCTATTCTAATTGTTAGCTGCTGCCCTAAAACGAACCCAAAAAACCCCAACCCAAACAGATTATTTTAGTTGTTCTTTTATTAGTTGACATCCTTTTTTATGTTTACTGACTTTAAGCCTCGGCATCGTGAAATTGTCACGCCGTCGCCTAGAGAGCATTGAAGTGAAGTTTTCTGCGTTTAAAAATAACTTATTGAACTGTCTCAACAGAACGTGGATCAGAGGGAGGTGAGGGGGAGACCGGCACAGACGAGCCCTCCGTTAAAATATGCACATGGAAAACCGAAGAGGAGGAGACGTCCAGTCCTGCACACACCGCCGACGCGACCGTCACCGCTCCCACCGTGCACCCCGAGTATTTAAAAAAAGAAGAGGAGCAGACTGCCATGGCTGCCTCCCTGCCGGGTGCCAAAGTATCTGCCGTACGACAAGGAGGCGGTTCAGGTACTTGTGCTCCATAAAAGAAGTGCAGCACAGTAGATGATAACAGCTGGTGTTAGTTTGCTTCTCTGTTGTTTAGGGAAGGGGAAGTTCTGTTTAAAAAAAATGCAAACTCAGGAGATCCACAGTACTTTGCAATTTAACACCTCAAGCTGACTAAGCGCAACAGACCGATTGGCTTCCCATTTTTAAATTAAGTTGGAGAATAGCTCACAGCAGGCTCGTGTTTTATATAAGAGGGTTTTATTATCCACCGTCAAATTATTGAAAAACTGCTCCAAATTGAGTTGATTTTGTAACATCACACATTTACAATTATGAATTTGATGCTTTTGTCTGAAGTGATGTGCAAATGAGTCACAATCCTTTTGTACAGATTTGTCTTTAAAATTATATAGAAGCCTTCACAGGATCATTAAAAAAAAAAAAATTAAAAAAAAAATTCAACAGAGCTCCATCCTGAACAGTTTATATACATTATTTTAGTATATAAAAGTTTGCATGTTCTCCCTATGCTTGCGTGGGTTCTCTCCGGGTTCTCCGGCTTCCTCCCATCATCCAAAAACATGCACCTCAGGTCAGGTTACCTGGCGCCGCGCTAGTGGCAGCCTGCTGCAGCAGCTCCTCCCTGAGAGCCCCCCTGCTGTAGTGAAGAAATTTCCCCTCGGGGATTAATAAAGTGTATAAAATCAAATAAATCAAAAAATCAAATTTTATTCAGCTGTCACTTACAATATTTACTCACTTAAACATGTAAAATCAATATATCCACGTCATACTGGAAAATGCAGAGAAAATACTTGAAGTTGATTGTGTTATTATCAGAAAAATGATAGATCTAAAAAGAAAAATTGCACAAGCATGAATAATGGTCCTTCCTCCATTTACAGAATCACTACAGATTGAATTTCCAGCTTCACTGTGGCATCAGGAGAAAAATATTATCAAATTATTGACATGTTATTCCTTATTTCAAAACAAAACTTTATTGTACTTTAAAAAAAAAAAAAAATCAAATGACAGTTTGAAACAGTGAAGCTAAAGTAAACAGGAATGTAGTGCTGGTTATCATATCTGATGTCACAGCTCCATCTGCTGGTGGCTGTTTTTAAGGCCTTTTTATCTGGAAATGAGATGCTAGTAAATCAGGAAGGAAACGGTTTTAGGTGGCTCTTCATTTGTTTTATGCAGGGTTTATGAACTTAAAAAATAAAAGTCAAATCCAATTCAATTATTGTTGGTAATAAAGTAAGATTCAATCTCGAAAATAATGTTCATTCATATGGAAAATGACTAGCAGCTAATTGTTTGCGTACATAAATCAAAAGAAGGAAGCATCGAGTTTCTTGTAGAATTAGTTTAAAAGATAGTTTATATAGCTGTGATTCTCAACACTGTTATCTTTGACCAGAGCTTTGTTACCAAGTACCATCTTCTTCACATGTCTGCAGACTCCTGCCTGGAGAACCCCTGCTTGAATGGAGGCACTTGTGTTGACGGTCAATCATACAGGTGCATCTGTCTGCCCGGTTATGGAGGAGACTTGTGCCACGCAGGTGTAGTGCCAGATATTTGATGAACGCAAAAATCTCCCAAATAGCAGCACGACCTTTCTGCTAATTCATTTCCCTGTCCCGTCTCAGACCTGGAGGTGTGTGAGCCCGGTTGGGAGAAGTTCCAGAGCTTCTGTTATCGCCACTTTAGCAAACGGCAGAGCTGGGAGGCGGCCGAGCAGCACTGCCGGATGTGTGGCGGACATCTCCTGTCTGTCATGACTCCCGAGGAACAGGACCACATCAACGGTAAAACTTGGCCGAAGAGAAGCTGGCGCTTATTAAGAGATTTAGTGCTCTGGAGGCCAAAATGATGTGATTGCTTATAGTTGACGAAACACTTGACAAGTAAAGTGTCACCAGTTCAAATGGAAGAAAGTTCCTATTTACACTGTTTAATATGTGTTGCCAAAAAACACAATCCTGTTTTAGAATTACAGACACTTTTTTATTACCGATTACCATTTTATAAAACAGCGTATTGACTAAATATGTCTGAGGTTTGCACCGTTTCCCACATTCAGTATTCTTCTGAACATCATCTTGTAGAACACCAAAACATTTGCTTGACACATTTAATCCATCAGGGCAAGCAGTTAGTCAGCTTTCTTGTTGTGATTGTAATGAGTTGTTGTTCAGTCGCTTTTTTTTTCCTAACTCCAACCATGTGTTTTCATTTTCCTGTAAATCACATGGCTGTATGCACTAGTAGGTTTCATTTTCATTCCTCTACAAGAAAACGTGAAACCGTCACGCCTCGACAGGCCAAAGCGTGGTTATTTCACATTTTGCTGGAGTGGGCCGGCGTGTCTATTTCACGTTTTGCTGTGATACCGGGTTGAACAGCGAGACATTTAACCACACACCCACACACACACATATATATATATATATTAATGGAACAGATGGGTTTTGTAGGGATGCATACTTCTTCTTAAAACAGACATCAAACCAAAGATCTTCCACCTTAACATTCCTCCAATTCATACTCCTCAAAAATCAAAGGTGATGGGTTTGTTTTAATGAGCCACTCAGATTTCTGTAGACAAGACACAACAAAGACCTTTTATGTGCTCCAGCTCATTGAATGTGTTTTTTTCTTGAAAAAATGTCACGGTTTTGAAGTAGCTGTTGGTATTTTGTCTAGTAACAGGGCGAGGAGATAGTTATCTGACATTTTTCTGGTGGATGCCTTGGAGGCAGTTTCCATGGATCATATTAACTGATACTCATACTGTTATGTTTGGAAGGAGTTGTCTTTTAAAAAACACACCGTCCACTTTTTCAGAATTTCAAAAGCAGGGTGGTGTATTGTGAGTCTTTATCAACTGATTCCAGTGGAAAAGTAAATATTTTTGCCGTCCATTGTAGTGCTGAGAGGTGTTCCTAATATTTTGTCAACCCAATTAATTTAAATGAGAGGGAATTATTAGGAATTCTCTTCAGTAGAAACCAGTGCATTTCAACAGCACCACAAATTACAGTCTCCAAAATGACCATTAAATTCAACATATCTTTCTGTCAGATTGAATAACAGCTGAACATTATAATCTCTATTTCTGGGCTGTTGTATTATACTTCTTCACCTGTCAGTGTTTTTAACGGTATGGGCGATTGGTGTATATTTTATATTTAATGTAGACAAATACAGAGAATACCAGTGGATTGGACTAAATGACAGAACCATCGAAGGAGACTTCCGCTGGTCAGATGGAAACCCTCTGGTGAGTTATGTGATTTTTTTTTTTTCTTCCAGAAAGCTCTATTGGATTTGACCTGTTCTTTCATGTGACTCTGAACCCGCTGATATTTCTCTGTTAGCTTTATGAAAACTGGTACAAAGGCCAGCCTGACAGCTACTTCCTGTCCGGCGAGGATTGTGCCGTGATGGTGTGGCACGATGGCGGCCGCTGGAGCGACGTGCCGTGCAACTACCACCTGTCGTACACCTGCAAGAAGGACGTCTGTGAGTTCCCCTCGGTTGAACTGCACCTTTTCTAAACGCCTTCTTGTGTGAGGTCTTATTTTTTTAAATCACAACTCCTGGGAAGAATCTAAGAAGCAAAGCTGTTTCCCACAGCCTCCTGTGACGAGCCCCCCCTGGTTCCCCATGCTAAGGTGTTTGGGAAGAAGCGGCTGCGTTACGAGACCCACACCAAGGTGCGCTACTACTGCGAAGAGGGTTTTTTGCAGAAACTGAATCCTGTAATCAAATGCCTGCCGGGCGGTCAATGGGAGGAGCCTCAGATCACCTGCGTGTCAAGTAAGTTCATTATGCCTGACCTTGATTCGCCACTTGTAGTACATTTTATTAAATAGTTGTAATGGATTAAATGCTTTCTCAAAAAGCCTCATAATAGAATCACAAAATATCCTGAGCATGTAATGAAATATAAGTCGATGCAAGATTTGTCACATTTTATCACACTGGTGTTTCAACAGTCTCTTCTGCCAGCCAAAAATACCAACCTGAACATTATAGGGATCAGATGTTGTGGCTGAACAGCTTTAATTGGTACAGGTGTACCTAATAAAAAGGGCCAGTCAGGCTCCTTGATGGTAAAAATCCTTTACTTTTGTATTTCCCCCCACCTCTAGCCCATTCGGTAGAAGAGATCTCCGTTACCTCACATCCTGACCAGCTTGAGGAGGTCATGGAGGTCAAGGGTGCAGCCACAGAGAAAGCTGCTCCGCTGTTTTGGGACATTAAGTGGAATTTTTAAAGCCATCCTGCCTTTTTTTTTTTTTTACAAAACAGCATTCCTCCTCCTGTTTTCCCGCCCTTCTTGTGTCTCAAAAGTCTGTCCAGCCCAGTTTCTCCATCATGTTAAACTGTATTAAACAAATATTAAAGTCATCCCAATGCCACAGTTCGTACAGTCATGGAAGTGGAGACAGGAGACACAGGAGAAAGTGATGCATGTCTAAAAAAAAAAAAAAGGTTCTTGGAGCTTTTGGAGAATCAGTTCATTTGGCCATTTGAGAAATAAAAACTCTAAAAGCTTGAATGCTGCTTGACATACATTCGATATCCCTGGAAAAAATGACTCCCAACATTTCGTAGTAAAGACTCATATTCTATCAAAAGATAAGATACGATTTGATTTTTAAACAGACAGAACTGGGTTCAACAACCATCTCTTTTTTTTTTGGAGGAAAAAGATTTATGTTCGTTGACTGAAAATTATTGTTTTTTGACTTTCATTACAGAAGGACAACTTTTATGCAGAAGGATCTCTTTTATATAAAAATAATTTACCTGCAATCTAAATTAGAGAAGTAATTATCTGATTGTTTAAATTCTCTCAAAAAGCAGTCAATCTGTTGCTGAGTATAGTTGTGCTTTAGGTAAACATATTAGACATCTAACCTGTTCAATGACAATGTTAAATCCATGAATTTGACAGCTCGTGCCGCACACTGCATTTTAACATATTTGTAACAAACTACTGATACTTTACTGAAATCTGGATAAGTTTTACATGTAGCAAAGTGTGAATTCTCAGCATCATCTGGTCTGACATGCACTAAAACCTGTTGTTCGTATAACCTTAGTCATGTTTTTACTGTTGTACGCAATGTTATCGAAAACTGCCCGAGTACCTGTCTGGCTTAATTTTCCACAGTCTGCACTCTTAAAATAGATTTGTTTTTTCGATATACGTCAAGCTTCAGAAAACATGCATCTATCTTAATATTTCAGGAAGAAAAGCACCACTGCTGTGTTGTAATATAGCACAGTTCAACTCAGAAAGACCAAACATCTCTAGTTGAAGCACAACCAAAATTATTTTCCTTGGTGCAGTTAACTCGACAAACGTGCTGCTGACGTTTAAACAGAAAATCATGTTTAGCATTTTTAAAACACACCAGTCAGTCATGTGGTCAGATTTAGGGAAAAAAAATACTTGAGTTGGGTTAGCCACCAAAACTACTTGGTTAGGGATCGGAAAAGATCATGGTATGGATTAAAAGAAATAATCTTACAAAAGTCACATGAATTATTATTAATGTACGTTACCCAAGAATGAAATTGACATTGCTTTCTGATGGACTCAACCCCTAATCTCCGAGGTGAAAGTCCTGGGTTTATTCTATTTAACCACCACTCTCTCTCCTTGGACTCTTTCGACAAACCCATTGAGAAAAGAATTGGGACGCTGTGTAAAATGTAAATAAAAACATAACGTGATAATTTGCAAATGTCTAAACCCACATTTTACTGAAAATAGACCAAAGATGACATTTCAAATGTTGAAACTGAGAAATGTGCCTATTTGTATCATGTTTATATATGTTTTTTTTCTTTACATGGTAGAGTTATAACCAGCCTTTGTGGATGCAGCAATTAACTGTGTTCATAGACAATGGTTTTCAGAAGGGTTCCTGAGCCAATGCAGTGATTTCCACTACAGAATTGTGTCTGTTTTTAATGCAGTACCACTTGAGGACCCACAGATCACGACCATCCAATATTGGTTTTCAGCCTTGTCCCATGTGTGCAGAGATTCGTCCAGATTCTCTTAATCTTTTAATGATGTTATGAATCGTAGATAATGGCATCCTGAATTTCTTTGCAATTTTACATTGAGGAACATTATTCTTAAATTGTTGCACAATTTTCCCATTCAGTCTTTCACAGAGTGGTGACCCCCTTCCCATCTTCTCTGCTGAGAGAGTCTCTGAAATGCTCTTTTTATACCCAATAATATCACTGATCTGTTGCCAATTAACCTAATTAGTTGTGAGATCTTCCACCAGGTGTTTTTTTTTTTTTGCGTTACGAAACTTTTTCTGTCTTTTGTTAGCCCTGACCCAACTTTGTTGAAACATGTTGCTGGCATCATATTCAAAATGAGCATATATTTGTTTTTTTCCTTCAGTTTCAACATTTGATAAGTTGTCTTTGGTATATTTTCAATTAAACATGGGTATTATGTGATCTGCACATAAATGACATTTCTTGTATTACGTTACCCGCCTGTTAGCTTGCTAAATTGTTAGCCTTTATGGCTCCCAGATGCCGTTAATGTTGCCGTTCCCTCGCAACAGTGTTTTACGACTCAACCGCTTGCCAAGCATATGGTGCACACAGCTTCCCATGTTGTAACTACGAGCTCACCAGTTCCATTTGGATGCAGTAATTATCCAGTTTCCTTCATAAACGGAACTTCTTTGGGCTTTTAAATATTTGCCAGACAAAAAAAAAAGCTATTTGAATATGTTATGTAGTTTTTACACTATTTTCTGACAAAAGTATGATGAATTATTATCAGATGTATTGATAACAAAAATACTTGTTTGTTGAAGCCTCACTGTGATGTTTTGATTACACAACTTTACAACAAATGACACAGAGACCGTCTACAAGAAGGAGAACCATAAAATGGAGGAAGGCTTGCCATGGTTGACATTTAGTAAAAGTTTATGTCAAATTTGCAGTTAATCCAAATAATATGAAGTAAATCTGGCTTTTGGGTCCCCTTGGTAGTTTCCTACTTTGCCTTGAAGGTTAGGGTTAATCCAGTCTTTTTGGCTACCCCATCTGTTGTGCTGCACTTTGGTCCCTTGAGAGTCTTTTGCTAGGTTTTCTTTTCATAAGAATGGCTCATCTGTCATTTTTTGACTTGAAACTTGAGATGACAGAAGGAGGCAGAGTGGGAGATTTTGTTTTCTCCCCGAAGAACTGTACGGATCCAGTTTACTGGCTGAGATCCCATCACAGAGCGAGTTCCATCCCAGATATGATCTGACCGACGACATATCATTCTGACAACATGATTTAAAAAAAAAATAATTTTTTTTTGCAATGTTAATTTATTTTCCCTGATCCACCTATTAATACTGTGTGGAATGTTGTCAAGCTCCCCCACTCCTGTCTAAGACACGTTAATTCCCCACCTGTGTGCTGCAGAATTCCTGCCAATGATCACACCTGAAGTAAATTTGGGCAATCAATTGAACTCCAGCCATGTGAATGGGATCCTTTTCTCTTCAATGCGCTTCCACTCTGTTTTATAGTGAAAATGTAGAATATTCTCAAACATATATTTACATTTTTTAAGCAGAGTTTTAATGTCAGAAAATGTTATGATAAATTAATGTCAACTGTTGTTTTATTCTTGGAGAGGAAATGAAGGCAATTCTCCTTCAGTTCTTTTATTTCATATCTATTTGGAGAGAAAGTGTCAAACAGGGATTAAAAATGAGATTAATGAGATTCTAGACAAAGCCGAACCACCTGACTTTCTCAGTGCTCACATGACATTTTTTAAGAGTGCAGATCATTGATCTTCTCGTCCTCTGGTGCTTTTTATTCAGGTGTCTCTTAAGCTTTGTACTGTGGCTCGCTAAAATTAACTGCACTGTGTCTGTATTCAGCCAGAAGTGTAACAACATACAGTGTTGTAATCGAAGTTTCAAGTAAAATCGATGTAAATGACTGTGTACTGCATCTAAAGTGACAGCTGGGGATCATTCAGAAAATATTTTTGTGATGTAACTAATGCAACCATAGCGACTGTATATTTTCTAGAATCCGAAGAAGTGCTGTAACAGACACTACGACAGTAATACTGCAGGTGATGTTAATTGTTCATCTAGTGAACCCATACTATATAAATGTACAAGTAGAAATAATATAGAAAAAATAATCAAATGAAAAATATAAATAAAATTTGATTCTGTAATGAAGTTTGAATTTTTACTGTTGTCACGTGTTGTCTGTTGATTTAGCTTCATAAAAACATTTACAAATAGTGTTTGCAAGAATTCACTTGTAAACCTTAATCAACAATGAAATGTCTGTTATTATTTTCATACGTGATTTTTGTCACTTAATGGTAAAATTAAAACAGTAGTCTTATGGATTGATCATCCCTGACCTCTAGAAGGAGAACAGGAGAAGAACAAGGAGCTCATTAGACTTTGAAACCAACAAAATGGAAATATGCGGCCTTTACAGCAGTTTTCAGGCAGTTATCATTTGATATCAATGTATTTTTTACTAACTCTGATTAATGTACAGTCAGAGACATTTCATGTCAGGGAATTTATAGCAAATATAGTTAGATTTGGTGGAAAAAGCGCTGCTGTTGGAGGGCTTTGGGTAAGGGTTACCTTAACCCTAATTCTCTCACTGCATCAGAGCTAATCCCACCCAATAATAACATACATGGGCATTAAATCTTACTTAAAACATAAAATACCAAGGAGACGGTTAGGGAGCACTCAGAGTAAAAACAATTTTAAAATGTCTGCACTGTACACCTGAGCACAGCTGTAAATGACCTAATCATTGTGAAATGTTTTGCCACACCAGCTGATGCCAATTAGCCAATAATGGCAGCCTCTGCCAGTGCTGCTTTTCCTGTCTTGGATTTACTTCTGGACGGACCAATCTAATCTGATATCGTTCACCTGGACAGGCTGGGCCAAGGTTATTTAGGCATCCTCAGTCGTCAGTCTGGTTTGCTCTCTCCTCCCATCAACAGCTGCCCTTTTTTGTTTGGTTTTCTGCTTTGTTCTTCCCCAACAACACCCCACATTCATCTGACCTGTACACAGTACAGGTTCATTTATTATGCTGGTTAAATTGCATTTAAGCCATGGGGTGTTTGGGTTGTGAAGAAGTGTCAGACTCTCTGAACTAAGAGGCTTAAAATGTTTAATTTGAAATAGAACCCATCCCAAACCGAACCTTTAGTGTCCTCAAATGTTGAGCAGTGTCTTAGGATGTTAACATTAAAAATCACTAAAGTGATAAAGTTTCAGATCCTACACGCTGTGGCTTTAATACGTTCTTCAATGCTCTTGTTAACGTCCCAAAGAGACCAACATCCCTTCATGAATGCACCCTCCATGTAGCAAGGCTGAGTTCTCCAGTTTTTAGTCACTAAAGTTGGACACAATCAAATAGTCTTGGTTCCTACCACTTGAAGATTCTGCTTTTTAATAAAGCTAAAGTAATGTTTGGCCTAATTAAGTGGGAGCTAACTTGGACGGTGGTGGAAATCCTGAGTCGCTTTACCGATTTGAATCACTTGGTACAGTTTGCTTCAAAGAGTCAAGGGCTAATCACAGCTAAACTGAGAACACCACTCTGTCGCCAGAGAGAAACTTCAGGGACAAAAGTGATTTATGTCAGTCAGTTCACTTTCAAAGAAATTGTTGGTAGAACATTTTTCATGTACCTGTTCATGGACCCATTATTCATTTTCTATGACATGAACAATTCATTTCGCAAGGCGTTATAGCTGGCAGTTTGTGATGCTCATGATAATATGCGGTTTTAAAAAACAAAAAGGAAGAAAAAGGCGGTTTTATCAGATCTGTTTCGATGGATACACCTCGACTACTGCGTGATTGCTACCAGCATCTGTTGCCAATGATGCATACAGTCCTCTCTATACGTGTCATATGAAACTCAATACATGCACAGCTCTGTTTACTGTACAAATGGAGATGTGACTCTATTTTTTAAATTTTTTTAACCTCCCACATGAACTTTAACATAATTCACATATATGAAATATTGGCAAATAAACACACTGTATGTGGACATATCTTTATTGAACATATGAAATCACATGTCATTTACAGAAACCCAGTTCTTTTTTAAACTCAAAGTTTTAGCTGCTTAGAATGAGCTCGCAGGAAGCAGGTCAGAGTCATGTTAAATAAACACACTGGCCTTTTTGCAAAACAGTTTTTGTTCGTTATCACGGGTTTAGTGGGAAATGATTGCATGGATATATGTTTTATCCATTTACATCCATTCTAAGAATTATTACATTGGTGCCAACAGCTTGTGCCATCTAAAAAAAATACACAGTGCAAACTTTCTGTCAGTTTTACTGGCATTTTTTTAAATAATTATTACTTTTGATGGAGCACCTGCAGTAGTGAAAAATAATAGTCAACAACTACCAATTTTTGCCAGCATATGGCTGAGAGCTGGGGGGACAGATTGCAAGCATCCTGGACAAAATACATTTTATTTTTATATCTTTAATTTTCTGTTTCATATGGGAGAAATAAACCCTATCAAAAAAGACTCTGAATATAGCAAGAATCCAAGGTCCTCCAACCCAATCACTTGGTCCCTTCTTTTAGGACAAAAACTGTTTAGAGTTACTGTTCTGGCTTCTAAATTAGCTCTATTTATTTTCTGCATCCACAAAGTTGCATCGAAATGGGCCCTTTTCATTCATCAAAATAGGATATCTGTTTTCATTAAATAACACCACATTGACACTAATGGATGCCCATAGTTATTTGACTACTTCGATGTTGAAAAGTTCAAACGTAACCTCATAATTCTGATGTCATCAATTTTCAGTAGCTTCTGATGTGAGGCTTCTTTGTTTGGGACAATCCCTTGCCAAACATTTTGAATATACTCTGCATTGAATTTTTGGTGCCACAACTCTGTTGAAACACTGATGTAAGAGTATTTCAAATTTTTTTTGTGAAAGTTGGCTACCTGTAGCAATAAGCTCCGTAAAGATGAGCCGTCTTGTTGGGGAATCCAAATGAGCGCACACCTGCCTCAGCGATGCCTCCGCAGTGCTCTCTGGGGTTGCTGATGGGAAACCGCACGCTGCCGTCTTTGAACCAACCGCCATCGCACTGGTCGTAGTTTAGGAAACGCCAGGCGGCGTAAAGGTGGCCGACCAACGCCAACTCCACTCCCTGACGCTTACAAGCGTGTTCTGCTTGTTCGAAGGAGAAAGACCCCGATATGTAGAAGACAGAGCCTGTGAGAGGAGGAAAGATTTAAAGAAATGCATTTGTCAAGAATTGGGGAAAGAGGCTGCCAAGAATTCCCCCACTGATGAACTTGTTTCCATCATGTAACGACAACGGACTTTATTGTCCTCTGCCAACCTACTATAATTCTCGCTGTTGTGCAGTAGATAAAGGTCAGCTTGATGCAGAGTTGACAATTTAGAATCACTGCACCTAAACACTACAAAATAAGTAACAACATCCTACTCCTCACATCACTAAACAAAAAAATCTTGTTGGAATGAGCAGGCTGACGACAATTTTCCTCCAATAGACGGGTTGTTTCACAAAACACTTCATGTACGAGTTTTGAAAGGCAATTAAAAGTTGCATTCTTTTTAGTTACTATTAACCACCTTGTTTCCAAACTTACCCGACGTCTGGGAGGTGAAGCAGAACGCGTCAAAGCGATCGTGCTTCTTATCTTTTGGCCCGTAACTGCGAATGCCAGGGAGCAGCTCTCCTCCACAGACGGGTCGAGGGTGAATGATCGGGTAGTGAACGGTTCCATCGTGGAGCCAACCCGCGTTGCACCAGTCCAGACCCTCGGTCCAGGCTGCACAAAAGAGATGGGGTGATCTGAGAGAGCTCCAAGCTCTTTCCAAAAAACATTAGTTTCCTACCAATAAATGTTGTCTAGAGTGTGGTACCTCTGTAGAGCTGGTTGTACGACGCTAACGTGCCGTCCTGGTCAGCGCAAGCCTCCTTGGCTTCTTGGAAAGTGAATTGGTAGCGCCCGCTTTTACTCTGATACGGGAAGACCACACCTGGGAATAGAAAGCCTGGTGTCAATGGTTGTCTTCCCATTGCTCTTATGTGGGTGTGACAACCTTTCAACTTTTCTGCTGCGCAAGAGATATGCACCCAAACTTATACTGATCCTTTAAGGCACCAGATTGAAAAGCATTCCTTCACTTTTAACCGTTCGAGCAAACACTGGTAGTTCTTGAGATTACCTTCGACTCTCAAAGCAATGACGACGCTCTCGTCCTCGATGCCGTTGATCAGCTCGCAGCGATACGTGCCGCCATCTTCCAGCTCAAGATGGCTGAGCCGCAGGGAGGCGTCCATGGTGTGAGCCTTCCGGAGAGATGCCCGCCGCCCAAGATGGCCATATGGCTTGCAGGCCCGCCCGTTTGATATTAGGATAATGTTCTCCGGCCCGACATGTTCCGGTTCCAGCTTTGTCCATTTGACCCGGTAATGGGTGGGTTTGGTTCTGAGGATACACGGCAAGGTGACGTTAACTCCCCTTTGGCCGGCCACTTCTGCGTACACGGGCGGCTCCAGAAGATACTTCAGCTTCTTGGGAGCTGTGGGTGAAGCAGATGTCGGTGTCATGATATTTACCATGGGGAGGGGTGGGTGTGAGGGGGGGAAAGGGTGGGGAAAAAGGGAGGATGGGGGGTGGTGGGTTGTGTGTGGATGCGGGAGTGAGGGAGGGAGAGGTGGTGTGTGTGTGTGAGTGAGTGAAGTAGTGGGGGGGAGTGGATGTGGGGGATGAGGGAGGGAGGGAGAGAGGGAGGAAGGGTGTGTGTGTGTGTGTGAGGCAGCGGGGGAACAGTCATTCATTAATCTGCAGTTATATTTATAGTAGTTACTGTCACGTGACCTTCCACATCACATTAAAACAGGCACTTTTGTCAACAACACTACGTCCTGTATGTGGAAGCATCAACTTGTCTTCACTTGTACACTTCTTCCCCTTGTTGGTCTCGGTGCTTTACTATTTGCCTGCCATTCTCCCATTCACACCAATGGTGACAGAGCTGATATACAAAGTGTTCGCCAGCCATCAGGAGCAACTTGGACTTCAGTATCTTGCTTTAGGACACTTCGGCATGTGGACCCGGGGATTAAACAGCCCATCTTACGATTCGTAGGCAACCTGCTCTTAACCTCTGAGCTACAGCCGCCTCCAATACTCATGCACAAGGGGTAAGCAGGAAATATGGTACCGTATGCAGATAATGGACATGGTGCTGGCGACACAAACCAGTGCATGCTTGCATTTTATGTCGTCATGTGAAGGATCAACCCAAAACCAGGAGTTCAGAATTAGACAAATGTTGGCGACATCTGCAAATGCATTTCTGAGTAGCTACTCGAGGTGTGTTTGGGGCAAAAAGTACATTTGAACAAATTTGATTTCTGAGTGAATTAAGTCAACCAATGGGGGAAGCAACCTGTAATCAATGGTGTTACCAAATCAACCAGGACTGAAAGCCACTGGTTACAACTACAACAAAGTGGTCTATGATCATTTATCAAAATGGGTGTCCTCAGTGCAACCTTATGCGTGAAGACCTGCCTCAATGTGTAGCTGCAGCGCTCCATGAAATTCAAAAATCTAGTGAAGTCTTGGTGGAAGGCAAGTGGAAATTTCTCAGTCTGATTATCCATTTTGAAACTCAAATGTGGCAAATAGAGCAGGTCATGTGACACACTTGGCAATGTACCAAGTGCAGAAGTCACTTCTGCAATATGTGGCTGCAAAACATTATCAAAAACTCCTCCGTCACGTGACGCTGCCAGGACTCGACTGTACCTGCTCTGTTGGTGGTATACACGGCTGAAGACCAGGTGAAGCAGCTTGATGTTAAAAACAGAAAGACTGCACAGTTCATTTTGAAGCACGTCACTCTCTCAGCTCCTGTGATTCATAAGAAAAACACATTACAGAGTTCTTACTATGATTCAGTCTTTTTGCTGCACAAAACCAATTACACTGTCCTCAAACACTTTTTTGTAACTTTTGATAGTTGATGAGGTTTAGAGAGAATATTTACAATTTCCCTTTAGTTTGAAATTAACAAAGGCATAGACAGAAACCTGCGCAGTTGAGAAGATGCAGTTGCCCGGTCATCCTCCAGCGTTGTGCGACATGACGAATGTCTTCAAAGATGTCCAGGAAGTTCACCGGTAATCCATAACTTTGTTTACCCCAACTCTTTGTCTGTGTCGCATCCTCCGTCCAAACCCTGACTGTTCAGCTGTCATCAATCTTTCACTCTCACCCCCCCCCCCCCCACCCCCACTCAGTCCGGTCATATGGTCCACTCTGTGATCAACAGAGTGTAAACAGGACTGTTGTCCTCTCTGCTCCAGATGTTAATGACCATATGAAGGTCTGACAGTCACACGCTTTGTTTTTGTTTTCCGTGAAAGTCTGCGTGTATTTTAAAGTGAGGGAAAAAAGAAAGAACCAAGTGAATGTAAAGTTTTATTTTTTATCACTAAGCCGAGTGAAAGTCTTTAAGGCACATTTGCTAACAGAACAACAGTTTTTCTGAGGATGTAAAAGGCGTTAGTGTTAGAAAAGTGAGTTTGCTCTACATACTGTCGATAAGAAAACAATGCACAGTCAAAAATTGTAGAATACAATATAAAAAGGACTTGCGTACATTTCTACAATTTTTCGACCTTAAAGTCAAATGTAGAAAACAACAAACGCCCCAAACACCTTCAGCTTATTGAAACATGAATGTAATACTGGTATGTGTATTTTCCACTACTGGCAGATTTCGCGGGTACTTCTAGTGCACTGCATGTTTCCACACTTGTCAGTGTGAACGCACCTGTGCACTCAAAATAGTACATTTTAGTATGTGATTTGGAACACGGCACTTGAGCTTGAGAGGCTGCTCCACCCCAACTCAGAGTATGCTTCTGTGATTGGTTGATGCACTGTGAAGGAACTAGTCCCAAACCTTCTTCTTAATTCTAACCGTAACCCTCCCACAATGTGGGGCTTCACGACGGTGGAGCTCCACCTCTAAACCTGCTCCACCTCTCTGGATTCAATGAATGTGGCTGTGCAGTGAGCAGATTAACTGCATTGGTCATTGAGTCTACGCCAACCATTTACAGGTTGGCAAACAAATAACTTCCTGGTCACAATGCTGGGCATACTAGCAGACTGATCTGCCACCGGGCAACCTAATTAGCCGGCAAGGAAACGATGTCATCTGCATCATGATGAGCACAGACTGCAACATGATGAAAATGGGTTAGTGGCTCTGAACACACCTGCTTTTCTTTTTCTTTTTCTTTTTTTTTACACATTAAGTTGTAGGTGAAGCAGACAGACCGGCACATACTGTTCTCAAAACTGATTTTCAAAACTTGGGTATCAAAATAAACAACACTAGTGACAAAGTAAGTTATTATAATAATTATCCTATAATGAATTCTGGGAGTTTTTGTTCAAAGAAATGAATGATAAATGTAACCTTATTAATCCCACAGGGTAAATTTGCATTGCATAGTTAAAAAGAAAGATATTGACATCATCAGTTTATGAGGTGTAATACTGCACATTAAATCAGAGAATAAAAGCAATATGTTAGAGTACATCCGCATGCTCCTACTATATTGGATCCTGCTGTCAAACAGCATGTTGTACCATACCGTGCATACAGTGATGAGCCATGTCCGAACCCTGCAGACAACAAGCTCGCCTGTGTATTTTAACCTTTCCCAGAAGGCCGCTGCCAGAGAAGACTATAGTGTGCATTCAGCCATCTTTCCTTGTTGCCCACACGGCTCTAGGGACAGCGGGAGAGGAAGCTGTGTCGGATCTAGTTTCCTCTGCCACCGTGGCCCCTGGGCACAAGGGCGACATTGTGAGGGTCACGGTCTCCACGCAGTGACAGCAGGCGGCAAACACACAAACACCGTCCAATGCGGAAAAACGATGAAATAATGGGATTCTTCTGTTTTTTGCTAGTGTTGCTTCTCCATTGTGCGCCGTCATCAATGGGACTCTTTCTTGTCCTCCAATTAGTATTCGCACAAACACCTCTAGGTGACAACGGCCAACTGTCTCTGCAGCACCCTGCCCATCTGCTTATCTATTTCTCCATCTATCTAGCCATCCCATTTTTTTTAATTTTTTTTTTTTTAGTTATCACTGCCATGACATTTTGTACAGACATTCATGATCCTCCGAATCCTAAAGATCTTCTCTTCTAATTGATTTCTAGAGGATCTAATTAACTTTCCTGACATGCATTAACGACTGAATGGATTGCTGCAAAATTTGGCTCATGGCAATGAAACAGTATGACTTTGGTAACTCTTTGTACACCACTGGGAGGTTTAGATTTGGTGTTCTTCATTAATGGTCTTAAAGAACTGTTCTCCTGACCATGAAAGTGCAACCAACGAGCCTGACTGAGATCAAATGAAGTAAATTCATGAATTTAAAGGTACTTTGTGTATTGAGTTCTTTCGCAATGCTCGTAGGGAGTATGTTGGCTGTCAGAGCTCAACCCACTGCAACTTCAGAAAAAATATGCAACTAGAACAACACAAGCATCTGAAAATATTAATCCTTTGACAACACTAAGAAAAAAAATGCTGCAATAATTAATGACATAATCATCAAGAGTTCTTTAAAATGAGATTTGGGCTTTATGTCATGTTAACAATTCAAAAGATATAGTGTGCCAGCAGATCACTCGAGTTCCTGTTTGTCTTTTTCCAATTTATTTATCCTCATACTTTTCAGCATTCTCATATCCTCTTTCTTATTTGCTTGTCAGTTTTGGTGGATGAGCAGCAGTAAGACTGCCCTCTGCTGTTTAACTCTGAGAGAGACAGAAGTTGAAGTTGCATTATTTTCTGATTGTGCCATCATGTGACCCTTTTTAACACAATTTTGTTTTCATGCAAAATGTTTATTGTAACTATTTTGAGTAAATAACTGTTAAAACTGATTTTTAAAGCCATGAAAGATTTTTTTTTTCCTAAACAAATGAAGATGAGTCCTTCCTGAGCTTGTTTTTGTCACTCGGCCTCCCTGTTTGACTGATTTTCTTTCCTCCAGCTCTTTGCAGCTGTTGAGGCCTCACAGTAACTTATTCCAGCCTGCAGGTAAACTCTCTCTCTCGCTCTCTCTCTCTCTCTCACTCCATGACACTTCATTTATATTTGATTGATGGATTTGGTGTTGTTTCCCTTCAAGTTAATACTCTGAAACACAAGTATTGCTGGGAATCACAGATTTGATAGATTCTGATTCTGCTGACTGATCTTTTTTTTGAACATTTATTTTATACTGTTTCATTAAGAAAAGAGAAACAGCTGGCACCCTTACATTTCCACCAGATTTATGCGGTTGTAACCCGTCATTTCTCATAAACTGGAGTGCTGAGTGACTGAATGCTCCTATCATTCATCTACAGTAGATACTGGTGGCCGATATGAGAGCAGCCTTGATGTAGTATCTGTTTGCGTGGAGCATCGGTGCGTGACTCTGTTGACAAAAGCTGTAACAAGGGGTGGGGTCATGAAGGCCTCACGGCGCCTGTACTTTGACAGTTTTATTTCCCTGAAAGCCCCCACCCCCTCCACCACCACTCCCCCTTTCCTCCCTGTAAAGACACGCTACCCCTTTAAACATTCTCAACATTCTTACAGATGCCCCTTCTCTCTGCTCAGAGTGACAGTTTCTGAGCGTAGTGACGGATTTGCCTTTCCAGCAGTCTAAAACACAAAATGTTCCTGACAGCTTGGAGAGGCTCCCCCTCTTTGACCGCGGGTTACTTGTGTCTGCCTGCTGTTCATGCAGGTAAATGCGGGTACCTTTGTCGTCTTTCCATACCGCACGCAGGGTTTTCGGAGTCTAAATGGACCATGATTTGACCTTTTGACCCTTTCTTATGCAGCAAATAACGAACATTTAAAAAAAAAAATCTGCAAATCTGCAAATTGTTTTGCATTCCTTTCCTCAATCATTTCACTGTATCAGTGAAGTTAGCATGCATAAGATTATGCTATGGCACTGCTTTGGAAACTGTGAACCATATGGCACAGTGCTTTCTTTTTTTTTTTCCCCCTCTTGTTTTTGTAGAAGAACTTCAATAAAATCCCCAATCAAGATAATTCATTAATTTTCTCTTCTCTGTAAGTCCTGTTGCTTCCCGGGAGCTTTCTTTACCGTCAAAGAATCTGGTTTATTTGCAACAGTGAGCCCCTGCAAAACAGACATTGCTTCTTAGGAAACAGTTTTGAGGAGCCGTGCGTTAGACTGAAATAAACCGGTAAACCTGCGGGCTTTGAAACCAAAACAATGAGATGAAAGACGCTAAAATGTTTTGTAGAGCTGAGGAGGACTGATGCGTCGCGTGATAACCGACTTCTTTCACATTACACAGTCATTTAAACCATGTAGGCCACGGGACAAGTATTGCAGTCCTTAGATTCCTGAGTCATGTTGACTCTCCATCCGCCCCCACAACGTCCCTAAAAAAATTCCATTTGCTACATGAATGTAGGACTCGGTTTAGCGGAAAGAAGATCGTTAGTGAACATAATCCAAGCAGTCTTCCAGTGTTTACTATAAGAACAATGTTTTAGCCATTTTTAGTTGACGCAGTAAAGAATATAAAAAACAACAACCATGTGCTTTCTCTATAGTCAATCCTCTTGATGGCATCTTTAAAGGAAAGATTTGCCATTTTTTTTTTATGTTTCACTCAGAAATGTATCGCTTCAATTTACAACATTTGCGCACAACACTCAGTGTAATCTAGTTTTTCTGAGTTTTCCTGCTCACTGAGGCGTTGCAAATACGGCCACAGCCTCGACCCCTCTGCTGTGTTTTTTTTCGATTGTATGCTCCGGCTTGAATGAATAAGGTTGAATATCAGAGTCAGACAAAACATATTAAATGTGTCCTCTTCCATAATATCGCCTGCACTCATATTTTGGAATGACATTTTCACCGTACGTAGCTAGTTGCAGTACAAGAGAAGAGAACTTGTTGTCATTGCACTTATTTTTCTGGCTCCAACGTTGTCATTTGACAACAGATTTTTTTTTTTTTTTTTACAGCTGGTTCCCTTTTGTGATTCTTACTTCCACGGTGTGATGACGGTCATCGGATGATCAGTGCGATGATGTGTCGTTTTGATTGTCTCCATGTTTTGTTTTTTTAACATCGCTGCTTATTGCGAGATGTGTGACATGTGACTCTCGCCATTTTCCCAGCAGGCATGTGGGCTCTTCTCTAATTTTTGAACAAATCACTGCACACAAACATCTACACAAGAACAAGAGAGCGATCATTTGACCTTTTGTCCTCAACTTGGTGTGATTTACTGACGAGCCCGAGGCTTTTCAACCAACCACTTACCAGTTGAGTTAGTTGCGTAACACGTGGATGGTAGTCACGAGTACGTATCGATCTGAGAGCAGAGACAGATAACGTAATGTTCCCATACCTGTTTGGCCTGCAGCTCCTCCGGGTTGTTTCCTCTGTTCTGAACGCTGCAACACAAAAATGTAAAATGACACAAGGCTGCAACTGTCTTTGTGTGTGAGTGTGTTCAGTATCTGCAACTAATTTGAAACAACTAAATTCTTCGGAGGAACAATCACGTAAAAAGATATACTGATCTCTCAGCAAAAATAATGAGTCATTCATCCCATAGATAAAATTTCTAACATTTCTTGGTTTAAACTGGTATGACGATTTTGCAAAATGACATTGTGATAATGATCATAACAACATAATCTGTTATAACAAAAAAGTTTCTCATAAAAACTGAATGATTTAAGTAACAGAAAAACTTGATTACATGAAAAATATTTAGTTTTTGCATAAAAAGTACTTTTTTTTTTTTCTTCTTCTGTCACGGCGAGAGGTTTGACACTAAAATGGTGAAATGACCCGTGGGTGTTTAGTTGTTTTCAGAAAATATACTATGACACCATGGATGAGATGACTCGCTACGATAGACGCTTTAGCATTGCTCACACACTCGCTCTGAAATGAACGTATAAGGCCCCTGAAAAGCAGCCAGAGTGCACTACAATAGCTCTACTGAGCGTTAGCAAGTAAAGTGTGTGAAGTACCTGTATAGCTTTCTAATGTACGTTATCTCAGCGCTGCATAACAGGCAGGTTTAGTCTTGCGTTTATCGTTTCTCATCTGGTGCCATGGCTTCTATAGCCTCCGTGTTGTCGCCGCCTCCTGCCTCTGATTGGTAGATTGTGTTATCAGTGAGGAACCAGGGGCCAGCCGGCTGCACTGATGGAGTGACAAGGAGCATCCACTACTGCAGTACAAAAACAAACAAACTGTGGCATGCATATTTGAACTTTAAAAGATATTCTCAGTCCACAATGAGTCAAGTGACACAACCGACAAGTCCTCTTTAAAAACAAGACGGGGTGTTGTTTGTCAGTGCATTCAACTATTCAACACCGATCAAAAATAACACTTTCCATTTATCCCGAACTGTATTTTTTTTGTGTGTGCGTGTTAATAGTTTGTGTATATTCCTGTGAGAAGTTTTGTTGATCTGGCATCTCCATTAAAATGCAGAGACGCTGCATGTTTAGTTGAGTAAAAATGTACTTCTTATAACAGATAAATGTTCTGCATTCAAAATCTTAAGTATAACAGTATGTTATTGTACATGTACAATATTACTATATATATAATACTTTAAGATGTAAGAAACACCTTTTGCTGGTGGAGATGAAACTACATTATAGTCTATGCTGGGAAGAGTAATCTGTAGCAACTTGTCCTAATTTAAAGGGTTGTCACGTCCCCTTTGGGGAACTCTCTGATTTGTCGTGTTATCGTCTTCATTTCCCAAAGAATGTGAAGGAGACGGAGTAGAAGTGAAAATAAAGATGATTTATTTTCTTCTCTTCTCATAAAACTAATACATGTTCCCAAAACGCGGGGGAGGATGGGACAATGTGGTCGTGCCAAACACAGTGTAAATAAACTGGGACTGATCCCTTCCTATAAAACACGAGCAAAAATCGTAACTTGTTTATATATTAAAAAAAAAAAAAAAATGGACTTCAACCAATAAATCTGCATGTCTCTTGACAAAAGTCTGCCACGTGTCCTCAACATCCTACCACATACCTGTTTAATAATTACTCTTTACACGTCTTTTATAAATAGTGCAACCAGCTCAGGCAGACAAATCACGGAGAAGAGGATGAACTCTTAACTCCTTTTATTGAGGACTTCGAATGATGACAGGCCAGCCTGAAGCCTCAAGAAACCAGTGAGCAGCATGGCTGGAATGAACAGGTGGAAAAACAATATTTATTTATTTTTTGCACCTGAAAAGAAAAACACACAGCAGGACCTGGCGGGCAGGTAACAAAGGTATCTGTAGCCACTACCTCGGCCCTGACTGAAGTAGTTCAACAACTCTCACATCAGCTGACACACAATTTGGACCCACCCAACGTGTCAACAACTATGGCTGTCATGATTATTGTGTCATGTTTATTATTTATGTTGATCTTGTGACTTGTCATCTGGCGCTATAACCAAGCCCACTTTGGTTGGCACTTTTGTTTATGACTGAATATTCGCCGATCTAATTCCCGCCGGCCTCGGCCGTACATTGGTTTGAATTCGAAAGTGTTAGCATGCCAACGCACAAACTAAGATGCTGAACTTGGTAAATATTGTCTCTTCTTGTCTTTTCAGCTTCGTTTTAACTTTGCCTGTAGTATGTAACGTGGCGATTGATAACTAGAATCTTACAATTCAAACTTGGAAATAATCATTTTGTTACTTGTGTAAATTGATCTGCAGATTTTAGTCTGGTTGAAGTGACTGAACATTATCACAGAGTTCAAAGACAACAGCATTACAACGTTAACGTGGAATTTAAAGTGTTTTAGGAACTGTTCACTATCACCTGTCATGAATGCCATAATGACAGGGAGGCTTTGCATTTCTACGGGCACGAGACTCACACGAGACCTCGGGTTTCTGCCATGAGTTTCTTCAGCTGAGTGAGCTCTGGAATGAGAGCAACTCGTGACACCTCTATGGCAATACACAGGAAAAAAATACAACAACCTGTAATCGCAGCTGTCCACCACACATTTATCTGGCGGGGGATTTATACCATTTATTTTAAATAAAGCTGCACAACTGCACAGAGGAATGGGGAATCGTTGTCCGGATGAATTACAGAGCCGATTGTTGCAGAAAAGAAGATATTTGTGACAAGTTGCGTCTTTTTTTCGTCATCCCGCCATTATTTTTGATAACATCGCACTCACTAAGTAACTCGCTCTGAACGGGATTACTCTCTAAAATCGTAGCATTTCATGTTGATGATACACAGATTGGAACGTTTGGTTGGATTTCAGACACAGTTAACATGTGACTCAGATCATACTTACAAGACATTGTTTTTTTTATTTTTACATAGCCCTCGATTTTAATGACTGTTATCCCCTTCATTTTGTCATTGCAGTGATTAACATTGCATTAATTTGCAATGCTGTTTTAAAAAAAAAAATCCTATTTGGTGCCAAATTAAAAAATAATTGAACAAATAATTTGTTGGGGCTCAGCCTAAATTTGGAGACTGATTTACTTTATCAGATAAAGTGGAACTTCAGTTTATTGACTCACATCCACATGTTTTTTTTTTTTTTAATCTTTGTGTTTGGTTTAGTTTCTTTTGTTTAGACTGCTGTCAGTTCCCCTTTGATTTCCAACATAATTACAGAGTCTTGCCCTGTTTTCTTAGATGTTTCCGAACGCGATCTTCCTCAATCTATTAACTTCAGAGGGCACATTCATCACCACACTGACACACAATGAACTGAGAGGTCAGAAGTCTCTATCTTATCCCGTTGTCCATCAGCTTTTCCTGCATGGCCGTGTTGGAGGCATCAAGAAGTGCGTTTACAACACGCTGAGCAGCAGCAGTTGATTGAATCTTTACGTGCATTGGTACCTTTGCCTGACCAGAGTTTAAAGTGGTTCAGTGTGTGAACCTGGGGATGGCTTGAGAGCTTGTTGGTTTAGGTGTAACCTGGTACTCTATCTGCCTAAATGAAGTGATGAGGAACGAGATCAGTTCAGGAGAAAAGACAAGATGAGACACGTCTGCATGTAGGTCCCCATGGCTTTAGGTTTTATGACTCCTTGAAGGTATCAATCCAAAAATGTGACACAAACTAATGAGTTTCTTCCATAAACAAGACTCCACCTGCATGAATCAACTCCCGACCTCATATGCTGATTCATTAATTATATTCTTCTGGTCATACTAAGATTGGAAAAGTTGGGTATGAAACAAAAATGCTGCCTCAAAGTGAGAATTTATTTTTCACTCTGAAAGTAAATATGAGTATTTATCAAACTACAAACAGTCAGATGCAAAATAAAGTAGATCTTTATAGAAAACTGAATTTGTATACTTTATGTATTACACACAAACTGCAGTGTTGACTTGTGTACAATAGAATTGATCAAAACTATTGATTTCTTTTCTTTCTTTTACTTCTGGTCACTGCTGAGAGCACAGTCATGAAATGATAATGATAATTTGCCAGTTTTAGTCGAGATTACATTTTTCATTCTACTGATTTAAAATAAAAAAAATCTATTGATTCATTTTCAGGTTAGATCCTAAGCCTCATGTAGAGTTGTACAAGCTAAGCCATTCTCAGCATGTATACTTATGCACCGGTGTGTCTGTGTCGCTCCGCCAAAACTCGAGTTGGTATTGGACTTTCTTTGCCACCGTGTTGACTTTCTTCGTCAAACAAAGGCAACTGAAACTTAGCGTATCGTGTTGGAGCTGTCACTGCCCGATCCGTTCCGAAACCTCTATTTGTTCTACGCATGTTGTTTGCTTGGTGGCGCCGTGGTTTGCAACGTCGCCTCGCAGCAACAATGTTTTGGTTTTGAACCTTGACCGTGGCCTTTTTGTACCTGCTTGGCTTTTCTCTCGGTGCTCTGGCATCTTCCTGCAAAGCTTTCTGCGTTGGCTCTGTGCGCAAATGGCTACAGTGCAGATTCTACATAGAAGTATTAACCGGCCTTTATTCTCCACATCCTTCACAATATTCAAGTAGCTTTTATTTTGTGATCAGATTTGGTAGGGAAAAAAAAACCCTCAAGAAAAGCTCACAATGCACCAACCCGCCAATTACTGGAGACACTGTTGACTGTTTGAAAAAAATCGACAGACAGGATGCTGAGCAGGCGGTGGCCTTCTCCGTCACTGCTGGGTTCGTGGCTACCCTTTTGACGCCCGTGGTCTCAGGTGGTAATAGTTCAAATTCTCCAAAATCATAACAACATTCTTGTCAGGTTTTTTTCTGTGAAGAAAAGGCAGTCTCCGCTGATGGAGGACGTAGATACAGGTGTGAGTGACATCTCTTATGAAACTCTACAGCGGGGGAAGGAGGAAGAGGAGGCACTTAAGAGCATCCCAACTCCACCTCCAGCCTGTGTTGTAGTCATTGAGCTTATAACGTCTAATCACAGCCTTCCCCGAGCCTTCTGTTTTGTCTTCTCGAAGGCCCCGTCGCGCCCTCATCCTTTTTAAACGGCACCGTAAATTATCTATGCTGTTGTGCTTTCAGTTTATTGATGCCAGTATAGAACGCGTCATCATTTTAACATGCTAAATTAGAATTGTGCACAAAGATGGTATCATTTATTTATCCAGTTACATTCGTTTTTCTTTATTTATCTACTTTTAGGTGGCTAACAAAAGTTCCCTTAATCGCTAGAAACTATGGTCGGTTTAAGGCCACTAGTTTGACAAAATAAGAAGTTTTAGACAGCATAGTGTAATACTAACAATTTTGACATATTAGTTTAGAAAAGAGCATTTGTGGATATCGTGGATATGTAGGTAACCAAGTATTGATGTAATGATAAGTATGTCAACCGTCGGGCTGGTAAATTTTCATGGGAGCAGTAATTTTTTTTAGCATGCACTTTACCTTTTGTTCACATAGTTTCCAGCCTCTACTTGAAGATGTTGTAGTAAATGTAAGGTGTTTTTCTAATGTTTCTACTTTACTTTAAAAAAAAAAAAAAAAGACAAATGGGAAAAGCCTAAAGTGAGATCGCACTGTGCTCGCCACTGAAATGCGATGTCCACCATGTGATTTGAGCTAGGGACTTTTGTCCATGTTATCTCCCAGAGTTTTGTGCTCCAAAATAACATCCAAACACAACTGTAAATGTTGCTTTTTGTAAATGTAACCTTGTCAGCATTGTCAACAGTTAGCTTGGGCAAACTGCTGCTGTCCAATTTGGTGGGAAACCCATACGGTGATCATTTTTAGTTAGAGCTACTTTACTCCTGCATCAACATTAGCTTACTTTAGGTAATAAACAGCAGAGCAGAAAAAGTATGTCCAGCTCTGTTAAGTCTGTCTTACTGACAGAAATATTGCTGCCAAACTTGAATCAATATGACAATTACACACAGAAGATGAACGTAACACTGTTTGTGGCTACTGTACTGGTAGATGTTGGTTAAACATAAATTACCAGAAGACAACTCTTTCTATCAAAAAGCTGTGAATGATTACTTCTCATCAACTTAGAAGGTGAGCTCAAGCACTTCAGACCACCTTAAACGAATAGTAGGAGGGGGCGTGGCTAAAAGTGACCCTGCCTTATTAGGCTTGGTAGGTGTGACCCAGTCAAACAAAATCGCACATGTAAGACCAACTCTTGCGTTTGTCTGCGAGTCTGTTCCTCCACACACACAGACACACCGAGACACCGGCCTCCTGTCTCTGCACTGAGGACACCCCTGAATGTGTGTGAGAGAGACGGAGTGTGTCCAACTTTCTGTGCTGGATCTTTTAATCCCTTTCATCAGGAACGAGGAGCCTCATTAAGCCTCTCCTCCTCCTCCTCCTCCTTCTCACTTCACCGGGAAGACGACATGACGGACACAGCGACCAACATGCGGCTGAAGCTGCCAATCGCCTGCTTCATCCTGGAGATCATCCTCATCATCCTCTTTGGCGTGCTGGTGCAGTACGACGATGAGACGGATGCAAGGAAGTGGCACAATAAGTCCAACTCTGACTATGACAATGACTTCTACTACCGCTACCCAAGTGAGTGTCCTGCGTGTGTGTGTGTGTGTGTGTCTGGAGGTTTCAGGGTCACAGGTTACAGTAAAGGTCAGGGGTCAAGATACTCTTATTCTTCGACCTTCATTTTATTTTAGGTAAACGCGTTTAAATGAATTTATCTCGCAACACTTCAGTGATAAATTTGTTTATCGCTAATACGCTTTTACAAGTTTTTGTTCCAACATGTTGCAGCCCAGTGTGAACACATTCCTTGCTAAATACTTGAGGATGACTGTTAATTATTCACAATAGAACCAATCTATCAGTTTGCCCTGTATTTTCCAATCAGTTGCGTCTTCATTGGAGAAACGACGTTAACTACAACCCCCCATAATGCCATTCTACCTTTACCTTGTTCTTTGGGGCATGCAGGAAATAGCAGTAGTAGGAATAAGAGAATAAATGTCAGGAAATATGTGAAACAAATTTTTTTTTTAAAGTCAGAATTCCTTTTAGTTCATAATATATAATCACAGGTGATGATTTGTCTACTTAACACTGGGCTCAAATATCATCTTTAAATACCCATGCTGCATTTGATAGTCAATAGTTCTTCGTAACAGCAAATAATACTGTCAAAAAAGAAACATGACCCAAAAGTTAACTTTCAAATAATAATTTAATGTTTTATAACATGATTGAAGGTAGCAAATTGGTTTCTGTTGTTTTGGGGTGTGGCCTCCCCAAAATGTGCATCTGCTTTTTGGGCTGAAGAATAATCTCATTTTACTGTCATTTTCTTTCTGATGTACTTAACATAACTCACTCACACCAAAATCTCAACCCCTCTCACATGCTGCCTCAGGGATTTTTACACACTTGTAAGTATGATGTAATTGCATGCAATCGTGTTTTTCTTTCCTCCCCAAACATTATATACCCTTGTCTTTGAGCGAAAATGCTGAATTCCGCACAACAGCATGAGAAGCTGTTGAGTTGCAACACAACAGCTCTCTTTTTCCTAATTGGATGAGTCCTTTTCTTTTGTGGCTGAACATTTCACAGAAATGTCTTCCAGTCCACTGCTGTCCCATTAGGGGCAGATCCATTGGTCTCTCTCATAGTTAATTTCCTGATTTATATGGATTGATGGTCCTTCACTGAATGCAGTCTGCTGATGCTCATTACTGCATTCATAAAAAAAACTAAAAAAATCCATTCACTCGTAGTCAAAGCTCAAATTCAACTTATGCAACAGAAAATATGATTTTAAATAATTGTAATTTTACCGTTATTCCAATTTTCTTATCAACATTTTGAAGAAACATTGGTAATTAACAGATTTTGTGTGGTGCAAAATTGCAACGGCACTTTCAGGCAGCAAATATATTTTCTTAAAAACCTAAAAGACGAAACAGTTTTCTTCAGAGGGTCACTGTGTATTTTGTTTCTTCCATTTTAAATTGTAACAAAAACTTTCCACTTTGTACTTTATGCCCCTGAAAGACTTGTCTGATCAGCTCCACCTTAACAAGCGTTAACCGTCATGACGGGTCTGGTGGGCGCGTCTTAACAAGTCAGACACTGTCAGCTATAGGTGTCTCTTTCTCTCACTGGCTCTCGCAGGTGGTGTCCTGGGGGCGGAGAAGAAAGATTAGAATGCAGATAGATGAAGGACCTGCTCTTACTTAACCCTCCTGTTATGTTCGTTTCTTAGGTACAGCAATGATGTTCCCGGGTCAATGTGACCCGGTGCATGTTTAATCATCCAAAAGTTGTCCGAAACCAAAAAAATCCTAATAAATATAGTTTGTACCTCATCACCAACACCATTACTAACAATTCAATCAGTTTTTAGTGGAATGGAGTTATTCACCCCTCCGTAGATCATAGTTCAATTAGGATAACTCACTCGTTTTCATGAAAAATACATGTTCAAATTATTTTTTTAGGTACACTGGAAAAAGCTATAAATTGCATTAGTCTACCATAACATGTATTTTTTTCCTAAATTTTATTTACATTTTGAAACTTTCCTTTGTTTCATGGGGTGATGTAGATAAATAGAAATGAGATACCTATGCTGTTCAGGGTCATATTGACCCGCTCACTCAAAATCAAGCCAAATGAGTCATAAGGATTGCATTTCATCCAGCTCCTTCCACTTCTCCCCAAAAACACGTCTCCCTTCTAGATTAATCATTTCTAGAATGACTTTCTGTATTGAGTTTGGAATGACCAGCTCAAAAGCTGACTCGATGTCTGTGACACGAGTCACTGCCATCCTGGTTGGGTCTGGCACCGTCTTTAGAATATTTTCGGCAGACCGTCTCGGCTGATGTGTATTGGGTGAGGATGACCACTGTATTTCAAGTTTTTTTTTTTACATGAATGTCTCGCTTGGAGGAACAGGTATATCACATTCCTCATCTGATGGTTCATAATCAGTCCCATTATAATCTGAATTGACCTCAAGATGGCCTTCATCTTCAGACACATCCTCCCCTATTTCACTGTCGTGGTCAAGGATGTGCTCCAGAGCCTCCAGGGCTGTCATCCTTTTGTTTCTGTTGCTCATGTTGTCCTACAGTAAGCTGCTGAGTTGTATGTATCTGCAGAGTGTACAGTTGGTAGGACTCCTAAGCAACCCTTTTGTATGGTTCGCCCCTCTCCTGCTAAGTGTGGGCGCAGTTTTCCTGCAGAAAAAAAAAAAAAAGGTTCCCATCAAAATAATATCTGTATTTCTGGGTGGGGTAGTTGGAAAGAGAATGTGCGTGCATGTGAGATTGGGATGAAATAGGGTGTGTGTGTGTGTGTGTGCGCGTGTGTGTGTGAGAGAGAAACATGGTGGGAGGGAGTAAGAAAGATTGTCTCACATTTTCAAAGAAATGCCTGCAGGCGGCTAACTGTAGCGTTGTCCCTCCCCTCTTCCTGTCAGTCACTGAAATTCACCTTTTAACCTGAGGCTGAACTAACCTGCAGGGTTTTGCAGACATACAAATACCATATCTTTTGGCAACTTTCCACATTTTTCATCAATATTATCTTCATGACTAATCTAGTCAACTGCGCCATCGATACTTCTGTAAAAAAAAAAAAACGGCTATTTGAATTACTTAAATGCACTGAAACATCTGATCTCTGCTGTATGGTTATGTCAGAGGCCGTGCTCAGGCACAGAACCCAAAGCATGCCAAATGTGAATTTTTAAGAATGTCCTCTGGAGGAAAAGTAACCGCTTTCTAAAAGCAATATTTTTTATTTAAAGCCAAATGCAGGAAATAAAGCTAAAATGCTAAAACAAACATCTGCACTGTGCATGATATGTCTCCTTTAAACTGTTGCAAAAAGCCCTCTGACCTTCAAACTGCATGACTTTTAAATTACAAATCCTAACCTCTCAAGGTCAGGAAAAAATATCTTAACATTTATCAAATGAATTGCTTAGAAATTTTGTACCGATATACGTGATGCACTGAGGGTGAGGGTTTTTTTGCATTGTAAGAGGCGACCCCCTGACATTGTTTTTAGCGCCATCAGCAGGTTGAAATTTGTAGATTCGACTTAAATGTCTAAAAACGTATTGGATAGATTGCCGAAAAATGTTGTGCAAATATTCATGCTCCCCCCCCCCCCCCAGCGTGAGCTCCAGTCACTTAGTAGCATCATCATCGATCAGAAAAATGTATTTCTTCTTTATTCATGATCAAATACCTGCAAATGATTCACATTTCCTTCAGTGTCAGCTGAACTTTCCTAATTAGCAAATGTTAGCATGCTAACATACTAAACTAAGAACATGATTGCACCGGTAATGTTAACACATTTCCTGCATGTTGACATGTTGATGTCAGCACTTCACTCAAAGGGCCAGTGTGCAAAGGTTTCACAGAATCTCTCAGTCTTGCTTCATTTTCTGTCACCGGTGGAATTTCCCAGTGAGAATCGTTAACATCATACAACTTAAAACAAATCCTTGAACCAGTGTAGACGACAGAGTGGGTTGTTTGCCCCCTCAAATACACTCATGTGACACACAGACTGTGACCTGCAGTTGAGATAAAAAAAACATCCCTTCTGACAAAGACTATTATTTGCGCAGCCACGAGATGAAAACTGTAGATCAGATGGCTTTAAGGGTCTGAGGAAAGTTTCCCTGCAGCACTGCTTCAAACCACTGAATATGACAGAGATCAGAAAAATAGGAGCAGAGAGTAAAGGTCCATTAGATTTAATGGTGTCAGATCACCTTCCAGACACCTTCCCTGTCACGGGAGCTGAAACAGAACTTCACCTTCATGATGTAGAGGTTTATATACACAACCCACATCCTCTGTCCTCATTGTACGCCTGAAAAAGAACCTATTCAATCCCCTCTACGAGGCTTGTTTTTTAACGTGTGAACAAAACAGTCGAGTGATGAAAGAGGACGTCCCGTGGCTGTCTGAGAGGTCACAGGTTTGATCCCATTCCCCACGGCAGAAAAATATTCCTTTTAAAATTGCTCATAATTATGAAACGGCTGCTTTTGATTTAAATAAATTCTATTGTAGGCTATTGTATGGTAGATAGTCAAAATGTAACATAAAAATAACAGTTTCCTGTATTGAATGAAAATAAGTAAATATAAAATATGAAACAATATTAGTCAATACAGGTAATTTCAGGCAGATTAAAATCCCATGTTATATTTCGATGGTGGTTTCAATGCTCTTACAGACTTGTTTTTCTCAATAGAAATTAAATAACTAATCTCAATGTTGTGAAATCCTCTCAATATGTAAAATATGTAAAGAGAATGTTATTATGTAAATATTATTATAGCAGAAATATGATGACAGTGAGACTCTAATTCTACCCAGCAGAGCCTGCCATTGCTTTGATTGTACAGTGTCCGTCTGGGAACTGTGCGTATCTGGGCCAAAATGCCAACGGGGACACTGGCAACACCTCCGCGTGGCCATGCCAATTAACTGTCGCCATGGCAACAGCAGCCACGGCACAGTGTAATATTGTGTATGGCAGGTTGGGACAAATAACGAGTTAGAAAGCGATGCACTCAAACTGTGTGAGACAGTGAGAGTTGGAAGGAAACGTCAGTCTGCAAGTTGAGAGAGTTCAGAATTCACTTACTTTCTTCTAATGTAGAAGAAAATAGTCTTTCACATAGTGGACGTACTAATACATTTTTAAAGCGATGAGTTTTATAAATGTCCGTGAGGAAGATCGCCGTACATGAGCCACACTGTACAGGCCGGAGCCAGCACCGAACCTGATGTCCTGGTTAACCAAAGCTTATGTAACCGCTCATTCAAAGAGAGACTGTTTTCAATGACAAAGCCCTCAAGTGACAGTTGTTGGCATGGATTGGGTGCTTTTGTTGATGGAAGCTGTTAAGGAGTGCATTTGAGGTTGATCTAAATGACTGGCACCCTTTCTGAAAACCACTATAGGCTTTTCACTGATAAAGTACAAAGGCAGGTTTTTATGGCATCAGTGAGCAATTTGTTTTTTATTGTTTATGATTGTTTAAACTTAAAATGAAAACAGAAGAAGGGATATTGAAAATATTTCTACTAATGACAGTTATTATTATTATTTTTAAGGTTTGTAAATAGGCTTTGATGATCTTTTACAATATGAGCTTTGTATTTCCTGAAACAAAACATTTATTGATTTGCTGATAAACAAAATGATCTGGCAACAATTTTTGTAATTTATTGTCATTTTTAAACAAAATCTCAAATTCTTTTCTTTGATTTTTGCTTCTCAAATCTGGGAATTCACAGCATTGTTTTAAAAGATGTTGGCATGTTATTAAAATACATTATAAGTCCCTAAAATTCTATTCCGATATAATGTAGTAAATTTTGGGTCATCCACATATGTAGATGCAGGTTTCAAAGCAGCCAACAGGGTTGAGAACATCAGGAGCAACACCCAGAGAAAGTTTGGTGTCATCTGCATAGCAAAGAAACTAAATACTTTAAAACCTGCAAATCAGAGGGCATAGACTTAAGCCTAAGTTTAAAAACTTAAAAAAAAAACTTTGAATGACCCAAAAGGGGCTTTTAGCAGTCGCTTTTCCATAGCTTGATGGTTTTGTCGTTTTCTAAAGCCGCAGACGCGATGATGTTTTCTGTCGGATGGCAGGCGGTCGAAATGACGACATCTGTGTGGCCCTGCAGCTTCTGCGCACGATCTCCTTCGTCTGCAGGTTCCAGACGGATGTCTGGATGTCCAGATGGAACTGAAATTTAACTTTCAATGTGTAAATCACGATGATTGGGTACAAAATCTAATCAATGGGAGCGAAACCAGTTTAAAGTCTTGTCAAAAAACCTCTTTCAATTTTTTTAACTGATCACTTTGTCAAGCTACATTATCTTTAATGTCATAGTCACAATATTGTTGACTGGGGACCACCTCTGTCCACCATATAAGACAGAAAACTAACACGGATTACTGGTCCTCCGGGCTCATGAGCTCCATGATTTTATCCCGTGTTTTCTACATTGTGCAGGTTTCCAGGATGTGCACGTGATGATCTTCATCGGTTTCGGCTTCCTCATGACCTTCCTGCAGCGCTACGGCTTCAGCAGTGTCGGTTTCAACTTCCTGATCGCAGCCTTCGCATTGCAGTGGGCCACCCTCATGCAAGGTTTCTTCCATGGTATGCATGGAGGCAAGATCCACATTGGGGTGGAGAGGTATGCGATAAACATGCACTGATGAATGCGCACAATGACAGACATGCACATAAATGATATACTGATCATGAAACATGTAAAACACGTATTTTAATTGCACTTCAAAACAGGCCTGTACACAGCCTGAGGTTCTTTAGAGAGTCAGCAAAGACACACATACACACACAAATAGCTTTTTCTCATTATACCTTCTCTTAACTTTCGCCATACAGTGCCAGCAACTCATATTTTACAGACTACTTTATTGCTATTACAAAGTACTGTATGGGCAGACTGCCAGTGAAAGTTTTGTCGTTGTCCTTGAATGGATTTCACAAGAGTTTGAAAGGTCGTATCCAGTCTAAAACTAGACGAAACAAGTGCCAAGAAAACAGGCCCCTTGTTTACCCTTATAGCAAATCTGATCGCTATTTGACTTATTTTGTGTCTTTACACCAACCGAATGGCAAATTAGTGAAGTTCATCATGTACATTTTTTAATTTGAATAAGCTGTTTACCTTCCCTTTTAAAGGGTTTAAAATGAATTTATGGCCTCTTGGGGGCAGTAGAATAAGCTGTAAACACAACACTAACGCCTTCCTGGCAATCTGATGGATGCAAGTCCAATATTCACTTTCCTTTAGCATCAGTTATCCACAAACTGCTTAGAAAAATAACTCGCCTTTTAGCTGCTTAATGTTTACTTGGAACTAACTTTGTCTGCCCGCTGTTTCGTGCCGGACAGATTGTTGTTTTTGAGCACAGAGCTCAAAACCTTTACACACAAAGACACTGAAGTGTCATCCACACTGGTAGAGGCTGAGTGTTTGGCGATAATTCTACAATTACTGGCTGAAATGCTTCTGAAAAAGTCACAAACACTGCAACACTGAACACGGGATTCCTGCATTAACAAGGAAGAAACGTGTTTTATGTAATGTTGTCCGTGCCCTGTGCAGTTCACTGTATTAACATCTCTTCTTCACCTCTGTTTTCTTGTTTCAGTATGATCAATGCTGATTTCTGCACAGGCGCTGTGCTCATCTCATTCGGAGCAGTTCTGGGTAAAACCAGCCCCGTGCAGCTGCTGGTCATGGCGATATTCGAGGTCATACTGTTCTCCGTCAATGAATTCATCCTGCTGAGCCTTCTGGGAGTGAGTTACCCAATGAATTATATTATACATTCCTTTCAGAAATGGAAATAATTTCGTGAAAATCTCTGGTTGACTTGTGTGTTCAGCATACAACAGTATCGAACTGACTGATAAAGGTTTGGGGAAAAAGTCAAAATTTCCTTTACATTATCTAAAACCAAGTTGTGCACTAACTTTTCTCCAGACCAGAGATGCCGGAGGCTCCATGACCATCCACACTTTTGGAGCTTACTTCGGCCTGACGGTGACCCGAATCCTGTACCGGCCCAACCTGGACAAGAGCAAACACAGGAACTGCTCGGTCTACCACTCTGACCTGTTCGCTATGATCGGTAAACATCCTGCAAAGCTGCAGCTCTCTTTGTGAAATAAAAATACTTAAATCAAATTTCAATTTTAAAGGCTAGATAATGTTTTTAATAATTAAAAGAGTAACTAAGCATCTACGCTCTGTCCGGTAAATGCACTTCATAAAGTTTACAGTTGTACTCTTCATTGTTAGATCTTGCGTATTCTCACAGTTTTGTTTCCTCCCTGCAATAAGATCTCTCTAACTTGCTGCTAAACCTGAACATATTGTGAGATTACAGTTGCACTTAAATGCTTTTGGGGCTAATTCCAGTGCAGGTTTCACTTGAAATGAATCTGTAGCGATAAACCCAAAATATTTTGTATTTACTGTCGTGCTTCCATACAGGTACCCTCTACCTGTGGATGTTTTGGCCCAGCTTCAACTCCGCCGTCACGGCTCACGGAGACGACCAGCACCGCACAGCCATGAACACCTACTACTCCCTGGCAGCCTGCACTCTGTCCACGTACGGCATGTCGTCCCTCACAGCTCACGATGGCAAGCTGGATATGGTGAGGAGACAGGATTATCTTTCCTGAATTTAATTATGGCTTCCAAAATCAAATCAAGTACAAACAAATAATCCAATTTATGAATCAAACTGAGTCAAAAAGGCTAAAGTTAAATAAATACAGAGAAGGTGGAGTATAGACAGGAATGAGACAACTAGAAAGGCTGATTTCCTGTCAGTATGGTTGATCTCGTCTTATCTGGGTTTAAAACACATGAGAGTTACTCAACAGAACTGATGAGTGTATCACATGAAAGTACACACCCCTGAAAATATTTAAACTGCGGCCCGGTCACATGAATAACTGCTGCCGAGCTCGTCTGTCAACAGTAAATCATCTTGAAATCGAGCCATTCCTCCACTGATAGTAATCTCACTGAGAGGGTGGATTATATTGAGTGCTGTAACTTTACAAAAGAAAGCCAACCTGCCACATGCTGATAGTAAAGACAAGCTACTCACCTGAAGGAAACAGCGTGTTCCTCCTGTTCGCTGCCACACCGTGTCAAAGCAACATGTGACAAACAGACTCATTGTGTGGAAATCTCCTGCTGCCCAAATCAGAAAGTCTCATCTGGTCATGTTATTCACGTGTTTCCAATTGTTTTCTATTGGCAGATGCAGATCTGTCTCCTGACTGGTTTTACACCAAAGTCTAAGTCACCAAAGGCAGAAACATTTAAAAGTTGCACAGTTTTCATTTAAAGAAGACAAAAAAATACATTTGTTGCAAAAGAAATAAGTAATATCTGAAGCTCAAATAAATGCTTACAAAAAATCTTCTTCTGTTTTCATTGACAAACTAAACAATAACAAATAGGAAGGCAAAGTAAAACTGAGTGAGACATTTATATTGGACACTCACGATGACAATAGTAAATGCAGAAATATAATTTTTTTTTGAGCACAGAATAGATTTTTTTTTTTTTGTCAAGTTATTATTTGTGTTTGTTTCTGCAGTGTATAAATTATGTGCTTGCAAAAATATTTTTTTCTTTGCCCGGAATGTCCTAATACATATTCAGAAATGAAGCACAAATATGTGTGCATGGTGACCTGACTGGTTTATGTGCTTGTGAATACACTTGACCAAAATTTCATCTACGTACAGTATGCCAAATTTAATATGACGTTGGTCTTTGACTAGTCCACATGTATTGCACAGAAAATTTCTCTACAAAAGGGCTGATTTTTGAAAAGGCTGATCTTTAAATCTGCAAATAATTATTGATGTACATTCACTATATTCACGACTTGCTTCAAGCCACCAGTTCATCCAGGTCATCCAGTTGGTCTCCAGTTGAATGTTTTGTGGTTTTTGAACTGCAAAGTAATTATTTTATGGTCAGGATTTTAGAGAAAATATAATGCTTTCTGTAGATACCTTTTCTGTATATGTAGGCTTGTTGTGTTTTAAAGCATTCTTTGCGCAACTAAGAGTTAAATCCTGGTGGTGAAATGAAGTGCGCCCACAATTAGTTCAATTTAAATAGTCTCTCCTCAGGTTTACTAGAATCTGACAGTAAAAACAAAAATGTCCCCAGTAGTAGTTACAGCCCTACAGTAACCCTTTGTTTGCTGATTAAAACCTCCCCTGACTCTTAAAAAAAAAAACAAATATGCTTATTGTCTCCATTGTAGGTCCACATTCAAAATGCTGCCCTGGCCGGTGGAGTCGCAGCAGGAACAGCTGGTGAAATGATGCTGACGCCTTTCGGCTCCATGATCGTTGGTTTCTTGGCCGGCATCATCTCTGTTCTGGGGTTCAAGTATCTCTCAGTAAGGATGAGTCACCATGTCATGTTTGATGGTTAAGACTGTAAAGATTTTGTACACAAACTGCGGGGGAAAAGGATAAAAGCAGGACTTTCAGCCGATCTTTCAAAATAACATCAGTTGCTGTTAGCATTTTATTTTTTATTTTTTTTTAGCTGATAACAACTGTAACTGTTACAGACCAAAAAAAAACAAAAAAAAAAGTAAATAAATTACTTAAGTGCGTCTGGATAGCCACTTCGTATTAATGGCTCTGGGATATTTTATACGACAGATGTAGTCATTACTGTAATCATTGTAATCCGATTTTAACATAACCTGCTACCCGCTGCTCACATATTACATTAAAATATCTGAGAGAAAGCAGCTCACTGGAGTGTTTTGCAGGATTACATTTCCAGTGTTGCAGAAATTGTAAAAAGGCTGTGGATAAAAGTGTATTTTAGGCTGTTCCTACAATTCTCCACATTATCTGACACCTCTTGTCTTATTTTAACCCCCGTCAGCCCATCCTGGAGGAAAAGCTGAAGATCCAAGACACGTGCGGTGTCCACAATCTGCACGGCATGCCCGGGGTCCTGGGCGCCATCGTGGGCGCGATCACTGCTGCGTTGGCAACCACAGAGATTTATGGAAACGGGTAAACAATTCGTGTGATGCAACATTATTTTAGACAAGTCGAATCTGTCTTCTCGTTCTCTCCCCTTTGAATACAGGCTGGATTCACATGTCTTTGCAGTGTATAGTTTACAGTGAGAAAGTAAAGTAACTTCCACAAGCCCCATCTTGAATGTTTTTAATGAGAGAGATCATGACACGCCAGCAGTTGTTTGTCAGGAATTTCCACATTTTTCTTACATATGTGGATAAGATAACATCTGTGACTGCTGGAGTGTGTTTTGGCTTCCATCAGGCTTCTCACACTTTTCTCATTGGGTGCAAATACAGCCTTCAAATACCTACAAAAGACATATGTCCTACTGCACTGTACATCTTTCTGCTTTGTTGTGATATTTGTAACCTCACCAACTATGTCCATTTGTTTCCAAACAATATAAATGATAGAGTTGGATTGATTGTGAGCTAACTTGAGGTTTTCCCCTCTGTGTTTATTTCAGTATGAAAGATGTGTTCCCTCTGGTGGCAGAGGGAGAAAGAGAAGCAGTTCAACAAGGCGGTATTCAGGCCATCTCCCTCGCCGTCACCCTCGGCATCGCCCTGCTGGGAGGGCTTATTGTTGGTACGTGTCACATCCTCCTCAGTTATTTGGGGACTTGCACATCAAAAAAGTGCAAAAAGATTGCATGTATTTGGTGAATATATCACTCATGTATACAGTGTTTCAAAACATGGATTCTAATGTAAAGCAGTTCAACCGAAAAATAGTCCCTTAAAACTTTTCCTTTTCAAAAACTGAGGTAATTTCTAACTTGGATGTCTGAATGTATTTTGACCTGCAAATCACCAAATCAGGGATTTCTGGGAAGGCTCATTAAAATGGATGAAAGTTAGACTTTTACTTCCTTTTATTATGTAATGAGATGCTGCTTAGGTTAATGAAGATCAACAATGACTGACTCAGCAAGTCAGACAATTTCTTTCTTTCAAAACTTTCTTAATTGTGCAGTATCAGATTCTCTCCTTAGTTAACCCATCACTGTACAGTATGTACACATTGGCCTGTATTGGTAAAAAAAAAAAAAACAATCTCTATAATAACCAATTTATGTTGTCAGTAACTGACTATGTGGTTTAGAAATGAAAGGCAAGGTGATTATATTCATATAGTGCATTACATGACAAGTAAACTCAATGAGCTTCACATTGAATTCATGTGCAAACGCTCATTTACAGTCTGCCAGGATCCCAGAACGGTAAATCAAAAACACCGACATGCTTCGTGTCATCCTGTATTTACTCGATTGTAATGACATCTGAGATGCTGGTGAGAGTGAGACGGAACGCAAATCAGTATTTCCACAGTTGTTGTGAGGCGGTAAAAGCCTCTGAAGCAGCTTTAAGTCCACGGAGAGAGTGATCTGAGCTGACGACGTTGTCATGCATGTTAGCAGCTACTCAGGGCAAAATGACAACCTGTACATTCAAATTAGTGTTGTAGCTTTGAGCTTTATTTAGGTTTTGATCATATTTTACACAGAACAGAAACCATTTTAAAATGTTTACTGTCACAAAACACAAACAGAAAACTCTAGAAACCCAAATCAAAATCTGAGATACTAAGATTACTAAGACAACTAACATTGCGCAACTGTATCAGGCTAAATTAAATGTGCCACAGTGATTTTTTTTTTTTTTTCTTTGTCTTCAGTGTGCTTGTTACAAATAATCTCTTGTCTTGTGTTTAAGGTTTCATTTTAAAGCTGCCCATCTTCGGCGCTCCTTCTGACACCATCTGCTTTGAGGACAGCGTCTACTGGGAAGTGAGTTTGATGAAACAAAACAGTTCGCCTTTTATTTAATGTGTCTATATAGGTGAACAAATGATGCAACATACTGTAGAAGGATATTAACATTTACAAAAATGCATATACTGAATAAATATGTATTTGGGTTTAACTCGATTTCAAGAAAAAAGTCCTGCGTTACCTGTACCTATAATCTAACTTGTTGGTAGCATTTTGCTTTACAGGAACTTTTCTAATAGTTTCCCAATAATTGCCTTAGAAGCTCTCTGGAGACAGTCAATCAATTTCTAAAATACATTTGTACTCGTTTTAAGGAAATTATTTTGTCTTATAATTAGCACTTAAATTCCAACCTTTCTAAACGTAACTTTTCCACCACAAACATGAAGTATTTATCTCCAGAAATGTGACTATCCTGGTGTAAAAGAGTGCAGTACTTCATCTTACAGCCACAAGATGGTGATGTTGCACCGACAGTCTGAAGTGGGTGCCGGTGCTCGTGCTGATCTGTCAGATGATGCCGTAGCGCTGTCCGACCACCAGGTGGAGCAAATTTACCACCACAGTGTGATGAACCAGGTGGATTCCTCCTGGATGATGTCACACCTTTTTAATTTGGGATGATGTCATTTAGATTTCCCACCAGTGTAGTGTGCAACACGTTTGCTGCTCATCATTCTTTTGATTTTAGGTTTAAATGACTGTTTGAGTGCACATACTATACATAGTATTTACACTCTGTGCAAATCAATGCACATTGGTCGATGTACACTGAGCAAATATTTCCATAACCTTTTAAGTGTATTTTTTTCCCCCCTCTGAGTATTTATCTTTAAAAAATATATTCAACTGATTCTCTGTTCTCTGCTTGAATAAGTGAGATCAAAGATTTCACTACGGCAATTTCCATCGTTCAATTTCACCTGTTTTCATTGTACCTTCTTCATAATTTTCAGCAAGGGGAACACAAGACAAATGCACAGTGCCTGCAGCACTGCAGAGACCTGGTTACGCTGATATTTATCGACATAGCACCACGAGAAAATGAATGACGCACAAACCAGGAAGCAAATACTAACGTGCACCTTGAAAAGTGACAATCAGACTGCATTTAGTCTGGAAGATAAAAGGATGTTTGAGAGCAGATGAGGTCATAAAAGTCAAGAAACTCAATTATCTCCCTCTCTATTCTGTGTCTCAGGTGCCCGGGGAGGAGCCGAGTCATGAGGACCAGTTGACCCAAGTGAGGACGGAGGAGGCTGACAAGCTCAACAGTTAGACGTGCACGCACGGAAACACAGAACCACGCACACACAACACACACCCCGAGGTTTTAACATCCTAGCACTTGAAACCCTGTAGTTTCTAAATATCGAAATTTTTGTCCACATTGTGCTCATGTCAGTTTGACAAATTGTGTGTTTTTACGTGTACAAACTCAGACATTTATCTTTTTTTTATTCTCCAAACAAAAATCAAAAGATCAGCATCTAGAGGTTATTGACATCTTCCACCACTAGAGGTCGATCTGGTGCTACTCTACTTTGTGCTTCGGGCCTGTGAAAAGGCTGCATTGGGAAATGATGTGTCTATTTGTTGAAAGATGCTGTCTAATTGTCCCCTAAACACGGGCCAATACATGGCTACAGAATTAAATTTTAACAGGCGGTTCAAACCAAAGACAAGCTTCTAAAAGCGAGTAATCTGCATTCAGTAAAAAAATAAAACGTCCTCAGTGGGAAACCGAGAATTTAAAGAACAGGTTTCTTTTTTATAGCAAGTTAAAAAATATATATATATATTTTCTTTATTTCAAATAAACAATTTCATTCAAAACAATGCAGGCATAATGCTTTTTTTTTTTTTTTTTTTTTTTTTTTTAGAAGTATGCATTATTTCCTAATACTTTAGTTTTGGGATTTTCTGCAAATTTATTTTTCATATGAAACTGTATATGACTAGTTAGAATAGAAATACCGCTGTTGGTTTAGTTATGTACCTTTATGTTATTTCTATTTTGGATCTTTAAGCAAAACTTGACAGATTTTAACATTGGCTGAAAGGGATTTGGAAATAGGTTCATTGTTTGAAACAATTTTATGTAAAATGAAATTATTTTAAAACACAATAGTGGATTATTTTTTGGCAAAATAAATTGTTTAAAAGTGTGCTGTGTCTTGTCTATTTAACATTAAAGTTATGTGTTATAATACAATAAGAAGTGAATAAAAGGGGAATGAATACCAGTGACATCCAGGTAGTGATCAATGTAAAGCACAACTCGCTATCAAAATGATATATAATGAGGTCTGGTACTATTTAGGCTTTTATAAGATTCAGTAATTTTATAAAATGTGGGATCGAGGCGAGAGACTGTGCAATCAAGTCTCTGCTTGTTATGAAGAAGGTCGTCATTAGTGCTATTTTCCTCAAGGCTTAATGACTGTGCAGCTCTAATAACTGAAGGGGTTAATGTCTCCAATCCAGCCTGGGTTTGTCTCTCAACCGGGCAATTTACACAGTTTCACATTTGTGGATTAAACAGATGAAGAAAGCAGGGTGTCCTTGTCAGATGTGGTCTCTTCAGGGCACATGTACGAGAAGTGATTAATGCCACTGACGAAGAGGGGGGGGGGACGTAGTATCGAAATCAATCCACTTGGGCTCTCTTTGTTCGATGTTGGCAGATATTAAGACGTAGCAGGATTCATTCTGAGCGTTATGGATCATGATGCGGCAACTTTAAGAAACATGGAGATGCTCAGAGGCGTACCAAAATAACTTATTCACTCATTTCACCAAATGCTGTGGAACCACTGAAACTTAATCTCCATTGAAGATAATCATCCATAAATCCATAATGCTTTTAATTTCAAATCTTGATGATGATCAGACTTTTTCTTCAGCACCAAAAATGATCTCGGAGATTGTTATCTGTTTCATCACGAAAGTTCTTCAACCTAAATCATCATATATTGTAGGTCTTTTTTCCCGGCAGCAGGAATATGCCACAGATAATCTCTTTAAAATGTTTAGTTAGGTTTAAGTACCAGACAGCTTGATCGGGTTTATTGAAATATGATAGTTGGTGGGTTCAAATAATAACTTCATTAAGGTTTGAGGACTGTTTTTTGTCACGGTTCAGGTTATAGAGCGATTACGGTTCAAAAAAACAACCATAAAGTCAGTTGTTTTGTCAACCAATCCATTCACCCTGACCTCCTCTATAACTGTGTCACCAGAATAATACTGATTACGACACCCTCTAGAGGCCACTGTCATTGAATATAAACATATTGCTCAGAGTTCTGATTATGGGTTAGAGCGGCTGAATCCAATGGTGCAGTCTTACATCATCAGTAGATGTCACTTCACAGTAAAACCTAACATTGAGTTGTAATAAGCTGCTTGCACAAACATCTTATGGGGTTGTTGTTTTTTTACGGGAGGACAGTTGCAGTAATCTTGTTCAAAATAAATCATTTTTCCAATCAAAATCAGTTTAGTTAAAGAAAAAAAAATTGATCTGTAACACATCATGTTTTCCGTTTGTCTTTGAAAACGATGTATTTCACTCTGTTTATTACTGATATCTTTGTTTTACCTTTGGATAAAGCAAGCGATTTGCATACCTTGATGTCCTCCCTGTTTGCCCGTCGCTGTGTGGTATTAATCGCCTCTCATAAAGAGGGCCCCCTTACAGGCTGCAGGGGCCTCGTCTGAGCCCCTCCCCACCCCGGTTTGGTGATGGTACCTCGGCGTGAACAGGCGCCGCAGTCTTTTCCCAGGAACCAGAAGACAGGTGGACAGCTGTTTACTGAATAGGCGCTCATACTGAAGAGCTTAATTGAGCTTCATAGGGCTAATTAAAATGCAAAGAAAAATAATCATGATTATGGTAATTATTCTATTGTCTAATATGTCTTTTGGAGATGTGCTTGTTTGGCACCATACCTCCAATATGTTAAAGACAATTAAAAAAAAAAAAGAAAAAGAAAAGTAAAACCATTTTGTGGTTGTCAAGCATGTACCAAAACTGTCATTATTTAAAAAAGAAAAATCCACATGTTAATTGTTTTAATTTCTATTGTTTAAATCCTTCTGTGAGCTAGTATTAAAAACGACATCATTACAACTAATTAAAGGTATCACAAGGAATTGTCTTTGTGTTTAACATAAATTACAAGTTTGGACAGAGTTTTTGGAGTATGTTATGTAAATGAGTTCAAACTGAAGTCTACATTGTGTTGAACACAATCTTTAAACAAAGAAATGATTACAGTTTGAGGACATAAGAGATCATATCTTCTTTTTTTGGATGTTGTAGCAACTTGTCACAGTATATTTCTCTCAGTTTTCACAGTAATCTGCTGTGTACATGATTAACTAGGATATCCAGTGACTAAATCTACATCTACATTAGGGGAATTCAAGCTTTAGCTCCATCATGTGGTATATATAATCATGATGACACCAAAGTTTTATGCCAAAAAAAACACCCTTAAAATTGAATATGACCTCAGTCAGTATCTGTAATATTCTGGCTACAACTTTTTCTGATGATGTTGTGATATCAGATGATTTCTCACTTTCCTTTAATGTAACATAAATCCGAGAGACAATATTACAGCTACCCTTGACCTTACTACCGTACTTCTCTCCATGTGGCCATTGGGCAAGGCACGGCATGGGAATGGGGCTGAGGAGCCCCTCGAGGCTACACAGGGTCGTCGTCAAGCAGCTGAAGCCTCCTGTGGCTCAGCCTCCAGCTCATGTGCGATTGTCATCCTTAACGCTGCTCTGGAGGTGAACATAATGGATTAATAGGCTCCCTCAGGATCTCCTCGTCCCCCCCGTGGGAGCCCTCGGCCCGCTCGGAGGCCATGATGGGGCCGAGGCTAAAAGCACTGAGTGGCTCTGACAGGCTGACAGGACGTCCGACTCGTGATAAGGTTTACACAAATATGGATCATCTAATCATCTTAAAGCGTGCCGAGATAGTTGTGATCCACGTGGATTCAACCAGCATGGTTTTATTTACTCTCAAGCTTTCAGAAAAATCATACGTTTGACCCCAAAAAGTAACAAAGACCACAAATCCCACAGTCATGAAATTCACAGTATTTGTTGCAAACAAGCAGAGTCATCAATGTTTGTAGACTGTGATATTATACCGTGGTGTTTGGAGCAGTAAATGTAATGATATACATATATACAGTAATTAAAATGGAATAAATAGTAGAAAAACAAAACTAAACTCCTAAAGCTGAATACAAGTTTGAAAAAGTCCCATAAAAGTACCAAACTTTATGTACTTTTGGCTACTTTTTTTTTTTTTTTTTTTTACTTTACGACTCTTAGTGATAATCTTTTGATTGCGTAATTATTCCATGTCCTTTGCTGAGATCCTTCACAGCAAAAATTCTCGCTGTAAATTGCACTCAACACAAATATCAACACTTTGAAGGTGCATCTGGAAGTGCACAATCATCAGAGTTGATTTAACACTCGTTACCATTTTTGATCAGGCTTTCCAAAAGCCATATCCCCAATCAACACACGGCGGCTCTAAATAATCATTAGTGAAATAAGAGGGTACATGGAAATCTTCGTCGCAGTTATGCATGGGGGAACCGACTGTGAGATGTTATGTAAAGAAAGGAAGAAAAAAAACGTTGTCACATTTTTTTTTGAGGCTTCAGTTGAGGTTTTCGGGGCTGTGTTTTTTTGTTTTTTTTCCCTTTAGCTCCAGATTATATCCCCAAACAAAGGTGTTGTCGTAGCGCCCTCGTCACCCCTCTGCAAGGAGCAGACACCCGCTGAGAGGTTGTGACTGATGCCAGCCAAGCAGGGTGGTGATGGAGCAAGGGGGTGTCAGTGGGGGGTGCGGACTAAATGCAGGAAGTTGTTCAGCTGGAGAGGGTTTCAGCCACTTGACTGAGGGGAAATTGCCTTCAGTGCTCCACGAGTACACGGGAGGGCTTCACTTGAGTTTCCCTCCCTATAAAATGGCAAGCCGTGTGAATGCCAAATCAACAAAAGTAGAGGCAGTGTTCATTTCGGGGGCCCTTAAAAATGTTCGCCACCTTTCATAGCTGGCCTGTGGTTGACAAATCCCTCGTGTGAAAGCAGAGTGGGACCTGCCATACCTGGGCCTCCCCTCAAGTCCGGCATGAGCAAATATTAGTGATGACAGTCGTGGAGATCCCTGAGTCGCCAAAGGAAAAAAGTACACCGTTTTAAAATCTTTATGGAAATTTGTTTCAAATCAGGCACAAAAATGTTTGACAAAAGTTGCTTTTCCTTTTAAAACCAAGACACATGCCGTGCTTAAATTAAACCTTAATGATTCAAGATTAAATCAGGTCCAAAGTCTTATCTCAAAACCGCAGAAACATTAAGTCAATTTCTGTCACTTTACACATTAATAAGCAGCTTTCCACCGACCTCTTTAGAAAGGTCTCTATTACTTTAATTCCTTGAGGTCATTATATCATTGATGTGCCACTCTACAACTCGCACTTCCCTTTATCCTTCCTCAAACTGCATACTCGGCCTTTAATTCTGCCTTAGATGACTAAGCAAACCCAAATTTAAGACCCTCAGATAGAACAAGAAAGCTTTCGCAATTAGGAAGATCTAAAGAATCATATTCATCCACTGGCTGAATGACCATTGTGACAGGGAAGGATCACATTTAGGGCAAAATGGGGCAGCCTCTAATCCCAGAGTTCCTACGAGGTCCCCTGGCTTAGCACCCCATGCACTAACAAGGCCTCCCTCTGGACCCATTACAAGAGGAGAAACCAACAAAGGCAGTTATTACACACTCCTTATGAAAGACACCAGGGGTGAAGGGGGGGGCAAGCTGGACACCAGCGTAACAAAAGAGCACTGACCGACCCCCCCTCCACCAACCACCACCACCACCCGTCCCCTCACCTCCACCCCGATCGCCCCCACGACTCGCCCCGCCCGCCCGCCCGCCCGCCCGCCCGCTCCTCCGCCACCGCACGCATGCCTCCGAGCTGCAGGCATTGTGGAGGTGCGTGATTCGAGGGGGGGGGGGGGTCGACAGGGGTTGGGGAGAGGTCGGGGGCTTCGTGGCTGGTTAATTGAGTGAGTCCATTGAGGGAGCGTGAGGCTCAGCGGGGCCTCACCGGGGGCCGAGCCGGTGCTGTGAACGGAGGGGAGCGGCGACCGAGTCACGCCAGGCTAGCAGGGAGAACACGGGGACACCTCGGAGAGAGACAGAGAGACAGAGAGAGACAGAGAGACGGCGACGACGGTGTGAATGTTCCCACCGCAGACACGCATGGCGGTGAGGTGGCATGCGGGCCTACGAGCTCGGCTGAAAAGCCCCGAACACATCACAAAAAGCTCCCGGGTCTCTACACCGTTACGGAAATGACCATTTTAGAGACCCTGGCAGTAAAACATGGTTAGATATACAACATGTTGTTTTTTTAATATATATATATATATAATGTCACTCAGACACATTGTCCGACTTCATGCTCAATCCGTGAGAAGTTAAAGCAACCTTATTCTACTAGTTTACCTTAAAACTCACTTTGATGGTACCTTGACTGAGGAATATTGCCGCAGCTTTCATTCCCCCCCCCCCGCGCCCCCCAATGCTTGCTCTTATACTAAATAACTTGGGGTTTGTCCGAGCACGATCTCTCTTTGAGAAGTACATAACAGTTCACGGCACAACGTCTCACACCACCAATTTAGGGTCTTCAACGAGCTTGCGAGCAGAAGCTGGCTTCGTGTTCTCAGTTCGGACATCACGACTGAGGCGAAAAGTTGAAGGAAGAAGCCAAGAGGAGAAAAAGCAGCCGACCAAAAAGCCGAACTCGAGTACGTCTCACACGGACTTCGAGCCATTGACGAGAACTCTGCGAAATGAAAGACGGATGCCAAGTCGTGCCTTCTTCAGTGAGTAATATTCGCTGGCATGCTGTTGCTTTGTCTTCTGTCGTTGCGCTTGCTCATTGTTGGGTTGCTGCAGCCGCCGTCGGAGCAGTTTGAGTTCATGCGGCGATTCGGTTTGAAGATAGAAATATGTTGTGTTTTTGACGGAATACTATTTCATTGATCTGCCTGTGATGAATGGGTAGGAACCTACGCATGGTAGTGTGTTTCGGGGGGGGGGGGGGGACCTCTTTCCAGGCCGGACCGCTCTGCAAGGAGGCAGAGCACACGCTGGTGGTTTCTTCGTGTTATTTCTACAAGTTGGACTTCAAGTCAGAGATACTCACCTGCCCTCCGCGGTTGTCACGGCGAACGAGGTGCGTACGTGTTGTTGTTGTTTTGTTTTTTGTTTGTTGAGAATTTGATCTTCCCAGCAACTGTATAAGACGTTTAGCGCCTGACAACGTTCAAGGTTGGTGTTTTGCTGGTGATATTGGTTCAGATTAATGTTCTCTATGAGAGTGTTTTGTTTTTTTTTCATTCTACTTTAGTCATGATTTGTATGTTTGTGTCCGTTTAGTTTTCCCGGCATCAGACCAGCTGTTTTTTTTTTGTTTTTTGTTTGTTTTTCCTGTTAGCCTCCCTCGCGTCCCGATTTCACACGAGTCCGCAGAGCGATTCCGGGTTTGTAATTTAAAATGATTCGATCTCTTGTGGTCAACGGAGGCCGCCGTCGCCGCCGCCGCTCAGCGAAAGTCGCATGGCGTCGCTTTCAAAGACGTCAACGTTGCGGAAAAGGCTCGCGGAGAAGAATCAGACCACGTCTTAAAGTGATTACTGAGGCGCTCGCCGTCCTCCCGAGACTCTTCTTAAAACAGTTTCTCGAAACTCGAACTCCCCCCCGAGCCGCATCTTCCAGCCGACCACGCTCGTCATCGAGTCCGTCAATCGAGTTCGCTCGACGGACTCGATTTATTCGACCTCGCCGCGTCGCGCGCCTTCGCGTCAGCAGAGTCCTCCCTCGACTCCGTTTCACTGGAGCACGAAGCAGGGCGAAAGAACAAAGACCAAGTCGGACTGGTTTGGAGGTGGCGACTGATGCTCTTCCAGAAGTCGACTGTCTGCTCGAATATCAAGTCTGAGGTTGTTTGGGAGGAGATCTGAAGAGCACAAAGTGCCGGATCCAGATCTTGACCGTGCAAATGGCGTAAAAATGATCAATTCATTCGGCTGCTCGAACCGTCTCATTCGATAGTTAAAGCCTTCCCCTATCTTGTGTTTGAAAAGGTCCCCGGAGGGAATCGAGGGAGGACCCACCCAATCCTCTTTCCCCCTCGCACTGAACATTACCTCATCCTCATCAGCGGAGAAAAAAAAAAAAAGATAGAAAAGAAGGCTACTGATAAAAGAGCGATGGAGGAGGGGGGTGAGGGAGGGGGGGGGGGGGGGGGGGAGGGAGGATATACCCCGAATCTGATACAATCGAAAGAGGAAAAAGACGACAAGGGGAAAAAGATGATGGGGGGGGGGGGGGGGGCATGCGTTAATTAACGAGCGACTAATCTCAACCAAATTAATAAGCGGGGCCGTGGATGTGAGGAAGAGAGGGATGAAAAGCGGGGAAGAGGGGAAAAAAAAAAAAAAAGAAAAACACAAGAGAAAAGATGTAACATGATGGGGTCCGGGTGCGCCGATGGGAATTTTGTCCCTGTCTTTTCCCCATAACCCCTCCTAACCTCTCTCATTCGCCCCGGCTCTCCCATCACAAACGCTCTTTGTGGCTCTCCCCAAAAAAAAAAAAAAAAAAAAAAAAAAAAAAAAACCTTTATCGGATGCCAATTTGCATAAAGGCAACAAGCAACAACACTTTTTATTTATTTATTTTTTTTCTCCCCCTCTCCTGTGGGATAGGACAGCAGCAGCTCCTCCCCCTCGCCAATGAACTGCAATTTGCAATTCTTCTTGTTTTCGGACACACACAAACACACACACACACACACACAAACACAAACACACAAACACACACACACTCACACAAACACAAACACACAAACACACACTCACACAGGAGCATACGTGCAGGATGACATGGCGGTGAACGCGCTTGTTTTATGATCCCCTCGGTGCACATACTGTACGTTTTAGTACAGTGTTTGCGCACACATACGCCGCGCACGTAAACACGCGTGCAGCCGCTGCTCATGCGTTCAGAAATGATGCAGCGCACGCACACGCACGCACACGCACGTACAGAAAAGACTCACACGGCTCCCTTTTGAGCGTAATTAAAACAGGAGGTGCTCGCACAATACGCTTTTGTCTTAGGGCACGGCGAGGAGAGGCGGGGCGAGGGGGGGGGGGGGCGCCGCATATTAATTAGGAGGCTACGGTGTGAAAGCCAATCAGGCGTGTTAAACAGATGACATACTGGGACAAACGTGGCTCTACTTTCTTGCCGCTCTCCCATGGTGGCGCACGGATACGCGCAGGGAGGGAGGGAGGGAGGAGGAGGGGGAGAGGGGGGGGGGGGGGTTGGTGCGCACCGCCACTTCCGGCGATGGCACGCTGCCAGCGGTTGGAAAATTAGCAGCAGGAGCTGTTGGGATGAATTAGCGGCCCGAACAATACAGGAGGCTGCGCGCAACGCAGCAGGGAGAAGACGGAGAGGTTTTGCCGACAGCGCGGACGTCAAACCAGTAGGTGGCGATGTTGAGTCGAGCAAGCTCAGACCTTGCACACAGCTCCTGTTGTTTTTTTGTTTTTTTTTCTGTTTGTTGTTTTTCCTTTTTTGTTTTTTTCTCCCATAAGCCTCGAAAAATGTGCATTCAAAACCCCCGGAGGTGTAATTAGACGAACGTAATCGGAAAGGTACGTTTTGGATTTGAAGGCTTTTTCCACGGCCAACAATGACGAAGAGGAAGGAGAGACGTCACCTGGAAAGCGCTTCGGCGGCGGCAAGCGGCCGTTTTATTTGAACCGACTGAAGACAATATTGCACACAATAAGCCCACACATCTCTATTGAGCGCCTGGCTGCCAGCGCGCCGTATTTCCCTGACAACAAAAACCGTTAGCCCAGATTTAACGTCAGATGTTCATTCCAAACTGGACACATCTGTTTGGTTATCAATAACGAAGGGACCGTTTGGCATGCTGGCAGCTCCCCTCTTCTTCTTCTTTTTTTTTTTTTTTTCCTCCCATTCACAACTCTGTTAAAGGAGAACAATTCAGGTGTTATAAATCACCAAAAGGGGAGCGAGCCATGTGAGAGGCTGACAGGCTGTACAGTGGCAGAGGGAGCCCTCCAGCACCCTGCCACTGTTTTTTTTTTTGTTTTGTTTGTTTTTTTTGTTTTTTTTTATCCTTCGCGGCCACCCAGCTTCATTGACGTGGGCGATCCCAACCTCCGTTTCTTTTGTTTTTTGCTGCTCAATTTCCCTTTTCTCCGGGTTTCCTTTCTCTGGCGTTCTCTTGTTTGGTTGCGAGGTTTGTTCCTCATTTCCTTCACGTCCTTTTTCTTTTTTTTTTAATTCGTTCCTTCTACGCGCCAATTGAGTTTGCCTCATTGGGTTAATCTCTAATGCTCTTTCTCGGCCTTTCTTTTCGCCGAGGCCTATCCCCACCTATTCCTTTCCTTTCCTTTTTTTTTTTTTTTTTTGCTTTCCCCGTTCTTTGCCAACTCACCCCCTCTGTCGTTTTCACCCTCCCTCTCTCGTTCTCACCAGCCCTCCCTCCCTCCCTCCCTCCCTCGGCTCTACCCATCCTTCTCTGCCATTTCCCCAGTAAGGGGGCACTTTGCTGCTCCTGTCTTTCGATCTCCGCTGCTGGCACTCAGTTCTGAGCGGCGGGCCCAGTGTGTGCGGAGGGGAAGCTGTGTTTGAGCAAACGGGTGCCCACGCCTGCCCCCGGCACCACAAAGGAGGCTTTCTTCGCCCATCAATGGCTTCCATTAACGGCGGGCCCTCTGCCTCTGGAGGGGATGTCAGGCTTCCCGAGATGGCACACAGAGACGGCCATTAGAGGCAGGAAGCCGGGGGCAGGGGCATCTTGGGAGAGCTGCCAGGGCAGAGGAGGGGTCGGGGAGGGTGGGGTGGGGGTTTGGGGGAGGGGGGGGGGGGGGGGGACAAAGAGGGCATGAGGCGGCGTTTTGTGTTCTAAACTCAGAGCGGTGCGTACACAGAACAAACTCCCCAAAAGGACACATTTATTCTCAAGCGCACACAAACCGATGCATGCGTCTGTGTGTGTGTGTGTGTGTGTGTGTGTGTGTGTGTGTGTGTGTGCGTGCGCGCCAGGGTTCAGCTACTGCAGGCGTGTGAAGGCCGACAGCAACATTTTAGGAGTGAACTTTTACATCTCTTGTGCTGCAACTGACCAAAAATCAACTTAAATGCTCCTAATGGTTCTGTTTTGGTTTTTTTTCCCGAGTTTGCATTTGACGCAAGCGAGTGAAATGTACAGACGTCTTGGCGCTTAGTGGTTTTAATGCGTCATCAACAATGACTGACTGGCAAGTTTATACAGAAGCACTTAGTCAAAATGTCATAGCGCCATATTAAATATAAAGAATGCATCAATTAAACCGGAATACATTTATATTATAGATTATGGAACTTTGTGTCCCAATGCAACTCCTATCGAAACACAAGCAATAACATATATTAAGTATAAGGACGAATAAGTAACCGATAAATAAAACGATAAAATCCCGTGCAAAGGCCAACACTATTTAAGCTGTAGGCTATGTATGTATTTATGTCTGTTTATGTACATTGAGAACAAGTTACAGCTGGACTTATTGTATGTGTATGAATTCCTTGTATGTGTAAAAATATCTGTCCAATAAAGCTGATTGTGATTGTGATTATAACGTGATAAAACGCGGTAATACGATTTACTGATGCGGATCTTTGGAAAAACTGTACAGTTTATATCCTATTTTAAAAAGCTTAACAGGTACACTTGTCTGGCACGCCTGTGGAGTAGACATGTTGGCATGCACTAAAGGCTCGCATGCACACACACACACACACACACAGCCACACACACACACACACACAGCCACACACACACACACACACAGCCACTAGCCTCTTGGCAGTCCGTGTCTTCCGGCCACGGCTCCTCTTGCAACCCTTAGTGTTCGAGAAGGGAGGAGGCATCTCTTTGATTAATTTGATTCCCCCCAACCCTAATACACACACACACACACACACACACACGTTTCTTTTTTTGTTCTTAAACCTTGTTTGGGGACTGATTTTGTGCCCCTGCAGTTTCCACAAAATCTCTCCGTTATCCAGTAAGTGTTACATCTGAGCCTTTTGGGTCAAATTAAAGCCTCTTCAAGTGCAGTCGGTATAATTTCAGTCTCTTTTCTTGATTCAATCATTTTTTTTTTTTTAAGGAGAAGCACGTCTTTTATTTCGAAGACAACAGGGTAAAGCAGATTGCGGTCTCAGAATCAGTCAAATAGTTTTCAGAAAATTGTTGAAACAAGACAAAATAATTGGATATGATTTGACCGCTCTGGCACGCACACCTTTTTACTAACAAAACGTGATTTAGTAAGACTTTTTGAGGGAATGGACCGAGAAACCTAACCATAACACCAGTTTGAGAGACGTGGGATAATATCTGAACAGAGACTAGATGTTAGTATGGAAATAAGAAGTTCCAGTTTCAGAATTAGGACCCTCTCCTCGCTCTTCCTGCGGGCGGGTATAAGAGAGCTATCGGGTGCGAGTGAGATCACAGCAGCATCTGAGACGTAGATGTGAAAGGAGGCAGGTCAGCCTTCTCTAAACCTTCTCAGAAGACGCCACGGGACGGCTGAAGGGAGGGTCAGCCCAGCGGGGGGGTGTGTGTGTGTGTGTGTGTGTGTGTGTTGTGAGAGCAGGTGGGGCGGTGAAAAAGAGATGGGGAGTGTGTGTGCAGATCAGAGGCACGTATGCGAGCCGGTGGACGGTCAGCATCCACTGATCTAATGACGGCCCAACTTCAGAGCGACGCTGCCTCCCTTTTGCACAGCGCCAATTAACTCCAAGGGTGGGGACAGTTGATGGACAAGTCTATTATTAGCGTGCGAGGAGTGCCGCAGTGCCTCAAAGAAATCAAAGAAAGAAAAGTCTTGAAGGAAGTGGCAAATGCAAAGTGAATGCGCGTGATATGCTTCATTGGTCCAATTGTGGCCGGTTTCGCTTTTCTTCTCCGACTGCGCTCCAAACGCCGCCGCCACCGCGTCTTCTTACGAGCACCAACTACAGCGCCGCTCTGCAAATGATGTAATTTGTGGCTCTGCAGAGGTGTCCCCTATCCGCTGCCGTACTCAATTATACCACTCCGGGAAGCAAGAAAGAGAGAAAAAAAAAATACACCCCTTCATTCAAAGAAACATATCAAAGGTATCTGAAACCCTTAAATCCTTCCAGCTGAGAAGAGCCCTCCCTGTTCGCCCCACCTATAATTGTCTTCAAGCAAGATGTTGATTGAGCTCCATTTCAAAAGCATTTCTCATGTCCACTAGTGATATTCTTCAAAAGCTGATCAGCACACTACAAAATACACCAAATATTGTTTCTAACCAAACATCCGATCACATTCAAACTGGATCATTCTTCGTGGCCAAAATCCCTTCCTTGTTCACTTCTTCACTGCACCATTAATACTTTACTCTGTAGTGATTACCAACAGAAATTAGAGATTGTAATGACTCCTCATCGCTGACAGGTGTAGCGTTGCATGATGGTAATTTGCATGCCTGGATCTAATAAAAACAAAGCTTTGCAGTTTGGGTATTCTTGCAAAAAAAAAGTAGCACGCTGTGAGCACTACTTTTTTTTTTTTTTTATAATGACTGGAGCACTCAAATCAAATCAGGGGAAGCACTTTTAAGCGCTCAGAAATGAAAAAAAAAAAAAAAAAAAAAAATAGAAACCAGGCGAACTCCATCTGTTGTGGAAGGAGGACTGTGTGATCTGGTAGGACGCAGGAGTCAAAGTCGCTGGAATCAAGTCCTGAAGGTGGACGTTGGTGATCAGATTCCTTCCATGTAAAGAGAGATCTGTAATTAGCCGTGAGGATTTCTGAACTGGAGCGTTCGTACTGTAGCTCCTTTCTCCGCGTGCCTTCGGCGGGTTAATTAATTGGCAGGATCAAAGATCAACAAGCCATTTGGAAAAGGCATCCACTGCTTACATCGAAAAAGGCTTCTTAACATCTCTCTTCTGCACTGATTCGCTGTGTAAACACAGTCCACAGATCGCATTCGAGTCGGTGCTCTGCTTCCTCCCCTGTTTGTCCGGCATCACGTGACGGAGATGATCGACCGCTTTCAGGATTATGTTTTGCTTCGCTACAAGAGCCAATCAGGAGATGTGTAACTTCAAAAGAATTAATTAATTCTCAGTTTTAATCAAGGCTTAATCTTAATGTCTGCTCAGCCCTATATGGACTTCTAATAGGACATATGCAGGGATTAAAATGCTGAAAATGAAATGCTAATAAGAATGTAATCAAGAAGAAGGCGAGCTAATATGGAGATTCATACGAACTGTTGAATAACATATTTCAGTGTTAAATTAGAGTGTCAAAACTGTGCAGCTGCCGGCGCGGCCAGCAGAAGACACAAAGAGGATTTTCTTTATGTGGCTTTTTAACTTAAATATGGCTTCATTCAGAGTTCAGTTAAATTGATTAAATTACAGGAGATTTTCCATCCAAACACGTGATAAAAAGAAGGAAAAAAAAAAAGCTTCATTATGAATTATTAGTGTCGTTAATGGAGATCATGAATGAGAAGACGTGTTTTCAAAAGCTGGTTTCACACTAAATTTAAGTAAGCAGAACATGTTAGCAGCCTTCAGCTCGGATGAATAATGCATGTTTCTCCTTTGAGTGACGGGAGATTTAAATCTGAAGCAGTAGAAAGGAGACACTTAAAGAAGGTCAGGTTTCTTTAAAGGTCCACTGCTTTCACCTTGATGCTAAAGAAGGCCAAAACTGCAGGATAACATGCATTCTTTTGTAAATGTGAACATGCCAGCGTGTTCATTTCTCCTAGTTAATCGGGGACAATAGCCCAGGAAGGCCAGAGGTGACGTGAAGAAGACGAGGATAAGTCGGGTGACGTTTGTACATTTTTCTTGTTGTCAACAAGAGCTAAAGCAACCATGAAGGAATCCTAACAAGAACTGTACATAGAGAACATATCACATTAAAAACTCATCAATGAGCTGCAGTGTTGCACTGAGTGACATGCTCCTGCACACAGTTTATCTTAACTTATCCCACATATCTGATGGGAAAAACTAACTGCAGCAACAAATGGGGATTAATCTGCCGCTGAACATAGTCCCCCAAAAAAGCCCAAATTTCCTACTGTTTGAATAATTGTGTTAAAAATGATTTTAGGATATTACAGAGCCCCTTTTTAAAAAGAGAAAAAATAGGGCTTTAATATCTTCAGTGTGTTTTGTTTTTTTTAATATGAAATCTAAAGACTTTAGAGTTTTGGCGCTCCAGACAGGGATAGGAGGTCAGAAATGATTCGGAGGCGGGCTAACACATTGTTGTTTTTCATCCCATTGATCTTTATGGGATCTGTTGCATAACAACAAAAATATTGAATATAAACAAATCTTTAAGATTGTTCAGATAGGTTTGCGATTCAGAAGAAAACAGGAGGGCAAATATGATAAAGAAATAATCATCAATCAATCATGAACCCAATCAATGAGATTAGGTGTAAAAGAATTCGATCCGTTCACTGTACACGGACAATCCTCACCAACGCAACTGAGTTACAGGTATTCCTGAAGAGAAGCATTTGGGCCTTTTTTGTTAACTTAGAGTTTAAGAAGAGTTCATAAAGTGACTCGTTCAAAACTGGATAAAATCACAATGCATAATTTTAAATTGAACTTCCTTCTCATCAGACTCTTCTCAGTACAGCCTGCTGTCTCTCATGTTGGCTCACCAGTGTCTCCTGGATGTCCCCAGAGCCCGTCTGAAAATCTCACTTAAAAAGTAAAAGAAAAATTGTAAAAAAGTAATGTTTTGCATTTTAATAATTTATGTTTGTTTAAATCTATCGTGTTGGCCTTGTGTCTCTTTTTGTCCTGTAATTTTGAACTTACTCTTTGTAACTTTTGTTCTGAAGATTTATTAAAATAAATCACTCACTTGTTTATAAAAAAAATTCATGGGTATAGAAAAAGTAAATCCTTCACATGGACAGTTTTGTGTTGTAAAATCTTTAGAAATTCTTTTCTTTTTTTGAAAAAGAAAAGGGTGGGTCTTGATTTGTTATGTGGTCATTTTGGTTGGTGTTGCTGTTGTTGTATTGTCTGATAAACCCACACAAGCTTGTCTTCATATAGCACAGGGCACAAATAAATATATTAATGAATTAAGGGACAAAACTACTGTTAAATACAAAATTGTATTCCCTGCAAAACAACAGGATCAGTAGATTAAAAGCATTCCTTCAAAGAAAAGAAGAACGTAACCCAAATGTTTACTATTTTTATTACCAGGTATACATCTTTTATTCATATACTTTTATAGTTTAATGCACTTTACCTGTTTATTACAGTAAAGTCTTCTGGACTGAAGTCGTCTAAGATTTTATTTAATTTCTAACTGAGTATGAGAGAAAGAAGCATCATAAATATTACGTCCCACATGCCCCTTATTGCAGGGATATTATAGGAATATTGCACCATAAGGGAAAAAAACAACAAGATTCCTCACATGTATATTATATCGTGCATTACAGGGGCTCTTGAGTAAAAACCTGCGATGATTTTCTTTTTTTTTCTCCCCCTTACAGGGCGCATCCAAGCTTGTATATGAGAGAGGGATAATCACATGCGGGGCTTATCTTGGAAATGTGTTCTCCTTTATGTGAAGAGGAGATTTTTCTGTTGTTCAGAAGGTATATGTGCGCGCTGTGTTTTTCCTCCCGTCACTGGAGGAGGTGCGGGGCGGATTAAAGTGAGGCTAATCTCCAATCCGGGCGTCCTCCTCCTCCTCCTCCTCCTCTTCTCTTCTCCTTCTTCTTCTCTTTCGTTCCTTCAGTTCAGCCTCCCTGCAGCTGCCAGGTTGCTGTTCCACTTCTTCTCTCGCGGCGGCTTTATTCATGAGGAAGAGGGACGAGAGGGGAAACAAGCAAAATTAAAATGGCAGCTGTTTGTTTACGGGTTCCCACGACTCCATGCCAATTAAGCATCGTCATTCCGTCAGCCGCTTGTCTTCCCTGATTAGACACCCCTCAGCAGAGAAGACGGAGGACAAGAGAGAACGAGAGGCCTGCGTGGAAAAAGCGAAAGGCCCCGAGAGGAGAGCTCCTGTCCGGGCCACATATACAGCCTCCCCCCCCCCCCCCTCCCCTGTTTCTTTGTTTGTTTGTTCAAAGTGATAATTTCTTGCTTCCGGGTTCATTGCGAACCACCTTTATCAATATCGCCAGGAAAAAAAAAAAAAAAAAAAAATCGGAATGTTTTAGATCGTTAAACAGAGAAGATGCTTCTGACACGTAGGCCGCTTCTTCTGTCGCCCAGATCAGGTGATTTAAGCCATAATTATATACATCCCTGCATGATAACACAAAGGAAAACATAAAGTGGTTCCATTATAATTTTTTTTCTACACTATAAATGAAGATGTCGTTCTCTTTTCCCTCAAAGCAACCAAGTAAATCATTGTAGATTATAAAATGTAAAAATGAGGGTATGATGCGAAGTTTTAAAGTTCAGAATTGTTGCTAACTCGGTCTGTTAATATGTTTATTTTTGAACAATGAGGGAGACAAACTTTTCTACAAACTCATAAAAGAGTGAAGAGGTGACAGTTTAACGTTTGAAGGAAATTACAGGGTTGCAGCTGTTGATTAATAATTTCAGCTGCTGCTCCTTATTTAAGGTAACATTTCTGACCTTGGAATCATTTTCGAAACATACCCTATAATAACAGGCTATTTATATACTAGAACATATAAAACTGAATTTGTGTTATTAGTGTGAAATCACAAAGTAAAAGGAACTTGAAATATTTGATAATGAAAATTTTAAAGTTAATCAAAATAGAAAAAAAAATGCCTTTAGTGACAGCTACTGGAATAAAAAAAACAACATAATTTTACTTTCATTTTATTTATAAAATGAAATTTCGATTATGGCACACACACGGGCCAAATCTGATCCTTAGATCGTCTCCTTAGATTTAACACACATTGAAAATGTCATTGCACAGGGCTGCAGTGTTCAATATCAACCAAGAAGACAAAGCACAACTTTCTACTCGTTAAATTCAGAATTTTCTGACATGCAGCTGCAGGTTTTTGCTGTCAAAGAGTCCTTCAGCTTAATGGACGCGTGTTTCTGGTTATTATTGGATGAGTTCACGGTTTAAACTGTAATTACACTCAAGTGAACATTATGAATTTGAATCTAGTGTTTTGTGATAAAGCGATGAGTTCTGCTAAACCTAGAAAAAAAAATTGATTCACGCTCTCCTAAAATTAGTAACAACAATAGCAGTAATAATGGAACTACCTCTGTGTGGAAACATCGGAAGTATTTCAAGCTTTTGTTGAGTGAAAACAGGTATTTGCTTTGTCTGCATGTTGTCCTAAATGCAGGCACGAGAACGAAATCACAAGTTGTGACACACATAATGATAGCAGAAGCTTGTACACGCACACACACACACACACACACACACACACACACACACACACACACACACAGTGAAACTGTGGAACTACTTTATCAATTTTATATAAACCAAATAACCATTATTTGGTACATGAAATGATAAATGCTGTTGCTGTTATTCTTATCTAGAAAAGGACTAGTATCTGTACTTTAAACAGTAAGCAGAGCATTGTTTTTTTTCTTCTTCTTCTTCTCCTGACAGTTATATCATGATTATAACCCATAGTTCGAGGTCGTTGTGGAAACAGCGTCGAGTAGAGCACAGTGAGACAGAGAGAAAAACAACACGGCCCTCAAGTTAACATTACTATCAGTATTATAAAAGAAAACCCCCCCCCAAAAAAATCCTTTAAGGTTTCCCTGTTGTATTTTTGGGCATTTGCCCTCCAAGCCAGTTGGGGGCAATGTTGCAATAAAGGTTGAATCCAAATGTCCACCATTTGGACCTCAGTGGAACGAGCTAATATGTTCATGTGACACATATAACATGACACTGCAAAGCCATAAGCTGCTGACCGGCCTCAAGACGACAATAATAAAAGGTATTTTAACTTCCTCTGTTCTCTATACCTCTACGTATTTAATGTATCATGATGTGGTTAAATATGATTTCTGACATAAATGATTCAATTAACTTTTTGATAAAATAAATTTTATAATAAGTTTTTTTTTTTTTTCAATCAGCAGTTGGAAACACAACAATGTCACGCCTATATTGCAAGGAATTGTGGGTAATTTAATCAGTAAAATCTGGTGAACCACAGGTTCTTGTGGACCGGATGAATCGTGGGTTTGGACGGTCCTCAGAACTCACAGGAATGCACCCGCACAGTCCGCCGTGTTTCGCCATTTTGATTCAGCCATAGTTTACCTGAACACCCGGTCGATGGTGTGTGTGGATCGTGGAAGAAACAACAGCTCTTGACAAATCAAAGTTTATGACCAGCTTCACTTTGCTACGAGTCGAACTTCTAGAAGTGCACCACGTCGAACAGCAAGAAATCCGCCGCCTCGGGTCAGTTGTTTGTCACGTAGCCACCCCAAGGCCAATACAAGGACTCTGTTTTCTGCTCCGCCAGTTAGCTCCACAGTTTGTTACTAGTTCTTTCGTAGTCTAACGCCGCACCAACTTCGACAGAGGTCTCCCCTCGTTTCCAGAAGAATGCGAGTCGTGTCTGAAAGTAAGTGAAAATACAAGTGCTTTTTGTTGCCTCAACACAGGCAGAAGTCCGAACGTTAAACCCCGGTGTGTCTAATATGAAAGTGGAGCGCTTCGTAGACCCGTCATATACCCCAACCTCCATTCACTGAAGGAGAAAATGTATTTGAAAAGAGTGAATTCGGGTAATTTCATCGACCTGGGCAGGCCGCCAAGTAGAGCCAGATATAAGGTAAACGCTGTGGCTCACTGACGCCAATGATTTACTCCTGCGTAAATATAGCAAAGTTATGCATTTGGATGTTAATGTAGCCCAGATATTGAAAATTGGTACCAAAAGACAAGACATTTTTCATTCGTCGATGATACTGAAACAATTCAGTCAGTGCCATAACGGTATCAAAGCTTGGTACCCAGCCGTAGTTGGCGAAGGGCCTCGTGACCAAAATCCAATCACCTTATTGAGATGAAATTTTTTTTAGTGACTTTTAGTGACTTTCACAGTGACTCCAGTCCCTTTAACTCCAAGAAAACCCGTCTGTCTTCTTTACAATGCAGTCTCTCCAGAGGTCGTCAGGTGCTGCTTGACATGAAGAATTGCTGCTAACAACATGTCAACATGTCTGCCCTATTAAGCATTTGCTTATGGGGGTCAGTTTTCTCACTTTGAGAACTGAATCCAAATCCACAACAAGCCACAAAAACTTATGTTTATGATTCTAAGATATTACCCCACTTGTAAAGTTATTCTCCGCTGAATGAAGAAAAAAAAAAAAAAAATCCAACTCAACAGTTCAGAATCACATTAAACTATTGTATCTCATTGGGCTTCAATCAGGGTTTTGTTGACTCCCAGAAGCAGATTTGTCTAAGTGTTATATTTTGAATCTCTCCACCATGAACTGCTGCTGGTGTTTCTCCTGATGTAACATGCGTAGCTGCGATTCACAGTTGTTTGCCACTCGCTTAACTCTGTGTACCGCCGCTTGTTATTTTTCATGGATTCCTCAAACGGTGTCATTCATCATCTCGGCCGCCATCGTATTGGCAAATGCCTCTGTCCCGTGCACAGCCGCTCCCCTGCGACAGCCTTGGAAACGATGCTGAGTTGTTTGTCAAGGCATTACCATGAGAAAAGCACCTCCATCTCAGTGCACTTATTTGACCTCTGACCTCCCCTTTGTGCCTCCCAGACAGCAAATTGCCGCGGTGGTAGCGGCGGGTCCCTTCGGTGCTCCACTGCCGCTCCTCCTGCTCCTGTCCTCACGCCTGGTGGGGAAGAGGAGTGGGTGGGTGGGTGTCTCTCAATCAAGTTGTTTAATGCCAAAGTCAATTCCCATACACCCTCCACCGCCACCGCCCACCCCTCCACCCCCACCCCCACTCTCCAAAAACACACACTGTCACACACGCTCCCACACTCCTAACCAGACAGGCTGGAGGACTCTGTCTCAGCGGCCTTTTCTTCCCCACCCTGCTCTTGTCTGCACCCCCTTTTCTTGTCTGAGTTTTTAATGAAGAGAAGGGGACCCATGGAAGGAACATGATTAGGGGGACCCTGAGATCTGCAAGGCTGTAGACTTTGCATGTGTGTATATATATATATGGATATATACACGTGTGTATATATATATATATATATATATATATATATATTTGTATGTGTGTGTCTGGCTTTGGAGGCTTAATCCCATAGACTTGCAATGGGATGAGAAACATATGCAGCATATTACGGGTGCATCACATTCACAGCAGCATCAATGGCGTCCTCTGTTTTACCATCAAAGCCTGGGAACGTCTTTGTGCACGCTGCTGGTACCGTATGGTAATCGGCGCGTCTGCTTTCAACGCTAAAGCAGTTTTGATTGCAACAATGTTGTTTTCAGATTTTTGTATGGCTACAGATTGGTGGCTTTTTTTCTTTTCTTTTTTTTTTTTTTTTATAAACGCAAGATCTAATTATCGTTCAGACAAAGTGAGGATATTTTAGCACCAGAGGCTTTTGTAGGATCTACGTCAGCATCAACTTTTACTAATATCTTCTTTTTTTGCAGTGACAACGTACATGCAGCTACTTTTTCTTTCACAGAATATTAATTACTTTTGTATATCAATTATCTAACTGACCCTTGATGTCAGCAAATATCAGCCAGACATCCATCAATGATTTGATGTCAACCCTGCATCTTTATTGCAGGTTTTATCTGTCCATTGACAATTGTCTTTGAAATTCTTTCTTCATTTAAATGCAGCAATGTAGACCTCTATATGCAAGCCATTGACTACATGTGTGTGTCAAAGGGTCATGCTGTCTTAAAGAGCCACTAACCCTGAAAGAATTTCATGAGTCTGAATTTCAATGACAAGTTTAAACATTCTATAAAATGGTTTAAATGCTGTTTCAGAGTCTTTCCCAACCTAGTGCGACTAAAATGTAAAAATATTGTTATATTATTTAACATTTCTGGCATAAAAATGATCAGATTTGGAAGAGATTTCAGCTCCTTCATCCCAAAACTATCACCACCACCCTGATGGAGACCAATAAAATGTCCTTAGTGGTTGAAAATAAATCAGCTGTTACACTTTTTTATGATCGCTCTACAGCTGCAGATCATGTTTCTGATGGGAAGCATGTGCATCAAAACCTTGGTTTCAAATAATGTCCACACTAAACTACCTAAATCTGAAAATGCTTTTTAAAAATCAACATGTGGACACACCTGCAGGCTTCCCCTGAAAAGTTCACCATCCTCACTGAAACTCATAAAACTGTCAAAAGATTAAGCAGCTCAACAGCCTTGTCTAGTTGAAGAGAACCAGACAGAATGTTTTACACACCCAACCACCACCCTGACCTCCACAATTACTTTCCACTCCTTTAGATTAAAAAAAACACCATATTTCCTGCATTGCTACTGAACATCGGCACTGGACATAAATAAAAACGTAGACTTGACTTGAATTATTGAACATCCTGTTACTCTTCTTCCACAAAACCAGAAGAAAAGTGCAGGTATAGATGGCAAATTGGTAGCTTCCTCTAGTCACCTGTACCTTGTGCAACAATAATTAATTGCTGCATTTATCAAATCACTATTTTAAAGCTAATGAATCCTCTGAAAAGAAAGAGAAGTTACAGCCAGTTGAGTCGGTACAAGTTTACATAATCGTTGTCAAAAAGGTCACGTTTACCCCGTCTATACCTCTAGATGTATCAACTCCGGAGAGGATTTTGAAAAGTTTGAGTTTAGCGTGTGTAAAATGACATTTAATAAGGACAAAAGGCCAAAAAAGATTTTAAATTTAAAAAAAAAAAAAAAAGATATGTTTTCATGTGAGCCTGCAGCTCAATGTGGATATGCCTGCTGCGGGTGCTGATATTGTTGTGGAGGTTCCAGCAGATTCACTGGAGGCCATGTCTGCCCTGAGTGTCTCCCTAATCACCAACACTCCCTCCTGATTGCTCATTGTCCTCAACAAGACGGCTATAGGAGGCCATCATAATGCTCTGTCCTCTGCCTTCTTTTCCCAGGGGGACAGTCAGGCGCACATGTAGAGGTCAAGTGACTCGCTGCAACTTCCCTATGCTTCCTCTTCCTGCCCCCACAGGTCTAATCTAGAGGTTTTTGATTCACTGTAGCACCCCCCCCCCCCCCCCTCCCCTTCCCCTACAACCATTAGCTCTGCGAGGTCAGGCAGTATTTGTGCCAGCCTTGACCTGGCCTGGTGTTTTTTAGGGAGGTCTCATAGAGGAACAATGCATGTAACACCCACTCCGAGGTCCTCTTTCCTTTGTGCGCCTCAGCCCTTATGTGTTCAGGTGGTAATGGTGGGGTTTAGAGTAAAATGGTTGCCATGGCTCCCTCAGTAAAATGTCACTTAAGACCCTTCTGTGCGTGCAGATTTGGAGGAAAGAAACAGAGTAATAGCTGAAAATAGTTTGAGTGACCTTGTAGGTTTTGACCTCAGGTTTTGGTGATGTTCTTGTGTTTTGGGCTTTCAGTGAAGCCTTTATGTGGAGCAGCTAACGATGCCTGCAGCAACAGTACAGACCTAAATTTCTAGGTTATGTTTCTTGGGTTACAGCCACGGCTGGATACTGTTCAAAAAGTTTCCATAAAAGTACCAATTTCTGACTTCAATATCGTTTTTTGAACAACGCTTTTTCAAAAACAATTTTTTTTAAATCCATTATCAACATCACACAGTACGGCACAAATCCTTGGTCTTCATGCAGTTTAGAGGGGGAGAGTGTAACCCAGGTTGTTTTCTGTAGCTACAATTAACAGATGTCCACTAAACACCTTACATGCAAGCTTCAGTTTACCGATGCTACTTTACATGCTATCGGTGCTAGCCAAAAGGCTAAATGTGGCCAAAAAAATAGTTTGGAAAGAGTAAAATAAGTCGTCCTAATGTACCACCCAACCACAGCCTACATACAAACATCGGGGCTTACTGATACTGATGAGTTTTACTCCTGAATAAACGTATCAAAGCGTGTGCATTTTAAAACTAAAGTGTGTTCGTGTGGGTGTAGTCTAAAGTATCAAAGTTTGGCACGAAACGAAAACTTTGACACCAACTTTAAATGTCTGTTTTAGTATTGTTTTTTTAGTCATCCATTCCTCTTGGCATCAGAGCTCTCACATACAAAGTAACCAAAGCAAACTTTTTGGCCACGATGGGGACTCAAGGGAGGCTGTATCTTTTTGTACAACAAATAATCACATTTGTTTTCAATGAATCTCCTGATTTTAATTTTGGTGAATCTACTAAGTCAACAGGAAGAGAGCATTCTTCTAGTACATCTGACTTTAACACCAGAAAGCAAAGTTCACCACACGTCCATCCATCTATCCATTATCTGTAGCTGCTTTATCCTGAACAGGGCGAGCTCAGGCCGATCCAACCACACTTGGGGGTAAAGGCGAGGTACACCACAATCCTTCCCTATAACCTTAACCATACTGTAGATGACTGGTAGTTCACGGACACATGCGGTGCTGAGATACATCCCTGGTGTTTGGGTTGAGCAGGCGTGGCAAAAAAAATGCTGACAATTTAGACGCTCCATCATAATGAAAAGGACGCAGTGGATTTACTGTACGTTGCAGTGTGAAAGGAGGAGGATGTCTGAGAGCAGCGACAGGCTTCGGCTGCCTGAACCGGCTTGCAGGCTTGGCTTGAGTTGTGTCACATGGAAGTGGAGATGCCTGCAGGCCTCTGCAGAATGAGGTCACTGGTGAAGAAACACTTGCTGAGGCAACGCTTTCAAGTGGCAAAAATGGGGAAACTTATCTAAACGGCGACGAATATGATGAACCAGCAACACATTCATTGGCAGATGGAGTAAACAAGCTTCATTTTGATGGTGAGCTGAAGAGTGTAAGCAATACATTCATATCAGGTCAAGCTGATGTTTGATTTTGTGAAGAAAAAAAATACCACTGCATTTTTAGTGCAACCATCATTGGACCATAATTTCATCTTTGGGGATGCAATAAAAGTTGAAAAAGACATATATCAACGTCTCCTTTTAGGTTCAGTCATGACTGTTGATGTGAAAAACGGTATATTTGTTACTCTGTTGCTTTCCTTGTTGTTGACATTTTTCTCCGCCTACAAGCATTTTTCAAACATTTGTCGTTTTAGGTCATAGAATATTTGATGCATCGGTATCGTCGGGGTTTCATGCTCATCCCCTTTTTTTCCGAGACCGTCAACCCTAGAAAAAGGACCCGTCCATCCGCCCTGACCTCCTATAACAACATATTTTCAAGTTCAAGTGACAAAGACCTCCAACAGCTGTAGTGTCAGAACAGAAAACAGTTATATTTGTGTTCTAGTGGTCGGTTAGGTAAGCAATGTATTTTTTTATATATATATGTAGAACAACTTGCTGGATATGTATACTAGAAATATATTGTACTTTATAAACTGTGCATAAAATGGCGAAGCATAATATAGAGACACATAAATGTTGCTAATAAAAGCAGAGTTCACGGTTTATTTCATGTCAAGTTCAGAGGTCAGACCCTGACAGCACCATGTGGGCTCAGTGTGAAATAATAAACCCACATGATGCTGAGAGGCAGCAGTCTGCTATTAACAGCCAAAACTTCTAACATTTGATTCAAATGAAATCACCACACTGCAGAGCACTTTGTACTTTATTTTCTTTGTACAGAACAATGCGCTTGACAACCTATTCACTTGTGTTTTGATCGAAGAAAACTGCACTATGGGCTTCACATTTGTTCTTTTTCGGCAGTTTAATCTTATCACCAGGCAACCGCATGCAAACAATTCAGCTGTACGAGCTGCATTGTGAATGCTTACTTCGTGGCCATTTCCAAACTGGATAAACAGCCCGACTCGGAGAACAAAACTGCTAAAACTGTCCGCAATGAGCTGCGTTTTATGGACGAGGATGACTTTAAATTTCATGAAAAACAACTCTTTAACTATTATTTCCTGCATGCTATCACATAGTAAGCGAACACTGTTGGGACACAGTGTGTTGTAACACTGTTTGTTTGTTTCCGACCTTCATGCCACCCTAATCTCACTTTGTAAAGTCCCTGTAAAGTTGATCCGTGAAGCTTTTTTTTGTTTAATGCTAACATAGCACAACAAAGAATTTGGAAACTGTTCACGAGAGTGTGGCTTGGAGGCGTTTGATATTTAGCAGTTTCACTGCCATATTGAAAAGGGGATTTTACTCAAAGTTCAGCTCGCCTTCTGTGAATTTAAATCTGAAATCCACGCTCAGCGCTGACACGGCTAAGAGGCCGTGTCAAGTATGGCCAGCGACAATTCCCCTCTGCGTCGGTATAAAAGCTAATGCCGAGGTTTGTTGGTGAGGGTACAAACTTATATTGTGGCTTTATTTTGTACCCTTTTATCTGAGAAATCAAATGTTCCCATGATTTTTTTTTTTGTAATTGTGGTGTTTTTTTTTTCCTGCTATTCCTGCTGCTACCTACATTGGAGAAGAAAAGATGTTTTGCTCCATGTAAAGATTTTCACCGTAAACCGTTTTGTCCAGCTATTAAATTTACTATCCATTCTTTACTACTTACTAATACAAACTGTTACATCTTCAGTTTGTCTGCTCGAGTCTCTTTTTTATTATTATTATTATTAATTTGTTCCAAAAGTAAAGTTATGAAATGTTGCTGAGGTTGTTTCACCACTTCATAACATGTGTTTTAACTTTTAATAATGATATCAGCCATGAGTAGCACCTCAGTTTCCTTTCCATGCTGCTTTGTGGGACATTGCCATTGATCAACAGCACATAAAGCATTTTTAGTGTGTATTGATTTTATACAGTTATGATTCAGATTCAGTTTGCGTAACTGGTCAGATAGAATGTATGAAAATAAAACATCTACCTGTGTATACTCAAAGAAATCTTAATTAAAAAACTGATATCTGGGGAAACAAAATATAAGGGCAAACACACACACACACACACTGTGGACATACAAGATGAATGTGGTGCGCATGTACATTTATACTCATAACTGAAGGGCAAATTGTGTCTTTTTGTTCAAAGATAATGTAGTATTATATTTTTGAAATGTCTAGTTGATCTAGTTTTATTTTTTCGTTTCAGCCGGATGTCATCAGTAGCTTAATTAACCCTGAAAGAGGAGAAGTAACATGTCAGCATGAACAAGGACTGAGACTGGGAGATTTGAGATGTTGCATAAAGACTTCCATTAAGATGTTCTGACTCAAATATCATTTCACGAGAAAAGATTAAGAGTTTATTAAGTGCAGCTGGAGAGAACGTGGTCGTGGAAATGAAAGTGAAATGTGTGAAAGGAGCTCAATCCAGCTCACACGCGCACATCACTCTGTGTACACCCTCCCTTCTTCTCTCCATATGCCCTTCTTTGCTCCCTCTCACTCACACACACACACACACACACACACACACACACACACACACACACACACACGCACGCACACACACACGCACAAACTGAGCTGTGGTGTAATCCAATCAGGGCTCCTGAATGAAAGAGGGAGGAGGCGTGCATGTGGATTAAGGTGTACAACAACTAACCTTGTGGGATCAAATAAATTGACACCGTCGGTTCCACTAACAGGGTCTTGCTGCGAAGGCCCCCCACAGGCGCCCCACCGTGGCCCCAGGTTACTCCAAAAAAAGTCTTCTGTTAAATACATATCAGCTATTATTTAGAGATTAGGCTCTTGTAGTTTGAAAAAAAAGAAAGAAAAAAAAAAGTGTTTTAAATCATTGACTTGTGATCATCTGTCAAGTTTTTGTGATGAAGTTCAGTTTCAATTTATCAGACTGCTTTTTAATACCTTCAAGGGTTTTTCAGTTTTTGTCTGTGCTGCTGAAAAGTGGACAATTCCTCCTGGAAATTATGTTTATACTCTTATTTTTTATATATTTTGAAACATAGGAAACATAATTCCTGCCAGAATTATATGTATTGGAGCACAGATGACACCAGAGACATGGCTTTGCATCGCCAGTCTGTGGTTAATTTCTGGCACCAGTTGGAAACCTAACCCTTTCCGGTTAAAATCAGGGGGACGCTCGTGGTTTCTGGGAAAAACAAAAAGCAAATTATGACTCGTGCTTCAAGTCATTTTATCGTTAAACAAGACCGCAATCTGTCCCTGCAACCTGCAACTGCTGCGAATGCAAGCATACAACTAACTAATATTAGACTTGCAACATATGCTCACTATATTCTGGATATATACAATTTCCTTGCGGGGAGTAAGTGTGAAAATGTCCCTGAAAGTGTAGGTCAGTGGTCCTCTATCCTGGTAGTGAGGCTGCAGAGCCCTGCTGCTTCTCATTGGAAGCCTCTAATTGGAGACTGATTCACACCAGGGCCAGTAGGTGAATGCAATTAACTGCAATTAGCCAGCCAGACATAAAAACCGCAGCACTGTCGCCGCAGAGCGCCTGGTGTCCGTGGACAGCGTGAGACTGACAGTGATAGCACGGTGTGTTTTCTAAAAAGGGGGGGGGAGTGCAGACTTTGTTTTCTAGTGTTAACGGAGCTGAAAAGGTGCAAGCTGTGACTGCAATGCATTGTGGTTAATATAACTTCAGAGAAATTGTTTCCTGCCTCTTCTGCAGCAGATTTTCTCGTGTATGACCGAGCGACGGTGGAAACCCGGCAGCTCCAGAAACGAACCTCTGTTTGATTCTGAGGGAGTGACGCCACAATCTTGACATTTACAGCTGACCGATTAGTGAAACATCAGCTGCCTGAACACGGTGCAATTAACTCCAATAGAAATAAGAGAAACGGAGTGAAAATACCTTCCCTAAACATTTTTTTGTGTTTATTAGGTAGTTAAGGGAAAACAATTCTTAGTTTTACCTCTAATATCTTTAATAGTGAAACTTGTACATGAATATGTGGTGCTAAATAATATTCCAAATACTTCTTTGATCAATTTTGAGCCATGGATAATATTTGGGAATCTAAGCATCGAGTTTTGTTTCTGTTGTCGATTCAAAACCTTTTTTTTTTTTTTAACTTGATCTCTGAAAATGACACTGTAGATTTTACACCATGTATACGTTTGCATTAGAAGCAGTTCAACCTAAAAGTAACTGCAGATTGTTCCATCTGAAGGATTTTTAGAGACTTGAAGGAGTGAAAAAAAAAAAATCATTATTTCACAAGTTAAAAAAAAAAGCTTCTTTTTAATTTTGAGGTGACATTAAATTAACATGATCTCTTGTGTCTTCAAACATCTTCGTAAACCCTCTGAAACTAGAAGAGTGGAAGCTGTTGTAGCAGCACATTAGTGAAACTGGTTCAACAGTCACATGGGTGTTTATGTATGGCCATCCACTTACCGGCCACGTCGTATTGTTTATATTGGGTCCTTTTAATAACCTTACAATTTTTTTTTAAAGAAACAGGAAGCTGAATGGAGGCATGTACATAAAACAAACCACTGCACTGTTTGCATTTTCCAAAAGACACTGTAAATATGTGCTTCGTAAATGACTTGTATATTAATAATTTTCGTACCTTTTTGTGCTCACAGTTACACCATGGATGGAACGAACGCATATAACGTTTGCGTAACAATATGCACGGATTACACAACAGAATCAGTCTCCATAAATTACGTAAAGCACTTAACAGACAGCAGCAATCAATTACACTCTATTACCACCTTTAAATCACGACTGATTGTGCACTTCCTGTCATTCAATAATTTTTCACTGTTTTTTTTAATTAATTTTTTTCTATAATGCTTTTTCCAAGACGAGGCTTTTATTTTTGAGAGAGAGAGAGAGAGGATCCAACATGTCTTGGCTTGACGATGTGCTCTTGTGGTCTGTTTAGCCGTCAGGCCACTAAAGTGGATGTGTAGTAACACCAGGCATAATGCTAATCCTGCACTTCTCACATCTCCATAAATTAATTTGTGTGTGTGTGTGTGTGTGTGTGTGTGTGTGTTCGTTCCTCTGCGCATTTTGTGTGTGTCTTTGCATGTGTATGTGCATTTGCTGCTCTGCATGCTCTCCTTCTCTTTTCATGTTATCGACACACTGCCAACATTCTCACACACACACACACACACACACACACACACACACACACACACACACACACACACACACACGCAGCCAGTTGCCAAGGCAACCAGGAGCTAGCATGAAAGCTGTGAGGAGAGGTGGAGCATGGCACAAGCCTGACAAGCAACTGCCACCATTTTTTTTTTTTTTTTTTGCATGTGTGTGTGTGTGTGAAGGTGATGCAGCAATGTGTGTTTTTGTGCATATTCCTGTGTTGACCCATAATGAGGCAGGGGAGGCGGGGGACGGCGACATTAACAGCCAGGAAGAGTAAATAACAAAAGATGCTGTGTCCATTAACCATCGTCTGCTTTCCAGTTACACTTGGCTGTTTAAATTGAATAATTAGATGTCGCTTTATGGTTAGAAAAACATTTTCATCCCCTCACGAGTTTACATGAAGCCCACAGAGTGTATCAGAGTATAAAACTGTATGTGACGAAGGCTATGTTGTCAAAGGTGTCACAGTTAAGGCCCCACGTGTTGATTTCAGTTGAGACTTGCAGACTCCAGATCAGTTGGAGTAGATTAAAAAAAAAAAAAAAATATATATATATATATATATATATTTTATATGTTTGGTCAGAGCTCATTGAATTTGAAGCTGCTGAGTCTTACTGAGAGTGAATTTTGACAGCAGTCACGTCAAGGTTTAAGAGTGAGGAATTGATTAAATGCAAAAGCACACTAAAGAACGAGACAATCAAAACCTTGGTACTCGTGTTTCTGTGTGATTAAAAACCTTTGTGAAATGTCACTATGCCACAATACTTTTCACCCTGATTATTTTTGGCCTTCCTTCGTCCATGCTGCCTTTAGTTCAGATCTTCACAAACCAGTGACGTCACCTGTTGGTTCGGTTTGTGAACTGCTGATTTGAATCCTCCAGTCTGGCATTTTGGTCGTCGTAATCTTGTTGGTTTTTTTTGGAGCTAGAAGTCACAATTTTTGGATCAGATTGACAACCCAGAAGACTGTGCCCGACCACGTGAATGCACTCGCGTCAATCAAACCGGGCACGCCCCCAAACGTAAGTTTGTTTGAGACCTAATATCTTAGTGATTATGGATATATTTTCAGAAGAACCACCAGGACACTGATCAGAAAGAGTAAATTTAGCTAATGACCATAATGACTTGAAACATTTATTGACTTTAAAGTAATTCATGATAGAAGTTGAATGGGAGTCTATTGGAGTTTTTTGTTTTTTTTAGCCCCTAGTCGCCCTTAGTGGTATTGCGCTTCTACATTGGCCTCACTTCGGCGATGAAGCCTGCTTTTATATAGACTATGAACTTAGTTTTGTAAGCATCCATCAATATCTTGATAATGTTTTGACCACCTGTTTGTAGAAATGTACTTGCTGTGGTGTGCAAAACAACTAAGGTTAGAGCTACTCACTAACACTGGGTTACTTAACTAGAAAATATCAAAACGTCAGAAGTTTACCGGATTGGTTGACAGACTTGTCAACCGCATTAGGTCAGAACGTCTCACAGGATGAAGCTGGTCGTCCATCAGCGTGAGGGTTGGTGGTTGTGTCCTCATTTCCTCTTTACCCATGTGTCAAGAGTGTCCCTGAGCAAAACACCGAAGCTCAAATTGCTCGAGAGACCCTTTCACGGCAGCTCTGCCTCATCAGTGTCTGTGCGTGGGTGAATCGGAGGCTCAATGTAAAGCACTTTAGTGCAAAGGCTCTGTATAGTTGCAGCCCAATTACAAATGATATTAAATACAGTTTGATGCAGACTTATCATGTAACAGAATCACAGTGTTCATGTAAGCAGGAGGTTTAATGGAAGAGCAGGAAGTTGTGAATATCTGAGCTTGTTTTGACCTAAAGGTAACTAAAACAGGATTTTTATTTTCTTATGGGAAACTAAACGTTTTCAGACTTTTGGCGGCTCGAAAATGAGGATTTGATTCCAAATGAGCAGAATAACAGAGCAGGTCATTTGTAGTGTTTGCAGTTAGTTCTCACAGATAATTCAGATTATTTTGAATGAGGAAATCTGCTAGCAACACTTTACTTTCCTGACAAATATTTATATAATCGGATGAACAACAGGTGTAGGTGTGTAAAATCTGTTCAACTTTTGCTGTCGGAACAGATTTTGCACTTTACACTTTACACTTTAAGACTTGTCTAAAGCAGTTAAACTCATTGTTGATCTGGGTATTTTATTCTGATTTGAGATGCTGCCTATTTCCAGTATTATCCTTTAATAAAAACCAAAGGGAAATCAAGCTAAAATAAATATCCGGTATCTGAATTAGTGCAACCATGGCATTCTTTTTTTTTATAGACACCGGCAGTATTTTTTTTTTTTATATTGTGTGTGTACATTGTGTCTTTAAACAGGGAAACAAATGAGTGCGAGACAAATTCCCCACCACTATCTCCGGTTGTCAGTGCTGATTTGAAGAGACTGCAGCTGCAGTTCAGATATTCATCTCCTCACTGACACGTCCCGCAGATCTCGCGTTGTGCGGCCAGCGGGCTGACTGGTCAGAGGTCGTCTCGTGGACATGTTGTGGTTTGTCTAGTCCATCCGAAGGCAACAAAAAGATGCAGCGACACACATTTCCACCCTATTGACCTTCCATTGTGCGGAGGTCGGAGAGGGGACGGGGGCGGGAGGGGGTCAGCGGTGATGTTGTGTTTTATGGGGTGGCGGTGGTGGTCTGCCCGACCTCTGACCTCTGCCTGGTCACAGAAAGGAAAACAAACATATGCTCTTTTTTTTTCTTTTTTTTCAATGGACTCTAAATCACAGCAGACAACTCGCTGTGTTCCAGTTCATTAAGTGGATTTGAACTTTTGCACTGTGGTCAAGATTAGTCAAAGCTGATGTAATGTGACACCCCTCCTGGACCAGAGCGAGCAAAAACTCAATCCTGTGTCAGCGTGAACAGGACAACGCGGATCATCAGTCCCTCCTCCTGAATCAGAGTCACACAGATCAGATTTAGTTTGATTTACGAGTTATTAAAGGTCACTTTTTGAGTAAACCCGCAGTTATTCTTCTCTAATACAGATACTGACAAAATCGCCATCCCTCTCAATTCAAACTTCTGCTTTTCTCCACCACAAAGATGCTTCATTTTTCACTGCAAACCTTAAACTGTTGGATTAATTTATCACATGAGCAATGACAAAAAAGTTTTTATATTTTCTGCACCTAGTCAGCAAATATTTGGTGTTTTGCAAGACAACAGACCACTTTATTGTCGCAGTCATATTTATGTTCTAACTGGGATGCTTACGTGTTTTTTTTAACCTGTGAATCACCAAGTCAGTACCGACAGGGTCCCATCCACCGAGCTGAATGTACAGCGTCGTGAATCAAAAGTGACGCATGGGGAGCAGTCGTTGCAGACTTGCATGTGCATCTTGTGTGACATAAAAGTGTTTTTAAGTGGGACAAATGTGAACTGAATCAAGTGTTCAGGCTTCCCTTAAGTGTGTAAGAAAATAAATCATCACTGAGCTTGTGGTGTTTTTGTTTTTCTTTGTTTGTCCGAGAAAACTACAGTACAGTTTCCTTTTCGTTGTGCATCACCTGCCATACCGGCGGCATCACTTCCTGGCCGTCATAACTCGAACCCGCATGCGACGACACATTATACATTTCAAGGTTGGAGCAGATTACATCTCCTTCTTGCATGCTGAATTGTTTTGGCATCCTAATGTCACCTTTGACATGAGAGAGAGAAGCAGAAATAATTGATATAATTGACTTTAAAAATCTCATTATGCCGTTGTTCTGCACATCCAGCAGAATCTTGTTTTCTATGCTCACACATTCTGGATATATTTAACTATGGACATTATCTTTTTCACAATGGAATATTTTACGTAACAATGCCATTACACCTAATGCACCGAGCACCTGTAACTGAGGTTTATTTAAAAGTGGTTCATGTGCTGCATATGATGTGTGTTCTGTTACGCAATGGTTCTTTGAATCTGTGCTGAAGCATCCACAGTATCTGTGATGTATCTGATGTTTTGCCTCCAATATCTTTAAATATTCCCCTTGTCAGGTCGGTATAAACACACTCTCAAAAAGTATCATAAGAAATTCCCCTCATTAAGACAGAGGAAGCCACTTTCAGAAATGAAAAGATACTGGCTGACTTTGACTGAGTTTTACCCACACTAAATTCATTTACAAAAAAAAAGCCTTGGAAGACAATTAGTTGAACAAAAAATGCACATTAAAATTGCACAGAGTCAAAAGAACCTTGTTCGGGAGTGACAAAAGACTCAAGAAAAATAACAAAAAATAAATAACCATGGTCGCTGGAAATTCATTCATGTGAGCTGCAGAGATGTTAAACAAGTTGCTGCTTGTTTGCTTGTTCAAATATTGTCCAAACCCTCAATATGCCACTGAACTTGGGGGAAATGTCGACGCAATTATACACTTGTAGCATATTTACACGATATACGCCAGATAAGAGTGTGTGTATATATACATGCTGTGAATGAACTCTACGTGAAATGATGTGATTCAAACAAACTTAAAGAGGAAATTTGGGTGTGGAGGATGTGTTCTTGTCTGTGACTCAAAGAAAAGGACATTTCTTCCCTAATGTCTCTTTTTCTCAGACAAGTCTGCCTCGATTAGATGTCTGACATGCCGCGGTCCCTCCAAAATCCAGACAACCCCACCTCTGAAGAGTCTGAGACCACCGAATAAAAACGCATTTCATGCAAGTCACTGAACATTTCCTGTCACTTCAACAACAATGCCACCGAACACACCAACCCTCCCGACAAGTTCGCAAGTTCAGAATCTCACGCATTATCCGTGAGATCCGCCCGGAGGAACCTCGTCCCTCTTCGCCGCTTTTACCTTTTTGCCTCCAATGTGGCCCTAACATGGCAAGATTGAGACAATGGCCAGTTCGTGTGCGGCCTCGGATTTAAAGCCCGGGTGTAAAAACGGTGACGTGGGGGTGCGGTTGTTGTTGCAAATGGACCTCTAAGTGCTCGGTGTGGGTGTGGTGCAGCTGTTAAAATACAGACACTGACAGTCGCCTTGAACTTGAACCCCCCTGAGGTCCCCTTGACCTTAGCTCTTTTCCCGTGCTCCTCTCTGCCCTCGGTAGCAGTGGCAGCCTTTGTTGAGCTGTCGGCATTAACTCTTTGCGCCCCCCCCCCCTCTCACAACCACCTCCTCCCCTTCCAACACTCTCTCCTCCACCTTCCCCTGGGGGCCAATGCCTCCTCTTCTTCTCCTTCTCCTTCTCCTTCTTCTCCTTCTTCTTCTTCTTCTTCTTCTTCTTCTTCTGCAGCTACTTCCCCCTTGTATATGCTGCATTTTTTTTTGTTTTTTTTTTTAGGGGTACACCCATCTGGTCTGTAGCAAACGCCCGAGTGGGGAATTTTGTTTTCCCAGAATGCTAATCCGGGTTTCATTCCCACATTCTGGGAAATGGGATGTATTCTTTTGTTTTTTTGAAGGGAGAAGCTCTGCTGGATTCCTGTCATCCTATGATTGGACTCTGTATCAGGATTAAGATTCAGATTTATGTTTGTGGTGCGATTTCTGCGATTAAATTAGTCGCATTTTTATCAGGACTTCACTGGTAAAAATAAAAACCTCCATCCGATCGTGAATCGTTGAACCCTCCTCCCCAACATTTGACCTTTCGCCCAACTGCATCAATAAATGTGTACAGGAACCCCGAATGTCTCTGTCATGTGATTTTACAAGACTGTTAAAACCACATTTAGCTTCAGTCTCCCTGGTTGCCCCTGTTTTTTATAGGATTTTGCCTCCAAGCTACTCACGTTCCCAGGAGCTCTGCCCTGATTGTGTCTCACACTATTATCACTGTTTTTATTTTTTTGTGTCATTTTTGAGAGTTTTGTCGCCAAAATTAGGACCTGTCACTGATCAAATACTGATGGGGCTTTCAAAGGAGATTACCTTTTTTTTTTTTTTTTTTTTTTTTTTTAAAACACCTGCATGGTTGCGAACAACAGCCTTTGGATGCTTGCAGGGGAAAAGAGGTGGAGGAAGAAGAAGAGGAGGAGGAGGAGGAGGAAGAGGAGGAGGAGAGGAGCAGAGTGATTTAATCTGCTAATTTTTCTCAGGTCTTTTGGCTTTTGACAGGCAAGTGTAATGGTCCTTCAAGTAATGGAATCAGCCACTCAAGCAACACATGCACACACACACACACACACACACACACACACACATACACGCTCGCTCACAGACGCATGCACACACATTCACCCGCTAAAAGCACGCCTGTTTTGCATATGAATGACATCACCGTAAAGTTTTTCTGGGGAGGTTTTATTTTTTTTGGCGGTTGGGGAGGACGGAGGGGGACGTGGTGGAGAGCAGTTGCTATGAAAGGGAAAACATTAGTCAAATCACTTCCCGCTTCAGTCACCCGCCCCGGCCAAACTACTTGACATTCCACAACAGGGCTCTCTCGCCTTCGAGAAAAGCATCCTCAGTGATCCGGACGTCGGACTCATCAGGCCTGAGCCGCAAGTTTTGCTAACCTCTCTCCCGCTCGAGTATTTCTCCTTCATTATATAAATACATAAGCTCCAAGAAACTGCTTCAGGGGGGTGTGAGAGGATTTTGAGCTTAAGTGTTTTCGGCCGAAGCTACATGCTACCTGTACACATGACAAAACTTGAATTTGAAGTATCATCGCTGTGAGGGTGAAAACCTTGTCAGTCTCAGTTTGGTAGTTTTTTTTTTTTATGTTTTAAGTTGAGTTGAAGGACTGAAGGTCCTCATGCACTGAGACAATTCTGTTACCCTTCTAAATTCATTAGAGAAACTGAAAAAACGCAGCGTTGTCAAGCTGCAAAGTGAGTGAGATGTCCTCCTGACAAAAGGAAACACCTGTCTGTTGTCGTGTAGTTTCGACTCCGTACACATATATAACTTCATGGATACTTTGCCAGTTTTGAATGGCGTTATAGCAGTTAGCAGTGATTTAGTCAATACATCAAGGTCAACACTAAATTTGGTTGCAGTGTTTTCCATACCTGTGTATTTCATATAACCATTGTTTCAATAGTGAAGCAGGACCAAATATGTAGTTGACATGTAGTCATTTGAATGCAGTTGAAACCAGTGGGAGGAGGAGGTGGAGTGTAAAGAGTCTGTACTCAAAAGTACCCCTTCAAGCATTACCAAGTTTAAGTCCAACATTGAGGATTTAACTTATCAAAAAAAAAAAAAATCAGTTTCTTCCTTTGTATCATTAACAAACAAGTATCAAAAGTAGAAGTAGTCGTTGTGCCAACTTATGTCAAAAAAAAATGAATGCATTAATACATTAAAAGCATTCAGTAGTTTGACCAAATTTTTCATCTCATTTGTTTATTGCGTCATATTTTATAAAATGATTACATGCTTTGTGAGTAAAATCCTAATTCTGGTTATCACAGCTTTTAAATTGAAGTAAAAATGTATCATTTCCCTTTATAATATAGTCGACCAGAAGTATAAAAAAAAAAGCAGAAAACGTATATACTCACTTTACACCACTGGTTGAAATGATTCCATCTACCTGTAATTTGTAATATCTGCGGATCTAATCTAGAAGTATTTTTATGTAAAAAATAAATAATCCTAAATCAGTACTTACTGGATTTCCCATGTGAATTTTTCTTTTCTTTTGCCACCTCCCCACATGTCATATTTCTAATGTCTTCTCTACTGGGAACACAAACAGCAACGTTCCCAGGTAAATAATACGAGAGGTACAAAGTTTGATGGTTTTAGGAGTCACAGGTGGATTGCATTTAGAAAGGCTGTGACAGTTATTCCCATTGTGCACAAAAGCACCTAAACGCACTGATGATAATGTAATTTTAGCAAAAGTAAAACTGTCTCCTGTGTGTATTGTACAGTGAGAGTAGAACAATCGTGTCATGAATGAACTTTACGAATCTGAAAAAAACAAAACATATTTACCCTCGTTAATTGTGTGTTTTCTTTATGTGTAAAAGGGGGATAATATGCATTATTCTGTCAATGCTGTCACTGCCAGGATTAAGTATCTGGAAAGCCTTGATAATCTCCACCCGAGACACACACACACACACACACACACACACACACACACACACACACACACACACACACACCTCTTTCTTCATCATCTGTATTTATTATAAAAAGGAATGTTTCACAGGACAACGTACCCTTCAAAGCGACTCAAGCCATTTTGTCTCACTGAACAGAATGACCAGGCGGCTCACAAAGGTGGACAGATCTGGACAGATGCCCACTTTTTTTTTTTTTTTTTTGGGCACCGGCCATGGTCGGATCTAAAGACACACACACACACACACACACATCTTCTGTCCTGGTGACCGGTCGCAAACGCTTTCCCTCCAAAATCATACAGAACGGCCTCCTAGGGACGCATTCCTGCATACCAATGACGATTCTGAGGAACTGGTGAAAAGGAGCAGCACCCGAGTTCCTAGACCTTGGACGTGGACCAAAACCCGCCATTTCCCACTTTGGACCCCCGCCCTCCCCTTCCCACCCCCCTCCCATCCCGTCAATGAGTCTTGTGTCCATCGAATCATTGTTTCTGAATGTGTGGCCTTTCCAATTTTTTTTTTTTTTTTTTTTTTTTTTTTTTTTAATGGATCTAATCTAATCCAAGTGATGTTAATGTCACTGCGGCGCCATCTTGGAATCCAATCCTTCCGTCATGATATGGTGTTGCAAGCGGCCATTTTGTGCCGTATGTCGCCACACCCCAACTCTATAGCTCCCTAAACGCAGGACTCGCTGTCGCTGATTGTGCCCACTGCACCGAGCAAAATGGCGACCGGGGGTTTTATGTATTTTTTTTTGCACCGAGACCTGACAAAGCTTCGAGTTTAAACACCAATAAGTTAGACTGTGATCCAACACGGCTGCAAAATGACAGCCCGGTTGTATGTCGTCACTCCAGCTTGCTCTCGTGTGCTTAACATTGACACTCAGTTCATTAAGGCCTATAGTACTTGGCTAATGCAACTTGCCTCCTTGGCGGCATGACAAAAACTGTGAATCAGATTATGAGGGCCATAACGCAGCCAAGAAACACAGAGGGTGAGCGGAGTTGTCACGGTGGACCAGCGCTTGGCTGTCTGGATGTTAACGCCGGGGACATAATGTAATTGCAGCTTGCCCTGGTTAATAAGGGCACTGTAATATTTGCATGAAGCTGCTGTTTATGTGTACTACGGCTCATTTGAACGTGCAGCGCAGCTGTAAACAAGAGGAGAGTGGCTTGTAAAGCCTCCGCTGCTACAAACCAAGGATGCAGACACCCAAGGGGGTGCGTTAAAAAAACAAAAAAACAAAAAAAAACCTCCTTCATTGAATTACACGAGACTTCATAAAAAGAGAGGGAATGAATGAAACGATCTGCTTGATCAACTTGTACTGTAAAGGGTTACATTTCATTTGTTTTACAGTGGGATTACCCTTTTTTACATGACAATGCTAATGAATTGTGAGGGAGCCCATATGTCGACGTTGGCGCATTTGCCATATGTGGTGTCAGACAGCAAATCATCCAGGGGGAAGTGTTTCGCACAGGATGCGGTGGCCTGCACAGCACCGGCGCTGCACGCAGATCATCACCATCCGGGATGAGAGCACTGCTGTGCTCTTTGTTTTCCCTAAATTTGGACTAACAGGGGGGGGGGGACATGTGGCTTATTTATCATCTATACGACAACGACAAGGTCATGATTTTCACCGGTTACTACAGAGAGCATCTTTGCACTGATTTAATTTAAAAGAGGACAGAGCTCTACTGTTTTCCTCCCATGTAGCTTGATGCTCAACACTACAGAAAATAAACCCACCTCCCTTATGTTGCTTGGAAAATTGTTTGATCTCAAGGGAATTGTGATAATCTTTTCATTTGGCCGTAATGTAATGCTGGAATTGAACTGCAGTTGATTTCTCTGTAGATGTGACTGCTGCAAAAAGCGAAAACATTTAAGAAGAGCTGTCAGCTATTGAGAACATTCAGATAATTCTTTTATGTTTTTTTTGTTTTTTTTTTATATAGAAAGCTTTAATTAATACTTCCTCACTTTAAAAACATTTTTACAGTTGTGAATTTTACTGAATGGTGTCATTCCTAGTGACCAAACTCAAGTTACAGCTCCAAGGACACCTCAACAGCACATGTGGCTGCTGAACAATACGAGCTTTCCACTTATCAATGGATCATCCTGCAACCAATGACGTGCCAGCACAAACAAAAACATGCACGACAGCAATATGTCCATTGTTTTCAATGTAAACCTTTATTACTATTCCAACACAGTTTTCCATTCAAAGGCACATGTGGTGAACACTTATTCACAGCAATTAGACTGCCTAACACAAACATCAGTGCGTATATAAAACAATAAGTGATGCAAGTCAAAGCTGAATAGATATGTTTGATCTGCATTTAAGGAAAACAAAAAGAGATTTAGTGCAACGGATTTAATGATTTTAAACCACAATTCATGGTTTCCAAGCCTCTGGACTGATATCAGAAGAGTGACTTTCTTTTTCTTTTTTTCTTTTTTTTTTCTTTTTTTTTTTTTATGCTAGAGATTAAAAACATAATTTCAAGCTTATCCAGGCAGATAAGTAATTGTCTTGAGCACTGGGATGTGCATGATTATCAAAAGAATACATTTTCTAAATTAGGCCAAGATAGTCTCCCTTGAATCAATTGCAAAAGCACTGCATAGACATAGATTGTTTAAAGTAATATTTAAAAGATTTGCATAGATTATCAATCGTAATAAAAAATTTGCCACTTCCCGAAAATTAATATCGAATGAATTAGGCGCCGATAGTACTTGCCTTATTGCATTTGGGCGTGTGCGTGTGTATGTATGTGTGTGTGTGTGTGTGTGTGTGTGTGTGTGTGTGTGTGTGTGTGAGCGTGTGTTAATGTCAAGAACAGGAAATTAAGGCGGTGTTTGAAGCCAATGTATTTGTCATGTCTCACCCAAAGACGTATCATTACGGCAAAGCAGGTAACCGTTATGAAGCAAACTGCATAGCCTGCTGGGAAGCCGGTTTAAAATAGCGTGGCATGTTCTGTGTGTACACGCAGCCAGGAGCTACTTCCTGCTGCTCAAACACACTCCCACCTTCAGGAATATTAAATCAGACTGTGGCTCATGGCTGCACACTCAAATCACAGTCAGTTAAGGCTGCAAATATGAGATTCAATCCATCCGCCGATGACACCGAGCTGTACTCTTTTCATCTGTCACACACTTACACACACTCTGACTGTAATATCTCTTTCAATATATTAACAACGGGAACGTAGGCTCCTCAGAAATCATTTCTCTTAATGTCGTCTGAAAGAATGTCTATAAAACCGGTAGCCCAAAAAAAAATTAAATAAAAGGTCCAACGTAACGATGAAAGGGTCTTTACCCAATACAAAAAAAAGGGAAGAACAGTTGCATAGAGTATAAAGACGACAGCTCACTCCTTCGCCACTGTGTCGGCCGACACATGGAGCTGTCCAATCGCAGTGCAGTATTATTCACCGCTGCCGTGGGTCTCACATTCACGTGTCTTTTTGAGTCCTAGCAACTACAACAAAAACGGAGCAAAAACGTGGGCTATGCCTCATCGAATACAACCTACAGTAAGTGGAGCCTATGTGAGTTAGAGGGAACAATTACACTGCTTCCTGTCTAGGTTACATTGTTTATGGGCAAATATACAAGATAATAATTACAAAATTCAGTGACACACCTTAAAAAAAAAAAAGTACAAATAATTGAATAAAGTAACACATTAGTCACAATCGTGGACCAGTTCGTCCAGCTGACGTTCTGTCCCGAGTCCCTGCAGTCGCAGTCCAAAAGGCGTTCACAAACGGGCCGGGTTGACTGTCGGGTCGAACAACGCGTCAACACGGCAGCGTCGAGGAGACGCCAAAACAGCGCTCCGACGTCGCGGCAGGGATCATCGTGCGGACCGCGGGCGCCCGACGCCGTCCCCCGTTTACTCCGGCCCAAAGGCAGCAAACGAAGGAGGAGTCCCCGCTGTCCCTCCATCGTTTGTTCCGCCCGGCCCGAATCCTCCCGAACCGCCGACATTCACCTGCGAAAGAGAAAAGACGACGTCAGGCCAACAGAAACACGCCGCGGGGCCAGTTGGGGATCGGCATTTGAGACAGCGGACTTCCAATTTAGGCGAACCCGAAGCGGACTCGCCCTCATCGATTTTTAAACACGGGCAACGAGTTATCGGAGGGTGTTCCTTGCGTGTGCTGCGTGCGGCCGAGGGTAAGCGCGGCTCCACGTACCAGCTGAAGGGGGGTGGTGGTGGGGGGGGGGGGGGGGATTGAGGCTGAAGTTGAAAGGCCTTAACGGGAGCCTGGTACGCCGCAAGCTGCTAATACAAAGAGGAAGCATGTGACGCACCCTAAGCTGGGCTGAGTTGGACTTCAGAAGGCTATCAAACCCCCCCGTTTTTTTTGTGAGTGTGTGTGTGTGCGCGCGTTCCATTTTCAAGCAGCTCAGACGAGCAACTTAAAATATTACGGCGGGTCAGCGAGTTCAGAAACGGAGCAATAATGCAGCCGTGCGGCTTAACGGCGGAAATCAACAACCATCATGCTCATTAACACCGCCGGAGCTATTAGCCAGCGCCACGTTAGCCTTGGCATTTAGCATTACGGTGTTGTTTGGAAAGGGGGGAGGGGGGGGGGGGTTGGTGGCATAAAAGGCAGTTTCGGGTATTGGTGTCGCTTTGAGTTATTGGCATCATGGTCTTGTTTTGTAGAGAGGACTACAGTGAATAAGCTTGTTAATGGTAAATTTACAGCCCCAGCATGTGGCCTAATAAAACCAGGGGATAGAGAGGATGATGAGAATGATTGCCAGTGCCATTTTGTGTGTGTGTGTGTGTGTGTGTGTGTGTGTGTGTGTGAGATGGGGATGAAGAGGTGGGGCGGGGTGGGAGGATAGTTAGAGAAAGGGAGAGAGAAAAGTGGAAGGCGCCGGTAATTAAGAGTCTAAAAGAGTGTGAGAGAGGCGCACACCGCTCAAAGCAAACTTTGAGCCGAGATTCCTCACTTTTTATTTATGCACCCGCGACTCGAACCCCCCCCCCCCCACACACACACACACACCCCCACACCCCCGGTCCCTCTTCACTCCTCCTCCCTCGCTCTTTTACTTGTCTCCCCATCGCTGAATGAATAGCTATCACGGTGCTATGGTGTCCCATCTAGCGGCAGACCCCCCACCCCCCCACCCCCTTCCCCGCATCCTCCAGCCTCTTTTTCTCAAACCCCCCCCCCCCCTCCAGCATGGCTCTGAATAGGGAGCCGAATTGAGCAAACAGTCAGGCTGTCAGCTCAATAGGAGGTCTGGCCATGAACTTGAAGTCCTTCCCAGGCCCCCAGCCTCACATTAGGCTGGAAGGGGGGTGGTGATGGTTGGGGGAGACAAGAGCGAAGGAGGGGATGGTAGTGATGGGGGGGTGGGGTGGAGGGGGTGGGGGTTGCAGCCAGACTTTTTAGGGGGCCCCTACGTGCCAGTGTTGGGGGGGACCCCTGCCACAGAGGTTCCCAAGGCTGGTGCTCTTGCGGCAGCAATGGGGGCAGGGTGCCCCAGCTGCCTGCTAACCTTCCCCTCCCTCCGCAGCTCTCAGTCTGGGCAGGAGGGGTGCTGATGGTGGGGTTTGTTGCAGACAGGACAGTGTCTGCTCCCCTGCCAAAGCTCCCCTAGACCCTCACACACACACACACACACACACACACACACACACACACACACACACGATTACGCTGATCCAGACACAAGCTGCCGGCCGTGCCCACCCCCTCTCCTCCATCAGCTCCCAGCCCTCCCAGGCTTCTCATCATCTCATTAGCCAACTCCAGCCACTCCACTGTCTACTGTTTGCATTGTTTTGGGCTCTGCATAATTTACACAGTAAATTGAGAATGGCCCCGGCCCCCTTTTGCTCAATCTACCACCTGTTTATGGAGGCCTGGCCGTGATTAGTGCACTTTAGGGTTTGACACAGTTACCACAGCACTCATCAGGAAAGCCAAGCGACGCCTTCGCTTTTAAATCGTCAAAAATGCAAATGCGGAAAAGCTTGGAATGACCTAATTTGAGACGTGGTATCTTCGCGAGGTTTATTCTTTCTAAATAAAAGAAATCAGTGAAGAAGTTTTAGAAACAAAAATTTCGGTGAAATTAAACACTTTTCTTTCAAACTTTGGCCAATAGATTTTGAGGGTTCTGATAAATTTGTAAAACCTTAAATCTTTGATGACGGGATGCTTTCCTGTCTTTGGCAACAGTCTCTTTGTCTTTTCTCACCTTGACCCAACAGGGGGTAGCAGCAGTCTCTCTGTTACCCCCATATGGACTGGCACCCTACTGTAAGTTAGCACTAGTGTTGTCTCTGACCTACACACCACAGACACAAACAAAGGGAGCTCTCTGTTTCGAGGACAATGGCGTCCACTGTTTACCGGCTGCCTTACTTAATCAAGCCCAGCCGACGCTAATTGGTGTTTTGGTTTAAGCGGTTTTCAAAAGTTGGGAGCTCCCCTGGTTGAAATAATGCCACTCGCCCATGGAGAACAACACTCGACTTGCCTGAGCACCTGCTGCCCTCCCGATACTCGAGATACCCGAGACTCTCAGTTGTTCACTATCTCTTCTCTGTCTGCCTCTTTGCTTCTTTATGTCGGTTTTGTGATGTGCTGCAGTGTTCCCGTATGAGAATGTGGATAGTGATTCATAGATATTATCGCTTTCCACTCGACCGATGCGCCCGCCTTGACATTTTGTCTGACCTCAATTCAAGGAGTTGAAGAAAAACCAAAGAGATTTTTATTAATTCATGTAAAAGTCATTATTCTGTTAGAGCAGACTGCAAAAGAAAAGAAAAAAAATCCTTGAATGAAACTCTACCACCTTATTTTAGGTCTCCGGCCAAAATATAGCGCACAAATTCTTAAACTGCTCAACTATATTGAGTTGTGAATTGTGCCTCTTGTGTTTTCCAGAAGGCACAGCTTGTACTGTATCTCCAAAATGGCAGCCGCCGCCATGTCGGGGCACGCGTGTGAGGATTGGCATGAGAATTCCCAAACGGGAAAGAAAAAACCTGGTGCTTCGAGGACAGATGCCCACTGAAAGCCTCCTGAGAAAGGCATTGAGAGCAGAGTGATTTAATGTGAACGCACATACAAAAAAACACACTCCACCCCACATGGAGTCGCCCTCCCCTCCCTCCCCATCAGCACATCTCGTGAATCGTTGCAATTAACAAACATATCGGAGGCCATTAAAACGGAGGCTGTAGAGGAGGCGTGAGGGCACGGGGTGGTGGGAGGAGGGGTGGGGGGGGGGGGAAAGAAGATGGGATGGAGAGTCAGGTTGGTGCGGGGAGAAAAAAAAAAACAACAAAAAAAAAAAGCAGCATGGCGGGCGCGGTGGGTTTGGTGGTGTTACCTGCACTGACTGGTCTTTCTCACTTCCATTTCATGCCAGCGTTGCTCTAAGATGGTGGCGCGGGCTGCGTTTTCGCTGTACAGGAAAAAGGGGCAGTCTGCTTGAGGATGGAGTGGAGGAGGAAGGGAGGAGGAGGAGGAGGAGGGAAGAGGCGATGCAGTGGAGGGCGAGGAGAGAGGGAGGGCAGAATCAACAGCAACCCCTCCTCCCCCTTATTCTCTGTTTTTCAGTCTTCTTTTGCCAGCTCTCCTTCAGTGGTGGTGTGGTAGCCTGCACAGAAAAACAGGGAAGGGGAGAAAAAAAAAAAATCACAGGGTAAGAGGAGAAAATTTTTTAAGAAACATAGTTTATCCATCAAAACGCACATGTGTAGTTCACAGAAGCATACAAACCAAGCCATCCATACACATGAATGCGTGTATACACACACACACACACACGGGCGCGCGCGCGCACACACACACACACACACACACACACACACACACACACCTTTTCATGTCTGTTCTCATGGTACAGTCTGCCCCTGAGCATGCAAATTACTTTCATTATGCAAATGCATGCAAATCAGAACCAACCATCTGAGAATCAAGGGTGGGAAAGAAGAAGAAAAAAAAAAAAAAAAACTCGACACAGATTGAATGAAAGAATGAAAGAGAAAAAAGGGACAAGAGAAAAATCCTTTTGAGTGGCAGGAGGCGGTAAGTTAGGTAAACGCTCTGTGGAAAACAACGGTAGCCCAATTGGGCAAACACGATTACCTTCTTTTATGTCTATGACTCAATTTTTGTTATTTAATTTACTTCATCCTTGTCATTTTACAGGATGCAAGTTTCTTTTGATGTCAAAGGCTGTCCAAGCACAGACACTGCGTTGCTTAAATCCAAGAACACCGATGATGCTCTAAATTCCCGTCGCCGCGCACGCTGCATCTGACAGCTGCAGATAAGCATTAGCTGCTTTTTCAATATAGGTAGAATTGCAAGCAGCTGTTCAGTAACTCACCAGTTAAGCTAACTTGGATTTGATGTAGCTTCAGTAAATCCACGTGCATTTCTTTTAGCCTTAACAGCTGACTCAAAGCCTGCGCTCTCAGTTCAAGTACTGAGTTGTAGTCTTACCGCAGCCTTTCTCATTATAGGATGCTCCGTGGTTCGTATGCGCCTCACTTCAAAACAATGAGCATGATTAGCTTTAAGCAAGCCATCCGGTGGCTAAATGCGATTAGCGTGAACACGGATCGACCACATTAGACGAAATTCTTAATTGTTTAAAATGAGCGTGACAATCCATTCCCTCAATTACCCCACACCTGCACACGAAAACCTGCGAGTCGAAAACCGACGTAGCACAATGCACCCAGCTTGCCGAGTTCAATATTCACAAGCAGGTGGAGTCTGTATCTCGCAGGTTTTAGCTGCACAGTTCCCGAACCTTCTATTCAAAGTAATCAACAAAGAAAGCTGACTAATCGGTGAGCTGAGCGCGCTGTCTGATTTTGCTAATACTCTGAGCACAGCAGAAAGGATCCTCCATTAGCCAGCGGAGGAAAGGAGACAGCTTTTGTCTCTGGGTGTCAGTAGGGGAAGGCTACATCTGAAATGGGAATAAGGTGGTAAAAACCAGGGGTGACTTGGAGTATGAGAGAGTTGGGGTGTGTAAGCAGGGAGGGGAAGGACTACAGGGGTGGGGTACTACTGAATGGTGGCAAACCTCTCCTAATTGGCACTTGACATTTTTTTGCCATTGGCACTGGAGTGGGCCAGCTTTCAAGCCCTCTCCGGGTCCTTGTTGGAAAAGTGCCTTATGCAAATATGGCGAATGGGCTCTATTGTGAAGCCTCTGATATTAACAGCTCACGCAACAATGAAATTGTGTGCTTACTCTGGGCTCGTAGGTGTGTGAGAGAGAGCTAGACAATGGCAGCGGGAGCAGCTTCAGTCTGAACAGACCCTCCATCGGATGCTTTGCCAAGTCATTTCACCAGAATGGGCTTTTCTGAGGACCGAGGCTCTCGGTAAAAGCTTTATTAATGACTGAAACAAACAAATGCATGCACTGTTTTGCTCTGGCTCTGAGAGTGTCTCTGTTTGTACTGCTGCTGAATGGCTTGATTTATTGTGGCTGAAAATACTGAAGGTATGGATAGAAAAGGCTTCGCTCGTTCTCTTTGAAAGATAGTCCCCCTCTTAAAACATCACTGTCTCAGTTCTAAATGTGAAAATGTATTCATGCTTCAGTGCCGTGCCGCACTCCCTCTGATATTTCTTTCTTCTCTGTGTGCCCGCATTGTTTACCCTTAACTTGCTCCCTTGGGTGAGCACTGCTCGAGATCTAAAGATATCTGCAGAATCCCTTTAGAGAGAACTTGGCAAATCACGGGAGAAATGTGGCAAACCGCAGCTTGATTTTCAAAAGCCGTGAAAATGATAAGAGGACAGTGCTGGACAGCCAGGCCAAACGCACGCTCGACTGAAAACTTCTAAATCGACGAGGTCTGAAGCGTTCTTGTCGTCTAAAAAAAAACAACCCCTCATCTCATCTTTATCTCCACACAGCTGAAAACCAACAGGGAAGCAAAGAGAGTAACGGGTCAGACAACAGCAGCAACCCCCCCCCCCCCCCCCCCTGTGGTCCGAGCACAGTCAAAGTACACCTGTTACTGCTAAGTTGCCAAACTTAATCTCCTTTGTCTGGAGAGGCCCATTGACTTCTGCAACTGCCTAAGATACATTCATTTCTCTGTGAGCATAAGGGAAGGAGGGGGGAGGGGGGGGGGGAGATGCCAGTGTTGTAGAAAATAACAGGGTCTGGCCTCAGCCTCTGTCCCAACAGTGAAGCCATTTTCCAAGCCCTGTTGGTGTGTTCCGTCAAGAGAAAGAGAGGCAGAGAAAAGGGGGCAAGAATCACTGGGTCTTATTCAGAGAACTGTCTGGCTGCTCGGACCCGGCAGGCCTGAAAGGGAGGCAAAGGGGCGCATTGTCCCTCTGTGACAAGTGGACTAGCTCTATTGACTGTAAAGTCTACTGGTGGGGGGGAAAGTAGGACCCGACCACAATGGCTGTTTTTCTATTTGACACTTGGAGTCTAAATCTGCTTGCCCAGTGCATGAAAGCTAAGACAACCCCACCACCCTCCTCCTTCTCTTTCTCTTTCCTCTCCCCGCCTTCTTTTCCTTCTCTACCCTTTCTCTTTGGCCTCTCTTTCTATTTCAGACACTGCCATGGGACACAGAGGAGGAGAGAGAGAGAGAGAGAGCGAGAGAGCAAAGGCCCTAAGGTGGTTTTGAGGAACTCTCCCATCTCTGTGCCGTTTTTTCGGGCAGGCATAAGCTAAGATGGTTTCTACTCCGGGGTCCCCAGTGTGAAGTGTTAGTGATATAACTGTGCCACACACCGAGCCAGAACAAAGCATTTGCACCATGACATGCGTCTCCCAGGGCACTGCTTCGGGTATAAACACAATCTGTCCAAGACTGCAGTTCCCACTTAGCCCCAACCCCGTAACTGACACAAAAGAAAAGAAGCAAAGAGAGGCAACTTATCTCTACAGTGCTCTCAAAATCTGCGCAGCTCATACCTGTTAGATGCTGAATTCATAAATGCAAAGGACACCTGCACAGAGAGACAAGTGCTTGCATTTTGGCCCGGGAACGATCATTAATCTGTCACGTACAATAGCAGATCAAAGCAATGCCATGCTCGTACGTCTCTACTCTGTAATAAAAACACATCAGCAGTGGCGGTAGCAGCACAACAGAGAAGGAGCCAGGTACTTCTGTGTGCCATCCAAGAAAGTGACATCTCCGGCTGTCACTTCCTGTCAAGGCCCTCGTTCCTCTCTCTTACTAGCCGAGCCCAGAGCTCAAATGTCACACTCAGCACCTGCAATGCAGCAGGCAGGCGCAACCGCAGGGCTTGAAGCGATTGACATTGTGAGGTGAGGTTGCCACACAAGCTTTTAGGGATTTCACATCAGCCCCGCACAACTGTTTAGAATTTGAACCACGGCAAGCGGAATATATCCAAACCCAAGGGTGACGTTTTAGTTGAGCCATGTTGAGACAGCAAAACCACCATGTGAAATATGTATTACAATTGGAGTTCACTACTAGCTTTGTAGCACCAGAGCCTGGAGACCTAGCGAACAATCCTCAGTGGCCTTTCTCAGCAGGAGTGACCCTCTAGCTTAGATGGGCAGAACAGAAATCACACCTTCAATCAGCCATCAGAGGCCTTGAGGTTGAAGATCTGATTGACCAATTACTCCTCACCACGAGCCCAGGCAAAGAACCCAAAGGGTGAGATTGTTCTCCTTCTCTCACTCATGGATCTCGTCATTGGGGGTACTTTCTGCTTGATTGCCCCTGGACCACTCCCCCCTCTGAGCCTTGCACGCACACACAGCAGCATTCAGCGAGATCCCGTCAGGCCTTTTCCACATGGTAGCACCTCATGCAATGGAGGCTTTGCCACGGCCCATTCACGACCAAGCCAACTGTCACGTCAAATCAAACAACGGCCAGGACCCCAAATCAAACAGCTTTTCATGCAAAAGGGGCGAAAGAAGTAGGTGGGAAGGAGAAAAAAAAAAAAAAAAAATCAACAACGGCTAACTTAACAAAACTGGCCTCAAATAAATTCTTGTCTCTTCGCTTAGGTGCCAGCGGGGCATTGGGGGGCCAGATTAACTCGGAGGGAGCATTCTTAACTCACACAATCCCATCCAAGTTGGAACATATGTATAATTTATAGCACCGTATGCAGCTACTATGATATAAAAGGCCAACATTCTTTTCCTTGTGCATGTTCTCTTGATGCCAAAGTTGCAAGCGGTAAATCTGAAATTCCTGGAACCAAATAAATACAGCCTTGACCAAACTAGCCAGCAAACTGATTAACCAACACAGAGTTGTTAAACGACTTGTCAGAGTCCACCGGCTTTGGTGAATCGGTGTGGGTCTTTTTCAGCAGGCCCGTCACTCCCCGGCCATGTGATACTAAGACTAAGCCCCTGCATGCAGCCCCACACACACAAGGATCATGGGGCTTATTAGATTAAAAATGATCCTGTTGCACCAACCTTACTGTTATGGATCACTGCCACTGGCTGCAGAGAGCTGTGGGGAATATGGGCGGCAATGTCCCATTTATTTATATATGTTTAACAACGGTATTCCACTTTTCTAGCAGGTGATGGATCAAAACAGCAAATATAGACAGAGCCCCATGGTAGAACTGGGTTTAAATGGAGGCGCACATGTACTCACATACACATTCAATCAGTTACAGAACAGATACAGAAAAATCGTGTACACTACCTTTTGCTGCATTACGCTCCCATCTTCTTTAAAACGTTATCCATTTTCTTCTCGTGTTTCACTTCTTCTGGCCGAGTTTGTGTTTTTTTTGTTTTTTTTTGGGAGGAAGACGCATATGGGGTCTTGATGCCTTTTCAGGAGTGTAATGGGATTCTTGTTACTTTCGGTTATCTAGCTTTATGAAGAATGTACATCACTCATACAGCTAGATAACCAAAGATAACAACCAACCCCTAAGGCTACCCATCCTCTCAAGCCGCAGGCAAAGTAACATGGGCCAAGTTCTGACCTATAAGCAGAGGAGAAGGTTGTTAATAAAAATGTATATTATCATGTGGCTCCATCTCTTTGATTGCATATAATTTGAAGGATTACAAACTAACTTGGGATCGAGTTAAAATTCAAAAAAAAATCCAACGGTATTCAAAGCCAACAAAGACGTTACTCTTATGCCTTCGGGCCTTTTTTTCCTGACTAAACCTACAGCAGCCCTTAAATGTCCTGACCCTTCATTCTGTGATGTCACCAAGTGGCCCCTCACCCCGCCTCAAACCACCTCAACCAATAGGAAACCTCCCTTTGTCCACCGAAAGGCTTTGATTGGCTTGTGAGTAATGCCTGTATATCAAAAACTCCACAAGTCAAACAATCAGCAAGAGGCACCAATTTAAAAAAAAAAAGAAAAAAAAGAGCATGAGTTGTCCAACCAGTCCAAACCGGCTGTGGCGCCAACCTTCCCATCTTCGGCCTGGCGCCCATCCCTATGGCGCACCCGCCTCACCCGCTGACTGGCTCCATAGGTGGGTGATGGCTTCAAACGCCGCCCCCTGCCATGACCCAAATGCATTTTTAAATTAAAAGAAGATCCTGGCTGTTTGACTACAAAAGAAACTGGTTTGTCTTCATTTACATTATCTGATGCCAAAGCGGTCGGCACAACGCTCGAGGTTTGGCGCCAAAGCTAGGGATGCAGGGGTTTACAATGCGCATGCACACACGTAAAGAAAAATGTTCTTACATAAGACGGAAACAACATGCGCTAGAAATACCCTTTAACATCCAAACGGGTCCAAAAAACTCGCAAAAATGAAGGCTAAACACACACGAAACACATCCTTATATGTGCGGGCGTAGACAATGCTGTAACACACACTCTCTCTCACACATGCGGTGGTGGCACATGGCACGAGGCCCCATCTAATTAAAGCTGCTCTGTGTGCCCAGATCCCTGTTGTGGCAGGCTCCTCCCCCACCAACGCCAAGTACCGACTGAAAGCAATGAGAGAGAAAGATGGAGATATACTGGGAGAGAGTGAGAGGGAGAGTGACAGAGGAGGGCGAGGCACAGAATATTCTCGCCCTCCATCACACACACCCAAAATCTGAACACTCATACACGACTTGACTGGCAACATACAGGCGTTAGCAGAAATGGCTATTTCCCCATTGGCAAACAACAAATCCTCTTGGCATTGTTCTCCCTCCAGGTTACAATAACTGCTATTATTCTTCTACACTGTCTGTAAGAAAAAGATGTAACGTTGCCAAAGCTGGAAAGCTGTCAAAGTAACAACGATCCCGATCTTCGTCAAGGTGCTTTGTTTCGATCCACGAGGACAAAGCGAGGCCCTCTAAGAGCAGAAACATGCCTCAACTCCCAGAATGCTGCTTCACTGGATCACACACACACACACACACACACACACACACACACACGTGTCACACACTGTGTGTACTTTCACGTGTTTAATGCATAATTGCAGACAGCATCAGACACTCACCCAGGCTTTCGCTATGAATGCACAGATACATGCAGTCATGCATACACTCACAGCTGCAGTCACACATGTGAAAATATAAACAGGTTTACTTCATAAAAAGCTCAGTAAGACAGTTTACTATTCTAAATAATTCATATTTCCCCGTAGAAAATGTTAAAAGACAAATTTTTCCACATATTAAGAAAATAGCCTGATTACATAATAGTACAATTTCAGTGTTCTTTCTGTGTCATTGTATTTTATAGTATTTAAAGCTACAACAAAAACCGACAGCATTTTTTAAATTTCAAATATAAAAATACATATTGTTTTCAAAGCTTAAAAATGTTTTATCTAATCTATTTAAATACTGTTTCATTCACCTTACTATTAATTTAGTGCTTAATGTATTTTTTTTAATTCCTCAGTAATTTGTCACAATATTATTTCATATGCCAACGGTACAATATTAACATAAAAACTTGTATTCTGTGCAGCACGTGCTGTGAGTTATATGACTCCTTTATAGTGCAAATATATTTTCACAATTTCCAAGCTGGAAAAAGAGGAAAATAATTATATGTGGATTGCAGTTATTTCCCCATTATCATTAATAGTCCCTTCATTACCACTGTCTTATTTGTGAGTGTGCTGCAGTTTATGTCATTCTATTAGGCTGATACAGTTCAAATATTTTTCTGTTAGTTTTTTTTACCCCATAATGTCTGTCTTTCATGAATCAAAAGCATAAGAAAATGAAGCTTGTGGAGATTTTTAAGTGTCTCTGTTCTGCAAAAGTTAAAAAAAAAATTACATTAACAAAATCATAATGTCACAGTTACATCACCTCTTTTCTTTGACTCACATGAGCTCAGAAAAAAAAAATCTCCAAATACATTTAAAGCATCAGTTGAGCCCATTTAAACAAATCTCATCAGGCCATGCCATTGGCCAAGACTTGCATGACGTCAACAAATCTGCCACATCCAAATGGAAAAAAAATATACAAAGGTGCAGAGCTGATTAGCAGGAAAATGATTCCTATTATGACGTCTTATCCGATTACAACCACGTGATACATTCCGAGTAAAATGCTTCTTTTTATGCTATTTTATGTCACAGGTTGAATTTTCATGAGTGCTGCGTCTTGAGACAACAAAGGCAATTACGCAGGAGTTTTACGCATGACAAAAAGCATTTTACGCACGAGGTAAAGCCATATTTTAAGGTGAATACAGAAAGAACAGAGATGGCACACTGAGGTGAGGCAGACCTGTTGGCAACACACTGTGGATCTGTGCTGAGCAGACACACAAAGTGTGTTAACAGTAACACTGTGTACGTGTGTGTGCAACTCATTAGCTGGATATGACGTGTTGTAGAAATTATGCAATTAAATGTCTGCAATTGACGTGTGCGAGGAACCTAACATCCCTGACGTGATATGTAATTTACAAACTAGTTTGTGTCGTGACATTATATTTGGCTTCAAGTGTTTTCATCATTTCGTGGTAAAATCTTGAACTTAACGTTTCTATTTGATCCTCCGTGTTAATTAAGTTAATACTTTCCTTTACAACTATAATTAAATGCAGGATGTAACTTTACGATAACTTACTATTTTTCTAACCCAGATATCCCATAGTTGTGATGTGAGTAACAGTGGGAGCTGTAGCCCATATTACCTACAGTAAGCCTCGTGTTGTGAGGCCGCTGAATGTCTCCCCAGGGATCCCTGGAAAAAAGAGACGATCGTTTTATTCTTCAAATTGACTACACAGCCAGATCGCCCCATTTTGCATGTTGTAGACTTCTTTTTTTAACAATAAAAACGGTCAGTAAATTCTATTTTCCTCCAAGAAGGAAAAAAAACAAGTTCTTTAAAAACATAATGATAATTGGCGTGAAAAGGTGTCGCCCAGACTTCAGCTGTGCGGACCGCGTGATGCTTCAGGAGTATTAACACAGAACATTACTATTATCGTGGATTTTCAAAATAAAATAACACACAATCTCCTGTCTACTTCTGTGAACATTAATGACTGTAGTCAGTGGATGATGCAAAATTAGTTCTCTAAAATACACTGTAATGGCACACACAACTTTATCTGTGTGTGTGTGTGTGTGTGTGTGTGTGTGTGTGTGTGTGTGTGTGTGTGTGTGTGTGTGTGTGTGTGCGTGCGTGCGTGTGTGTGTGTGTGTGTGTGTGTGTGTGTGTGTGTGTGGTGCAACCAGTTCAGTAAATAAATAAATACTTAAAAAATTATATAACCTACATTTCCCCTAAATTAAAGCAGAAACTTGCATATTTAAGGTGAATCTGATAATTTTGTGCAAACGTTGCTTTCATTTCCAGATTAACCCTCTGCCTCTCCTCACGCATTGCATACTTAAATTAATACTCTCATGTCCATCATGTGAAACGTTGCATAATCCTAGATTTTTTGTTTTAAATGTTTTGCTTCCAACCCCCCCTCAAAGCTCCAACAGCCTCCGTTTTTCTCCCCCGGTGTGTCCGGGGGGTGCACACGTGTTCTCGGCATCAGGCCTGCTCGGTGCACACGTGTGGACTGGATATTTGGCCTTGTGATGCCTTTATCCGCCAACTATGGGTGTGAACGCCACCACTTTGTCTTATTACGCATGCATTGCAGGTCTGTCTGCTGGTAATCCACATATCTGAGCCACATAGCCGCACAGAGTCCTGCAAGAGCTTAATTTGGGGGAAAAAAGAAAGAAAAAAAAGAAGACAAAAACGGGTTTCTTTCTTTCCCCACATCCTGATTGTGTCCGATTTTGTAGGTTTTTTTTTATTTTATTTTTTTTAAATTTTGGTGCCATGTGTTACCTGCCTGCATCTCCCGATGCAGCGGCGAGCAGAGCTGGATAAGTGACCCTGCTAAGTGCCCGGAGGTGTGTATGAGAAATGAAATCAAGGCTGGAAGCGCCTTTTGGCCTTTGTGACTCCCTGTGAATGGCGCATATGAAGCCTGGGCATAATGCGTCAGTGAGGCTGTGGAAAATGAGGAGTTTTCCCCTTAAATAGACACAAACAAGGTCTAAATTACAAGTTGCTCTGTGTATTTCATCATACACACGCACTGTGCATGTTCACATGTGACCTTTCTCTGGACCTGTGCAATACTCCAATCTCCACTTAAGACATTAATTAATTATAAAAAAAATTACTCAATCTTTAGAGCATATGATGCAGACTGAAAATATAACATGAACTAAAAGACAAAATGTGCTGAGCCATATGTTGCCATCTCGTATTCGCCCTCAACAGCTGCCGTTCTGATTGAAATATCACCTCTATACTTTACACCCCTCACAGCATCCGGATGTAACGGACAAGAAATCCGAAATCATATTAAATTCAGAGCCGAGGACCTGCTGCTCAAACACTCAGCGCCTGAATTCGGCTGCTGCCGCCGCCACATCCAGACGACATACGCATCCCGCTCCGTTATGTGTGCAGGTTGGCGACGTATATACGCGTCGCGCTTTCTTCCCGTTATTCTTAGCCGAAATTCCTGAAAATGCCTTCGCCTGTCCCCCTCCCGTTTTTGAAAGAAAACACAGATTATGTTTCATACTCACGCCGTCGCCTGCTCGTCGCTGCGGCGTCCGCTCTCCAAAACCGAGAAGCGTGCGGCTCGGCAGAAGCAGACCAACTGAGTCGCTGGAGGCTGGACCGCACGGTCTTCATGGCTGCGGCTGGCCGTGACGTCTCTCTGGCTCCATCCATTCAGCTTCCCTCGGACGGGTTTTCCCCCTTTTTTATTATCATCCCCATTATTTCTCTCGGAGGTGGATCTCGCCTCCCCTCCCTCCTGCCCGCGCCGTCCCCCGCACGCTCGCCATTCCTCGCGTCAGATGCAATATGAACTTAAAACATGCTTGCTCTAAAAACATATACCACCACCAAGACCCTCCCCTTTATGACACGATGCAGGTCTGTTTTTGTCTCCACCCTCTAAAAAAAAATATATTAAAAAAAAATAAAAAAATGAACGCATATACGTGGTCGTGAATAAGCAAGCTCAAGTTCTCTGCCCTCGTGGATCACAATCCTGGAAACTAATCATCTCAGTTCATTGTGGATGTTTTCATTTAATTTCATATTTGAGACTTAACCAACAGAATTAGCAAAATATGTTCCATCACTCTCATATAGTATGAACCCTGATGACCAGAATCACAATCAATTCCTTAATTACGCATAAATTGGCACCAAGAGCGCCTCCACACACTCAGCATCCCCTCTGCTGCCTCTATTGTGGATCTATTCGGGAGACTCACGTATCAAGTGTGTCGTTTTGAGCCCCGTTTTTGGGGACCATGTGGGATTATAAAAAGTTTCATGTAATCTTGTCTGGCTACTAGTATTCGTTTGACACAAAGCCCCCGGCGGAGACTGCGGCCTCCGCTCATGCGCCTGGATCAAGTGCGCACATCCACTATTCTCATTGTCTGCTTCTTTGATACAGAGGAGTCCAGGAATGTGACCAGGGGGTGAAGACCGTGCAAATCAGCTTTTACTGTCACCGCCGAGCCCAGAGCCCCGCAGACAAGAGCCAAGAAAGGGGGTCTGGGTCACTTGATTATCATAATAATCAGATCGCGGGGATAAAAATCTCCTTTGAATAAATTACTGCTTCAATAGGAGGCGCGACTGCCAAAGAGACAACTTTGTCAGCCCCCAGTTTGTTGTCGGGGGGTTCTCTCGCTGCCTACCAATGTCCCGGGCTCCCCTTTTTTTCTTTCTCTCCAAATTTTGGACGCTTTCCTGGAGATCAAACTCTAAATACGGCTACTGTTTCTTCTCTCCTCCCCTCCTCGCGCCCTCGCCGATGCCTGGTTACCGAGTCCGGGCGGGCAGGCAGGCGGGCAGGTCTCGAAGCTCCTCTTGGGAAAGCGAAGTGGTTGGTGGTGGCTAATGGGGCTAAGGACCGGGCCACAATAGGGGCTGGGTGCAACCATCCAGCCGCCCCCTTCCACCACCCCCCCACCCCCATCACTTCTCCTCATACCCCCCCCCCCTCCCCCCCTACACACACACACACACACACACACACACACACCCCCATCAACCCCTTTCCCTTATTCCACCATCGGCTGCATGGGAACCCGGGCACCAGTGGCCGCTTAGCATTGTGGTGGCACATCCCAAGTTCATTAGCACCCATCAGGCCGTTCCTGCAGGCCGTGGCGGTTAAATCCCCCTCAGCACCACCACCACCGCCACCCACCTCCTCCATCCTTCCAGTTTACTCTGCAAAGGCCTGAGTTCCTGGTCCAGTTCTCACTGTGATTCTAGATGAAACTTTTCTGGGATTGTAAGTGAATTCATCTAAATTTTAAAGCCTAAAAATTACAAAATGACCAAATAATTTTCAAATTGAATTATTTTAGCATCCAACTACGACTGCAGCAACTGTGCCATTAACTGTAATTTGGAAATTGTTTTGCATGAACTTGCAATTTAAGACTACAACCGTAAATTGAAACTACAACTAAAACTTAAAATGTACATTTTTTTTCAAAATAAAACTCCACATTAGCTGTTTTTAAGTAACTTTAAATGCCTGAATGAAAAAAGGTTATTTTACAACTTTAAACTTCTGTTTTCATAATCTGACCTCAGGACCAAAAGTATTAAATATTAAGCTAAAGCATTAACCCGTGAGTAGGATTTTCAGGGTATAGCTTATCAGAGCACAGCTGATATTACTTTATGGATTGTTGAATCTATAATCATGCACATTTTGCATGAACAATCCTGAACTGCAAAGTATACATAAAGTAAAAACATTTCATCACTGAAGTTAAACGATCATTTGATTTTTGTGGGAAATTAATGTTGACATATTTTGACACTTGACTGTCATTTGTGTAATTTTCAAGCAAAATATCAAACAATTGACGTGTCCAACTTCTAAAATATGAGAATTTGCTGCTTTTCTGTGTCGTAATCTGAAGAGTTTGGGATTATGGACTAAATAACCTGCATAAATAGCCTGCATTTTAAATGATCTTATTGGGCACATTTTTTTAAATTATATTCTGCAATTTAAAGAAAAAATAAATAAATCAATAGATAGATAAAGAATATAATCATCGCACCAATCAAAAACAAATGTCCGTTGCAGTTAGAACTGTTGTTGTATAAATAACACACACAGAAATACAGTTATTAGGCATGCAGGACAGCTATAGCCAGATTACACAGACTGAGTGTGATGTGTTGAGCTGCGTTTGAGTTTCCAGGGAGATCAGAACCACACTTATGATTCAGATAAATTGTATGACTCATTCAGCAGATTTACAGCTCTTTACAGGAGCAACATGAGGGTCACCGGCATCTCTGGTGGTGAGTGACAGCAAAACCAGCCATGACCAGGAGATGCAAGAATCTTCCCCAATTTCTTCACTGTTTCCTAAAATCTACACTTTAGAAGCAAACGTCTGCATATATGCAAACATTTAATAGACGATGCAAAACACTGTATGGAGTCTAAGCGGTGGGAAATGGATGCATGGTTAAACATGATCCTATTAAACCACTAAGTCATAAAAAGTGCCTCAGTCATAATCAACAAAAAACACGGTACGCCCACACATCTCCCACACGCCTCTGATACTATATGTTGCTGCAAATCTAGAGATTCTCCTTCCCCACCCTCCAAAAAAAAAAAAAAATTCCATCTCGAAAGAGACAAGCAAAAAAAAAAAAAAAAAAGCAAGTCAGAGTCACACAAAATACTTAGCTGTGTCTGAAAGAGTAACTGTAAACATGTGACAGGCAGAAAGACACACTACCGGCTTCAAAGAGGCGACAGGGTTGAATTCATGATTTCAGGTTCAGACATTCGAATGACAGGTGTTCTTGTTATTTTGTCCACCCTTCGCAAGCTATCTTAATCTCATCTCTTTTTGATAATTAAACATGTAACGGGGTATAATTCAAAATCCACGTAAAAGTAGGCGAATTTGTGTTTTGTATTGTATCTCACACAACGTTTACTTAAGAGGTAGCTGCCGTCTTTGTCCCTCGACTGAAAGACGTATCAATGGACGAAGGTTTCTTCCTGTCCTGCATCTGATGCTTTTTGTTTTTTTTTCCCTAAACGGGTTGTTGTTTTGTTTACATTTGGATCTCAGATCGTGTGTGAAGCAGGATGCGTTTACAGCCCACACACACACACACACACACACACACGGTCTACACCGACCTAAAAAACCTGAACGAGCCAGTTCAGCTGTTGACCAGCATGTAAAACACTCCCATGAATGAGAACCGAGGGCCAAAAAAAAAAAAAGGAAAAAGAGGGAGCTGAGGCAACGCTGCAGAGACAGAAAGCAAAATGTAGATAATGTTTCAGATTTTGTTGTCTTTTGTTGGTTTGTTGCTCTGAACTCTTTTCCCAGGCATCTTTAAGGAATAAATGTTTTCCTATCAGCATTTACAGGTCGTAGATTCAACCATGTGACACGCGTTATAGAGACATACATGTCACATTTGAGCTTTTTTTCCACACACATGTATCTAATAGAGTCTCTTGATTTGAAATGTAAGAGAAGGTTGAATAATTTTTTGCCAAATAAGAAAGATTTTATGTCGAGGTTTCACTGACTTCTTTGTTAGAATACACCACTTTAAAATGAATAATTTCCCCCGATTTCTTTTTTTTATTTATATGAAAAATTACTTTTATTTTGAGATCTGGCTTTTAGAGGTTAAACTGCATTCAGAGCTCCAGCTCAAAACATCACAGACACACACACACACACACACACACACACACACACACACACAAGAATCCAGAAAGGACTCCTTTTCCTCGTTTTGTAAAAATGAAGCTTGTTTGGTTCAGGATTTGGACTCCAAACATTCGGCCGAGTAATCCACGAGTTAGCGCAACAAATGTGGTTCCGTCTGTTTAAAACTGAAGTTTATTGGCTCAGACGTTTATTGTTGGTCGTCTCATGTTAAGCTGAGAATTGGCTCTATTTGTGTTAATACATGTCAGAATTGGTGTTTTGTGAATTAAAATTGAGATTAAGTCGTAAAATAACATATTTTTCTGCGAGTTTTGCAGGTGGTTCATCAGATACAGCACAAATGGCACCTTTGACTGGTTTGTGTAAAACCAGCAGGGGTCAAATGTACCTCATATTGCCTTTTGTCTGAGTTCTATTTGACTCATTTGTCATAATGTTTTGTATTTACAGCTCTCCGTGGAACAAATCTCTAGACTAAAGAGTGTGAGTGGTTGTTTTCAAGTAGATGAAAGAGTTACCCTGAACACCTCTTTGAGACTAAAGTGATTAAATCCAAACAAAGAAACATCACACCCTGCAGCCTCACATCTTTAAAATGTGCTGTTCGGAAGCTCTACTTTTGAACACCGAGTCGACAAGTAACACTTTATATATTTTTGGCCTTCATCCATCCTGATCGTCGTGAGCAAAGGCTCCATTTACAAAAGAATCGTACTGATACCTGTTGTGCGGCCGCCTGCACATGCAGGTGAGCCGCCGCAGCTCGTGTTGCCAAGTGTGCCCCCCCCCCCCCCACCTCCTCCCCACCTCCTCCTCTCCCACACGCACACACCCCAACCCCACTCCCCACCCTGTCTCCCAGTTCAACATCCCAGTGTGCCCAGTACATCAGTGTCCCAGTGTCAGAGACGTGCTCTGCAACTCAAAGCTCCGGATCTTTTGTCCCTCCAAATCTGCCCATATTGTTGCAGCTCTGTGGGGGCCAAACAGCCTCCTTGTGCCAAAACCAGACAGACTACCCCCTCTACACACACACACACACACACACACACACACACACACACACACACACACACACACACACACACATGCCCACCACCATCTTTCTAAATAGTTCATTAAGCTGGGAGCAGTGGTGTGCTGGCAAATAAGAAAGCAGGGGTGAACAAAGACAAAGGAAAACAATCAGAATATATGGGAAACACTGAATTTTCCTTTTGTTTTTAATTGAATATATCATTTTAAATTCAAACCTGATTGCTCTGACGTCTTAAATCATGTAGATTTGGGTCATAAATATTTTTTTGTCAGGGGGGGGGGGTCAAACCTTTTGTTTCTCCCATGAGAGCAAGAGCTTCTCACAAAGCCGAAGTTTTTGTTATTTAAAAAAAAAAAAAAAGTCTTTAATTATCTTTGACTCCCGCTAGAAGAAGCTGGGATCCTCAAACCGCTGCTTCCTTCATGCGCTGCCATTTTGCATTTCCATCTCGCGTGCTCACATCGCATCAGAGGAGCTGCGAGGCTTTGACAGGCATCTGTGGGTGTGAGCTGCGGATGACCAGACTCACCTCGAAGTTAGAAATCTCCTCCAGCATCCTTTAAAAAAACAAAAAAAAAAAAAGAAGAGGAGAAGCGGGGCTTCTCTGCGGCGCTGAGCAGCAAAATCAAAAGGCTTTTGTCGATGCCACAGATAAACGCGGCCCTGTTTAAAAAAAAAAAAAAAAATTCTCCCACTCTTTCTAAATGTGACATAAAGCTCCAGCAGGATTCCTGTCGGATGAGCTGCTGGAAATAAAAGAGAAGTCCGCTTTTGTTTTTAGAAATGAAGGGGGGGGGAAAGAAAAAAAAAATGCATCCTGTAAAGCATGCAGTAACAAAAAACATGGCGGATTGAAAAATCTCCCACGCCAGAGTCATTACGCCTGCAATTAGAAAGTCATTTGCATAAATGCTAATGAGTCAGAAATTCATGTCGGCACTGGAGGGAAACGAGGGGATTTTTTTTTTTTTCCTTTTTTTTTTTTTTTTTTATGTGTGGACTTTGAAGAGGAAGAAGAAGGATTTTCACACGAATGGTAGAGAGGCCTTAGGAGGATTTTATTTTCCCAAATGATTCACATTTGGGGAGGTGGGGGGTGGGGGGTGGGGGGCTAAAAGTGCCCGCAGTCACTTATTAAAGCAGGATGTTTGAATTATCGATTTACAGGCTGTAAGATACACTTAACATCCTTATCATTTTACAGTTTTTTGCATCAACACACACTGATCCTGTTCAAGGCTTCATATACAGACGAGACCAAAATGAGTTCAGGAAGCGGCAGAGCCTCAGTTGAGTTTAGCACCATAAATCATGAGCAGTTAACCATGTCTCACCTTTAAGTTTATTTAAAATATTTTTTTAAAAATTGGGAGATTTTATTTTTGCGTTTTTTGCAGAAATAGATTTTAAACATTTAAGAAAAGCATACACCCGCGAAAATGGAAGATACCAATGCTTAATTTTATTCTACATAAGAGGTTTGTGGCCATGAAATTTGTATGTTTTTAAAAGCAGAAATGGAAATATTTATAATGATGTTTACCATTACTGTAATAGATAAAGACGATATCAAGCACCATGCTGCTGCAAACACTTGATCAGATGAAGAAAATATGCAGGCCAGATATCTCTTTTGAAAGATGTATTTGTATTTTCATCAATTCAATAATTTGCACACAATCATATGGAGTTTTGAGGATCCTTTTTGGGGAACGCTGGTTTTATTTGTTTAACCTTTTGGCAGCTCTTTCTGAGAAGTCATCTTCTCCCAAAAGCTTAAAAGCTGCAACTAATGTCTTTATTAAAGGTTAATAAATCATTTACTAGTGCTTTAAGGATCAGTTACACATCAGTTGAAAGCCATTAACAGGGTTGCCAAGTTGTGAAAACTCCCTCTGGCTGCTGTTGCATCCTTTCTATTTGCTAACAGTTACAAACGTGGAGGATGAGTTGATACATATGTGAGGGGTTTCACACCAACCAGCCATCAATCTGCAGTTGGAGATGTAGATGAAGAGATTTTGTTTGACATTTTAAAACGTTTATTTTTTTTATCATGTGTAAGTGGTCCATCAAAGGCTTTTTTTACTGATTTCTCAAAAAGACAAATGTCCTGCTGGAGGATTAAAAAAAAAAAAACTGCTGGAGGAATTTTTCAGAATCTGGCAGCCCAGTAGATGTTCTTATTGGCAGCTTCTAACTGATCTAAAAGCATTAATTAATTATTCATTAACATCAGTAAAGCTATTTTTTTTAAGCTTTATAAATGCTGACTTATTAGAAAATTGTTAATTTACTGTTTGTCTGTTGACATGTTATATTTAATGGCTAATTTGACATTGGAAATATAAACTACACATTATAACCCTCCCACATATGGACATATGCACATTGGTTGTATTTAATTGCATACAATTGTAGATATACTTATAATAAAGTGACCAAGGAGGGTTTTTTTAATACAGGTTTGACGTTGTCATGGTGGTCCTGTTGTCTGCATTTCTATAAGAAAATGACAATCAGATACATTGAGTGTGTAGTAAATGCAGTACGTACTGTCTTGCGGATGACTCCTGCTGCTGGTCTGCATGTCACCTCCACCTCCACCTCCACCTGCAGCAGCAGCAGCCCATCAATTTCTGCATGAAGCTGCAGCAGGTCACAGGTTGCAGGTTAAGGTTTTAATTCTCTAGCTTCGTTGTATTTATTCCTGTTTAGGGGATTTCTGTCACTGATGATGAGACGATGCTTAATGCGAAACTAATTGATGCTCTCGCAATGCGGACATGCGCAGTGAAGCTGTGAATCCATATCCAGATAGAGGCCGTGCGCACGCAGAGGGAAGCGTTGAGGGGAGTGTGTGTGTGTGTGTGTGTGTGGAGGAATGACTCGCGGGTTCGTGTGCGCGTTTGTTGGAAATGCAATGTAAAGGAATTGAAATGTTAATAGTTCCTTCATGAAACAGTTTTACATTATTATCTAACGCACCTCCATGCTGGACCTACTGTATTTGTATTAGCTAAATTGGGGGGAAATCATCTCGGAACTGGTTGCCTTACTTCCATCAAGACATGCAAAAATGTTTTTTTTTCTTTCTTTCTTCTATTAACAATAATTATAAATGTCCAAAAACAAAAATACTATTTATAACGATAAACTGCAGACGATTGCTGCAGTGAGTCAGCAGGCTGGGAGGAAGAGGAGGAGAGTTGGAGTTGGTGTTTTACAATTTCAGCCAAACGTTCACTAAAGATCTGAACGACAGGTTTTTTCACTCCATAAGGAATTTGACAAGACCTACTTCTTTTTTTTTATTATTTTACATGACACCACTGAAATCGACTGATTGATAGAAGTCTTTTTATAACTTTTTTTTTTTTTTTTTTTTTTTTTTTTTTTTTAGGCCCGCGGGCTTTTTAAAGATGACTAAGAAAGAGAAACAACCTCCTCGACTCATACTTTTTCTTTCTTAAAGGAAAAATCCCAAATCTCGAAACTTTATTTTCCCGTCTTATTAAGATCAAGTTAATGTAAAACATGAGAGGGAAAAGTTATCAGCCCACAGTATCCTCCAGTCCACCGTCACGTTATCTCATCATATTTAAGCTATTTACAGCCTCCGTATGCTTGAAAAGCTTGAGAAGACTGATGCATTAAAAGTGGCGATTTAAGGGGCCATTAATTTACTCCTTGTGTGCAAAGATTAATAGATGATTTAAAGTGTATTTCTAAAGGTTTGTCCCATAATTAAAGGACCCGTTAACGGTTATTTTATTCAGGCGGTTTTCAGGTCAGGAGAAATTGCTTGAGAAAACTTATGGAAACATTGTGAAGGAGTGTTGTTTTTTTTTTGTTTTTTTTTTAGAACAGTTTCATCTGACTGTACACACAATTCACGAAGCTGCATGAGAAGATATGTAAACTAAAATTTCTTACTTTGCCTGAAGTCTCTGAGAAACACAACCGTGTAACGAAATAAAGCAACCTGTTGGCCTAATTTTATGAAATATTCAGCGGTGGGGAGTTTTGGTTGTCGGGCAGCTCGTTGGAAACCAGAGATAATTAACTATCCAATCAGAGAGGAGCTGATCGATCAGATCAAGTCGCGCTGTCAGGGCAAATAATACATATTTTTTTCTGCAATAAATGGAGGAACATTTCTACAAAGACAAAAAAAAAAAAAAATCTACTGCTTTCATGACCACACATGGTTTCTGGTCTTGTAAATAAACCGAGTATATCTTAAAGCGAAACGACATAAATAAAGTCCTGAGAGGAAGATCTGCTTTGGGTCCGTCCACTTCTCAAAGTTTAAACGAAAAATCCTGCAAGTAACCGAGCTGCTTGTCCCCAAATAAAACAGAAGGTTGAATTAAAACCAGCAGCAAAAAAAAAAAAAAAAAATCTTACATATTAAAGCATATTTCCTTTCTTTAGTAAAGAAAAAACGGTGTTAAAGCCCAAATTCAAAGAGTTCAAAGAAAAGCCTCAAGCAAATACCTCACTACACGTTACATCTGATATGAAATAGTTCAAATTTTGAAGGGCTAAAGGGCCACAAAAATTTTTTAAAATTTGTGCAGAAATCAACCCACTTCGTTCTCATTCCATCATTTGATCTTTTTCTTTTGATATTTTTTTTATAAATATTCTCTCATATAAGTTGCTAAACAGCCATTTCAGAGGGTTAAATACGAGTAGAGTTTTAAAGAGGAAAGAACTTACACAACAAAACGAAATTAAATGAAATACTTCCAAAGTAACCAGAAAGTCTGGGCCGCCAAGATAAGACGGAAATGTTTCTAAACGAAGTGTTCGTCTCATTAAAACCTCCGGGATGTTTTCACTGTTTAAATCTTGATTAAAATGAAGCCAAAATCGTTGGGTTTTATTTCATTATTTTATTTTATTTTACTTTTTTTTGTATACAAAATTTAAACATCTTCTGTGTACATTTAAAAAAAAAAATTCAACATATCCATAATCCTTTCAGATAAATCTGATGTCATTCAAATTAACTGTTAAAAGTATATAAACGCTAACAACCGGAGGAAAGAAATGTCTGAGGCGGATTACTGGTCGAGGAAGGAAAAAAAAAAAAGAAATCACACACATACACTCACACACAATTAGACACACACACACACACACACACACACACACACACACACACACACACACACACGCACGCACGCACAAATGCATGGTGCATTTGCATGTTGTATCCCACGGTGGAAATTACAATGGAGAGCAATTAATATGCGCATAAATTAAAAGTGAGAGGGGTTTCTGAATTCCAGGAACAGGCAGTCATCCAAAGAGGAGGAGAGAGGAGAGAAAAGGGGCTCTGTTCACACGGGACAGCGAGAGGAGGAGGAGGAGGAGGAAGAGGAGGAGAGGGAGGATGGAGAGATGGAGGAAGAGGATGATGGAGAGGAGAAATGAAAGGAGGAAGAGGAGGAGGTGAAGGAAAAGGAGACAAACGGAGAGGAGGAAAGGATGGAAGTGGATGAAGGAGAATTAGAGACGAGCTGATGATTATAAAAGAGAAAAGGTTCTTTTATGTAACATTTTGTATGTGTCAGGGATGTTTAGTTCTGATGCGTGCGTGTTTTGTATCATTTTGTTCCAAATATAATATTTAACATCATACCTCATGTGAAGAGTGTGTCTGAGCTTTTAAAATGGACGTGTATGAGAAGAGTTAACAGACGGATTATTTAAAGGATGCTAACTGTCACATGAAAGAACGATTTTTTTTATTTATTTTTTTTAAATTCTGAATAATCTCATGAATAATCAGTTTAGAAGAGTACGTTATGGCCGTCCAGTAATATTAAAGATGATGCTGTAGAAACCACCAGCAACTCTCATCCCCTGCATCCGCCTGTCATCGCGTTTTCACATCATTAACTTTCAATGGAAAGACCAGTAATTATACACAGCAGATTACTGGTCATGCTCCAAAACCAGCAACTACAGTAGCTACTGTATGTGACCAGAAGTTCGGATTTTAGCTCCCTTTACTCTTTACCTCCATCTGTAACACAAAATGTGACGTATATGGGGTGATATTCTGCTGCATTCGTGAGTTAGTATCTATGCACTTTATATTTTTTCTGTAATATTGTAATGTCTTTCTTTCATGTAGCCTACAAGCTTTCATTTCTGATGAGTTTTTCTAGATGGACAATTATACATGTATAAATAAAATACATTGTAGATTGTATATTTGCAAAACTTGCAAACAAAGAACTTTAGGTTAAATGAAGGCTGGGCATTAAAGCACACGACACACACAAGACTATACCTGATGTGCTGTTTTATTTTCACTCATTGATGCTCTTTTGTCACCTTGAGGATGGCTTGTGGTCTGTCATGTTATTAGTATTTGTGTGGTAAACGTTTTGAAATATGTTTGACCCAATGATAGATCCAACAGATCTTTTTCACAGCAGGAAAAACTGGTCAAATTTATAATGTGTAAAAAAAAAAAAAAAAAAAAAAAAGATTTTATTTATGAGCCATTGTGCTATTATTCATGGAGGGGTCACTGTCAGAGTTTGATGTCCACACTTGATGGAACTGAGGCACCATTAACAAAATTAGTTTTTTTTTCTGTGCTTTTCCTGCAACGGCAGGTTAAACTGTAACTGCTGTGAAAAAAAATTAAAAAAAAAAAAAAATCAATAGACATGAAAACAGTCTATTTAAATGCATTTATGATTTGGAGTCAGTGTGCAGCCATTACTCTTTTCATTAGTATAATATCTTGGCATTTATTCAATAACGGTTTGACATAAGGATCTTTAAAAATATAGCTTCAGATACCTTCCTTTGAGCTCTCCCTGATTTCACGAATTCATAAATTCCATACAGAACTGCTTTAACATCTCAGGCCCCCCCGTCCCTGAAGGATTCTTGCTGTTGATGAAACTCTTCATCATTCTCAGTTTCATCAAAAGACCCCTCTGAGTAAAGGGATTTGTTTGGGAACTCCTCAGGGGCCAACACATCTTAAAGAAACCCTTAAAGATGCTTCAATGTAACCTGAGGAAATCTCTAAAATAAAAGGAGTTCAACAAGGAACAAAGCTGCTCTGAGAGTCCTACACACACACTCAACACAATCTCTTGGTTAACCTGTAAAGACAAAGTAACTCAGAGTATCCTTAATGATAAAATCAGCCTTTTAACTGGCACCAACCAGCAGTAACACATGCAGCCAGTCAGAGGCGACGGCAGTCACTGCTTTGACCTCATAAATTAATATGAAAGGTGCAATAAAATTAAATACAACCAAGAAATGCCAGACATGGGAGTTTATCACCTTTCCATCAATAATCATCTGAATGTGGTTCTGAAATGCAACAACAAAAAAAAGGCTGCACATATCATATTGTGGCATTTAAAAAACAAAGGTTTAGCTGGCTGGTCTTACAGAAGTAACACAGGTGCACGCTGCCCCCTACAGGACAGACAGTGGATAGACAATTCAGTCCATTTTTAGATTTATGTCTCCCTCTAGTGGCCGCTTGTTCTTACTACAAAACATTTTATTGTAGGAATTGATGAGCTGCAACAACTGAGATAATAAAAACACTGCTAAAGGTAATCCCACAAAGATGACTAATAGTATTATCAAACTAATACCAATTAACATTGAAATACTTCCACCAGTTGTTCTTACACTTGTAATAATCTGTGCTACAATGAGCACTGCTGTAAGAATCACTTCTTAACAATTATACACACAACAAACTCTGTCCTTAAACCCTGGATTTAGAAAAGGAGGAATTCTCCAAAGAACCCAGATAACAAGAAAAAAATAAAAAATAAAAGAGATACACACACACACACACACACACACACACACACAAGGAAAATGTCAGACCTACCGTTCACAAATACAGAAGAAACAAAACACACACAGAGAAGGAGACAGAGACGAGGACAAAACTGTCACAATTTAGAGCGAGATATAAGAGGAGAGGTTGAGTCTCCTGAAGGACAAAAATACAGATCCAAAACATCTAGAATGAGACACTTGATGGTCCACCACAGAGGAGCCCGAGAACCACAGACCACCTTGAAACAACCGAAATTAAAGAACAACCCCGCCCCCCCCAAAAAAAAACAACAACTAAAAAAACTAAACTAAAACAAAAAAAAACCTCTATGAACCAAACACTCCGTAAAGCAACACAGTTTGTGACTGTATATATTCCACAAAGAATTTATACTATCACTCAAATGCATTGTGATTGTGACCTGCACCTCGCACATTATACATTTGAGTTGTTGTTGTTGTATTCTTGTTTCCTCAGAAAGAAATCCGGCTTTGTCTGATACACACTCTCAAAAACATGGACGGTGTTGCGGCATAAACATGAAAGACGAGGCTGCGGTTGAATCCACTGTTCAAAAGATTTGATCTGTATTTTTCTTATCAGTTTCATATCATGGGTTCTAATCCCACGTTTTCAGGATCAATACCGAGGTTACCTTTCTGCGTATATTTGGAGTGTGGCGTTCAGTTTTATTCTGCTATTTCTATCTCTTAACATTACACCATTATACATTATGTATTATACCTGATTAATTTGTCTATTCATTATGGACACGGTAATCTTTCCTCAGCATAGAGGCCAGCGGCCCATCTTTGTCTGAAAATTCTGATAGAAATCGTGTTAGAAAACCTCATACTGAAACTTGACACAGTAATTGCACTGCTAAGGAGAGAGAGATAGGGAAACAAGTTAATGCCCACCACAGATGCTTGCTTCTCTTTTATTCAGTTATTTGTACAGGTGTGATAATGGGTGACGGGGCTCACTGGGGCTGAATATGTATGAGATTTTTGTGCTTTATGTTACTGCACACCACATCTTTTGCACCTCCTGGAAGAACCTAACAATACCCCAGATTATAAACCCCCCCCCCCCGTGATCCCACGCTCTAATGTCGTGAAATGGTCCTGAATGTGGTGAGCACTGCAGTTGATGTGACTTGAAACTGACAAACGTATTAGACTGCATAGTTAATGGGAAAATATTACTTGATTCATATAAATGGATTATTTAGATTACTAAAGAACATCTGGAGCAGTATTCCATCTCTACACATACAATCTCAGTTTTGAGACCGAAGCTGCCTGTCACAATTATGTCACTTTACGACAAATCAGAAAAGACAGTCCACAGCTTTGCCTGTCTGCCAATAAGCGTTGATTTCAGTTTGATCCCCTCTTCATCTCTCAGCAGGTCTCAGATCTAAATTATCAGTGTCTTGTTGAGAGCGCCGGCATTCGCCGAGGCTGAGATCAGAAAACCCGACCGCTCGGCTCCAACCCTGCACACCCGGGCTCCTCCCGGCCCTCCCTGTTAATCTGCTCTGTAACTCTTCTCTCCTGATTGCCACACTTTAGCCCTAATTGAGGGGTGCAGGCTTGAGGAGCTGTGTGGGCGTTTGTTGGCTCCGTTGCCATGGACACTGAGCGTTGCTAGGTAGCCAGTGGGATGCTGTGGAAGCGGAGTGCAGCGGAGCAACGGGTCACCGTGGAGAGAGGGATGCGCACCCACACACCCCTCACACACACACACACACACACACACACAGACCAACACACAGCACGGGGGGGTGGTGGGGGTGGGGGGGGGGTGATAGAGAAGCAAATAAGCAAGGTAGAGATCGATTTAATGAAAAAAAAATACCTTAGTACTAATTGATTGTCTGCTGTGAGCACCAGCAATTATTCAATATTGCAATTTGCACCATTAAAAAAAAGAAATCTAGAAATAGGACTCGGAGGAAAAAAATAGGACTTCATTGGAATAAAAAAAACATCTTATTTACTATGGCGGTGATGCTGGAGCCCAATGTAATAACATCCAGTAAAAATACCAGCCTGTCACCTAGAATTTAGACCTTTCGCATTTATATAGTGATCAGTAAGAAAACTCCTCCACCCATGTCAATTCAAATATCCAAAAGTGAGATTATTGTCCAGAGAAAGCTAGTCATATATATATTTTTTCCCAATCAAACATACCTCTGCTTTTCTTTACGTTTGTAATGTTTTTATGACTCCAGAAAAATGAAGCACAGTCTACTTCTGAGCGTCTTCACGTGATGTTTCAGTTTAAAATGCGTCTCTTTGAAAAGTTTACACATGAAACAAGCCAAGACGGGACAAAAGGCCGAAGAAAAATACAACATTTTGGATCACAGAAACTTGTTTCGTCCTCCTGTTCCTGTCCTGCAAATAATCTCGGGACCGCTCAGGTTTATCTTAACATTGGGTTGGGTATATTACTGCTTTAGGTATATCCCAGTATGGACCTCAGAAGTCGCCTAACAGCAGCTGGCTGAGTGCATCATTTTGTGGGGTTCGAGACTATTTCAGTATATTCGAATGAATTGTAACTCTCACAACTTCAGAGTGTGAAAACCAATTTAACAGCTGCATTATTTTTTATTTTTTTATTTATATGTTACAGCAACATGACATTGTCTTCCAATTGTGCACCTCGTGACTATAAATCACATTTGCTTTCCATCGTCTCATCGTTTCTGCTCGTCCACTCTTCACCGTCACGCCCACCTCACCTGCTCCTTCATCTCCACACCTGCAGCCGCTCTGCTCATCAGCCCCGTCAGTATGTCCACACACACACACACACACCTCCTCACATCTAGTGCAAGTCACAATAACAAAACACATGTTCGCACACTTACCTGCGTAATGCGTGAATTTCGACGGGGGTAAGTTGTCCGTTGTCCACCGACCGGAAATTACTAATTAAATGCGTCACTCGCGAATTATATCTTATTTCTTTGCTCACTTAAAAAAAAAATAATAATAATAATAAAAAATATATACATATATTTTACGTGTTTTCGTGCTTCAGCGCACATGAAACATTCTGGTGGTTTCTATCCCACGGCTGTATCGCGGTGCACACTTTTGTGTGGACGTGTATAAAACCATTTGTTGCTATCATGCAGCTGCCGGCTCGCCACTTTAAGAAGTTTGAATGTGGGTGGTGGTCCCGCCCCCTTCCGCCACGTCACCAAGATGGCGACTGCATGAGAGTTAAGAGTGTGTAGACTGTAGGCCTTTATGAAACCACAATGTCCAGCACAACGAGCCTGCGGTGATGAACTCCAACAGCAAACATGCATAGCGTGAAAATATTAAATGTTAATGAAACCACAGTGACTGAAATGAATGTGTAGCGACTGCCTCCACAAGTTCTTCAACAACTAATTTCAATAGCGAGGGAGAGCAAAAGCCAAAAGCTCTTGGGGGGGGGGGGGGGGGGGGGGGGGAGATCAAAGGCATATCACATTTTATGGTTCAATAAACAGGGAAAAAAGAAAGACCAAATAAGACTCCTTAAACCTGCAAAGTTGTCATCTGGCAAGCAAGACAAAAGGCACAAAGCAAAGAGAGAAATAAACAAGGAAGGGAGAAGATTAGGCCAGATAGATAACAGACAGATCAGGAAAGGGAAAATGTGAGAAGTGAACCTGGCAAGAGATAAAGGAAGATAAGGAATGACAGAGAGGAAAGTAGATAAGAGGTAAATAGAGAGAAAAGGGATGAGATTGTGGAGATTCAGACTGAGAGTGAGTAACGGGAATAAAAAATAAATCTTAGTTGAGTTTACACTTGATTTGGCAGAATCTGTAAGCTTCTTTGTTTTGCAGTGACAGAATTACAAATGTGAATACTCCATCTCAGGAGTGGATGAAATCTAGACTTTAGCTACTTGGAGGAGAGGTGCACAAATTCTTAAGAGACAAAAAGGATCTAAAATACATTCCATAATGCCTAAACCTCTAGTCTTTAATCTGCTTAATAGTAATTTTATTATTTTGCAGATATTATTGTTAAAAACATAAAGCATCCATCATTTTGCAAGAATAAGCACAAGCTTGTCGAATACTGTCGCATCCAAAACAAAGAAAGTTTGCGCCAAACCTGGCCAAAGGGGCCCCAAATTCAGCAGCTGTAATTTAGAGGGTATAAAGGTGACAAAATTCTTGAATAATCTACAAAGTCCTCTTTTAAATCCCTTTTCTTGAATCCTCACTGTTCTCCAAACTTGTGTGTCCTTAGCTGACGTTTTACTAATTTCCTTTCTTTAGTTAGCCGCTCTAACAAGGTCACGAACTTAAGTCACAGCAATATCGTCACGGCAGAGTGACCCTTTGACCTTTCTTGGTGATTGTGATTTTAATACGTGAAAGAATACCATGAAATTTGATGAAGATAGCCGTTTCCTCCTAAAGATGAACTGTAATAACTTTAATGATCCCTTAATGCCCCTTGTGCTGTTATCAAGTCCAAATTTTAATTTAGCATTTTGACTTTTTCCACCAATCTCAGCTGACACGTACGCCTCATGACGGTGAGGATCTTTTTTTCATTTTTCAATACGGTTATCTGTTATGGCATCAGAATTATGGTTTCACATAGTCTTCTTTTATAAATGTAAACTCATTCTGCTGTTACACTCACTGTGAATCTACGCGTAGCATTAGTAAAATGGTTGAAATGAACATCTAAAAATGAAATCGTAAGACAGGAAATAGAAGAAGAGCGTTGTGTCTGATGTAATATGATGGTGGCTGCAAAAAAAAAAAAAGATGAACATAAGACTTTAGAATTTAATAGTATATAAGCACGGTTAAGCCTTAATGTAAGTTGTGGGTTATGTTCAGTAATGAAGTGTATTTTTACCACACTGCTGCCATGAAGGGCATCAAATGTGGATTAATACATCCCTAAAACCAGCCCTCTTTAAATGTACTATTTCATCCTGTTGGAGTAACTTTAGGAAAAGACAATAGTGTCAGTAAATTACTGATAGCTACTATCCGTACCTGTTTTTAAAGATTTACATCATCAGCGGGAACCAATGGGCTTCGATTGGAGAACCATACTGTTCAGGGTACATTAGAAAGTGGACTAATACATTGTTTGTTTTGGTCTTTTCATTATTATTCACAATAAGAAAAATTCTAATAGGTCTTAAAAAGATAATGATAAAGAGGGCATGCAAAGATTACACAAACTGACCTGTGCTGATTCCAATATAATGGTGTAAACTGGCTGCATTGTTACATTACCAGCTTTCGTTTTTAATCTTTTGGTTATATTCTGCTTATAAATTGGATTGCTTTCGATCTTTTTGTCTGTCATACGTGCAATTAATTGATAAATCTAATCACACTACGTTGATGCTAAATGAAGAGCTCCATGATATAATTGCTTATGAGATTTAAAATTGTGGAGGAGTCTGATATAAGACACTGAAAATTGGTTTTCTACTTGTTCTACAAAAAAAGAAACCAGTCAACAAATTTTCTAATGGATCACAGAAAAATCCTTGTCATTCACTGTCTCACTCACCATCGTTATTTTTGATCGCACCCGAGAAGCAACCTCGCTCCGTGTTAAGAAACGACACCTGAGAAGGAGAGAAGCAACAGGTCAGCAGCTCTGACTGAGACAGACACCAACGAGTCCTCCGTCTGTGCAGCGATGTTTCACAGCACCACGGGACTGCGAGATCAAATGTGTGAAAATTCATGGCTAAAGTGTGAAGATCCATACTTAAAGATCAAGCTGTACCAGGTCATTGATGTCGGTGTCCTTATATGGCATCATCCCCATGGCTCCCACCGTTTCTCATCTTATTTAATGTGAGATTCATACCAGTCTTGCTCTACTTTAGTTTTCCTGATGTTCTAAAACGTAACTCTCACTCTAACTGTGAAATTGTGGATGAAGCTTTCACATTAGCCTTCCAGCTTTACAATTATTTACATGGAGTAAAAAAATGGTGCTTCTTATCTCTGCTACCTGCTAACCTCTACATTCATGGGTTATGTTTGTTTTACTTTTGATAGCGGTATGATGGTGCTTCTTATCTCTGCTACCTGCTAACCTCTACATTCATGGGTTATGTTTGTTTTACTTTTGATAGCGGTATGATTACCCTTTAACTCTCTCTGTTCATGTTTATTTGATTTCTTGGCAGGTAGACTGCAGGCTGTGAGAATAATAACCATTTAACCCCTTATTGTATATTAATACCTGAATGTGTCACTGAATGCCAATATAACACCAGAATACAATTTACTTCTTGTTTACCTCTAAACAAAAGATAAAGAAAAGCAGTAGAAAACTGTAGAATTGGTCACCACAACATCAACCTCCTGTTTGCAAACACTGATAGTTATTTTTAGGGTTTTTATTGATATCTTTCACTGAAACTACTTCCTCCAGAGGAAATAGTCTCTACGAAAATTAGTTGACAGTAAAGTCTGTGGAAAATGCAAAGTTACCGGACATTGTTTCTATAATGACGCACTCAAATTAAAATATTCAAATATGTGTTACAAATGAAATTCCATTTACTTTCATTGTACAGTTGGCAGCAGAAGCTGTGGATATCTCTTAAGTTTGGTACATTAAACGAAATCTAAATGCACGGTTGGTGAATGAACATCTTTTTTGTATTTTGTGTGAACTCATCCTACAAATTTTAACCACATAATGCCCACTATCTTGACCATCTTTGCTGGTGATTAGGGCACCATATGATTAAAAACCGAGGGGTACGGGACCTTGTTTTGACCTGAGGACGGTGCCACATGAAAAGTTTGAGGATCACCAACAAATCATCCAGAGGAGGACACGCAAGTCCGGACCCCATTTTATCCATGCGTTATTTGTCTGGACATTTCAATTAAAACCACAAATGACCCCCATCTGGTAGTGAGGAAAGGTCGGTTGATTACCAAAGTGAATAATATCCTTTCAGAACCCCGAATGTCTTTACAAAATCTATTAAGAATACATTGAATAGTTGTTAATATCGTTCATTCTGGTCCAAAGTTGGAGACTAACCAACCAAATTCAAGTCCGAAGAGTCGCACCGTTGACGCGGTTAAACATCACCACTGAATTTACCATTTTTTCTGTAAATTTTCCACTCATATTTGGTACATGTTGCATCACAAATTTTGATTTTACAGCAACAGTCCAAGGAGCAGATTTATTACTATGCAAGCTCCAAAACATTGAGAAGATCATTTCTCATTCTGTCTTCATAACATGGAGCCCTGTTAACATTTTGGAGCTGTTTGCACAAACACGAAACCGCTCTCACTATTCTTCACGAACAGCTCACTCAAAATGCATCTCCCCTTGATTGCATAACAACGGGTCATTTTTGCAGTGTTCTCCAGCCACGGCGACCTCTTGCTCTCCCCGAACACATTACCAATCTCTGAGCGCTGTGCGTTGAATATTCAGGCTGGTGGACAGTATTTGGGGTTATTGAGTTCAATATGACCAGCTGCATCATACACAAGTGTGAGCTCAAGCTATAAAAAAAAACCCCCGCCATGACCGCATCTTGACATTTTGTAGATGCTGACATAACTTGGAGTAAAAACAATTATTAAACATTTCACGATATTACTAAAACACGTGATTTTAAGGATTCTTCTTTCTTTTTTACAAGTCCTGTCAATTAGAACATGCTTCAGTGTCAGCTAAGTTTGTAATGTCCCAACTACCATGTACAGCTTGTGCTTCATGAGAGAATTTCCAGTTTATCTAACTATAATAATAATCAGAAACATTTCGAATAGCCTACTTAATCGGTAGGTTATTCAGTAAAAGCATGGAAAGACTTGCACAAAAATTAACTTTTTTGTTTTACTTTTTGCTGTTTGTAAAGAAAAGCTCTGATGCTGCAGTATAACAAAAAAACTCTACATGAGGATCAGACTATTACACAAAGCCAGCTGTTATGGTTCTGCCTCTTCAGTTGTACATTCAATCTGGTGTCGTGCATTTGGGTCCTTCTCCCTTGTCCAACTGTGACACTGATATTCCTCAGTGGTACACCTCGTACTCCTTACTAGAGCAAAGGCTACAACATGCAGTATTTTTTATAGTGTACTGGACAAGCGTATGTGCTCCAGACTACGTTAAAGTAACTGCAAACTATAGCATAAAGACTGCTGTCAGCCATTTTCAAAGAACATATTCTTTTAGAATCTTTGATTGAGATCCTAAACTAATGGCTAGATGTTTTACTATGATGTCATTTTCTCACCTGAGAGCCTACAGTTTACCTAACTGCGTGTTTCACCAGAGCATTAGTGAAGCCCAGTACTGACGTTCACAGTTGATGTCACAGTTCTCGGGTTTAGGTCAGGGCTCTGTGCAGATCAGTCAAGTTTTTCCTCTTCAAAGTGGAAAAAAAAACCCATTTCTTTACAGAGTGTAGCTCATGTGCGGAGGGACATAGCCATGTTGAGACAGGAGGGGGACAAATGTCCCTGCCCTGGAAATAATAACAGTCCCAGTCCAAAAGTAGACCAAAGTCTATGGACAGGTATCGCATGAAAATAATATGTCAGGTTACGCTGAATCAGCACTTCAAAAGAACGCTCCGAATTGCCTTTTAATGGCCGACTTAATCGGCTCTCTGGAGCTTTGTTTGACCTCATATGTAAATACATTAGAATTATGAAAGAGCACATCGTCAGAGCATTTTCTCAGCAGTAATGTGGCACCCGGCCTCTCTGTGCACCGTCGGTTAATTATGATCTAAAATATCATCTGTCTAATCAACGGCTGTTAACTGAGGCGTCTATGTTTCAACAGGGGGCGCCAAACTGTAGTTATTGATTGAGCAGCCAGAAACATGTTGCTGGCTGACATTATTTTGAGCAAAAAAAGAAAACAACTTTAAATGTCACTGCAATGAGATCTGTATGCTATATTTATGTCGAGGTTATACTTTTAAATTGATAACTTAAATACCAGCAGCACCAGTAACTCTGATTATGGCTGCCATTCACAGGAGCTTTGTTTCCTGCTATTTTGTTTTTGTTTTCTTACTCCAAACTCTGGCCTGGCTGTGATTGTTTGTTGTCATTTTTCCTGTGGCATTTCCCTGACCCCCGGGGGCTGACCGCTGCACTACCCAGCTGTACGAGCGGGACAGCGTGAGAGGAATAACAGCGGGACGTCCATCTGACTGCTGCAATTCTCCTAGAAAAAAAAAAACACTGTATAAGCTCCTTATGTAAAGCAGAAAACACTGTGTAATCTCTCTCTGTCGCTCCCTCCCTCTGTCTCCGTGTCTGAGCTGTTGTCACTATTACTACTACTACTTGTTGTTAATTCAAAACTTGGGTTCTCCCTTATTTTTCCACTTACATCAACAAGTCACTTAAGACTTCCAAATCTTGTGTTTTGAGGGACAAAAAAATCTGCGTTATAGTAATAAAATGTACTGTTTTCCCTGCCCTCATCTTCCTCAGCATGTCAGCTTTTTACTCCCAATATTCTCACTCTTCATCACAAAGTGTCATCTGTGTCCTGAAACTGAAAAAAAAACAACAACAACAACAAGGGCGTTTCATATTTATGGGGATTCATATCCAGATTTGTTATTATGGAGAACAGTTTCATGTTGCAGCAGTGTGAGGAGAGTCTGCTGCTTTCATGTGTTGCATTACTTCAAAAACGTGACAGCCCAGTCCAGACTGAGGCACATTCCCCTCTGTGTGAAGAGCACACATCGCATTCAGGCATGTTCCTCACACACAGACACACTCGCACACACTTGACATGTTCGAATGTGCAGATGGTATATAGTATATGTTACAAGCTTTGTTTGTCCATTTTTGGTTCTCTTCTTTATTGTTTCACAGCAGTCTGTAGATTATATAAAGATTCCTGACCTGACTTTGAACCCCTTTATTAGTTCTTTTATTGAGGTAGACCTGCCGTCTTGTTTCAAATGGCGTCTGCCCTGGCTTGCAGTGTTACATTTTAGTACATACACCACATCCCTGTTGCCGCTAGTGTTGTCTTTCAGTTTCCTCTCAGGTTTGACCTCGGTTCATATCCTGCGCGGGGCCTCTGAACAGCTGAGGCTGGCACTGCACATGCTTTTTGTATTAGACGGGAATAATTCCGTGGAGCTGGGCCGAGTAGCTGAGTAGAAAGTTTCAAAACTGGTAGTAATGGAAAGTAACCAAGTTTTTGTTCACAATTTGAGGTACTTTTTAGATCATTTTCCTGCTACTTTATAGTTTTACTCCATTACATTAAAAAATAAATACATTTAGAATTTGTTTTTAATTACATTTATCTGGAGTTATTTTGCAGATTTACAATGTACAAGTATGAACAGATGTGTGTATCAGGGCTTTTTGTTTACGTATTTCTACCTTCATTGATCACCTCAGATGTATCTTCAGCTCCACCTAAAACAGCCACAATGCTACTTACACATTGTTGCGTCAATATTAACATTAATAAAGTTCGACAGAATCAGATATCAATCACTTGTGGGCATTTTTCTGCAGGATAAGTACGTCTACTTTTGATACTTAAAGCATATTTTAATGCCAATACTTTCATTCTGAGTTTAAATGCAAGACTTAGTTGTAACTGACTATGGTTTGTTGTATTTGTACTTTCACTGAATGAAATGGTCCAAATACTTCTACTGCTGCAAGTTGAACTATGGAGGCTATTTAGACTATGTGTGATGAATGCCCACGTTAGTCAGTGTTATATCGTTTTTCAGATAATCAATTGCATATTGGTCATCAGTAAAATATAAAACAGTTTGTTTTTGTTTTGAGGAAGCATGTGGCTATACTTTGAGTCCTCAGTACTCTCTCATTTATTACCTTTATGCATATCTTAAAAAAATACACTCAGTTGCTAGTTAATTAGGTACGCCAAGCTAAAACAAATGCAGCCTAATACATCAAATACAGACCAGCAATAAATTCTATTTTCATATGTTTGTAATGTTCAATTCTGGTTTAAATGGATTTTTGTTGGGGTGGACAATATAACAGAAATACCTGTCATTACGCAAAACAATTCAACAGCATAAACTGTCCAAGAAGTTGAATCAACACCTCTCTGAAATAGGTTTAACAAACCTGAACATTAGAATTTTCATTAGGTACTATTACTTCCTTTAACTTTTATTTTTACTTTCTGTTCTTGTTCATACAAAAAAAAAAAAAAAAAAAATCAAAAAAAAAAAAAAAAAATCAAAAAAAAAAAATAAATCAATATTTTCCTTGATATTATCTCTTCACGAACAGCCAAACTGTTTAATTGTTTGTTCATTGCTCGAGAGAGGTGCTAAAATAAAGAAACCTGTGACCTGTTAAATCACTTCTGACTAACTCCGTCTGCGCTCAACTCTCTGAACTTCTCCACCTATTTTTGGAATTTGATCTGTTAAGTCATCTCGTGCACGAGCCTTATTACTTTAAATCTTCCCAGCCGAAACGTTTGCTTCGCACTGACGTAACGTGACGTCGTCCAACGCACACGCCGTGGAAACTGGAAATAGTAAAACGGTTTAAAATAGTACGACGGCGCGTCGGCTACGCACGGGATTCTCAAAAACTCGAGCTCGTGCCAAAGTAATTTTTCGGCCAGGTGTTGCTACTCGGCGGTTCTGCCGCGCGCGGCACACTGACTGTATATGTCACTTGTAACGTCACTATCTCCACCCCTCCACACCTCTCGACTGTAAACATCGTGTTCCTCCGCCATACACAGATACAAGATAAAGTAGGGCGGCGGATACTCGCACATCCCGACTCCCTTGACATCCAGTGAAAGTACAACTATGACCACTCGGCCTATTAAATATTTACGCTGTATTACTTATTTAAAAACACGAAGCATCTGGAAACAAAAAAACGAAGAACGACGTAGCCCAGTAGTTGGGGCTAATTACTGGCCAGAGATACCAAACTGAGACACTGTTGTGTCCTCATCTACTGTGCAGGGCAAATGTACAACTTCTATATGTTCGCTGTAAGTCAAGAAGATGACATTTAGTCATTTAAAATGTGGGACGTGTATTTATATATATATATTTTACCCGGAAATGATTGAGCGAAGTGCTCTTATTAGGAGATTGGGCTCGAAAAAAAAAAAAAAAAAAAAAAAAAAAAATTATACAGCAACCGTGCTGAATAGATTTGCATCGAAAGCGGAGTCGCTGCTCTCAAAACATGACAAGCGGAGGGATATAAACTCTTAACACATGATGTCGCCATCAGCCCTTCCTACTTCGCAGCTCGCCGTCCTCCAACTCCGCGCTGACAATTTGATTGGTCGAAGCACCGCGTACGGCGGGAGTCCATTGGTCGTGCTCCTGTCAATCTCGAAGCAATGCCACTCAGGATAGATTAGGCACCATTTGCCATAACTAAATAGTTACATTGTACATCAAGTAGGAAGAATTACTTTAATTGGTAGCCCACCGCGCTCGGCGGAGAGTTACAGTTCGCCTTCGTGAAAACCGTCTGTATCTGCGTTTTGAACGCAACAAAGTGTGACGATTGAACCTCCCGTCTCATCAAACAGATGTGGATCCACTGCTCGGGTAAGTCACTCTTCAAGCAGCTTGTGTCCGCATTTCACCGTTTGCCACATTTTTTTTTTTTTTTTTCTCTTTCTGCCTCTTCCTGTGTTTTTGGGGGCAGTTCTGTCAAACTGCGTTGTCCGCACGCCGTGTTGTTCTTGAGCTATTTCGCACGTTCGGTCTCAGGAGTTGATAAGTGGCAACCGTGTTGTGGTTCGGCGTTAAACTCCCGAGGAGGTTGTGCACGGCGCCCGCCGTAAATCCTCCCAAGTCCCGGTTCGTGTTTCGTATCAAGAAGACCGGGCGCTTTACGTAGTTTGCTAAGTTAAAACATCAGCGTTACGGTCCGAGCTCGCGCCTTCAATAAATAACATCTCGCGCAAGCCGGTGGGGTTTGAGGGTTTTGAGGGTTGTGCGCAACAGTAATAACGCTCCCATTAGGAGCTGTCAGAAACGATTTACGACAAGTGTCAGCCGGGTTTTGACGTGATTTCTCTTCATTTCTGCAAATGGATTTCATCTCAGAGGGAAAAAAAAAAAAGAAAAGCACATTTAGTTTATTGGCAACTTTTATCGCACCATCAATTTCGTTTACGCGGTAAATGACGGGTTTGCGGTGCAGAGAAAGTGGGCAGATAAAAAAAAAAAAAAAAAAAGAAAAAAAAAAAAGAAGAAGAGAGAAGACCACAGCTTTTTTGCCTCAGGAAAACTGTAGTCATTGGTGAAATTGTGTTTCTTTATCAGAACCACATTGGATGCTTTTCTTCATATCCTCTAAGCTATTGTGTCTGTTGAATTATTTTATGTCTCTTTCATGAGCCCATTTCCGACAATTGTGCCCTCATTGCTGTGCGTAATTGCTTCTCTCCCGGGAGAGAGTGCCATCAAACTTCTAATTTCCTCCTCAAACCCGGAAACCATTTTGCTCGTGGAAGCAGCCTGTAATGATGGCATCAATAAACCCAAATAAAGCTCCTGTCAACTCGGCTTTGAGTTTTCTTCGGGATAAGAAATGCCCCTTTCTGCTGAGGTCCCCCCCCCCCCCCCCTCCCCCACCTCCAGCATCGGTTTGGCAGCATCTCGGAGAGGCAGGTGACTGGGATTAGAGGGCAGGAAGACAATGAGAATGTGTCTCTAGAGAGAAGTCTCGCATGTCAGGAGGCAGTGCAGGAACTGTTATCTATTACATCATTATCTAGTGCAGTAGAGGGATGAGCTGCGACACGGGCAGATGAGTGTCTCAACAACGCCTGCAGGTAAAGTCCAGGTTGCCAAAAAGGTGTCACAGGATCCCACGGGAGACAGTCCAGATAAGGGTGCTGAGCAGTGCTGGTGAGCGTCCCACCAGTCAGAGGAGAGCAGATTAGCTGTTCTTTGTGAGTCTTTAGAAGCTCAGGATAAGATGAATGTTTGTCCCGATAAGACAGGTGCACGGGTGAACCGACTGATGCGATGGACGTTAAACCGGAAATACTTGTCCGATTTTAATCCACGACATGTAACCAAACTTAAAAACATGTCCTGCACATTTGCAACTGAATTCCTCATTTCAAGTGGCATCAGATCAGAGCCACAAATCCGAAAAAATAATCTTTCATATTCACTGAAGAATTACTGATAAAGATTATGTTCAGATAAACCTGTTTTACCTGAATCAAAAAGTGAGGTCGCACCACAGGAAGCGAAGAATTAGGGCTCTCAAGTGAAATCGGTTTCCAGGACGGAGTCAGAACTTCGTCCAGAAAACAGGCCTTGCCAACGTCAGATCTTTCCGTCATCCCCCTGCTTTACCTTTTGGTCTAAAGCTCAACATCTTAAAGCTGGTACGTGTTTGAAAGTTTTGCTGGTGTTTGAAGCGTTTTCAAGTTTCCCCTGTGCAGCTTTTTACAGTTCAAATCCGACCAAACAGAAGAAGACCTGCAGGTAGAACCGTCCACAGTTTGGGCCCTCTGTTGTTGCACGTTATTTCCCTCCTTTCTCAGAAAGGGCTCAAATGGCCCAAAAAAAATAATACTTGGGGGGGGAAACAGAAAAATCAAGGTTTATATCATTAACCCCCCCCCCCCCCCCCCCCCCCTCCCTTTGTTCTGAGGTATGAGCACCGTCCAGGGTTCGGCTGACAAACGAAAAAAAAACAAAAAAACGCTCTGATGTCAAAGCTCGCGAGAACACTGACCCCTCCTGCTCACACGCACATCATCCAATCGCACTTATCTTATCTTGTTTTTCCATGTGAGACTTTTAAGATGTGACCACGCTGACTCTCCTCCATTGTGACCTAAATCCTGGCGTTATTAAAGACCTCGTATGACCGTCGTCGTCATCTCATTCAGATTCCACGGTTGTATTCTTTGTGCAGAAAGGGAGGGATGGCAGAAAACGCTGATGGCGCACTTAGGTGTGCAACGTGATACCTCTCTTTGCATTACGTTCATGCAGCAGAGTCCGTAAATCTCCGGAGGACTCTCCCACTTCACTCATGTACTCGCACAGGAACACAATCCATAAATTGAACAAAATATTGTAACTGGACTCGTTCAGTGAAAAAGGGGCTTAAGCTCCAGATAACTTATAGGCTCAGCTCTAGTAATGGGCTTTTGTGTCCCTGAGAACCGTGACTGCAGGCGAAGCTGCGCGCCGCGTTCTTATGGACAGACTAAAGCTCCACGCCAGGACAAAACTTAAGGAGACAGTTTTTCCTCGTGAAAGTCATCTTGAAATTAATTTCGCTGAACAACTATCCGAATTCACGGCCAGAGTTGTTCCGAAGAGACGGGATTGGATATTGGTTTTCCTTTTGCCGAAGCTCAGCCATGTGGTCCATCGCGTGCTCTGTTGGCTACAGTCAAAACACTGTGGGGGGAAAAAAAAAACAACAAAAAAAAAAAACCACCCGCTCACCCCTCCCTCCATCCTCGCTTCTGCTAATTTGAGGAAGTACAATCATTCTCTCCTGGTGCAGCTTCCTGCTGAATTGCAAACACAGGCAGTCAGCCGTCGCGCTCTCCAGACATTACAGATATCGTCAGCGTCTGTCAGAGTCTAAACGCTGAACTGCACGTGTGGTCATGTATGTGTAGCGGCTTATAAAAGTTCTGTTTGAGGTCTCAGTGGGTTTTCTTGGATGTGTCACATCTGTAATAGCGCCAGTGTTTATGATGCCGCATTAGTGATTCACCGGTCTATTGTTTTTCCCGTTCAGTCAATTGATCTCTCTTTTTTTTTTTTTTTTTTTTGTCTAAACATCAGAAAATTGTGAATTATGCCAAACATAGCTCAGTGTGATGTCATTGAATACCTTTTTTTTTTTTTTTTTTTGTCTGTCTAGCAGTTGAAAACCCATATTAAGATTTTATCTTCTAAATTTACCCTTCTATACGACACTGAAAAGCTGCCAACCCTGTCATAGGAAAGGCTGGAACAAGCAAATGTTTGACAGTTTTGCTTGATCAACCTGGTAGCTCATTCATTTTCACTGAGTCGACTTTGATTTGTGTGTTTACCTTTTTCAGCTGTAAGTGAGTCATATATCACTCACTGATTTAGATTTTTTTTTTTTTTTTATTGTTACGTTGGTGGGTTTAGGTTCTGTCAGGGAGTGTTTTTTTCATTGGTAAAAAAAAAAAATCTTTATTTATGAGACCAATTACTAATAAATCTCAGTCGAGAAGTTAATGCAGGTCATTGTTGACCTTGTAAACAGCAATCTCGGTAAAAATCAGAAGCTGCCCCGGAGCTTTTCATCGTAGCAGATGATCTTCCTCAGCAGATGGTTTGCCCATATTTCAGATGTTCAAATTTCTATTCTTTTCTGGGCACTTTTAAGGATTCCTCGTCAACTAAGTTCTTTAAATGGTGATCTTTTGAGTCTTGTTGTTTTAGCTTCAAGATATGTATGAATTATGGGACAAAAGCTCTTGGAAACGGATTAAAGAAGGAAGAAATGAGTAGAATTAGAATGATCAACAGATTGATTGTAAACAGAAGTAATCGTTAGTTGGAGGCCTAGATATGATGGAATGCTATTAAATGCCACCTACTGGCGTTGGTATATTGAATGAATCTAAAGAGCAAGTGAGCAGCGGTATATTCATTCCCTGACAGAATTGCCAGAGCTCTCCATTAGTCAAGACCCTCCAGACTTTCACAGTGAAACCCAGGACTTTGCCGTCCACTAACTGAGGTCTAATTTTCATTAATCAATTTGTTTGCTGGCCAGACCGAGTATTGATGGGCTTTAATCATCGCTGAAGCCGAGGCCACATTAGCTAGCGAGAGCAGAAAATTACATCAGCATGCTGCGGAACTTCAAAAAAAACAAAAACAACAACAAAAAAAAAAGCTCGTTTCACATTTCAACTCCCGAGAAAACTGGACGGAAGAGGAGCCGGTCGGCGTCGAATAGAGGCGAGCTGCTGCTGCCGCCGTGTTGTGGAGGACGAGTCACCTGCCACCTCATTGATTTGTCTGTTTACCTTTTCAACTCAGCCCCAGCCTCGTACAGTCGAACGGCGTCAGCGTTTTCCCGCGTGTCCGCCTGCAAGCTGACCCGTGCTCCCGTCCCACGACGGCAGAGAAACCTTTCTCGTGAGCCGGGTCAGACAAGCGTGGCCCTTTTTACCGCTGTCAAACTGAAAGCCTCGCACCGCGAGCCGTGCTCCTTTTCAAAACGGACAGAGCATTTCGGCAGAAAGGAGCAATTACTACCTGCTCTGGTCGTGTTGCTTTCACGGCCTCCTTTGTGTGCCGATTCCAGGGCAGATTTTGTCCACGGCTCTTCCCACGCTGAGCGAGGAGAACAGGAAGAACTCAGCCGCACAGCAGGCCTCTGCCTTCTGCTATTATGGCTATGATTCAATCTTTGCCGGGCAACGCTTTACCCCGGCACACTGAAAGAGGAAAGAAATGTCCTCACTCCCTCTCTGTTAATGGAACTTAAAGCCAAAGGTGTTTTTGTACAAAGAGGAGACCATGAGCCACTTAATGTGCGAAGTAGCAGCAGTGAGCCTCACCTCAACAAACCACTCTCCCCCTACTGTGATTTCAAAATGGCCTCTCTCGTGTGCTTGCAGCCGGAGAAGCACCACGCAGGGTGGAGGAACCAGACCGGGCGAGATTTGCCTCTCCTGGTGCTGCTGATCGCACCTACTGTTTGTTTTCTTTGGCCTGAGCCGGAGTGGAAAAGTTCAGCGTGCCACGGTTTTGGATTTGATTCATTTTTGGATTTTTTTTTTTTTTTTCAGTTTCATTTACAAAGCAAAGAGAGGCTCGTCGAACGGACTGACGTGACTTTCGGTTCGCCGTCGCTCACGTTCGACAGCAAAAATGTAGTAAAACAGTTTAACTGGGAACGTGGGTGCATTTAACATTCAGTGTCAACATACTGTTAGCGGCTACTGCTGCCGCTGTTGATTAATCAGTTGTTAATATGAACTGACAGCAAAAGATCAAACGTGTTTATATAGCTTGTTTGGATTTCAGTAGTGCCGAAACAATTAGCCAACTGTTCTATTAATACGGCGACGGAAAATTAATTGACAACAATTAGCACTTGATTGATGGCTCAACAAAATAAATCCGTTTTCCTGGAGGCTGAGCAAACTGACTGCTGATGAAGACCACAACATGTGGCTAAAAGCCCTGGACAAGGGACTTTTTGTCAAACTCCTATTTCCAAGGTTAAGAAAGCTCGACAAATAGACATTTATCAGATAAAAGATAGTAACCATTTGTTGCTTCAGTGTTTTGCAGCTTTTCTGTATTTCTTATTATATAATATCCTTTTATTTTTTTTAATTTTTTTCAAATAACAACAGGTGCTCTGAGTACATGCAGTAGACATTTTAGAGACCCTTCAGTAAATTAATCAACAAGGCAACCTCAAAAGAATAAATAATAGTAATGAATTAATATAATTATTTTTAGCTACAACGCAGTGTCTTAATTGGAGCAAATGTTGCTGATTATTAGAAAGAAACTTAGTGTTCCACCAGATAAAAGAAGCATTGTTAACACCATTTAAGTTGGACAACACTTTTAATAAAGTGTTGTCCCTGGTTGGAACTGCTGGCTGTGTGAGAAACCGGGGAGGGTCGAACATACATCTGATTCTGGGATTTCTGGCAAAGTATGAAACTGCTCTGCTCTGCGCTCCACTGTAATTTACCAGCTTTTATTTTCCCACCAGCTGGGAACACTTGAAGGAAAAAAAAAAAAAATCTGAGCATCTGTCCAGGGTATGATTAGCTTTCGGTCCATTTTTCATGTGCTCGGCGTTCAAAGCATATCACCCTGCTGTAATACATGACTATATCCAACGCGGCATGCCAGTAAACTGATACATCGCTCTGATGAAGCACCCTTTGGGTTTGGGGATGTTCCCTCTTGGTGTATCACATATCTTGGAAGCTCATATTATCGCAGGTCTCAGTGAAGTCATTTGGTCTTACAGAGTTTTGAACATCATCAATCTCTCCTTCCTAAAAACACCAAATCATAGCGCTTCAGAGGTCAAAACAACCACTGAATATGTAGAGATTGGTCCGTATAATGTTAAGATTCAGCCTGTCTCGGGATTAAAAAATATAAGTATTAAAAGAAAAAAAATTAAAAATTCTGCAAAGCAATGAATAAAAAACCCCCGATATTCTTACCAAGTCTTATATTTGCATCATAGTGAAATTTGTTCAGACTCGAAATGGCTTGTAGATGAAAGGATTAGGCAAGCGAATTCTGATTAACAACGTCATGTTTAAGCAAAAAAAGATCCCAAATTCTCAAATTCAAGTTTCTAAAATGTGAAAACATTTGTAGTCGTCTGTGATGGTAAAAGGAGTTTTTGTCTCTTAAAATGAAAAAGCACTTGATCGGAAGATGGCACCTTGAACTACGGAGAGTGTGTCGGATATGTTTTCATATTTGGTGTCACTGTATCGACCAAATGTCTTTTAAGAAGAAGAGAAGCTGTGGCCGCAAGGCAACAAACTGCCTTACTTACACAGGACTAATCCCTGTCCTCCAGCAAGCTCTTAATTGAGCCATCATCAGCTGCTGATCTACGGGTTAAACATCAATTAAGGTAATGAGCAGATAGAGAGGAGGGAAGAAGAAGGGGCCGAGGGGGGGGGGGCTTCTGTCCGGAGGGCAGGGAGTTGATGCGGGCCCCACCCTGAGGAAAAGCTGAAGTGTGTGTGTTTTCTGTGAAGTGGCAGCTTGATGAGTGGAGTGATTTTTTTTTTTTTTTTTTTTTTTTTTTTTTCTTCTGAGGCATGGAGTGCAGTGTTGATTGTGGTGGTGCAGGATGGAGTCTGCTTCAAACAGCTTGATGGCGGTTTGTTGTTAGTTTAGCTGTGTTTGTGTTGGGCAGCCTGCAGTCTGGGTGATCTCCTCAGCTGCTGCTGGACAGTCGGCAGGCTCGTTGGGTGATTTGTGCGAAGATCCGGCGAATCAAATTTTCAGCTAATGTGGAACCTTTACAGGTGTTATCCACGTTTTTTTTTATTTTTATTTTACAGGTGTTATGTTATTCCTCGCACTGGTGTTAGACTTATCAGAGAAACGAACAAATTAGTGTGATCTGTGAGATTTTCTTGGAAATAAACCTCTGTTTTGTTGTGATGCCGCGCAATAGTGAAACTTATCGCACAATTCTCATGAGGAGCAACTGAGTATTCGGTCGGTAAAACTGCAGAAAATGGCCATCGCAGTAGCCGATGTTATGTCTTCAAATGTCTTTGTTTAAGGTACCCTCCAAAATCTGAAATATTTCATAAAAAATTACATAGAATAGAGGAAAAAACTGCAGATCTGGAACCAGATATATTCACTTTATGCCACTATTATAGTAAAATCCTAGTCATAGTTTAATAATACACCTTATGAAAAAGTAAAGCCATTCATTGGCGTTGAACTTAGGAATAAAAAAATAAAATCCATTTCTGTTTGTTATTTAGGCTTTGTAAACAAAAAATGCACAGGGCAGATATGACATGAATAACTTATATCTACAAACCCAAATACTGAAATATACAAAGAAATTATTGACAATGACAGGCACCATTAACCAAAATAAACAATGTACGATGAGCTATAAGCTACAGCAGGAGAAAGGGGTCGCAACGAGATGATGTCATTAAAAGAGCGCCAGTCAAACCCGGAAAATGACATGGAAATATTTCTGTTGAATGGAAACTATCCTCACAGTTATGCAAAATAACGGCGGTGAGCTCTAATAATTGTGATCAGAAGACTATTTAATAAGTGTGACAGGCCAGTGTTTTTAATGACAAATTATATTCATTATGTAATTGTTCCAGCATCAGTCACCATTCAGCTGGACAAAGTTCAATAATATTATTCATTAGGGTTTGTTAGAACCAGACAGAGATGACACTGAAAGCACCACAATCCTTAAATAACACTTGTGATCTAAAATCGTGTTTTTTTTTTTTAATTTTTTAATTGTAGCTACTGCTTTTTAATGAGATGAATATATTATGAATTAGATATTTGAACTATTTTTTAAAAAATCTTCTTGTGAGTATGTTGATTTCAACATCAGTAGGTTTTTTTGTAATATTAATTTTGTCATCACGTCTGTTCTTCTGTGCGGTTCAAAACATTCAGCCTGCAGATGTTTTTTTTTTTTTTTTTTTTGTGTGTTTTTTTCACTTCGGAAAACTTCTCTGCAAAGAAGTGATGTGTTTTATCTTCCTGGTTTGTCTGACACGAACAGAAAAAAGATCTGCAGGTAGCATAGACTCTGTGGTTGAAGAGGCAAAGCGAAAGTGCACCAATTACAGGAACCGCAGCTTCATCAAAAGAAAATCCAACAAGGAGGAGACTTCATTCCCACCCACACTTTTTGACTGACAGGTGATCTCTGGAAGTGCAGAACAACACAACAGTGAGTGCAACAAGGACCGAGACAAAAAAAAATTAAAAAGCAGTCTCGCAAATTACCACTTGAAATTCAGTTTTTCATCATATCCGTCTTCGCCGAGAGCTTTTGAGCAAATTAATTATAAAATTTTAAAAGCCTTTTGTGCAAACAGATCACATTTATCTGTAAGGAGGGATGTGTTCAAGAGTATTGTCCCTCTCCTGAGAGTGTTACTGTTGGTTTATTTAAATAACCCAGCCGGCGTCGGAAAGGGAATCATCAGACGGCCTCTGGTGTGTTTACGTTGTGATAGCAGGAACCACCATTTGATATTATTAAAGCCACTTAAATCCTAATTATTTGAGATGATCATTAGCGAAGCCTCCTTGGGTTTTCGGTGCTGCAACATACTGCAATTTATCTTTCTTTGACTGAATTCTTAGATGCTGTTGTATCACTGTCTGAGGGGGTCAATGAAATGTCAAACACGTCCGCATGTAGCCATTTGGAGCACTTTCGCCATGTTAAAATGGGCATTCAATATTTAACAAACACAGATGATTCAATCTTCAAATACATCCCTATTTTATAAGCGGGACTTTTAAGATGACTCAGATTTAAAAGAATCCTAAAATGTGCTTCACTTTCATGTCAGCAGGCTTTTTTTTTTTCTTCTTCTTCTTCTCATCTACTCAGCGGCGACCATTTTCCCCCGTTGGAATGAAACTTTTAAAGTTCTAATTTCGAATGCAAAACTGTCATCGTCAATCACACATAGATGCAATTTCCTTCTAAAAGACCTGGTGTGCTCTTGTTTTTCCAAAACTCACCTGAAATTTAAAAGCCAGATATGTCATCCGGGTGGTGGCTTAACTTAACATGAGCAGCCCCTCGGTCACTTTGTGCCGTAGGTAACGGAAGTAGTAGTCGTTTGCGATCAGAAGAACGTATCCAGGAAAACTGAAACTTTTTTCAGGGAATCAGGAAAGTCCAAGAAGTACCTATGAATGAAACGGAAGCCCCGACACCCGCCGCGACATGTCTTCCGATTCCTTCACATGCAGGCAGCCTGGTTGTTGAGATAATATTTTTTGACACTCGTGATTCAACAACTTATCAAGCCGGCGTCATAGTAGTGAGATGGACAAAACCCCCTTTTCTTATTTAATAAAAGCTGTATTTTTGAGATTAGATATTGTTTTAACAAAATTGGCCATGAACTTCCACCTGCAGCTCTAACTCCTCCCCTTTCTGTGCTAAGCCACTCCCACCAGGTGAGCACGGCCGTATACTCAAACTTCAATCGCCATGTTATTTTCTCTAAAACAGAGCTGATATGATATGCGTTTAGTCACGCTCTCTTTTTAGACCTGATAACTCTTGTCTTCCTTCCTTGGGTTGCTTTGCAGTTTATGGCAGCCGGTGCCAATGCTGGAATGGCAACTTTTTCTCCAGCCTATAGGAACGCCCTCTCTCCAAAATGACCCGCGACCGGTAAACTAAAGTCTCCATCGCTGGCTAGATTTCCAAAGACCTGAAGACGAAGCCAAGAGGAGGGGCAGAAGTCTAGTGGTCTCTCACACCATTGGAATTACAATATTCTAAAAGGTTACGATGGAATGTTTTGCCTAGCCCTGATTTAATTATAACAAAACTGGCAAAATTATGATTAATTCATAGAATCAATAAAAAGGATCAGGAAATCAGGCTTTTGGTAGAAGATAGTTTTTGATAGTCCGCTCTAGAAGCTTTGCACTCGGCACCAAAACACTGCTGAGATGCGACTCCCACCTCCCTTACAAATGTGTTAAGCTTTGGATGAGGACAGCCAAGCATTTGTGGTGACGTTGTATTTCGATTCTTGAGTTTGAGCTCTTCCTATGATTGAATTATGAAGTTGAATTAATACATTATCAATCTGGTTTGCCTGATTTTGTAAAAACGCAGACGTTTGAATCGGTTGGGTCTCCTAAGTTCCTGTGACCGTTGCCCATCGAAGTGGAGAGAGTCAGTAGAACGTTTCGTAAACTGTCTCTCTGTCCTTATTTATTCGGTCCGATCAGCGAAATATGATGCGAAACATTAGGATGTTATGTTGGTATGAAAACAACCTGATATGTCGTGGCTCTCCGGACGAGCGCCGGCTGCCGGTCTCGGCTTTCAAGGCGAGTGTCGCACGCCGGCTCTGAACTTAAAGAGAAAGTACCAAATCCCTGTTTGCCTAAATTCGCTCTCTCTCTCTCCGTTGACTGTCACCTCAACCTGACTTATAATCAGCCCTCCTGTGGTTCACCACACTTTCCCTTCATCTCCCACACACACACGGATAGCAGCAGAGAATTCCTCTTCCCGGATGATGGATTCTGGGGAAGTAGGGCAGCAGGGTGGCCTGGACTTTAAAGACACCGTCTCGTAATCTGAAAGGTCGCGGGATTCGGCTCGATGCCGAAGGTCCACCTGCTCACCAGCCCTGAAAAAAAATACACTGGTCTGCTTTTCAGTGATGACTTGCATGTGTAATAATATCAATAGATTAGTGAGTTCACATGGTCTGTTCTCTGTGTTACTTAGAATCATTCTATGAAGACCTGTTATGTAAAAGTTAAACAGAAATGAGAAAAAAAAACAAAAAAAAACCCAGAGTGGTAAATCCCTCAGTTGTTGGTTTTTGCTAAAAATACCTTGTTCAAGGTGCTAAATATATCCGGTCCGCCTCGGAAGAAATTGCTGGAAAAACCAGTTTTGGAGCCAAAATGGAAATCTGTGCTGACCTCGTTTTGACTACCAGGTGGAAACAGATGAGCAAAAGAAAACACAGAATCCACGTAACGTTTTATTTTGATCGGGGATTTTGGAATCTGCAGGAATCTGTCCCTCTCATTACATTTCATCTCCGGGTGTCTGTCATGTTTTGGGATCTAGCGCTGCTCCCTTTCGCAGTCGGTCCGCTTTCGCGTGCGGCACTTGATCCAGATTAAGTTGTATTTTTCCTTCTTTTAATATACTCTTTACCGACCAAAGAGGCCACCCGATGCAAAGCTGGCCAAATGGACAATGTATCTGGTTTGTGGTGGGAACGGAGGCCAGCGGTCCTGGATCGAGACGCGACGCGGCGCGGCGCCTATGTAGGTTAAATGCAACTTAAACCCAACACAATTTGCGGGATTAACCTTTAATAACAGGAGCTTGAGCGACGAGTCGCAGCACTCTCGAGGTTGCGGCGCTGCACAAAACCAAGCCGGGCTTGACCTTGACAGGGCCGTAGTTTCAAAATCCACTTACATTCAATTTGAATCCATTTAGTTCAGCTTCTGACAACCTTCAGCAATACGGCCTTTTATTCAAAAGTGTCTGATATTCTCAATAGTCTTGGAGTTAAAACAAAAAAAGAATGGAAAAGTAATAAACCAAATGAACAGACCTAAAACGTACAAGCGGAAACCGACTCTTCCCGATGTATGCGTCTCTGATATGAATTGCATTTCTGTTGCGTTTATCAATACGTACATCTGATATCAATACTGCAGCCTTCATACACATTTGATTGACATATACAACATGCGATACTTTCAATGTGGGAGACTTTATTGATCTGATTCAGAAAACCTTTACTTGCCCTCATCCATACAAAGGTCAGAGTTGATTGTTATTTTAGCTTGGCTATGGAACCATAACCTCAAGAGGTCAGAGTGGTTTAGTGTCGTGCTCAAGGGCAGTACAGAAGAACACTTGTTTGTCAGCTCGAGGCTCGAATACCGAACTTAAGGTTCAAGCCTCCACGCTCACCACGATGCCCTGTTTTTATATCGGTGTCGTTGGGGTGACCTCGTTGTCCCCTGCATCACATGCACAGTACGTGAAACATTTCATAACTCCAAACTCCACATTTGTTATAGCAGAGCTGGTATCGGAGGTTACGAACACTGCCAGAGATGCAGTAAGAGCAGCAGATACCAGGAGGATTACTGGGAATCAGAACCAACAAGAGCCAGCAATCGACAGCATTATGTTCAGCTTAGATTAAGGCTTCGCTGGTCAATGACTCAAGCTGCAGTCTCCACTGAGCACACCGGAGGTTCACTGGAGGTCTACCTGGTATTGTTGCCAGAGAGCTCTGAGAACACAGCCTCACAAAAGATTCAAGAAAAGGAAGAAGTGAGTGGAAAAAGAAGAAAAAGCAGGGACATGGATCAAGGAGCGCCTGCACACCTACGAGACCGGAGGAAGCTGGAAGAGAAAAAGCAATGTACAAGAGAAGTTTTTTTTTTTTTTTTTTTTTTTTTTTCTCCTTCAAAATGCCATGCATCTGTTTTAGAAAAAGTGTACTACCTCAGATGCATCATTCAGTATTCAGAAAAACACATCACTCTGCCTCCAGAAGCAGAAATGTTTCATAATCACGAGTCTTTTGCTGGCTCAAAAACCTGAATGCTAACTCGTATTTTAAGTTGCTTTTGCCAGGAATTGTCTTGTTACAGCGAATGCCAAAAATGTGAACCGTTTTGCTGCAGAGAAAGAGACAGAAGAAATGCTGAAAGGAAAGGATACTCACACTTCTGTGATGAAGGACTAAACTAGAGCTGCGATCATTAGTTTATTGACAGAAAATTAATGGCTTGCTCTTTTAAAAAAAATACATTAATCATTTTCAAGTAATTTTTTTATGATTTAAAAAAAGAAAAAAAAAATCTCGTTCGATGTATATTTTTGGATTATTTCATCCTCCATGATAATAAACAGAATATTTTTTGATCTGTTGGCTAGGACAAAACAAGAGATTATTTGGCTGCACTTTTTTGGACATTTTCAAAACCAGCAGATTATCAATTTATCAAAAAAACTATTGACAGAATAAGAGTTAATGAAAAATAATTGTCAGTTGTAGCCCTACTTTAAAAAGGTCTCCTTGTTACGTTATAATCCTCTATTACACATGCGTCATGACCGTCTCTTCACCGTCTGAACCTTTTCTTCTGCTTGAATTTCAACAGATTTAGATTTTGGCTTCCCCACATTCCTTCAGATTCTGTCTGACACGAGGCGTCTACCTAATTACCAGCAGGCTCACTTCTTCTCATTACTGTCTTGTTTCCTCTTTGTTAATGTTGGCTCAGCCGGGCTGCCGCGATGCCAAAGCGTATGATGATCATCGCAGACAAATGACGTGAAATTAACTCGGTCACCGCGGTGCTTTTTTGTTTTGAGAATCAAAAGGAAGTGTCAGGCGGGCGAGCGGCACTTGAGGATCTGAATCGGTGCCATAGATCCGAGTGCGGGTCCAGATTGGAATTGGAGGGAAACTGTGACTTCAGTCAGTGTTTCTTTTTTGCCAATCACACTGAAGGAAGGAGAAAAAAAAAAATAAAAAAAAATAGTGATCTTTGTGAGAAGGGGGGGAGGGGGGGGGGATTGGGAGACTTTCAGTTGTCGGTTGTGAACGCAGCCCAAGTGCGGTGCCGTGCCACCATACTGACGGGGTTACGATGGCGTGAGAGCAGGGGCTCCTGGCCAGCACTCCGGCACAGCTGAAATAGCAAGCAGCAGAGCCAGGAGCTGAAACGCTACACCCAGGCTTCTCACACTCCCCTCTGCTCTCACTAAACCTCTCTCTCTCTCTCTCTCTCTGTGTCTTGTCTTCTCACCTTTCTTACTCACCCTTCGTTTCTTTTGATCTGAAATTTCTGCCGTTTTCTTGCTCTTCGTTATTATCATCTCGCCTACCAGTCGTCCCCCCCCCCCCCCCCCCCCCGCCGCCCTCCCCCCTCCACCGTCAAATTCCTCCCACGCTTCTCATCCACTTCCAGTAATGCGCAGCGAGAGGTTACGGCCTCATTTGAATATTTGAATGTATATCAACTTCCTCCTCGCTGGGGCGTGGCACCGTTTTACAGTCACACATCTGTGGCCGCGTTATGGGACCATCTGCGCAGGGCTCATTAAGATAGCCACAAGCGAACGTGGAGAAGGAGTACGTTGAGATGAAGGGAAGGAGGGAGGTGGAGGGGGGGGGGGGGGGGGGGGAGGGGGGGGGGAGAGGGGAGGGGAGTACAAGAGGGAGGCTGCTTATTCATCCTTGTTCGTCTTCTGTTGTAGAATATAGCCATAAAGAGTTGGGACTCGTTCCAGGGAGAGAAGAAGTGGGAGAGGGGAGGAGGAGCGAGGGAAAAAAAAAAAAATCCCCTTTCCACCCTTCCAGAGTTGCATATTTCCTTATGCTTGTGTATTTGCGTGTGATGTTGCTATGACTCCAGGCATGTGTACTGTACGTGTCTTCATGCGTGAACACACACACACCGTATCAGATCACGTGTGGAAGAATTATTGAGGTATGTCGTGTATTTTTACTAGAATAGTTCTGCTTCATTTTTGATAAATCTTTACGATTTTACAGTTTTACGACAGAAATGTAAAGACGAATGGAGCTCAGTGGGGTCCGCTCTACAGCACAAAGTCTTGGGTTGGGTATCATTTGAAACTCGGGTGTCATATTAGCAAAAGAAAAACTGACATTGTTGTCAATGTCTTACTTTAAAAGAAAAAAAAAACTTGAAAAGAATAGTTTCACATTTTGGGCTTTATGTTTATTTGCTTCCTGCTGATCGATACTACGTTCACGTATATCTCCAAAATATGAAGGCACAGACACGACAGTGAGCTCGGCTTCGCGCAAAGATGAGAATCGGGGAAAACTGCTTTGTCTGAAGCTGAGAATATCTGCCTGCGTACATCTCTAAAAATGGTAATTCACCATTACACGGAGAGTGTGATTTCCAGAACTCATTTATAACTCGTTCTTGGTCTGGCGCTATGAGTTCTGTCATCATGGTAAGGTTGCCAGGCAACCAGCAGAGGATGAGATTGATCTTCTCATCCAATTCTTGGCAAGAAAGCCAATAAGTATGTTTCGCAAAACGTCAAAACTATTCCTTTAAATAATGAAGTACAATGCAGGAAGAGCTTTAAAAAAAATAAAAAAATAAAATACTTTGTGATCCACTGAAAAATACAAGGATGCTGCTTCAGGTGGGATTTAGATTAGAGAGTTCAATGAAGACCAGCAGGTAATTTTGGGTGTAATGAGTGTTGGGGAGAGGCTGAAAAATGCACAACTGGCGTGCAGCGGAATGGATTAAAATCACTGACCAGGGCAGGGGAGATTAAAATCACCCCTCTGCCCCCGGGGAAATAAGTCCCATCCAAATGAGACTCGACATTCAGTCGTACTTCAATGTTGACAGATTTCTCAGATGTATGTTCAGAAGAAGAAGAATTATTACTCGATTAATACTCATTAAATATGGCTATGGTTCCCAATCAGAAACTCTCAAGACATCTGAACTTTGAGTTTAAAAGCCATTTTTGGTTTTGAAAACGGTAGTTTGACAAAAGGCAAAATGTTACTAACCAATTCACTGGCTTGTTGGGAGCTTTTGGTCGGGCATCACACCTAAGCATTTCCCCGGTAGAAGGTGGGTTGGGCCATCTGTTGAAGACTGCGAGATGTTGTCGAAAGCTCCAGAAATAGCTATACGATGTTTAAATCTATCTTACTTCCTTGTATGTGATTTATTTTTTTTTTTGATAACTTTTTGTTGCAGTGTTATATCCAAGTTTGTGTTCACTCTCGATGGTAAATCGGGCTCCGTGTTGCTGTATTTACACTTTAACACAGAGGAAAGGGTTAGCCTTTTTGAGTGTGGAGTACCTTGTAGTCAAGTAAGTAATATTTTTCTTTCTTTTGGAGCTATTAAAAAGGTCTTAGAAGTCACTAAATTTATGCTCAGAATGTGTGCAGATACCCTGATGGCTCTTTAAAGTGCAGCTGAAATCCATTTCCCTGCTCTGATGTACAAACCCAGCTCACGGCGTCAGCGAGGAGGGTGTTTTTTTTTTTTTTTTATTTTATTTTTTTTTTCTTCTGTTTTTTTTTTTTCGCGGGCAAAAAGCACAGCCGTGTTTTCAGTCGATAGAGAGTGTACTTGTTTTCTGGCGGGCCGTGTCAGTGCAGGCATTAGATACGTTTTATTTGATGGTGTTCAATGGCTGACTCGTCCTCACCTCTCGCCCAGGCCTCTCCTGCTCTCCAGCCCACACGCGCTCCCATGTTAAAAAAAAAAACAACACACACACACACACACACACACACAGACATCCACCCACTGACTCGCACACACACACACACACACACACACACACACACACACACACACACCACACACACACACACTCCAAAGCGCATACACTCCTGCTCTTCTCTGCATCCTTCCTCTGGAGGATTCTGGCAGTTGTTTATGTTATTGAACTGGTTATCACATTACAGCTGGAACACCACCAGGCTCGGAGAGAAAGAGTCCTCGCGCTTTCTCAAGAAAAGAAAAGAAAGGGAGCGAGAGCGCACGGGAGGGGGGGGGAAACAAGAGCACAGGGAAGACTAGCTGAGGGTACGTTTAAAATGTTTTTGCTCATCAGCACCACCGCGTTTCTTTACGAAACACCGACTGTGAACTTTACAGAGCATTTTTGATCGCAGTTATTGGCGCTTTGACGGCGAGTCCTCCAAACGAAATAACCGAAACCGGTTGTTTGTCCAAGCGTTTGATTAATGTGGCTGTTTTCTGATCTGTGGTTAAGTTTGGGTTTAGTTCATTTACTGTGTCAGGGTTAGGGAAAGTTTATAGTCGTGCTTTAAAAGAAACACATGTTAGTTGTTGGTTTAAACAGAGGTCTCTGGAGTCATAGACTCTAATTACTCATCACCCTCTCCTCCCCCACCAACCTCCTCCCTGAAGATTTGAGTTATGATAACTCTTTAACCAAAAGACAACATTATTTGGCTCCATATAGGATCTAAAGATGAGTTTCATGGAGTTTTTCCGATGGGCAACCCTGACAAAAAAATGTCACTTGGACAGAAAACTCACGTGATGTAAACGCATACATACGTGATTTTGCACATGTAGAATATGTGTATTTTGTCCATGGAAACATGTGGTTTTGGAACATTTTAGTGTCGTAATGTGGGAAGCCTGTGTACATTCCCATGTAAAAAAAAAAAAAAAAAAAAAAGGTTTTCCACATGTTTTCCCATTTTATCATATGTTGCAACATGTGGTAAACATGGGTCATGTGTATTATCACGTGTCCAATGTGGGAAACATGGGAAACAGGTGTTTGTTTCTGTAAAGGAAAACACATGATGCATTTTAGTACAACCAGCTTCAGGAAACCAATGAAAAACAGGCGACAGACCGAAGACAACCAAATCAAACAAACCGAAGCACAAATAGGAACTAATGTAAGTGAGATAAGTGAAAGCAATAAACATTTCTTGCTTGAAAACAGGACTGGGGCGAACCCTAGTCCATGTCCCAACTGTGTATTAAAAGCTAGGGGGCTTTTAATTTGAAACAAGGGCTTTTAACTTGAAATGGATACAGGAAGTTTGGGCATTTGGCCAATAGATAGGGTAACTCAGTCAGTCAGTCACATGGCATTAAAGCAACCAATGGTGTACCTTTAAAATGAGGTTCAATCATGCTTCCAAATGCCCCTAATAAATGGCAAACTCGTACTGTGATTGGATTAATTTAGACTTGGACTTTATTGATCCCACAGTGGGGAAATTCAGTCACCCGACCGTGTTTTGGTTTCCTAACCTTAACCAAATTCATTTTGTGCCTAAACTCAGCCAAACTGGAACTATACAATTGTCAGAGCAGATTTCTGCAAAGGCGATTTGTAATTGTGTTGGAAGGCACAGGAAAAAAAATTGTGTCATCCTTCTGTTTTCCTGCCAACTGTGGCATCAGATCAGAAAACGTTTCTAACTCACTCGCTTTTTATTTGTGGATTTCTGGAGGGGCAGTTACAAACGACACATATTGACATTTAATTTAAGTGGCTTATTGCAGCCTCCAACATTTCTCAGAGACTCGATTCAAAACTTTCCCACACAGTCTTCATCCTCTCTGCTGAGGTCGTGTTTATTGTAGAGCTTCGGCAGCATTGTTTTGTGCAGGTGCCCACCCCTTGTGTTTAAGGGGGACAGCTCACGATTATTGCCTTTTAGTGGACATTTTAGCCCATAGCAACATGAAAAATACAGTTGTTGTTTTTTTTTTTATCATTGATAGGTAAAAAGTTGTCTTCTGTTTTGGTCATTTACAACCTTAACTCATTTCTCAGAGGAGTTACACAGAAAGTACGTGATATTTGAGCTCCATGCTTTTCCAAAAACAAGCAAGAAAACAATTGTTTATTCTGCTTATGTGTTCACCGTCGATTGAGCTATACTGTCAAATGAAAATGAATGTTGATAAATCCTTTCCTGTCACAGTAAGCAGCAGTTTTAGTGGTACCTTGTGAACAATGAGAGAAGAAAACAATTTGGTGGTTAAAAAAACTCTGCACGAGAAGTTCTGGAAACTTCTTTTTTGCTCTGTTTTGCACACCCAGCAAGAATACATAATCCAGAGATGTATTTTCTTTTTCTTCTCTCCCTCTCACCCCATGGTTTTCTCATTCAATCCAAAGAAGTGCTGCGCTTTCAAATCCCTTCTCTTCTTCTTCCTCAGCTTTGCTCCTTTTTTTTTTTTTTACAAACAGATACTCGTCGTCCTAAATATCCCGCCTGCGTTTCACCACAATTCACTTTGCTGAGAACTTTGTCTGACAAAAGCGTTTGGAGGATGTTCGTGAGGGGCGGCGTCTCCTGATTCCCGAAAAAGACCTCTCTGTCTCCGTCAAAGGGAGAATCTCATTTTTTGTATATTTTTTTTTTTTCCTCAAAAAAAAAAGTTTCAACTATCGAGAAAACATTAATACTGCGTTGTGATAAAAGAAGCCGACGCGGCGCTCGATTATCTCTTGATTTAAGCGCGACCTCCGGATTATGAGGTCCGCATACGGTCAAACTGTCATCGTGATTGTACGCCAGCTGTGATTGAAGTGAAAACCTGGGTATTGTGGGTTAAAATGATGATGGATTAACATGACGGCACGTTTTTTTTTTTCCGCCTCGCTGTAATGCTAGCACCGGCTTCACCGAAGCAAAGCAAAGGAGCTTAGTGCTTTTAGCCCCGTAGTCCCGGTGTACGGGAGCATCTGTTGTTACGGTCGGACACGGCGCACGCACACGCACACACGCTCGCACGCTCGCACACACACACTCGAGCCACTCAAAACACATGCTGGAGTGTCATAAAGCCTTGTTTTAATGCACTGAGGGGGAGACGGAGTGTGTGTGTGTGTGTGTGTGTGTGTGTGTGTGTGTGTGTGTGTGTGTGTGTGTGTGTGTGTGTGTGTGAGTAGGTGGGTGATACAGTATGAAGGAAGGCTTTTCACAGAGGACAATTCCTCTGGAGTCACAACAGGTGTGTGTGCATGTGTATATGTGTGTGTGGATTGCAGAGGGGGAATTATGAGCTGGCCACTAAAAGGAGGAGGAGGAGGAGGAGGGAGGGAGGGAGGGCTTATGAAGGGTCCCCTCTGCCCCACCTGTAGCCTGTCAGCTGTTGTAAGCCTGTTAAAACGTCAGCTGTTTCTGAGGAGAAGTGTGTGTTTGGGGGGGTGTGTGTGTGTGTGTGTGTGTGCGTGCTTATGTGTTAGTCAAAGTCAGGGAGCTCGTGGAGGTTGTGTGTGTGTGTGTGGGGGGGGTGGGCGGGGGGGGGGGGGGTGCTCCGTGCGGGCCCCTCACCGCCTCATTGCACATCAAACGCCTTGTCGCCTTTAGGGGGGGGATTTGTTTGTGCACAACAACAGCGCCTCACGCCTGCCGTGGAGCGCCACGGCGGTCCCGCTTGGCTCGGCCTCTTCCACGCTCATCGTAGCCCGAGTCAAGGGGCTTAGTTTTGCGAAGTTGACGACCGCCAGAGTGAGAGCGAGATACGTAAAAGGAGAGCGCCTCGAAAATCTCGTTTCAGCCTCTTAAGGCCTTCATCAGGTATAAATAATAATAATCCTTATATCTGTTGGTCAGCGGTCACATGATAAGTACGGACCAATGAGCTGTCACCCAGTACGCGGGGAGCAGGTAAAAGACACATGATAGGAAACATAATGTCACGGACTGTAAAGCAGATACAGATAGTAATAAAAATATTTAAAAAAAAATCTTAAAATCTCTTGCAATATCTCTTAAAATACATTTAAACATTAAGTGTCAAGTGACATTTAAACCGACCCAGTTGTCCAAAGAGAAAAAAGAAAAAGAAAAAAGTGGGCGGCTCTGATTTTTCAATTCAAACTGTTTGATCCCCAAACTGAAGAGCACCGGAGGGACGACACGTCACGCACACCGAGCAGAACTCCACGCCGACAGTTTTTGACTACGAATTTCATAGTTCGAAATCTCGAACGCGCGACGATGCCGGCCGGGTTTCACCTTCAGTGCCGTGCAGCGGTACCGTTTTTGGTTGGTGCGTCAAGGTCGTGTTTTGTTTCTGTAAACAAAAACAAGCCGGCGGAAATGATGGCAGCAACTGTTGCAGATTTGCGGATGAAGATCTCGACTCGTGGCACCTCCTGCCAACAAGCTCAGTAGACTGTTTAAAACACTGGTATAACAAGACATCCGCTGCACTTCCACTATTGTTTACCCGCCATCAGATCTCGCAGTGCATTCGATTGCGGGGTAACCATAGCAACACGGCCTCTGCTTCCGACACTCATTGTTAAGATGAACACAGCGAAGGGTTAAGCTGAAGACAAACAAACTTTTAAGAGCGGATGACAGTTTGAAAAACAGCTTTTCTTTCTGCCTGTGATATACAGACGGGCACTTTTTTTTTGTTGTTGTTGTTGTTTTTTTTTTTTGTTAACTTACTTTGAAGAATATCAATGTGGATTTCTACAAAACTCTTGTTTCATTGAACAAAAGAAGCCCAAGTTTTCAAATGTCAAATCTCGTCTAAAGTCAGGCAGCCGCACAAGGCCTTTACCCAACTTAAACAAAAATAGGAAAAGACCGTGATTCAAATCTCGGCTGATGGTCCGACTCGACCGCTGTTTTTTTATTTTTATTTTTTTACTTTTATTTGTTCTGTCTGCCGTTCTGTTCATGTTAGCTGATTCATTGTCGGAGAGTGGGATTTATAGTGTTTCAGTTTGCTTCAGCCGATCATTAGCGAGTGAACCATTAAGCCGCTGGCGAGGAAACTCTGTTGCTCGGGAGCTGTTAACTTCGAAATCAAACGTACATCTGCAAAGTTCCTGCACAGCTGCAGAACACTTTCATGCTCCATCATTTTCTCTGTCACTGTTTGTCTTGTGAGAAGATGAAGTCCTCCCTCTTAAATCCCGCCCGTTAAACTCCGGTTGGTCGGCTATTTCCGCTGGAAATGAAAGGACGGTGTACGTTTCCAGGTTATTATGACGGCATGAATTATCTTATTTTCACACGGCAACATACTTTTCTTATCCAGTCGTATCTATCTCCAAGAAGCTTTTCGAGGCAGTTTGTATTCAGAGAATCTTGCTTTGGCTTCAGCTTTTCTAAAGAGGACAAACACACCGTTTGCGCCTTCTACGCTCTCAGACGACGCTTTTATCCAGTTTAGAGCGAGTGCAGAAGTATAATGAGCTTAAATTCCCAAATCGCCAACACGACCAGCGACCAATTGTACGCAGCTTTGTGAACGGAGGTAATAAAGGTGTTCCTTTTAAAACGGGTAGAGCGTTTAAGAGACCAGTTTTCCTCCTCAAAACATCTCGGCCTCAGACAGCTCTTTAACACCGATGAACATTTGATTCCAGGCGTCTGCTCTTATTTTTCTGGGCGTAAGTCTGCTGTCTCCGCGCGCTCCCTCTCCAGTCGGTCATGCTGGCGTGGGAGTCACAGGTGTTGAGTGATTTATGGCTTTAATTTACTTGATAGATTAAAATATTATACGGCAACAAGCGCAGGGTATTAATTAGGATAACACAGCGAGCTCCTGTTTTACGTTAAGGCACTTGGCAGGCGGACGGAAAACGCTTACTGCTACACTTAACACGTCGGGAAAGGTGCACCGTACAAAGTATCGCATCTTAAATGATATCGGTTTCCCTTCTGAAATGAAAAAACAAAACAAAACAACAACAAAAAAAAAACCTTGACGTTCACAATCTATCCTGGAAGAAGTTCCTGCGTCGGGAGTCGACGGCGACGGCTTTGAAAAAGCGGAGAGGCTCGTAGCTGCAGACGGGCATTCTGGGAGAGCGGGGGGAGGGGTGGGGGTGGGAGGGGTTGTGGCCTTCGTGGTGCCAGCTGAGTGAGGCAGACAGTTGAAGGGAACAGGTTGCTGTGTCTGTTCAAGCTCATCTTGCTGCTCTTGACCTTTAACCTTTAGCTGTGACAGCTCCAGCGGCTGGGAGAGTCCAACTATTTTTTTTTTTTTTTTTTTTTCACCCCCCCCTCCCGGTCGGGAGAGCGAGCGCTCGATGACACGCAGACGAGCACAGCGGCGCTCAGAACCGCGGTGTTAAACATATCGTGACGGTGTCCCAGTGCAAATGGCACGCTGTTGAAAAGAAATGACATAAGCTTATTTGATTAACCGCACATCCCTGAATTGTGTGACTTTGTTAAACAATACCACCACCCTGGACACGTTTTGGTTTTTCCGTGGACACGTTGCCCTTAATTTGAAGGAGGATGGGAATTCTGAGTTATCAGAAATATTATTGAGAACTCGATTAAACAATTTAGCAATTGACAAATAATTCATTGGCAATTTGCCCTCGTTGCTATAGCGTCAGATACGCTTTGTCATTCAGTATATTTGATAACTTGACATCCATACTGGTTTCTGAATGATAGTTGTTTTTTTTTTAGTACCAATTTAATAAAATCCATTTGAAGAAAAATAAAATTACACGACACGTTTAGGTACAAATCTTTAGTTCTCTGGCTGCAATTAACAGATGTCCCCTGAACGCCGCACATGCAGGTTGTTGCTAGATGCTACAACTTACTGATGTTCCCCAAACGCCTCACATGCTATCAATAGACGCTAGCTTAGCTGGCTGCGGGACATGGAAGCCTTCAGTGTCTGTAATTACTGCAGCACGCACAACTCGGAGAGACGGATCGAGCGAAATGACTTTGAAATGAGTGAAATAAGGCGTTCTGAAGTTCAGTTCACTTGAGCGATTTCATCCGTACGGACGCCCAAGTAGAGACTTTTAAAACGAAAAAAAAAAAACGCGTTGGCACGGATGCCGCTTTTGGATCGAAGTTCGGAACCGAATTCGAACCGAATTTGATACCAGATGCGGCGGATGAAATTGAGTCAGCGCTGTAAAAGTATCAAAGTTAGTCAGAGGCATTACAATCTGTATCGTGTGAACTATTCTCAGACCCCCGATATGGAAAAAGAAGACACAAAATCCATCGACTTGTCGTGTTTTTTTTTGGTGATGGTGCAGAAATAAGTGGGAGTCAAACGGACTTAAAAAATGGTTTTGATCCTCCAAAGACTCTTTGGTCTGTTTTCACAGGAATCTGCAAACACGCGAGTATCTTAACACGAGGAGGCAAGTAAAACGAAGATCTGCTGGCACGGATGCCGTGGAGTAATGGAGACAGGCTAGTTGCGTGGCTATGTATTTTCTCATGGAAATGTGCGTCCTTTGAGCTTTTTATTATTCTGCGAGATTTGTCGAGAGGGTGACAAAAAAAAAAAAAAAAAAAAAAAATGCGGAGAATTCCTCAATAATGTAGGTCATGCAAGAGAGAGAGAAAAGCTCACGCTAGTGCCACACCAGAGAAAAGCTTTGTCACTTTTTTTTTTTTTTTAATTTACCCCGTCCTCGGGAGGGAGGCAGATTTGCATAATCGGGGTATTCACTGTCAAACCCTTGAAAGCATATCATGTTTATTCACAAACCTATTAGTCATTTGGTACAAAGACAAAGTACCAAATAAGCCCGTCTTCAACAAAACCTCTCGAGTTCTCTTTGTCGCAGCACCTCGCTCAGGTGGCGCACCTTTCACGTGGAACAAACGCGCACCAAAAAAAAAAAAAAAAAAAAAAAAAAAAAACGACAACAAATCTTTCCGCCTTCCCCGCGACTCCTGCCGAGGATTTGCAGCTACACGGATGGATGTTTATCATCGCGGGAGCTGTAGCTTATACGCCTTTGTGTTTTCCTTTCAACATAAATACACTTGCCTCTGGGCAAAGGAGCCGCTTCCTCTCACTGCTCTGTTAAGAAGAGAGAATAGATCTCCTTTTTCGCTCTTGTGTTTGTGCCTCCCCCACCTCTCCTCGGTGCCCGATCCCCACCGCGTGCAGCCAGCACCGCGCAGTCTTGGCCCGTGCTTGTGTCAGGAAGAGCGGAGGTAGGCTCATAGATCCCCTGTTTTAGGCTCGGGGCCAACACCGTGTGTTGAACACGGAGGGGCCCCCAGGCAGTCATGCACACGGATGACAAATGTAGATGGCAAGCGGGGTGGGGGTGGAGGGGGGGGGTGGGGGGTGGGAGAGCTGGAGAAGGGGCAGAGAGATAAGGCCAATCTGAGCACTGGTGTTTGTTGTGGATGTAATTGTGTCCTCAGCGCTCTGACATTAGGATTGTTGTGTTTAGTGGCGGCGTATATTTCGTTCCCATCCATGCGCAGATTTCGCTGCTCGAAGAATTATCCATATAAGTTGCTGCTTGAAGATGAAATTAGCCTTTGGAATTTTTGCCCTTTGTTTAAACCCGCCGGGCTCCGGGCACATACGTGCCTGCGCCCGTACATACATGCGCTGCGTCGCGCGGAAACTCAATGACACGACTGCTTAGCGGACTCCCGGCCTTCCATTTCCCACACCCTCCAGGCCCCCTCGGAGATTTCAAGGTCAGGAAAGGGCACGGGCTGAGATTCATTTCTTGGGAAGCGGAACCACTGTCGCGGACGGTCACATAGAAGCGAGTCTCTCCTTTTACAGTCCTGCTCCGCGGTCGCTTCGACTGTTTCCCTCCCAAGTTCAGGTCTACGAGGGGTTTTTTTTTTTTCCGTTTTTTTTTTTTTTTTCTTTTGATTTCCAAAGCTTCGGACGTGGCGTCAGATCGGAGCCGTCAGCGGCTGTCTTCATCGGAGCTGACAGGGGGAGGTGGAGATGTGGCGGTGGAGCCGTTGAGGTTTGACAGCAGCGGAGTCACTTTAAAAATCGAATGTCGAAGGGGCACTGGCCGAACGGCACGAGACATTACCGGTGCGTTGAACACTCCGACAGCTGAGCATGCGAGTGTGTGTGCGAGTGTGTGTGTGTGTAGATTTTGAGGGTAGGGTGGGGGGGCCTTGAAGGTTCCAGTGGAACAAAAGGTATGTAGGCAGCTGCCATCCTGCTGCCAGCAGCTCATGATCCAAATGGAAGATGTACACACACGCGTGCACAGATTGGTGCGCAACAAGGATCTGACACACTCAGCGAGGCAGTCGGTGACTCCCTCACTCTTCGCACACGCACACGCACACGCATACGCACTTCTTCAAAGTTCCTATTTCTGTCCAGCCAACACTAAAACCTTACAGATATTTTGTTTTGGATATAAAACTGATAAAAGTCCTAAATATGCCCAATGTGAGAAGCTGAAATCAAAGAGTATATTTGCTCAATAACTCAGTCATGAAATATTAAAATTGTTGGCAGTTAATTACCTTTTGATTAATCAGCTGAGGATTTCAGCATTACACCTGGTTGGAAATCAAGTTTTATTACTTTTTTCATCACATTTCCTCACATTCATGTCTTGTTGACAGCACAGTTTAAGTCTATTGAGAAAAGTCGTTAAAGAATTGCCACATGACAGATAAACATTGACAAAGCTAATATTATTCACTCCTCAAGAAAGTTTCAGGAGTCTTCAGGTATATATTTTTTTCACTCTCTGGGAGCAGAACAGAAACTGGTTGATGTGGTCGGCTGTAATAATTTATAAATGAACAAAAACTCAATAGGGAGCAGTTTTTATGGTGAAAGTATAATGTGGATTTCAACTTTTTCTGACTGTTTTGTTTGTTTTTGAAATTCATTGCGATTATTGATATAATACCAAAATTTCATTTAGATTTTTATACTGTTGCGCAAACAACCATTAAATAATGACTCGAATACGAACAAAATGACCAAAAATTATGGACAAGGTTCGACGTAAACTAAGTGGGTACTTGGCTGAAAATTGGCTGAAATCGGGGGGAGGGGGGGGAACAACACGTTAATGTTCCTTTAAAGGGCCGACCGACAAGCAACTCATTTGCTAACATGGACACTGATGAATTGGTGGCAGTTGCTGAAGGCATATTAGGGCAAAGGGTGACTTGGGAGGGGTATTCCAGTGAGGAGGGAGGAGACGAGTGTGCTGTGTGACTGGTAGGGGTGTGTGTGTGTGTGTGTGTGTGTGTGTGGGGGGGGGGGGGGGGGTCGATGACAAGAAGCAGCAGCAGCAGCGTGGGGGTGGGGGGGGGGTCCGGTGAGAAGGGTAATTTGGGGCGTCCAGAGTGAGGCGTTCCAACCAGCAGTTGTCACTTCAGCAGACGATGGTCGAGTGGCACATGTGCTGCTCTGAGTCGGACCCTCTTCTTTCTCTTCAGGACTGTATCCCTCTCTGATCTTTCACTTGGACTACCTCGCACCCGGAGCTCTGTAACTCTCCTCAATCCAGAATCCAGTCGGGTTTTTTTTTTTTTTTTTTTTTTGGCCTCTTGCCACCTTTAATCTTTTGACGGTAAGAGTGACCCGTTCAAGACGTGGCAGCTGAGTGTGTGTGTGCGTGCGCGCGCGTGTGTGTGTGTGTGTGTGTGTGTGCGTGCGTGCGTGCGTGTGTGTGTGTGTGTGTTTGTGTCTCCACTGATGTAATTGGTTTGAACTGACTGGAACTGCCGCGTCACTTAAAACCATAATTACTTCAAGAGAAAATGCCATAATTGACGTCCTCTCCTCTGGCTAAAACTAACATTTTTCAACTTTCTCATGGTTGAGTTACGCTGAAGTTGCGAGGGAAGATGGTCTCGGAAATGTTTGGGAGCTTTCCGAGCTCTAATCACTCCAGGAGGCCATCACTGCCGGCGCCTCTGAGGACTTTTTACGAGGTAGATAGCGAGGTGACTTGCTGTGTGGCCTGTTGTCCGTCGTCGGCCGCCGAGCTGACACCTTCCCCTGCCTCAAGCCGTCTGAGGGGGTGCGGGTGTGGAGGTGGGTGGTGGGGGTGGGGGGGGGTGATTTATGGTCGATAGCCCGTGTTGTCGTGCGGCCAGTAACGTCACACCTGTTCTTTTTCTTTTCCCGAATTGAAGGCTTACGTGACGCTCGTGCCCTTGACACCTGTTGAAACCGTGTCGTGTACTTTTGAATGTGGACAAATGTAATACCTTAAATATGCCTTCGGGCGGTTTTCTTTGACAACCGTGATTGCTCTGGTTATATCACGGTCACTCAAACGGAAAGTAAATACCAGGAAGTTGAGCTATTCCTTTTTGAGATCTATTTCTTTTTATACATGTAATTGGTTTGTCTGGCGCTGTGTCTTCCACAGAAGAAAACGAAAATCTGAAATGTGATCGATCGTACTCTCAAACTCCAGTTATGCGAAAGATTATTACATGAATCCTCTTATGTGCTACGGTGGTGTTGGCTGCCAGCGTTTCATTTTGAAGTTTTCTTTGCTCATCACGTTTACAATATTGTTACACGCTCTGTTTCCCACAAGTTTTTGCCGCGTCGCCTGCTGCGTTTCCGAAACCCGCTCGGTGGAAGAGCGGCCGGACTCGCGGGGTCTCCAAGCAGCTGCTCGACACTTGTTTTGAAGGGTATCTTGACAACAAAGCCGCGCTGGCTCCATCTCCTGTGGCCAGATTGAAAGATGCCTCTCTGAGCTGAGGGACCTCGTGCTTCCTAATGACCACATGAATAGACAATCATGACTGAGTTGGTTTATTCTGTATCTCTGTAGGAAACAAAAAAAAAAAAAAAAAAGAAAGATTTCCTCAGGGAGGGTTAATCTGTTGAAAGGATCGCAGTGCACTTCTCAGAACAGTGAAGTGTGTGTGTGTGTATATGTGTGTTTGTGCGTGTGTATATGTGTGTTTGTATGTGTGTGTGTGTGTGTGTGTGTGTGTGCGCCAGACTCTGTGGAGTGTTTATTATTATTGAGTGCCTTCAGCATACTTGCGCTGCCCACATTTCATAGTTAATGATGGATAAAGCTCAGCAAACATTTGCGGTGGAGACTATAGATAGGAAGGTATGTGGCTAAAAACAACAGCACTCCTCCCACTCAACTGCATTCACAAAAAATACTTCCTGATGGTGCTGATGATTTAAAAAAAAAAAAAAAAAAGTTCTATATTTAAATGTCTGTCTTGATCTTGCCCGTCTGGCTCTTGTGTGTGAGGTCTCATTGATGAGAACATGTTCGACTGGTGACCTCTGTCCTCGAGTGCCACATTGATGTCATTAGTGTTTTGTCTAGAGGGCATTTTTCCTCTGTCACAGACCTTTTGTTGTCGCGCTGCAGTAGATTGAAGATGATGGGAAAAGCTGCGAGGGAGGACGCGGTCTTCGAAAGCTCACTTTACAACTCCAGAGTTACATTCCGAAAACACGGCACTGATGAAACAAAAATAAGATTGTAGGGATAATAAATAGTCTTATCTATAAGACAAATAAAGGCCAAAGCCGTGAGTTTGACTTGAACTTAATTAAATATTTCCATTGTAACTGTAATTTTTAGACCTAACTGTGGACGTATAATCAAAGGTGATCAGAAAACACTGTAACGATTAGTTAATTATTTAATTATATCATTCTTAGTTTGTCATCTAAAACATAAAAAAAAAAAAATGCCTGGCAAAAACACTGAACGTCTAAGGGTGCATCGATCTTCATATGTCTTGTTTTGTTGAAGAAATTACATTTACAATAATATATAACATGAGAATAACTGGGACAAATACTTTCATTGATCAACTAATTAGTTAGATAATTAATAGTTGATTGACAGAAAATGTAATGGGTGGCAGGTTTTGTTGACATTTCAGACATCAGTCTGCTCCTTGAAAGTCATTTGATAGACTAGATTTCATTAAATTCACCTGAAAAATAATCAACAGCTTGATCAATACTGAGAATAGTCAGCGGTTGCAGCTCTACGTCGAGGCAGGACAAGCAACTGTCGAACTTGTGACGGCTCACAGATCGATGGAAACACCCTGCTACCACGTAATCAACTCAAATTCTATTACAGCGCTGCGATGTGCTGATTCTTTTCATAGGACAGGTTCTCCTCCAACAAACTACTGAGAAAAAAAGAAATAATTCCTTTCCAAACTGTAAAATCTCTCCCTGTCATTGTCACCACTGGCTCCTCCAATCGGCTCGCAGCTCTCGGGGATGGGTGTGCCTCCGAGCACGTCAAGATGTGCTCACCTATTGGCTGTGATGTAACCTGACAGGTAAAACCGCATACTGTCGTCCGTGGCGATGATGCAGTGACAGGAACAAGTCTCGCAGTCTATAACACGCCACAGTGAAAGTATTGTGCGGCCTACCAACGAGTCCTCTCCGCTCCACATGCTGCTGGACAAAAGGCCTCTTTGTGTGTGTCCGTGTGTGCGCTCACATGCGTACATGCATGAGTGTATTATGGGTATTATCAGGGTAATTTCTTTTCGCTGTATTCATGCCAGAGGCTACGAGCACGAACAGTAGATCAGTGATAGTTCGGGGCGCCCCGTGTTAAATGCGTGGGTGTGTGTTATTCTGGGTGTGCGCGCAGTTGTTTGTTTTTATATACGTGTTAGGGAGTGTGTGTGTGTGTGTGTGTGTGTCCGTCCGTGCTCGGGCAGACTGCGTTATTGATAGCAGCACCCGGCAACGCGGCCATAATTCACGAGCCAAGAGGCGCAGATCTCTTTACCCGCCCCTCCCATCCCATCCCATCTCCTCCCATCCCCCCACCCTCAAACCACCACCACCAACACCGCCACCACCATCACCACCTCAGAAGTGCTGCCCTTGCACTCCATCGGCCCTCCCCTCTCTCCCCCACCTCTCCAAAGTCTCACCCATGATTGGTTAAGAGGAGAAGTAGGAGGGGGTGGAGCGAGGGAGGGGGGGCGGGGAGGAGGAGGGGGGGGGGCGATCATATTCCACTGCCAGGGTTGGCAGCGGAGACGCACAGGCACAATCACAATCATAAGCCAGGCTTCAGATATTAGGCCAGCAGCTCCCTCCTCCACCTCCCCTCCACCTCACTTCCCCTCCTCCGCTATTTGTCACAATGCCCTCCCCTTCACTCCACCTGCTTGATGCTCCTGGTACAAAATCACCCATCGGGGTTTTTTTCGTCGTCGTCGTCGTCGTTGTTGTTGTTGTTAATATCGCAAAGATGGCTCGCCGGGGTGACCTGAAGCCCCCGAAGATTGTGGCGGGAGCTGTATCCAACGGTTGCCCGGGAACATGAGGCAACAGGCTGTAAATATCACACAGCTGGTGCTGGCGGAGCACCGTCAAGGTTGGGCCGCAAACCGAGCCTCGCCCGGCTCAAATTAAGGTTGTTTTTTTTCAGTGGCCAGGTTACCCCCTCTATCCCCCCCCCCCCCCCCCCCCCCCACACACACACACACACTCCCCCCACTCCCCTCAACCTCAGCTCCATCAGCAGGCTCTGTCTGTCTCCCAATGAGGAACAAATCTATCAGACTTCTCATCATCCCCCTCCCTTACAAATCACCAATTCGTGATTGTAATGCATCTTGAAGCTGGCGAGCTGTGAATGAACCTTAATGCCTCTAATGTTGACAGTAGATTTTATGCGCAGATATTTGCGGCTGGAGCATTCCTGCAATTTAGAGAAGCACTTTCATAAAGTTTAAGGACGCGCGAAGAACAGAGGAAAAAGATGGAGAGGTCCGTTTATAAGTGGGCTTTCGGAGGAAATGCAGCACTATAACCAAAAACCTTGTTTTGTCTTACCAGCAGTCGAAACCCAAACTTGAGCCCGTGAATGTTTTAATATTTTAATCAAAACTAAGAGAAACAGTTTGTCGGTTATTGAAGAAAGAAATTTCCCCTCGGGGATTAATAAAGTGTATAAAATAAAAAAAATAAAAAAAATGTGGTTAAATACATTTTCTGTTTATCTATTAAGTGATTAAATCCTCAGTCTTTCGAGCATATAAGATCATGCAAACGAGGATGTGCGGTGTACATTCCAGCTGCAGCATCTTGTGCTTTTTTAAAGAGGCTGGAAAGTTTGTTCCCATTAGATCGCTCCTCAGGTCTTCCCCAGCTTTTCTGTCGTTGGTCAAATAAAAAAAACAAAAAAAAACCACATCGCCACGACAACCTCAGACACTTACTGACTTGATTTCGTGTGATTCCCAAACGCACGGAGCGTCTGATGGCGTCGTTTGTCTTCTTGCGTTTTCGTCGGTCACGTCGGGCCAGTGTGAGCGAACACTGAGTGATGAATGAATATTGGTGAGGTATCGATCGGCGCCGACCTCAAACTGAGGGACAGATCAGTCATTTTCACAGCCTGCTCCAGGGGTCACGACTCCGGCAGCTGCATCCAGGCTGACCGCCCTCTTCTTGAAACCCGAAGCCCTCGACTTCTCCGCAGATCTCCGGGTGACCTCTGTGTTGCCGGCAGGGCCTGCTAACATTTCTCATATGTTTGAATGCAACTTTGATACAATCTGTGCAACTAATTGGACTCTCCAGACCAGTTTGCTTTCGAGCGCCGTGTGCAACATGCGATAGCAAAAAAAAAGTTGGTTTGGGTTCCTCCCCATTATGTTGCGCTATTGCTAATATTTTTCTATGCATATTTCCTGGATTAACGGAGACACTTTAGATTCAAATTTGGTTTGCTTTAATGAAACAGAAGTTGCTTGTAGAAGCAATTTTTGGCTTCAAGAATATCCAAAACATAACATGACGGCGATGGAGCATACAACTGTCACAAAAAAAAAAGAGGAGATATGGTATTTCAATATGTCCTTAGATACGTGGTCGACCACGCCATCCTGACGTTACACAGACGAAATGCGATGCAAAGCGGAAGCTGTACGATTTAATTCAATTTAATTTGATCAGATTTCATGCCTTTCTTAACTTTTACTTGTACTTAACATTAAAATACATGAGCATTTACTGGCAGTAGCTTGAAAACAATCAATATTCCCTCACTGTGTTGGGTTAGCCAGAAGCCACGTGCCCCCCGAAAGAGCCAACTACCACGTCAACATTAGTAAACTATGGCCGGTGATTCACAGGGCAACTTTTTTTGGAGGATGCGTTCTTCACTTAAATGCCGCTGGCTGATGATTGTGTGCTTCGGTTCAGGTTCAGTTTTTTTTTTTTATTTATTTTTTTTTTTTACGAGTTTTAATGGGTGCATAATAAGAGAGTTTGTTGCTTCAGTAATTTCCTTTGAACAGACCCAGAGACAGTGTGCTGTGGAAGTTGTTGGCAGCAGCAGTGTTAGTATTTAGTACTGAAGTGTTGAGCTACTTGTTTTGATAACTTAATGATATTTGGCCGTTTTGTACTGAATTTGGTCCCGATCCGTTTATTGCGATACGTCTGTCTCTGAATTAAATCAATTTTCTCATCCGCTAATCTTTACACCCAGACTGGATATTAAAAAAAAAAATCACTTGCCTCACCACAACTGGCACATGCATACACTTGTGTTTCAGACAGTTCTCATGACATTGCCAGATTTTGAATCCATTAACCTGTCGAGAAAGAAGTTGGCGTAATCAAAGTTTGGGCTCGTATATAGACAGCACTGCAGTAGGGAGGGGGCACCATTTTCAAATATTCAAATAGTCATTATAATCCCCAAAATCGATCAGTGTACGCGACTATCGTTCTTCCTTATGTCCCCTGTTGTTACCAGCGCCTGGTTGTCATGCGTCACTCCCGTCAGAAGGTGGCGCTAATGCGCGTAAAAGCCGCCCGCCAGCCGCCGTTATAACAACATAAGGAGAAGAAGAACACGCTGCTTCCAGGGGTCCGGAGCTCTGCAGGTAAAGCTGTGCCGCTATTTGACGTCCCCGGCGCGAACGCGGGGAAACGTGCACAAGACGTCAATATTTCGATATTCAATATTTGATTAAAAATCAAATGGTTACGAGCGCATTTCGAAGAGTATTTTTTTGCTTGACGTGCCCGTCCCTGGTCGGCGGATGTCGGTGCCGAGTGGGAAAAGTGAATGATTTCTCAGTAGTCCTCTGGCATGGCTCCAGCTGCCCGGAACCATCCCCCCTCCCCCTCCGCCTCATCCCCCTTCCTCCACCCTCTTCCCCCCTCCTCCCCTCCCTCCCCTCGACTATCAGCCCCCTACCGCTGACTGTTATCTCTCTGCTCCAGGCTGCTCCAGCGCCACTTAACACGCCAGGGCAGTAAAGGATGGACACGCAGGAAGAACAGACACACATGCGCAGGCCTGACCACTATATTGACGCTTCAGTCTTCCATTAGACACATATCATATGGGCACACTGATAAACGCTCCTCTAAAATGACGAAAAATTATTTTAATATAACGACTAATATGTTTTTTTTTTTTTTTTTTGGTCCAACATAAATAAATAAGGAACCCTTAGTCAGCTTGGAAATCATAACAAAATGGCGCTCATAACTGCAGAAGTTTCATAAGAATCATCATATTTGAAGTTTTCTTCAGTATCAAAATAATCCTGGGAAAGTTGTCTGTACATTGCAAATGAAAACTGCTTATGGAGGATATTTTTAATGGTGCCAATTTGGCACTCACCAAAAGAAATGAGTAAAAAAAATTGAGTGCTCAAGATGGGGAATAAACGCTCTGCCATAGATCCATAGCAATATATCAATAATCAATAAAACATATTTTTCATTTGAATTTGAGCCTATTTCAGAGTTCTGCTTTATTATCACATATTACTGACCTATAATCAACCCGGCTCTAGCGTGCACTCACATGGCCTCATCGTCATCTGCTTACATCACAGCTTCCCCTGTGAAAGCCAAAAGCATGCCATATTGACGCAGATCACGTCTAACCCAAACACCCGGTTCTCCTTCGGTATTCTGTGGCATGCAAGTGTGTTTTTGTTTGTTTGTGTGTGTGCGTGTGCGCGTGCGTGTGTGTGTGTGTGTGTCATGACTCAGTCACAGCCCCGTGCTCCTCCCCTGCAGGTGCTGACACATTCAGCCCGGAGCAGAAACATTGGTGGCGATGTATCAGTAATATCGAGGCCAGCGTTAGCCGGGGGGACGGTAAGGCAGGTTGTCAGGAGGAAGGTCAGCAGTTCACCAACCTCGACTGGCTGGGAAAATCTGGATGACGTGCCCTTTAGCAAGTCACTTAACCCTTGATTGCCCAGAGGACGCTTTCCCGCCCGTTGTCCGACTGTAGAGGATTTGGGTCGTGGCGGGGAGCTTCCAGCTGCAACTAACTGTAAAGCAAGTTATTGGAGAAGTAGAACATCCTTGTCTACTTCCTCCTCATAAATAAATGGTAAAATCACAATATTACCCTCGCAGCTCGCCGCTTTCCACCCACATCTCTGGACTAGAAGATTGAAGCTTTGAAATGCTTAACGTACACAACAACAGATGTTAGGGATAATGATGCGATGCAACATTTTTCAAACTGTTCTAATATGGACTAATCTTTGTTGCCGGCTGCCCCAAAGCTATGACCTGACGTGTCCCCTCTAAAGCTTAGTGGACACATTTTGTACAGTAATAGTATTTTTCTTTTTTTACACCGTTTCTGTGCGACGATGTTAATGTCCACGCTCTGTAAATTGGTTTAATGCTATTATTTTGCATTACTTAATCCCAACATGCACTATCTGCTTCACATTTTGCCGATTCTTTTATTTGTGCGACAGTCCGTTTGAGTAGATTTAATTCTTCATTGCATTGTCAGGTTATATAGAGAGCACTACAAGATAGATGTCTACATATTTTAGATGTTTTTAGATACAAATGTGCGTGAAAACATCTCACATTAGAAGGGTAAGAGGCATCACAGAGCTTTATCAACATCGAGTTGCCCAGTGTGTCCGCAGGGATGATGAATTTTTCATCAAACACTGACAGCCTGTAATATTCTAGCAGCTGTACTTAGGAACTGGAGAAGTTTAGTGCATGTAGCAGCTGTACTTTTCATGTTTGTTCAATTTCCTCAAAAGTTCTGTATTCCTTTAACTTCAATTTCTTAACTCCAGCTGCTATAAAATGTACAATTATTATTATTATTATTATTATTATTTTTTTACAATTATAGCCTTTTGAGAAATAAAACCATTTAAATGCATTTAGGCGTTCCCCAGGGTCCTAATCTGGGTCCACCATAGATTCCTAATTATCAGCGTTTATCTGTTCATTGTCCAGATCCTCTCTCTATCGCTCTCGCCTGCTCAGCGAGGCAGCAGACACACTCCAGGCCCTCCCGCTTCCCATGTGAGAGCAGAGATTCTGCCTGACATCAGACATGGGAAGCGAGCCGCAGCAGCATGAAGGGTAAAAGGTCGGGACTTGACCACCCTGGGCAGATAAAGCAGCCTTTTCATGTGTGATCAGCCCACAGCCTAAAGACAAAATCCCTCAGTTCGCTGCCTTTGAACTTCACCGCAACTGGAGCGAGTCCCCCCCCCCCCCCCCCCACCCCATGCTTGTTCCGTGGCTAACAAAGGCTACGAGAGAATATGAGTGCACACCTCGTTATTATTTTGTTCAAATATGAATGAATGTACGACACATCAGAAACACCTACTCTTCCCAGAAGTACACTAATGAGGTGATCCAGGTAGAATTCATTATCCCTCACTGGTCTTTTCTATTCAATTTCTGCCAGTCAAATAAGAGAAGAAGAAGAAGAAGAAGAAGAAGAAGAAGAGCAGAATTAGAGGAGTTAGAGATAGATTTTTTTTGGGAAAATTGTTGTGCTGAAGGGGCTGGAACCAAAATACGTGAAAGATGTTGCCAATACCGTACATTCAGTTCCCGCAGCGCACACAGTAGATTGCTCCATGTAGAAAACCAGGCTCAGGCAGCCTCCAGTTCTCCATCAAGCCTTTTTACAAAGCAATTATGACACTCATAACACCCTCTTCCTTCAACCCCCCCACACTCTCTCTCCCATCAGTGCATAATTCATAAGCAACTCATTGCCAAAGCTAAGCCAATTGCATCCTCACTAAACGAGCATGCAGCGCCCACAGCGGCACAAAAGGAACGTCAGTCTCATGACAGACTATTTCACGTCCTTTGTTTCGTAAGAATGGAGGTAAATAGAGGGCGTTCTCCCGCCGCCGCCGCTCTCCCAGGTAGAGGGAATGCAAACAATGCAGAGGAGCTGGTGTCGTGTCTGTATACTCAAGGCTTTCCAGATGCTTCAGCTCTGTAATGCTGCCACTTGGCTACCACTGTCTGTGTCTGTGTGTGTGTGTGTGTGTGTGTGTGTGTGCGCGTGTGTGTGTGTGTGCGCACGCACGCTGTGCTGTGTGTAAACACAGTCTGTATGTATATATATAGAGCGCTATTTTTAAAAGCTGAACCACAAATAGTAGTAACGGGGCCTAAAACGGTCCTCGCCTCTGTTGCCGTTCCTGGGCTCCTGCCGTCTCATTCATTCATGAGTTTGCATGAATTTGCAGAAAGACTGGGGGCTTTTCTACTTTCTGTCTTGCTCTTTTTTGAAATTCTGAATTCATAATGAACCCCGTCCTCTGTTTCTGATCAGGCACCGTGGCGTATCGCAGACCACCCTTATTTCACGGTTAGTTAGATGGATGACTGCATTAGACACACATTTTTACACTCTTCATTTCTCTCTGTGTTGCGCGGAATTAGGTCAGCGCTCTGTTTAGGTAATAAGGCATAATGATATTACTGGACAGAAAACTGCGTTGGCCAGCCCTCTTTAAATGCCGAGTGTCACCGGTGGAAAATCTGCCGACTCATCCCGCTTTGTGGACGTGAGGTATCTCGTCCTCAGAGTCTGGAAAATCTAAGAGTGCTGAAAACTGCCTCTCGGTCCTAATGATCACATAAAGATGAGAATAATTTCCGTACGTGTACGGCTGATTGTCGTCCTGCCTGCTCACAATTGACACAGATGCTGTTAAACGCAGATTCCTGTAGAGGAAATATCGCAGTGCAACACAATTGTTTTTGAAAAAGTAAAATATGTAGAATGCGCAGACACCGTGGCTGCTCTCTGTTGTGCCTCCGATCGGGGGAATCACATTCGGCGTGTTAGGGCGGCCGAGGCCGGGCAGCCGGTTGCCGTGGGCGACCAGCAGATCAGTGATGTGGCGGTGATGCCTCTAATGAAGCTGACACAGCACAGCCTCCCTCCTCGCGGGCCCCTGAGGGCCTCTTGCTCTGCATGTAGCGCCACAAACACCCCCCCTCCCTCTTACTCCTCCCTCTTCGGGTTCATCCAAATGTGCTTCTGATTTGATGGCGCCTCAAATGCATTGCTGCATCATTTATTCCCTCGTATATGTTCGGTCAAGGCAAACACAGTGTTTGGAGAAGCTAAATTGGGTCACAGTATACAAACAAAGCCTCTCTGCCCTTTTCAGAGTCTCTCTCTCCCCGTCTGATGAATGCCTCTGTGTTGTTTTCCAGGAGCTGCCCAGCTGAGGTGAAGGGGAGGGCAGAAGATCCCAGTTCAGCCTGAGTGTGGATGACCTGCCCCCAGAAACAGGACCATGATCTGAAGACGGTGTTGCACACAGAACCCCGTTCTTCCTCTCCTCCTTCTCCCTCTTTTTTTTTTTTTTTCATTTAAAATCTTTTTTTTTTTTTTTTTTTTTTTTTTTTTCTTTCTTTATTTTTTTTTTTTTTAAACCTTTTTTCGCTGCCCGGGTGCTTCAAACAGAGTCAGTGTTGCACAGAGAGGGCGAACCTGAAAGTGACTGAAAACTTAAAGAGGAAGAGATACAACGACAGCCATCTGTGACCTCAGACCTTGCCACTCCCCCCAGCTCCTCCCACTGCAACACCAGAACCATGGGGAGGAAAAAGATCCAGATTCAGAGGATCACCGACGAACGCAACAGACAGGTCAGAACCAACAACACGAGCCAACACTAGTTGAATTCGTATGAACTTCTGATTGATCGCACTTTCAGCTGAATCATACTTTCACAAAATTAAGCAACTTATTGGAGACGCCGTCTTATTGGAGACGAATTAAATAATGAAAGTAGCAAGGAAACACCAACTGATATGGTCGGAAAGGATGAACATACATACATATATAGGACTGGTTAATCATTTGATATAATCATTTATTGACATCCAGCAGTATCATGTCACGTATACACTTTTGAAAATTCTGTTGTTTAAAGTAATTATACATACATTGTAATTTTTGGTTGTTGCAATCATTCAAATGCACTGTAATGCACATCAGTTCAATCCTGTATAAATATAAGTTTCACCTTTCACATGAACATACTGTTCTTAAATAACATCGCTAACAAGGGCTAAGTCAGCATTTCTGTGTGCAGAGCTGGATTTATTCTTGGCACGGGAGTTTAAAGTCAATAGATACCTCCGTTTTGATTTATCATATCACCGTGTGGGATTTATTCTGCTAATATAAAAAAAAAAGGCTGCATGTGAGCTGGCTGAAGCGACGATGGGAAGATTTCACTCATTATTTCATCATATTTACTCTCAACAATCCCCGCTACTGATCGAAAGTTGTGGAAAACACAAGCAACCCAAGCTGCCCATCGCAGTTTCTTGTGCTCTCCGTGTATCATATCAGCAGAAACGAGATTTACAAATACACAAATATTTGTTTTAATTTCTAAATTCAAACAGCATGATCCACTGTGGAGCATTAAACTACTCGTAAGTAGCCAGCTGTTGTATCGTTTTACTGGCTTGATCTCTCCGTTTTCCTCTCATCCTTCCTGCTTAGCTGTAAGACAGGAACAATCACTTTTCACTCCTCCACGATTTAATTCTATTGTGGTGACAGAAAACTTCAATCCTACCAGTGATAGTAATTACTCCTCAATAGCCAACCACTAGTGTAGCTCTAAAACAATGAATAAATTAAATAAAACCCCACGAAATGACACCTTTCACCATCAAAATTCGAGTTGTTTTTTTTTTTGGTCTGATAATGTGGAAAGTCGTGAAGAGCTGCATAACAGAATGACTTTATTTCCATTTAAGTTAGCATCGGGCTAAACTTGAAGTTCACCAGTGGATGTCTCCAGTGAGCTTGCTCTCCCAGTAGAAGGCATGCATTCACCCGGCCGGCGGTGGAATGTCAAACCCGACAACAGATGCAAAAACTTCTCTGTACTGTGAACACGGTGTGAACTTTTAATTCATGCGATATCAAATTCCCACAGGGATCCTCCCTGTTTTCACATGTAGCATAAACAACACAGTAGCTGTTCTCTGAGCACTTTCACAACACAACAATACAACGGCATTGTGTTTTATGAAGCTCATATGACTCTGCGGAGCCATCATGGGGTTTTCTCAGAGCCTCCCCTCCACCCCCACCATTGGAAAAAGAGCAAGAAAGTATGATACCACCCCCCCACACACACACACCCAAACAAAAAAAAACAGCCCCAGTGCCTATGGTTGCATCAGTGGCATTGTCAGAGAGGATGAAAGGGTAAATGATCCATCTAAAATGAGTCAACTGGTAAATGGGCTTCGCTCCATTGAGCAGATTGAGTAATGGATTTGACGTGCCCACCTTCAAAAGCCGAGCGAGAGAAGGAAAAACAAGACGGGAGAGAGACGGCGGTAGGAAGAGAAACAAGGTGCCGGGCTGAATAAGACCTGAGTGGTGTGAGCGCTTGGTGGCCGTAGGGTTTGGAAAATCATCCTCGGTTTTCTCCTCATCAATCTGAGCAGGTTCTGTTTCTCTAAAGGAGAGGAAACGGCGCCCGCGGGGGGTCAGCGAAGTATGATGGCTTGTTATTCATCAGTTCACAATTGAACATAAAGGAGGAGGAGGGGGGACGGAGGGTGGCGTGGAAGGGGGGGGGGGGGTTGTAGCTATTCCTGGTCGGGCGAGCTCTGGTTAATGGAGCCTGGGTTTGTATCAGGTGTCGTACAGTTTGTCAATAAGGCGACGCCCTCGGTGGAAATACACGGTCACAATGTCAGTCAAAGATCACTCATCGACCACGATCAGACGGTTAACCGGCAGAAAATGGTTTCCAAATCACCGCTAGGCGTGGTGACATTTTTGACACCTGTATTGAACTCAAAACCGCACTCGGTGTTTACTGTTTTTTTTTTTTTTTTTTTTTTCTTCTTTTTTTTTTTAACTGATGTTCTCACTCAAAGCAAAACAGGATTCGGCATCAGCAACGTTCGGCGCGTGAAGTTTACGGGGGATTGAGCCTGGTGGATAATTAAAGTGGTTTTTACACGCTTTTACTCTGTGTTGCTTCAGCTAATGAACAGTGCAGCCTCTGAAAGGAAATCAAATGAATTTTGGAGTACATGGAGCCCGTCACCCTCCTACATGTTGATTCAGAGATGCTGCCATAAGCTCCGCAAAATAAACAGCATTCAGAGAGTGGGCCACGGCTGGAAACATGACAGCATCTCAAATACCACGTTTCTTATTCGGAGACAAAAACACCCGGTGAAAGCAGTAGAGAACAGGACGGGTAGTGTTGGAAGGCTCCGATGGATTTTTATTTTTATTTCTGGATGGTGTTGGTCGTATCGAAGATATCAGAGTCAACTTTTTGTTTTTTAGAAGGACGATGCGAGGAGAAGAAAGATTTCCTTTCAGAAATCAAAGAATCCTGAATCAGTAATCACATTGATGCCAAGTTGTAGAAAGTCCAGCATAATCCAAGAAGTACGTGAAATATCGGGTTGTTTTGGGGAAAGAAATTCAAACTAACAAGCATGTGGGCATAAAAAGGGAAACGGAGAAGTAGACTAAAACTCCTGGGAAGCATTTCGGTACAAAATATCCAATAACACTTGCCTGGCTGTGCCGACTGACTGAATACAGTCTGGGAACTCAGCTCGTATTAACGTTTGCACAGCCAGTCTGAAGGGTGGACCAATCAGCGACCAGTGTCGGGTGGTGAACTGCGTTTGTCCCGCCCCCTCCTTCACTGTGATTGGACGACTGGCGACAGCTATAAGCGCGTCGTTAATATTTTTCAACTCTCGCTGACCGTAAAGGAAAAAAAAAATCGCCAAATGTTCAGCGTTCAGTGGAGAATTAAACCGTCAGCACCTCGTCAAGCTGCCGGCGTTCATTAAAACAACTAAATAAAATATGCACTGGTTATTACTTATTCTCAAATATTTAGATTCAAATTCTGGTTCAGTTTTGGGGGTCAATTCCCTAACTATGGTGCAGAGTTTTGCTTCTGACTTCAAGAATATAAAGATTGATTTTAATTAGGGCCCCAGCACCGATGGTGCGAAAGCCCTATTGTTATTCAAGCGATTATTATTATTATTCGTAAACAACTGCATTTTTGGCGACTTTATCATACTCAAAAACTCCTGAAAGTTGGTACACGCGTCTGTCCCAATGAAAAATTTTGTATTTTAGTGGAGTCGCATGTGGCCGTGGCCTAATGGCTCGCTAGCGCCCCCTAAACAGATGGCCCACCGGCTACATTTACCTACATGTGCGAAATTCGGTGGACATGTGTATCACACCGAGATGTACAAAAAAACTTCCAATGCACGTCAACTCAACAGGAGGTCCGCCATTTCGAATTTAGTCGCCATTTTTGGCGATTCACACGTTGTACTTCAACGAACTCCTCCAACAGATTTTGTCGGACCGACTTGAAATTTAGTCTGTGCACTCTTAACATGTTTGGAATTAAAAGTTATCATAAGAATTAGTTTTTGTCGATCGGTGTGCCCGTGGCGTGCCGGTCAAAAAGTGACCCAAAAGTCATACTATAGCATGTTGTCTAAAATGTGATGAAAAAAAATTTGGACGACATGCCATAGAATGATTTGTTTTAAAAGTCATGTCAAAGGAAGGGCTCAAACCCCCAACCTTCCAGCTGAGAGGCAGCATTTCTAACTGCTGCACCACCAATCTTCCCAGGAGTGAGTCTTCATTGTGAGAAATCTTTGGCTCACTGCAACCTATAACTCCACCGTCCACAAATATTCATTGAAATGCAACCAAAATTTCCGCAGACATTCTTTGGATAGTAGATATACGTGTTTTCAAGGGGGTCTGCAGTGATATTAAATATCTTCCTGTAATGTGTAGTGTATGTAAATTTTTTTCAATTTCTCCAAACGTTTCAACTTCACTAAAAGTTGAATCACCATCAACAGGCCAAGGTGGAATTTGAACCATTAATATCAACCTTGGTGCGTTTCTAATGCAGTCAACAACAATACAAAACAAAAACTCAAACAAAAATAAAAAGCAATAACAAAAAATAAAGGGTGTCTAAATCTTCTTGGATTTCTGTCCAAACTATCACAAACTTTATCCCCCAAAATCCCATTAATACATTTTAATGCTATAGTATTAAAATCAGAGGCGCTCCCCCTTTTACAACTGTGAGGTTGCGAAATTCATTCGAAAATGACCCAGAATCTGAGCATGAACTGATTTAAGCTCCAGATTGTCAAATTGGTTTTCCACAAAGTGTGGTATTTCGTTTATGTCTGCCGTGAGCGATGCACACACCAGAATTTTTTAAGCTCTTGGATGTCTCGTACTGAAATGCACTTTTTGAAGTTGCCGTATCTCCTTCAGTTTTTTTGTCCAGAGGGTTATACCTTTGACGTTTTATCACAGAACCAGAAGATTTCTGACGCTGTTTCTTCATTTTTCTGTACTGATAACTTCATCTGGAGACTTTTCGAGGCCTTCCAACCAACAGGAATACCAGGTGACAGCGGATTTTTATTTCTGAGAGTCAGGGTGCCTGAAATAACCTCTCCCACCATGCAACCCCCCGTGTTGAGGATGTCATTAAAAGAAAATGGTGAAAAGGCAATTTACAGCTGGGAAAAAAAATTCCCTTTGTAACTCAACACTCCCCACATGGCAAACCAGTCGAAGCAGTTTTACTTGTGTTACATTACACAGAAAAGTAAGGCTGATGTAGCAGCCACTTCTAAAAAAAGGTATCTTTGTTATTGATACTTGAAAACTGATACCAGTGTGGCAATATTCGGTGTCTCGTTTTAACTGTTCAGACCCGATTGTGTGAGCGAGCCTGTACGGTAGCAAAGTAAAGAGAAGCTTTGGCTACAGGAAACAGCGAGAGGACAACCACGTCAAGACACACACACACACACACACACACACACACACACACATGCACGCAAATAAAATCACTCGCCCCCTTTTCTTTCTTTCTTTCTCTTTCTCTCTCTCTCTCTCTCTCTCTCTCTCTTCCTCCCTCTTCACTGAGGATGTCTTATTCTTCAGTTGCCATTGGTTACCTGGCAATTCCGCTCTTAATGTCAATTACCTCCATCTTGTTTATGCTTTGTGGTAAACATCGGGATTGATGCTCAGACCCAAAGTCATTTCCCCGCCACCCACTTTTTTTAAGTTAAAAAAAAAAACAAAAGAAGAAGAAAGAAAAACTGGTTTTGTTGGGATGTTGAGACTAATTTTGTTTGTTTTCGGTGCTGCTGGCTGACCTTATAATTTGTTAGGAGAGCAGTTGTTGTTGTTTGCCCTGGCTTGTCTCTTCATCACCAACCGGTCTTGTCATCCTGCACGGCCGTAATTTCCTCCCTTTCCAACATCGCCACATAATTTATCTGCTCATTCTGTGTGTGTGTGTGTGTGTGTGTGTGTGTGTGTGTGTGTGTGTGAGAGAGAGGAAGAGGAGGGGGGGAAGATATGTAGATAGGCAGAGAGATAAAGATGGGGCGGCAGGGGGGGTGAGGGAGGTAAGATGATGGTAGCCGTGGGTGATGAGGTGGGAAATGGGGGGTGGAGGGGACGCGGGAGGGGGAGTCGGTTGCCCATGGATACGACCCCGATATAATTTGATTTGTGGCAGCAGGAAGCAATGAGTGAGCGAGCGCGAAAGGGTGGAGGAGGAGGAGAGGGGGGTGGGGGGGATGTGGAAAAAAGAAGCGAGAGAGAAGAGAGGAAGAGAAAAGGAGGGTGAGAAATTGAGAGAGGGAGAAGGAGGGATGAGCGAGGCTTAAAGATGTCGGCTGTCGGAGCAGAAAGGAGGAAGACAGAGGAGAGGTGGAGTGATCTCGGGAGCGAAAAGATGGAGAGATTGGAGGTCTCCCATGGCTGCTCTTCTTGCTTTCATCCTCAATGTCTCTATCTTATCTCCGCCTCTCTATCTTTTCTTTCCTTATTCAATTCATGTCAATTACAGTTTCAGTTCAGAACTGCGCTGCCAGCAACCGTGCAAGCCAGAGAATTACGGCCCGTATCAAGGCAGGTAAACACCAGGAGAAATATCAGTATATCAGTAATACAGTCATTTGCTGACAGTTTTACGACAGTATAGCATAATTAACCATAAATAGAAACACCTCACCGGCCTCTAAACTCTGTTTTACTTCTCTCAACTTAATCAACGTGAAAATATTGCTTACGTGTTTGTATGTGTAATGTCTGAAATACATAAAAAAGTATTTCACTTTTAAACTTAAGGACAAATCTAATTAGTAGGCCTACACATTACTCATTATTAGTGTTAGCGCATTATTTATTTCCCCATCTGTATTCCTCTAACATCCACCGCTACTTTCCCTCTGATTGGTTAGTACTTTTTGCCTTCGTTGCTTGGGTTGGTCAGGTTAATGAGGGCGTGAGATGTTTAGGGATAAGCTGGTGCAAGATTGGATGATCAGCAGGGACGTGCTGCCTGTGATTGGTTGTTACAGTGTGGCTGGGGCAAGTTTAGGGTTAAGATTACAACCAAACAACAACAAAGCAGTTTAGAGGCTGATCCAAAGTAGCACCAACGTCCGTCGCATTATCAGCATGCTACACAACACAAATTACAGTTAAGTATGGTGGGCATGTGATTAGTTTTTGAAGGTTTTCTCACAAAGTATTGGACAATGATATTTTGATAAAGGTGCTGGATAAAAAGTCAGAGGACCTTCAAAGTCAGTCGAATTTATCCTGTTGACTGTAATCCATTCAACAGTAGTTAATATCAGAAATGTCAGCATCATGGTGGCACCATAGGAAACGTCACAATGTTAATAGAATGGATCCTTTAAAACTCACAAATTCATTTAATTATGAAATAAATAAAATGTTTAAATATTTTTGCTCCGAACCAGAAATGTCAAACTTAAAAAAAAATAAAAATCTGACTTGCACACTTTCCAAAACAAAGAACTTTCTTAGAACAACAAGTATTAAATGTTTAAAGACCATTTAAGGTAAAAAAAAAAAAAAAGAAAAAAAAGAAAAAAGTTTTGGATCAAATAAAGTAGTGCAGAAAACTGTTGCAACTTCAGGTCACAACTCCAATCAGAGATTGGCAGGTTCACTGGTTTACGTCTTATGGAAAATGTGTTGATGTCACTCGTGGGTGTGCCCTGACGTGCGGCATGCTTCAAACCTCTCGGCTCCTTTTGCACCGCCTGTGTTCGCACATACTTTAACTTCCACTCGTCTGATCTCAAACACCAGATATTGTCGCACCCTCGTACCTGAAATCTTTTCCTCTGCTAATCTGTCTTCTCCCCGGGTGTGTTTTGTGTTCGTGCAATCCTGAGTGTTCAATCCAAACGAAGCCAAATCTCCCTGGATTGCGGATACCAGTTGGTTGTGGCAGGGAAGCGCTTCTAAAGCCAATCGGCAGACAACAAGGGACCCTGTGCTTCAGCAACACTCCCAGTTCTGTTCCGCTTGTTCACAACTGAGGGGGCTTGTACGAGAGTGTGTGCTTGCTTGTATGTGTGTGTGTGTGTGTGTGTGTGTGTGTGTGTGTGTGTGTTTGTGGGGGGGGGGCGAATAACGTGTGACAGAAGGAGAGTGTGGAAGAGAGTGTGTGACATAGAAAGAGGGCATGGAAAAGAGCATAACAGAGTGTGAAAACGACGGGGAGAGCGAATGTGACGGCAGCGAGAGGAGCGTGTGCGTGGAGGGAAGTGAAAGCCAGTGTGTGCGCAAAATACAAAAACTGAGTACTTGAGAGCGAGCGCGTTTAGACACTAGAAGTCTTTTTCCTAAAAACGTCTCTATCTTTAAAAGCACCGTACTTTTAATGTAATAAATCTTGCCTTGTCTCAAAAAGCTCAAATGAGGGTTTGTGTTCAACGGAGGATAAGGAGAAGTGAACGTCTCTGGTCCTGGATGATATGAAGTCCAGCCTTCGGGGAACAGTTTAACATTTTGGGGAAATATGTTTTTTTTTTTTTTTTTACTTCCCTGCCAAGATTGAGATTGAGAGTCACAGAGAGGTCAGAGAGTTTACTGTAAAACTATGACCTGTCATTTTATCCTCCTTAAACACATAAGTAGGGCGGCAAACAATGATTACATAGGATGAGCTGTTGATTATTTTCGCGAGTGACCAATTTGCTGTTTGGAGCCAATGATGAAACCAGTGTTTCCCAAAGCCTACATTGTAACCTAAAATGTCTCATTTTGTCCCGGCTAACAGTCCACAATTAATAGATATTCAGTTTATGATCTTATTGGACACAAAATAAAAACCAAACAAATCAGAAAATATATACATTTAAGAAGCTTGAATCTGAGACTTTTTGCACTTTTTCATGGAAAAATTACTCAAAACGATCAGTGACCAAAATACTCTGTAATTATTCTATTTATCAATTTATTGTTGCAGCTCTACAAACAAGTCGTGACATGATAATCAGGAAGCGTTAGAGTTGCTTTGGACAGACCCCAGCTGTTGGCCCGTTTCTTCTTTCAGTTTATGATCATCAGTTGCATGAATTTGACTTTTAATGAGTAAGTGAACAAATGAAAAAAGCCTTAATGTCTGGTTGAAGTGGAGGGAAAGAGAAACGCTTATCAGTCTGTCATTTTACAAACTTATAAACTTATAAACTGTTAGCTTGAGAGAAATTTGTGTCCCCCTGAAAATGAACATAGCTTTTTTTGTTTTTTTTAACAAATCTGTAATTCCTTCGGTCTCCAGAGGCCCGGCCCAGCACTGGGGCCCACATCATGAAACATTCAGGGAAATCGGGCCATTTTGAGACATATTTCTCTGAATACAAGAGAAAAAAAAAAAAGCTAAACGGCTGAGATTATTCCTTTACTTTCATTCACCTAAACTTTTTTTTTTTTTTTTTTTTTTTTTTTTTTTTTTTTAAGAGTAGTGCTCCTTAAGAAAATGACACTTCAATCTCTTTTAGAAAAATATGGACTTTTCAGTGTTTTGCAGCATTTATTATTGATTCGAAATAAAAGATTTACTTGCATTGTATTAAATCTCTCTTGGTTCACTTATCCAATTTTCTTTCTTTTCCCCTTCCCTCTCCTGCCCCCGTTCTCCTGCCCCACCCCCACCACCACCCTCTCCCCCCACCAGGTGACATTCACCAAGCGGAAGTTCGGTCTGATGAAGAAGGCGTACGAGCTGAGTGTCCTGTGCGACTGTGAGATCGCTCTCATTATCTTCAACCACTCCAACAAGCTGTTCCAGTACGCCAGCACCGACATGGACAAGGTCCTGCTCAAGTACACCGAGTACAATGAGCCCCACGAGAGCCGGACTAACGCCGACATCATCGAGGTAAAGCGCGGAGACGGGAGGGAAGGGCAGTGGGGTGTAACAGCGGGAAACAACTGTATTTTTATACCCCTCGCTGGGTGTAGAACACAGTGACACTGATTTGATCCTGATTAAGCGCTCACGTGAAAAAAAAATCCACTTGTCAGACTCTCTATTTATGTTGGTATCAACGCTTTTTAAACATTTCCTGTCACTGATGCCGTCTTTTTTTTGCGTATATGAACGTTAGAAAGTTGTTCTGTGTTGATGCTCCCTCCTACTTGGTACTTAGTTTGTTCCCCAGTGGGATCATTAATATTTATTCTTAACGAATCTAATCTAGCCCTCTCCAGACTCAGATTCAGACTTAATTAAGTCTCGTCCAGTTTATTAAGGCCAGTTCAGTTCATTGCTGTCTGGTCTGGTTAACCGTTCCTACCATCTCTGGTCCAGAAGAGTCTGAAGTTGATCCTTACATGCAGTGTTGGTCTGTATAGCTTGAGCTTACTTTTATTGAGAAGAGAGTCTGTTATGCTTTTTGGTATTTTCTGTCATACGTTTAACGCTACGATGTGGAATGTTTGTATCAAACGTGGGCAAAGTTTCGAATATTGAGGTAAAAGTATGAAAAAGTAACTCAGGCACAGACTTCAAACTCTCAACACTCAGTTCACGATGAGCTTTTTACCAAACGGAGACATCCTGCTGTAATTTTTGTTGCTGCCGGCGTTTGTGACGCTCACTCTCTTATTCCGGCTCAGATTCGGGCTCGAATGCGTACAGATGGATTTGAGGAGGTTGCCATTTCCAATCAAGAACGAGAAATTGCATTGGTTATTGATTGGACGAGGCCGGCATCACCAGCACTGGGGTGCTGCCGCTCCGCCGGCTTCCTGGAAGTTGTCCAATCAGAGGCCAGTGACCTGGTTGGGAAGAGGATGAACTGGGGGGGGGGGGGGGCTGCATATCGGGCAACACATTTCCTTTCTTGCCGAGAGGTAGAATACAAGATGGAAATCACTCTTTGGGCTCGAGCCAGGATGCGATTACCTTAGCGTAGCATAAACACTGGAGGCAAGGGGAAACGGCTAGCCTGACTCGGTCCAAAGTTTTAAAAAAAACAAACATGTTATATCTTGTTTATTTTACCTCTTGAAAAGGCAAAATATAAAAGAAGCAGTGGTTTTCTGGGGGTTATGTTAGCTTCTGGTGATGGAAGCAAATTCAAATGATCTAATGATTATGCAATAGAGTGGCTATAAATTAGCAATTAAGAAGCTACAGATTGTTACACATTGTATTTTAATTAATCAATTCATCGTTAAAAAAAACAAAAACGTTTTTTTTAATTTATTTGGATGTTTTATTTATTTGTACTCAAGTAAGGTCTTCGATATTTTTTTTTTTAATGTCCTATAACATACGTCACTTAAATCCTCGACCCCAGTATTTCAGTGTATTTTAGTCCAGTTCAGTGCTTTCCAGTCTAGTCCAGTTCTGTCCAGATTGTCCCGGTTCTGTCCAGATTGTCCCGGTCCGGTCCAGAAACGCTGAGTCCAGTTCATCCCAGTGTTGTTTAAGGCTCAGTGGTTGTTTCTGGCTCAGTGCCACCTATCTTACAGCGAGGGCAGAGGTAGGGACAGCTGGGCCTCCATCCACCCCTCGCCTCCTCACCCCCTTACCCACCCCTCTGGCATCGGCCACATTGTTACCCAGAGACCTCTCCAAAACAACAACAACAGCATCGAGCCAAATGACGGCGCCTGGGATCAATTGCAAAACCACCTCGGACACAAAATGGCCACAAGAAGGAGGAAGAGCCTGTCAAAGAAAAATGACGTTTGTTAATTTACAAGCGGACTAGAGGAGAGGTCGGAGATGAGGTTAGGAGAGAAGGTGTGAGGGCAATCACCGAGCTCGGTATTTATGTTTTTGTAATGGGAATCCATGTGTTTCCTAACGTCTTTCCTCCCAGTGGGGAAAAAGCTTCGCTGGAGCTTGTCAGGCGAACACAGAGCACATTCACATGCCTTGCTGACCCTTTTATACATAATGGCCCTCTCATGAATTGAACACGAGATGGTTAGGTATGATTCAGCGAGCCGTGTACACTGCAGTACAGCACTTACGCTTCATATGGAGCGCTGACTTAAAGCCGGATCTTGCCGGGCTTTGAATATTTCTCTCACCATGGATGCAGGACTCAGCGGTCGGTCGACCATGAACGCTGTCAACCTAAAGTCACCGCCGCGTGTTTTACTGTCATGGTCAATGATCAGGCTCCAGTCATGTTAACCAAAAACACTCACAGCAAAGCAGAGAGGGTTTCAGAAAAACGAGATGGCCGGCTTCAGAATGGATTCAAGCCATTAAGGTTGGGCGCTGACATAACCCGTTTTGTTTCAACTTCAATTTTTCAGCCTGAAATGTTGTCAAATTGGCCTTATCATTTTGGAACAAAACCCTGTGTTGGCAATGAGCTAAACTGAGAACAGGAAAATATGAATTGCATGGGAGTGATTCCCCATGACTGCTTTTATCATCTGCTGAATGACAACCTGCGAAAAGAATTGAGAGTAATCCTACAGAAATAAATATTACTTCCAACCTTTTGCTCTCCACTAGTTTTTCGATTCACTGTATTTATGAAGTAGGCGATACCGAGCTGCGTCCCAGGAGTGTTGAACTTTGACAGCAAATGATGAGTTTTATTTCCCCCTTTTCAGGCTGTTATATCAGATACGTTATTGGAAGAAACCCAGAGGCTGCAAACATTGTTTGATTCATCTCGCGAACCCCTGGGACGCCCATGTGACCTCTCACTGCTGCTTTAAGGCATCCTTCTCCTCACAAGTTCTCTGAAGCGATCAACAAACGGCTAAATCAATCGCCGACTAAATCAATCGCCAGCGAAAGTTGTTGGCTGGAGGTCTTTCAAGTACAGCTGATGGCCATTTTCCACCGCAGGAACCTTTGAAGGAACCCAGGAACTTACTGGCAGGAACCATCATCTAATTTTAGTTCCAGGGCCCCGAAAAAGTCTCAAATGTAGGTTTGTACTGTATCAGCCGGAATGCAACCCTGAGTATACTCTGATTATAAGACGTCAAAAACCCCTTTTCAATAGTTTGAGTAAGAACGTTTTAACGATAAAAACACCTTCGGCCTGTTTGGAAACTTTTTTCCTCGTTTTTTGAGGGTCTTTATACTTTGTTTTTCATAGTGCTTCAAATAAAGCAGAATGTAAATCCCACATTAGGACTCAGAAGCTCCTTTTCATTCGTTTTTCCAGTGACAAACAGGTTAATCATGGCCAGACTAACACTTTCAGCGCTTGAATCACACCAGGACTAAATTGAATTGCAAAATAATTGATGTCCAAATCGGACTTTATCTAAATTTGTTCTTGAAATACGTGAGTTGAGCGCATGGGGCTTCGTTATTATTGCTTGAAAAGGGGCATGAGGTCTTTGCAGCTAAAGCAGAATGCATCTAAGGGGAATTTCCTCCAATATGGGCTCCAATAAGTGCAGTAATTGCTGAAATCTCAGGGAAAGTGTTGGTGAAGCAGTTTCGTCCTGTGAGTGGGCTGAAGGTAAGACAGAGGTAGCAGAGTTTGGGGGCCCTATTTTTCTCCTCCACCTCTCTGTCTGTCACATTCTCTCTTCCTTTTTTACAGTCCTTCCAGGCTTCTCTTCCTCCTAATCTCCTGATTCACTCGGTCACGACAATTTCTCCCTTCTTTCCCCGTCCTTCTCTTTCTGTCTGTCTCAGAGTGTCAGCAGTAAAGCCTTTCTGTGGGCTGTATCTCCAGCTGCAGATGGCTCTTAAGTGTATGCAAGTGTGTCTGTATATGTGTATATTTGTGTGTGTGTGTGTGTGTGTGTGTGTGTGTGTGTGTGTGTGTGTGTGTGTGTGTGTGTGTGTGTGTCGTGGCAGGGCGTTGGGCTGCTCCGGGCCACATCAGCTCAAGCTCCACTGGCTCTGTTTGTGTGCGTACATGTGTTTGTGTTTTCAAGTGTGTCGCTCTGTCTCTTCCTCTCTCTTTATGCATGTTCATTAGTGTGTGTGTATATGTGTGTAGTATATGTGTGTGTGTGTGTGTGTATATGTGCGTGTGTGCGTGTGTGTGCGTGCATAAGTCCACCTCTCTCTCCTCTTCTGTTTGCATGCTCTGCAGTGGCCCATGAGAACGCCTCATACAATATTCAGACTTGGTGAGCCTCTTGGTTGTGTGTCGGTTTGTGTGTCTGTGTGTCTGTCTGTGTGTGTGTGTGTGTGTGTGTTTCCCACATGAGAGCTTCCCTCCTACACCGGCCTTTATACCCCCCCCATATCCCTCCTTCCCTCCCAACTCTCTCACCCGTCCTCTCTGTAGGCCAGGAGGCTTGAGTAACATTCTCCAGCGTTTGTCCTTAGCTGTCCCGTTCGCCAGATGTGCTGCAGCACACACCTCCTTCTTAAGCGGGTGTTAGTGTTGTCTGCCCCCGCCATTTTCCATTAATCCTTGTTATTTTGCATTTGCAGTATGGCATCATGAATCATTACAACTGCAAAAAAAAAAAAAAAAAAAAAAAAAAAAAAAAAAAGACATCAAAAGCAAAATACTGCAAATAGCTACAAAAACTGCTATTGAAACAATATTTAAGACTCTCGTATTGTGTAATATTTAAAACTATGTATGCAAAATCTAAATTTGAAATGGACAAGGCAAATATAGCCATCGTATAAATGTAGTGGAGTCAAATGTGTAATTTTTAGCTCTGAAACTGAGCAAAAAGGTAAAACAAATCCTACAAAAAAAGAGTTTTTCTTACTTTTCAACAGATCTCATAAAAACACCCAGAAGCATGTTATTTTGTCTCAAAATATTTCCTGACCTTTTCTTAGCCTGTCTGTGACTACTGAAGATGTTCATTTTTTAGAAACAGCTCACAAATATATACATTGGAGCTATATGGCACAGAGGAATAAGATGTATCAGGCTTCGGATGCCCACATTGTTAGTAGGACGCATTGTGTGTTGGTTCAGCTCAGCTCATGGGATGTGTTGACGGTAAGAAAAAGACAGAATATCACCAGACTTATCTTTTAACAGAATACCGGAGGAGAACATGTACTACTTTTATTCACCTCAACTGAAAACAAAACTAGATCTTAATCCAAGATAAGCCGTTATTGAGATTTCGTTGAATATTTTCTGGTGAGATTTACTTCCGCATTAAAAGCGTTTTAAAGCTTTATGTCTTCACTTCCTCGGAAAGCTTTTACCGCGAAACACTGACAGGAAGTGTTGAGTTTTATTACCGGCTGCTTTACTCAGAAAAAACTGAAAAGTAAAAACAATCTGAATTTCTTCATTACACATTTTTACCAAGCTTTTACATAAACAAGTTCCAGTCTGCTTGAACAGACCAGCTGCTATTTCAAATTCAGGACTTTGTGTGTGAACAGCCCGGTATCACGACAAAGCGTGAAATAGACACGCCTGTCTGGTACAGCAAAACGTGAGATAGCCACGCTTTGGGCGGTCTAGCCTTGAAAGTTACACGTTTTCCTGCAGTTAAAAAACCTCTGTTACGTGAACTCGGTCACGATCCCGCGTCACGTGACATTTACGTGCGTGTAAGTTTCACGCTTACAAAATGTGCAACTTTCATGCCTAGGGTTTCTGAGGACAGTTTTTTATTTTGAGGATGAGTTTGTTACTTTCACTTGTGATTAATGATAATACCAGCAGTCTAGTTTTTCCCGTCACTTCATTTCTCTGAATTCTTCTCATTTTTTTTTTTTTTTTTTCGGGTCACATGAACGCATGTTGTACATTTGAAGCAGGCTGTGACTGGTCAAATGTAACACAAAGGCAAAACATACGGTCTTGGGGATTTCAGTGCTAACCCAGTAGAGTGGAACAGCCAGTGTGACAGAACGGATGAATTATACAATAATTATTAAAGATTATCTGCACTGGCACTTGGTGTAACGTTACTGACCGAGGACCGAGCTGAGACATACCGAGTGACAGGGAGAGGAGGAGGAGGAAGAGGGAGAAGGGGATAATTGGATAGTCACAAAATGTGCACATTTGCTGCTCTGCCTCTGTGAGTCTCTCCAAGCAAGTGCTTTTGAGTATAAATTATGAAGTGAGGATATAGTCACGCAGGCCCACAGACAGACAGACAGACACACACACACACACACACACACACACACACACACACACACACACACACACGCGCGCGCGCGCACTCATACATGCACATACATACACTTATACTTATGTTTATGCTTGGTGTATGTCACACTGAATGTACCGGACATGCATGGGGCGATGCCTTGAATACTTAGAAACACTTAAGTTTACATTGAAGTGTGTGTGTGTGTGTGTGTGTGTGTGTGTGGACTCGGTATTCATCACACGGTCGGACATTGCTTCACTCCAGCGTGAGGCAATACATATGCACACACAGCCTCTCTCTGAGATGCACGTGCGGCTTGGAAGTGTGTGTGTGTGTGTGTGTGTGTGTGTGTCTGCGAGCGTGTGTGTGTGTGGGCAGCCTGCCTCTCCTGTCAGAATGTGTTAATTCGCTTGACTGCAGATCCCAATCAGGGCGAAGAAAGGAAGAGAGCTAGAAAGGGAACGCAAGCAAGCGAAACGCTAAAAGAGTGGCGATGAATGGCCAGGGAGAGAAAGCAAGATGGGCGGAGAAGGGGGATGCCCTTTTTTCTTTAAGCGGCTCAAGGAAGGCCGATCTCACCGGCGAGCTGCGCTGCAGGGGCTTAAGGACTTTGGGCACCGCCCCGGTTGTCCTGGGTCGCAGCCAGGGGAGCTTCACGTATCGCAAAGCAGCACTCGACTGTACTCGTCCAGTAAGGAACTGCTTCTGTTGGCAGCCATAATAAGCCTCAACACTTCAAGCAAACACTGTACGACCTGTAGGAAATACATCCGTCTCCAGACTTGTGTAACCCTCCCCACACACACACACACACACACACACACACACACACCTCCCCCTCTCCTCCACCCGCACAGGTTGGAGGAGATGCCTTTGTTGCCCTGGAGATTCTCCTCCTCAGATAATCCTCCTATGCTATCAGAACTCTGAAGACTTCCTGCTAAGACCTGTCATAGCCTAAGGTCCTAATCTGGACTATAAGGTCACAGGGAGGCCCGCACGCTTTACACGATTGGTCAGCAGAGGTCAGCTGACCACTCTCACTAAGACAAGTTTAGGTGCTTTGCATGACATCACACACATATTACACGTTAGTTATTTCAAAGCTTATTTTCATATTTCATATGTATTTAAGTATCAGCAAATTTTACAGTTTGACTTCCTCTAGCAGAAAAATAAATTATATATACTGATTTAGAGTTGTGGATATGTGACACTAAACATGACTGTGATGTGATGACTGTAAAAAAAGATTTTACAGATATATTACTCAATTGATTTAAATCAGAAAATGAAATAAAATTCAATTTTAGCAACAATTTTGATTCATAGGCAAGATACAAAATTAAGGTATAATTTGTTAATGCCTCAGAATGAACCAAAAGTGAGATGAACGGTTCATTGGAAATTATTGTACGTTGACAGAACACCGTTCTTCTGCAGCGTGTCAAGGTGAAGGAACACACAAAGATGTCTTTAGGGTGGACGTTATTTTTCCACAAATTCAGAGCCTTCAGTTCACAACTGGAATCGTCACCTTTCTCCCAAATTATTTTACAGCCCCGCACTTAAAAGGGAAGTCCTTGATTTATGAATTAGTGACTCACTTCTGGATTGAGTCATATTACAGAGATAACGATGAACTAAACCAAAAGGATCTCCTACCCACCTTTTTGTCGAGCCTTAATCAGTTCAGCTAAACCAAGTGGCAAACCTATCTTTGGGGCAAGATATCTAAATAATTAAAGAATTCAGAAGGACTGCCAGAACACTGATTAGAAGGAGGGAATTTAGATAACGAATGGTTCTATTAGACTCAGAGATGTTGTGGAGCCAGCCCCTAGTGGCCCTCAGTGGTATTGCACTTTAAGGCTCTTCCACGTCGGCTTGGCTTTCCAAACCACGAGACGACGATCACTTTTATAGGAAAGTAAACGTTCGGCAATCGGGCCCGAGACGTCATCTGTCTTGGCTGACAGGCCATCTCTCGCCAAAGAGAGATGTCAGACTCAGTCGGTGTTTACTCCTGTGGCAAGCAATCCATTCAGAGGTCTCCTGAGAAGCAGCGAGACCACAGGTCTGTTCATTTCATGGATAAATAATTCCAGTCTAAAAACTAAAACTGAATTTCCCATTAAATATGCAAAACCAGTGTCCAAATGTTATTTAACGTGCAGATTTTATTATTCATAAGATGTAATCTTACTTAATGAGACCTTTACAAGCCAACAATAGACAAAGAGGACTTGATGAGATGGAGATATTTTTCAGTGTTATTTACTTTCACGTGAATGCGTCATGAATTCTCTACAGAACTAGACAAAAGGAACACAGTTAATTTCAAAGTAAAATTGACGAGAGAGTTGCCAGATACGGTTATTTAATTGTCTTTTCTGGACATTTTACAATAGCGTGTGTGTGTGTGTGTGACTAGCAATGAGACCGTTTCCTGAAGTCTCACAGCTTGGTAGGTTTGCGACAAGAGAAACAACAAATGCTGATCTATAATGCAACATCTGAGGAGCCTGGCAGCTGGTGGCAATGACGTTGATTTAGTTCCAACGATGGAGGCGGCGGTAGAGTTTTGGCGCACAGCGTCCTTCATATAGGGGTCAATTTTTGTTTGCTGAAAGGCTGCTCCCATTTATTTAAGATTAACCAGAGGCCCATTTGGATGCGACAACAGGAAGAAATTGGCAGTGGAGCGTGCCCAGAACAAATATTCACACTGTGACTTTTTTTAGTCTGGTCATAGATAGAACACATACACACATGTAAATTAAGTAAAAGACTTATTTCTGCAGAACTTTTCAAAGCAAAAGTTGCAAAGTGCTTCAAAATAAACACAATTAGGCACAAATGATTCCATTATGACACATAATACAGAAATAGAAATGGCTTTAAACAAGAGGCAAAACATCACTGGAGAAAAAGTTCACACGCTGAGGCACGCATACAAACACAATTTAGCAGTTGTAGGCACGATCGCGCACCGTTTCTCGTAGAAAGAAAGGAGAAAGAGGACGACAAAGAGAAACTGATGAAAACAGAAAGACTTAAGAAAAAGAAGTGGGAAAATAGCCGAGTACATTTTAGCGAAGCAAGAGTTTCAAATGTTGCCTGAATACCATCAGTTTTCCAATAACTGAATTGGATACATGCAGCGAACCAAATTTGGATGCGAATTGTTGTCATGAATAAGCCACAAGACTTTTCAGTCTGACGGGGCGTTTAATGTCGCATTTCAACACGTGTGTAAAGGTTTTTATACCCATTCCTAGAACAGAGTAAAGGATGAACAGCGAGAGCAGGAAAGAGAGAAAGAGAGAGAATGAAAATTACAACGGGAAAGCTCTGGGAAGGAGAGACAGAGGAGGGCAAAAGAGGACACGGAGAGAGAGAGTGTGTGTGGTGGCAAAGAAACTGAAGCAGATGAGAGAGAGAAGGTGGATGAGAGGAAACGAGCAACCAGGGACGGTCGCATATGGAGACATTACAATCGAGAGAGAGAGAGGGAGAGATGTTCAGGGCGGAAAAACACAGAAGGACAAGTGCGAGACTTTGCACTTTTTCCGCGAGGGAGCGAGAGCTGCGTTAAAGGTGGTGGGCCGAGATATGAGAGGGCGACAGAAAGACAAAAAAAAGAGAGGAAAAGCAGCAGCAGCAGCAGTGGCAGCATTTCATGGAGAGCTGGAAACAGAGGGCGGGCGGACAGGCGGGTGGGCGAGCAAAAGCGAGCCAGAGGGGAAGGGAGGAAGGGAGGGAGGGAGAGAGGGAGAGAGGGAGGGAGAGAGAGGCGGGGCTTGTGAGCAGCCACAGCCAGTTAGCGGCAGGCGTGGTGCTCTGCAGGGTGAATCTTACCCTGGCAACACAATGGAGCGAGAGAGAGAGAGAGAGAGAGAGAGGGGAGAGAGGGAGGCAGTGGACAGGTGAACAGATGGCTGACTGACTGAGAGACAAGCTGATCAGTGTGTGTGTGTGTGTGTGTGTGTGTGTGTGTGTTAGAGAGAGAGAGAGAGAGAGAGAGAATGTGACTGTACTGTAATGTATCACAAAATGTTCACTGTGAGAGAGAGAGAGAGAGGGAAAGATGCCCATGTTTGCCCTGTAATGTTCACAATATATCAGTTGAGTTTACATGAGAGAAAAGACAAGAGAGACAAGCCTGTGATGTCCAAAAAATAACGTGTGTGTGTGTGTGTGTGTGTGTGTGTGTGTGTGTGTGTGTGTGTGTGTGTGTGTGTGTGTGTGTGTGTGTGTGTGTGTGTGTGTGTGTGTGTGTGTGTGTGTGTGTGTGTGTGTGTGTGTGTGTGTGTGAAAGCAAGTCGTGACAGTGCGAGAAGGAAGCGCACCATGAGTCTGTTTGCATCCATATGTGTGTGTGTGTGTGTGCATTTTCTCTGTCACTTTTAATGTGAGACTCCAATTGCAAGAGGGGGGAAAAAAAAAAAATTAAATATCTGATCTGTCCAAATTGAAAATTAAATGGGTCGTGCCTTTCACTCCCTTTTTTTTTTTTTTTTTTTTTTTTTTTTTTTTAAATGCATGTCATTCTGACCAATGCATGACCTGCTTGTTTGGCAGAAATTGGAGTACGTTATGGAGCCGGATCGGCAATTATGACACCAGGCTTTAAAAAGTCATACGCGGAAGGATTTATTTCATATATTGAAAAAAAATGCGGATAAAGGTGAGGTGGTTTGCCATCAATAAAAAAAACCACACAGAACCTGCCCACAGAGCATGTTTCTGCTGTTTGAACTATAGCATCTAATCTCAGTCTGTCTAACACGGTCTGATCTCTATTTTGTTGTTTGATAGCGGCAAACAGCTTTTAGGTGCAGTACTGCCACCTTGTGGTGGGAGAAAAAAAAAAGGTGAAACGAGACGATAGTCGTATAAACTATTCGATTCTTGATTTGTATTTTTTTTTTTTTTTTTAAGGACTATTCAAACATTTTAAAAATATAACAATTGTGGGGATTTGAGCTTTTTCTTTTGTAATAGGTGACCAATCATTGTGGGCCTAATGATGGTCCACTGACCTCTATCTCCTCACAGCCCGGCACTGTTACAGATGGATTCCTGCTATAACCGTCTCATCTTTAATAAACTGTATTGCAGTTTTACAGATATATGAAAAATTGTTTGCAATATTATTGAGTTTACCCTCCAAAAAAGTGGTTTAGCAGACTGTTTACAATCCGTCTGATCGTCTTGTTGCTCGTGTTTCTTTGCATGTCTTGGGTTTGTTGTCACCCAGATCTTTCTCTGGTGAGTGCAAAGTCATCGTAGCCGGCAGAAATGATGACCGGATGCGTGAAAGTAAGTCCCGGTTTTTGTGGATAGGTCAGAATTGGGGTTTATTATTTAGTTTATGGTTGTGATCGTTAAAAATTACACTCAGAAGAAATGCCAACGCCACAATTATGTCTGTGATGGTCCTCTCAACAAGAAATGTGTGTCATTACGTGTGAACAGTGCACCGACGTGGCTGCGGTGTCATCCCGGCTTTGTTTGCGGGCTCTTCATCTCTTTGCGTCCTGACAGTCGGGGCAGGAGGTCCACGCCTCGATCACATCCTCCACGCAGCCCTCTGTCACATGCCGTCATTGTCATGTTGAAAGTTGTTCTATTTGTATTTATTTTATTATTTTTACGGTTCTTTTGTTCTCAAATATTTTTTTTTAGGTCAGCACACACACACACACACACACACACACACACACACACATATCTGCATTCCAACTGCCACCGTGGAGTGTGTTTTCTACGAACTGTGGACAACAAAGGGTGCGGCGGCGGCGGCGGCATCTCCTGCGCGTTAAATTTGCATTAAGCTGCAGATCAGAGCGCCGACTTGTTCTGCCGAGACCGAACAGCTGAATCAGGAGACTGTCTCGGTGTTGGAACAAATCTTTCCAATAACCCGTTGCTGCTGGTATGAAAGGCAGCTTTGACACTGCGATAATAATAATGGCTTTGAGTTTTTAATGAGATTCGTATCAAAGAGCACTATTGTTATTAACACGGAGAGTCTCTTTACCCTTACATCCAAATGGCATCATTACCCTCTTGCCCTCACCTGTTTTGAGGATCCGAGGCTAATTGATCCAAAATGAAAAAAGAATCTCCGTCTCTGCCTCCTCGGGGTTTATGTGGAGCTCTTGCAGGTACGACTTCCCGCCGGCCCCACTTCCGAGAGCCGAATTGCACGCGGTTGAATCATTCTCACTTACCGGTGATTGTGCACAGTGGGAGTCGTGGAACATGTGCTTATGTTTTAATCAGACCGCCACTAGACTGCAGTCACACCTGACACAGCGGGCGGTTGTTAATTAAAGAAAATATAGGGTGTGTGAAATATTGAATACAATGCTGGAATAGTTGGTGGCTTATAGGTAATATATTAGAAGGTGCACTGTAAAACTTTCCTTCGTTTAAAGTTTTCGCTGTAACTGAGTCTCAAAGGAATATATCAGTGGTTTATTTTTAGCCCCGCGAGTACAAAACACGTGCACTGTATATTTTTGTGCTTACAATTTGCAAATGGATACTGGAAAGTTTTGATTTTTCTACGTATTTTCCGACCGTTTCTGCAACCGAGGGTTTTCCAAACGGGATGAAGTAAGCAGAGTCTGAGTCGTGTTGTCCATCACAATCAAGGTTGCAATTAATCAATATGTTGTTACACTCTCCCCCTCTAAACTGCATGAAAACGAAAGATTTGTACCGGACTAATGGGTAACGTCATTTTCCTTTTCTTAAAATAGATTTTATGAAATTGGTATTGAGAAAACAATAAGTCAGGAACCTGCATCAAAGTCAGAGGCATCAGCACCAGTGTCTGTATCAAAAATGGTTGAATTGTATCTGACAAAACTCTGAATTTCTGTTTAAGCTCTGTTCAGCTCATAGTTCTCAGTGTTTCCAGCTGCAGCCGGAAGCTGTTTTCATCAAACAAGCTCTCTAAACACACAGCACACTGTTGAACACCAAACAGCAGACAGACACAGTTAGCGGCTAGCTGGTGAAGAAAAGGGCACGTAAAGCAGCTCGAGAGGAGATCTGTGGCCAGAATGAAAAGGAGATTGAACGTTGCACTGCGTCCTCTGCATGACTTCTCAATAACGACCTCATTAGCTCATTATGTTCGTGTTGTGTTTACACCTTGATCTGTTGCCCACAAGCCAGCACAATAAGCAATTATTGCTGCTCTTAGTTTCAAGTGTCTGCTACTTACCCAGAGTCCAAAAATGTATGAAACCCAGTGATTCCCCCCCAGAATGCATTTCAAATTCTTAAACACAAAATGTTTCGCCCCGGTGTGAAGTACGACATGATTTGTTGTCAAATTAGTTTTAGTGTTACTACCAGCATCCAGTTTTATTCATTTCTTGTTTTGAGATGTTGAGGTCATTTATAAAAAGAAATTTGAAAGCAGTTGGTTTTTTATTGAAGACAGGTTAAATTATACCGGCAGATTTTTTTTTTTTTTTTTTTTTTACTTCTTCCAAGAAAATAGTGTTTTTAGGACTCAATTACAAATGGAAACGACTTAATAGGATGATGGAGATTTCATTTTATTTTTTGCAGTGTGCTGTAGTCTATTTTCTCTTTCTGATTGATTTCAAGGCGAGGGATTTCTTTCTTTCTGAACGACTCAGAGCTAAAGCTCGTATTTGGACCGCAGAAGGTTCTCCAGCTCCATTTTGCTGCGAGGATCTATCAGCTTGGCTCTGTGGTCAAGGGCCCACCAGGCAAAGCTACTTAACAGCAAATCTTGTTTAGCAGAATCCTCTCAAAATAAGAGCCTTTCTCTCTCTCTCTCTCTCTCTCCCCCTCCTCCCCTCCAGCCTCCCTCCTTCTCTTCTCGCCCTTTCCAAAGTGTGCTAACAATGACACAACCTGACTGCCGTTAGCCGCGGCGCTAACACCACCGTGTGCTTCCGAGCTCACCCTGCACCGTTTCACTTTGCTCAACCACTTTCGTAAGCGCAAAGCTTCACACCAATTACCGACACCGCTGATTAGCCGACGTGTGCGGAGGTGCGAGGCCTCGCCGTGTCTTCTGACATGCAGGTTCGGTTCACGCGTGGCTTATTGCGAGTGCCCCGGGCCGTACGTTTGGGGGCCGCTTGTTTTCTCAGACCGCATCCTTGATTTCAAAGCTTTCTCCGTTTGGAATTAGAGTCAGTTTTTTTTTGTGTTTTTTTTTTTTTTTCAAACCTTTTAATCCATGACCTCCTGAGAGCACCTGCCGGGTGAGCAAGTGCAGATTGGGTGGTAATAGCTTGCTTTCACGTGGGCGGCAGACACTACGAACGTTGACCTCACGACTCGATCGAGGATTATCAGAGGTTGAGAATGTGTTTTCCGTAAGCCTGCTTTTTCTATTTGTAGAAGATGCCACTAGAAAAAAAAACCTCTTCTTATGTCATCGCCGGGGTCAAACTGTTCCATCTGACCTTTGCCGCTTCATATTTTATACAATCAACAGTGTAGGAGTCGGCAACATAGTGTGCAAATCGAGAAGTTCGTTTGTGTTTGAGAAATGAAAGAAATGGTTTCACTAAATGTGTCTAATTCCAAAATGTGCATGGAAACTGACATGTAAATGTGCCTCCTCCTTCTCCTCCTCTACCCCTCTCTGGCCGCTTCAGACGTTGCGAAAGAAAGGCTTTAACGGCTGCAACAGCCCAGAGCCCGACGGCGACGACTCCATCGACCAAAGCCCGCTAAATGACCGCAAGAACGAGGACCTGGACAGCCTCTTCAAACGCTACGGCGTGAGTACCATCACACTTTTGTCACCTTATCTAACCTACCCTTTCTTTTCCTCTTCTTCTTCTCTGTCTCTATCTACCTCCCTCTCTCTTTACTCTCTCTGCCTTCTTTTTCTTTTGTTTGGGGAACGAAGGCTCTGAACAAGAAAGAGCACCGGGACTCTGAGAGCCCAGACCCCGAGGAGCCCTTCTCCCTCACCCCCCGCACTGAAGAGAAATACAAAAAAATTGACGAGGAGTTTGATAAAATGATGCAGAACTATAGGCTGTCAGTGAGTACCTCCCACCACTCTGTGTAACCCCGTCCCCTCCCCCCCTCCTCATGTTGGTACCTTGCTGCTGCCGCTGACCGGACAACCGGAGGTTTCTCCGGCTGCTGACGGCGGCCTGACTTACTCACAGAGCACTCGCCTTCACCATCACCCCCCCACCCCTTTACCTTCGTCACCTCACCTCTTACCATCAGCACCTATCCCCACCCACCAAATCACAACCCCACCCAATCGATGGTGTGTGCCTGAGCACGAAAAGCAAGGCAGGGCGGCCGAGTTGACCGGCTCAAGGGAACACTTTTTAAAACTGGAGGGTTACAACTAAGGAGTATTCATTATTATTATATCATCAATTCATCTGATTGAAATGAAAACAAAAAAACAATCACGACACGGTGAAGAAGGTCTGATACAAAAAGCTGGAAACCAAAGTGATTTTATAAATGCTTTTTTTCATCCAATTACACACAATCACATAAGACGAAGGTCAGTCAATTAGCCAAATTATCATTCCAGCTTTACTTAAAACAAAATTTTACTGCAAAATTCTCTTCTGTAAACAATTTTTTTCAACTTGTTTCCACAACAAATAACACAAAATGCCTTGATTTGATTGATGCCACCTTTTTTTTTTTTTTTTTTTTTCCATTTCAAGACCATTTCCCGACATTTTTTGAAACATCTTTTTTTGCACTGGAAACAGTGGAAGACAATTCTGTACGGACAGATTTTTTTTTTTAGGACTCATAAAAAGACAAATAAGATGTCAATTTTTTTGTTTGCCATGCTGCAGATGTGTAACTTTGAGAGTCAGACAGAAAAAAAAAATCCTTTAAAAAGAAACACAGCAGAACACCGAATAGGGCATGCTTTACTGTGATTTTTCATCTGAAGTTACAGTCATCACAATGAAGAGCATCCCCAGGAGTATCATGGCTTTAATACACTGTTTCTGATGCCTCTGCAAGTTCACTAATGTACAAGAATAGACAACAGAGGGAGAGGAGTGCTAACTAGGTCCCTAGTTTTCACAAAAGTTGGCATAGCAACCGACGTTGCGAGGGGAAGTCATGTTTTATGGTAATAATCAACACGTTTGGAGCGTGCCTTTGAGCGGTCGGATTGCTTGGCTGAAAGTACCGATTGTGTAATACTTAGCAACATTAAAGAAATAAGCGTGCAATTGCAGACGCAGTGTATGCACCAGGGCTGATTCTTTTATTCTTTTTTTTTTTCTGACATCATTTGGAAAACACAAACAAAGCCAGGGTGCAGTTGGTACCTGGCTGTTATTAACAGTACTACTGAGATCAGTGTAGTCCTGCTCCTCCGGCTGGACCTGCTCCTGACACTATCCAGGTTCTGCTGCCTCCTGACTGGCGCTCTGCCAAAGCCCTTTTACCGCTCCACTCCTTTGCCAAATCTCCGTGATTCATTTTTTTTTCCCTCTGTGCTCAATAATGCCATTAATGTCACTTTAATGAGCAGCACTTAATCTACAGCCCCTTCTTCCTGTCCCGCCTGCCCTTCTGATTGGTCACTTGGGATGGGACACAATCAGTGCTGCGGGAGAGTTGGGCAGCAGCCACTCCTATAATGTTACACCTTAAAGGTCTTATTTTTTACTTAATGTCATTTAATTTAGTTAAATTCAGGGATGTATCCGTTTGAAGAACGCTCTCTCACTTAGTGCTAATAATCATAACCGAAATGATGGACACGAATAAGAATCGGTTGGAAAAAACAAAAACTATTTATTTCCTTTAAAATATTGCTGCCACAAAAGCAGTGTCAGATGCTAATGTAAATAGTAATTATGCGAACATCTCTCATACATCAGAATGAGCCTGACTGAGCAAACGAGCCGCCTCTCACTTTAATCAGTTCAATGAATTTCTCTCCTCCTGAGTTTGACCCAGCCTCTATCAGCCTCTCCGTGCTCCGTGAGCTCTTAAAAGCTTTTCTCAGAAGAGAAAGCCGCGGCAGAAGAAGAATAGAATTCAATCTGGAGAGCCGCAGCTCTCGGCGCAAATCGATTGGACGTTGGCCGAACGCCGCTAGCGTCCCCCACCACCGCCAATGCTGCTGCTGCCTCCCCCTCCCCCCCACCCCAACCCCAACCACCCACCCAACCACCCACCCACCCCCGAGTGCCTCAGCCAGCCAGCCAGCCTGCCTATCTACCTGCCTGGCTTGCTCAGCACACCTTCCACGGGCAAATGGAAGCATACACAGCGCCACCCACCACTCCTCCCCTCAGCATCATAATCCCCAGCATGACAGCTAGGGGCCGGGATATACAAGCTTAATCCCACTTGTACTAAAATACCTCCTGAGGTAGGGAGAGAGTGGTGAGAGAGAACGGGCAGGACACTTGGCTAGACGAGCCCCGAGCTAACGTATCCGTTCCTGCTGCACTGGCACTGTGTGGTAGGCGAGGAGAAAGGGAGCTTTTTATTTTATTTTTTTTCTAACCGCAGGGTTCCTGGTTTGATCCTTTTTCTGGCTCTGAGATTCTGGGTCGGGAAATTGAATAAGAAATAGATTTCTTCCTTTTAACAACCACCTCCATGGTGCCCTTGAGCGAGCAGCTGAATGTTTTGTCTCCTGTAAAGGCTCGGTATAAATGTCAAAGAGTGAAACACGGTGTTATTGAAACGACTGCACACTTAATCACATCTAATTTAGGCCTGCGATAATCAGTAAAAATCGCTGTTTAATACACTCAAAAGCACATTTAGTTCATAAAGTCAAACGTAAAACATTCATATAGGAATAATTTGAACCCAAAAAATATTCAGGACTTCTTTTTTTTTTTAATTCAGTTTTGATTAAAATTTCCCAAAAAGTATTTAAATTTCACATGCTTATAATTAAAAAAAAAAAAATTAATTTAATAAAATTCATAATAAGTATTTCTTCAAGGGTTTAATTATTTCCAAAGTTAAACCAATAAATTTGGATTTGTAGTTGTACTACACTGTCTATCTGCATTCATGTATATGGATCAAAAAAATACCCTCAGTGGAATATTATAGTGTCATACTGAGTACCATTAATAGACTGTTTGTGCTGAACGTCTCCTGTAAGGAGAATAAAAACCCCATATAAGAATATGTTTTCATCAATAACGCCCCTTAAATATGATGCGATTATTTGCGGGGTGGATTCGCTCAGGTGTTGTAACTACGTGCTGGGTGACACTAAGGTCCCCTGATGATGCATTATGTTCACCATGAAAGCATCAGAAAATCTACGCATTGCTATTAATAGTTTGCGTTTGCCGATAAAACAGCCTTCATTTGAATTAGACTCAGACCTCGTGGAGAAGGTGAGCAGTGAGTCACTCGCTCTGTTTTTTTTTTTGTTTGTTTGTTTTTTTTTGGATTAAATATTAGTAAAGTTAGAGAGGGATGATTGGAGGAGGGTTTCAAGCACAGAACAAAAAAAAAACAACCCAAAACTAATTTACTGGTCAACTGCAGTGACACCTAAAGGTTACCAAAACACTTTCCCAACGCTTGCGTCTGTACTCGGGTCCACAGCTGCTAACAAATAAGATGCGACAAATGCGAAGTTGAAAAGGGAAAATGAAACAAAAAAAGAAAAACTTTCAAAGGCTTTCAGGACAAGAGGGAGGGGAAAGGAAACTAGGCCATGAGTTTAATTCATTCTGATTTACCCTTGCATCCAGGAAACACACCCTTGTCGAGAGAGCTCCTCTGAGGGAAAATAGGTTAGCGTTCTCTCCCTTCTTTTTGTTCGCTTCACGGAGAAGAAGCCTTGAGCTTCCTCACACGAGCCCCCGGAAAAGCTCCTAGTCAATTATTTACCTAACAGTTTCTTTTTCTTTTTTTGTCCTGTTTTTTTTTTTTTTTTTTTCTATGGTCCCCATCGTCTTTGGTAGATCTGCAGGATCACGAGCAGTAACCCTCCAGACAGTTAACCCGTCCTCTCCACAATTAGGAGCATTGGTGTTAAATGGAGTTGGAGTGGGCAGATGTAAATTCACTTGTACTTCGCCAAAGACACAGATTAATTCCCAATGTAGCACAGTGAAGAACAGGGTGAGGACAAATTAAAAATTCATTAATTCACAATTCATTATTCATCAAATTTGATCTGTGTGGCTACTAAAACTGAGTCTCTTTTATTTTCATTTATATACTCAGGATTTTGTTTTCCTCTATGGTTATCAAGGGGCAAATTTAAACTGAAAAATGGTGGAATAAAAATTTATGATAATAATAATTATATATGTAATTGTCACGCTGTCTTCAGTGATAGTTGCTGCGCTCTATTCCAATATTCATCCTCCAGTTAATTATTTATTTGTAATTTCTCGTAAAGACCACGTCACGTCTCTTTCTGTTTACTTTGTGTTTCATAAAAAGTCACAACAGTCCTCGGGTGAAACTAACTTGAAGATATTTTCAATAAAACTTTGATGGAAGATCACATGCCAGTCAAAACTCCAAAAATGTCCATGTTAGTTTATTTAGTTTTGGATGCGATGAAGTCAGACGTTCATCAAAAGTACATTTTGTTTACTGCGTGTTTTCTGAAGACGTCCTTCAGCTAAGATCTCAAACTTGTCCTTCGCTTGTCAAAATTCTCTCAATAAGAGCTGAATAGTATAAATGTGTTAGGCTTTTAAAAAAATAAAATAAATACGCCACCTCGCTCCCAAACCCTACGAGGATAAATCCTTTCTCGAGCTGTATGCTCCGCGCTCACACACCTCCGCCCCCTGGGCATTAACCCCCCCATTTACTCCCCCCCCTCCCCTCTCCCAATTCACCCCTCCATTTTATCCATCCCCTCCCTTTCCCCTCTGCTTGGCCAGTGTGCAGTGGTGCAGTGCTGTTAGCCGCCATCGTCACTCTCCCTGGTCACCACTTACAGCTCTGTCTCGACACTCTCCTTCGCAAACTTCCTGTTTGCAGTCCGACGGGTGAATTTTAAATTCTCGCAGTTGGAAATTGTCATCTACTAGTTGTTGCAAGGACAACTTTTATAAAAAGATTTTTTTGTCAGTTTATAAGATAAACCATTCTTACAGGACATACATTTTTGAAGGGCTTCGGTGAAAAGAATTGTAACCTGGTGCTAGTTTTAGTGGTGGTGGGGAGGAAGACACAACTTTCTCTCAGTACACCACCAGTCTTTGCGTGGGGAAAAAAAAATTGGAAGTTGGAAGAAGTATAGGAGAATAAACCTTAAAGAAATAAACCGAAATTCCCATTTGCCTTATAATTAGGACAAAAAAAACTGTAAACTTTACCATCAGTTATTTGTAAATTCATTAATTGGAAAAAAAAAAAAAGTTTTACCACATATAACAGCATCTACTTTAGTTTTTTCACATCTAAATCTGGCTTATTTTTATGTCCTTCCTTCCTTGTTGTCTCCAAAAGAAAAAGAAAAATTACCAAACATTGCAGAAGGAAAAGTGGTAGAGATCAAGGGCAGGAAGGTGCCCTCGTCCTCCTCAGCGTTAAACTGGGTCCCAGGCAGTTTGAGTACAGTACAGTGCAGCGCTGGCCCATATTCTAAATATAGAAGTCCTTATTTCAGATTGAGTTGGAACAGGGTGAAATGGGTCGGATGGCTGGACAACCCGAGGTCCTTGCCCTTGATTTTTTTTTTTTTCATCACCGAGGGGGCTGCCTGGTCATTTACGCTCATCGACTCGGGTGACGAGGAAGATCATTAAAAACAAATTAAAATGAGCAAAAAGTTCAGCGTGAATTAATGTTGAGGTACATTTTTTTTTTTTTTTTGTGAAGCGAGCCCCTGCAGGATGTTTCCTAACGTTCCCGGTGATGAGCACATGTCGGACGGGGGTGATGGGATGTTGCTGGAATGTGACATGCACGCTATGAAATGTCACCAATAACCCGATGCAATAACCCCGCTGCTGCGCCAAGAGTTTTAACCTGGCATGAGAAGTGAAAGGCGACACAGCTTTTTGGCCTTTCCACCAAGTCACCTTGCATGCTGAAACTGAGCGTGTGTGTGTGTGTGTGTGTGTGTGTGTGTGTGTGCGCGTTTGAGAGGAGTGCATATGTGTGTTTTTTCCTATTTGAAGAGTTGATTTTCAAAGCACAAACATGTGTTTTTGTTTGAAAGGACAGTTTCCAGTGTTTTATTTATTTCATCTGACATGCCTGATGATATTTTTGATTTCCTGAATGAATCTCGACATAAAAACTGAGGATCCATCACTACCTGGAAGGTCAATCTGAAAACGTGTGATTCTCTTTGGAAAATCGACAGTAATAATGTAAAACATGATTTTATAATGAGTTAATATATGCAAAACCTGTCATATGTTATTTTAAGTTGGCTGTTTAGTCTGCAGGATCCGGTTCATAATAGTGTCGCCATCATTGTGGCCACTAAAGTCCTGAAAAGTTCTCTTTCCACTCCAAAGATCTCTTTTCTGCATGTCAGTCTTTAAATGCAAATCAGCTTGTTTCAAGTATTTTCTCTAATTTTCTTGTATACTATTTTTATTCTTGTGCAGTGACCTGTTTTTTGTTTAAGGAGGCAAACTCTCAGATCTGAGAAGTTATTGGAATAAGTTGATTTCTGTTTTTCAATAGATTCTTTCACATATACTGGCAGAAATTACTCAATAAGATGTAAATGTCAACCATTTTGAAAGAATTAACAAGTTTCCTGTAAACATTTAAACATTTTTTGGCAAGGGCAGACATTTAAAAACATAAAAAAAAAAAAAAATGAAATCACCTTGCAGTCATTTTGAACTCTAACTGAACCCCAAAAGTCTTATTTTCTTGAAACGAGTGTAAAAATCACCCACTGTGAATAAAACATTAAGCTGCACTACAAAGTCTTCAACAAAATTCTTCAAACAATAATTTATGTAAAAAGCAGAATTTTTCATTTTCATTTAAGAAAATATGTTTTTAAGACTCCATAAGACAAATATGACCGGATAAGAGGGAGATTTCATGTTTTTATTTTTTACATACTTTTGCCGCAGTTAGCAGAAGGCTACTATACTAGAACACAAAAGTCTGACGTGTTTCTTAAGAGTTTTAACTTGTTTTTGAAAGACTTTTAGAGAGTGTGTGTGTGTGTGTGTGTGTGTGTGTGTGTGTGTCTCACCTGCAGGCTTGTTTGCACTGCTGCTGATCACTAACTGATGGACCTGTCCATTTACTTTATATGTGAGCGTGTAATAGGTGTGTACATCGCCACCCTCTAAGCTCCGCCCTCTTCCTGTCTCTCCACCAGTCTACAGTCCCACAGCCCACCTTCTCCATGCCAGTCACCGTGCCAGTATCCAGCCAGAACGCGGCGGCGGCCCTCCAGTTCAGCAACAACCCATCCGGCGCCCTGGTCACCACCACCTCCTTCGTCACCTCCACCCTCACAGATCCCCGCCTCCTGTCGCCACAGCAACCAGCTTTGCAGAGGAACACCGTGTCACCAGGGTTGCCACAGCGACCGGCCAGCGCAGGTAAGAGACGGGGTGAAACACGGCGGGAGCGCTTTGGCTTCACGTAGTCGTGTAAATCAATAACCTGTGGCATTTTCACATGAATAAAAATCCAATTTCAATACTCGCTGCTGATTGATCCAGCCAGGATGATATTGATTTTCCATTGGCAAGTTCTAAACACAAAGGCATTTGGCTTTTTTTCCTCCGATGCCTCGCAGTTGATGAGTTTTGCATTTCAAGAGCAACAACAGTTTGAGATACAGAAGAATGATAAAATCTAAGTTTTTCAAAAGGAAACTGAAGAAAAAAAACACTTCACTCTGTCACAATTTGACTGACAGGTGATGGAGACAAAATGGGGTTTTCAAAAAATGAACAAATTCAATGATTTAAAGGATGTTCACATTTTCTTTTTTTTTTCCAAGCCTTTGTGTTGTTCCTTTATGTGGAACAAACATCAATGCAAGACATTCTTTTAATGGGATACAACTTTTCTACCATCATCCTTTTCTCCCACACGTCACCGATGTCTGTCACACATTGTGGATTTCATCAAATAATCTCAAGCTGAAACATTTAAAAAAAAAAAAAAGGCTTTAAGTAACTACACGGCCACTGTAAACTCTGCTGTAAATGTGGGTCATGCTGCGTTGAATGCTGATTAGCAGCATCTGTCAACACTCTCGTGTTGTGTGCTGTTTATGTGGCTCAAATCCCCGTTCAAACTTGCGACTGCTGTTCCTGTGTCGGTACAGTTTCTCTGGGTTTGGCCTACTTTTTGTACGGTTTGTCTTTGTCATTTTCCCAAATTGTGCATCCCTTTGACGTGAAATAATTCTAATTTGAGTTTGCTGGCCATGTCTACGTGTCCAAAGGGATGATTTCGAAACCCGTCTCCCGCCACTGAAATGGTTTGAGCCATCTTTTATAGAGACTGTTGTCATGGTGATGTTGTTACTCAAAGACTCTTTTTTTTTTTTCCATGAAGTGCACCCTCTGTACGTTGAAGCGCAGTTTATGTAACGGCAGGGTTATATACGGAGCGCCTTGTGAGTCGACAAGCGGCAGAAAACGAGCGAAGAAGTGAGTCTGTGTGTCGACGTTCTGTCGTGCTCGCTCGCCCTCGGTAACTCCCTCTCGCTCAAATAAGTGCACGCTGCTCATAATGACAGACATCCATCATTTCTTTTTTTTTTGACCGCGGCTGGTGCGCTCCTGCGTGCGCCCGCGGCCTCTGCGCGGCGAACCAATCCTTCACCCTCTGACTAAAAGGATTTGTGCCCCATTTTTGCGTCTCAGACAAGGTTACTTATCAAGCTTTGTTCCGACCATCGTAATCTCATTGTAAGTCAGAATTAGGTGATGTAACGCGCAACAAATGCATTACGGCATCTTTCATAACATGCCGTTCTCTGAGGCAAGTGGGTTTCACGTAGCAGTTAATGGACGCCCCCGCCCCCTCACCCGCCCTGCTCCCCTGCCCCCTCCGGGCCCCCTCCTTCTCCTCCTAACCTCGGCAGAGCAAATGCTCCCGGTGGTGTGGGATGCATAGCAGGGTACGGCAGAGATGTATTGGGTTCGTCGTCTTTGCTTGTTGGTGGGTTGTTTTTTTTTTTTTCCCCCGTGTGTCTGCCCGGCCAGATATTTTTCAGTCACCCCTAATGACCCGGAGTTTCTGCCTTTCTGAAGAGCGTTTGAGCCAACAAAAAAAAACCTGAACGTGCACCAAAAGAGGGAAAATAAGAGTCAGCACAGAAAAATGCTTTCTGCTCATTTGAGGGGGGGAAAAAAAAAAAAAAAAAAGAGCTTAATGTTTGCTAGAATGAAGATAAAAGTGTGTATGGCTATTGTACTGCAAACAAGCGCGGCTGTTTTCTGTGTTGAGGGAGCAAAACACATCATCATTTTAAAGCAGTAGTAATTTCTTTTTATTTGTTTTGAAAGCATTAGGACACGCTGTAAACACAACATTGACTTGTTGTCACCTTATAAAGTTTATATTACACATGTGCTATCAAACAGATGCCTATTTAAACATGTGGTAGGCACAGAAATATTCACTCTGTTTTGGTGAGACGGAAACTAAGCAGTAAAAACTGTGGACCATGAAACCAAACTCAGAAGCTGAAAGACACTAAAAGCCCCCATAAAACCGAGGGCAGAGTTCATAATTCACTGTAGGTTTGTCTTTGGAATTGCACATGGTTTTTTAATCCATTGTTTATATATATATATATATATATACATATTAAAAATGTTTTGTACCTTTATTAAATATTCAAAAGCTATACTTTTTCATTATTAAGTGCTTAATCAGATTTATGTTTTACTTTTTATCTCATTTATCTTTATTAAAACTACACATATATATATATATAATATTAAAAAAAAAACTTTTTTTTATATTATAGCAGTAGACTTTATTTGATATATTTTAATAAATGAGAATGACAAAATGTTTGAATGTTTATAGTCCCCGAAATAAAGCTTTGTGTCGTCAGCTGGTTTCATCTACGCTCTAAATCACTGACTTGTTAACGCAGCGTTGGCCACCAGCTGAAGAGTAACATGCAGTTTGTATATTACATTACATTTGTATAAATCATACTCACGAACTTTCCTGTTTTCATTATTATTCTGCTGATTGCCAACGCCAGCACTTGTTGTTGACCCAACTCCCCTCAGCCTCCTCCCGATGTGGCCGAGGCTTCGGTGTTGGTGTCTTGCTAAGCTCCAGTGTGGAGAGTATTACAGGGGTATTAGTTCTCTCTAATAAAATCCTCAATGCTGCTCAGAGTGTTGGAGCTTTTTGTCCACCAACTCCTAGCTGCAAAAAAACATTTTCAATAAAGGGTCGATGCATCAACACATGTCTGAACAAACAAAACAAAAAACTTTTAAGAAAATTTGAATCTACCCGGATAGGTCTTTATTTTACAGACTTTTTTTTTTTTTTTTTTTTATGTCTAGAAATGATACCCAGCATCACTTCAAACACCAAATACACAACACATAAAACAGATAAAAAACAAGAAAGATGATTTTAATTGACAAAATACAGTCAAACGGATAGTTAAATTGGCATTTAAACAGTTGAGTATTAATGTTGACAGTTTTACTCCCAATAAATATTATTCATTTTTAAACAATCTTTTATTTCTAAATACCTGCAGGTGAACATGTGCCGTCATTTATTTAAAATGAGTCTGACATTTTTTTTTGCCCTCAAAATATAACATAAGTACCATTGAAAACTGATTAAAACTAGCACTTGGATATTAACTGGAAATGCAGAATTGAAAACAATTATGGTCCTCTAGAGTGAAATGAGTGTCGATAGTAGTAGCACTTCTATTTAATGTCGTACTTGATTTAACGATATTTTTCTAAATGAGACATCGGCATTTTTTTTTATTTAATAGTGCTGTTCAGATGAACTGATTGACACAAGATCATTTGAGTGTTGTCATACTTTTAACGATGGTGTTTTCCTCTCTTAGGCGCTCTGTTAGGAGGAGATTTGGGGAACTCGAATGGAGCGTGCCCGAGTCCAGTCCGTAAGTAAATCTTTTTCTATCTCGTTGCTTCACATTTTCGGGAGAAATTAGTACAAATATACACACACACGCTTCAATATGTCGTCCACCCTGCTCGCTCACTCTCTCTCTCTCTCTCTCTCTCTCTCTCTCTCTCTCTCTCTCTCTCTCTCTCTCTCTCTCTCTCTCTCTCTCCGCTTTCTGTATCCCAGCTGGACTTTTTTTTTTTTTTTTTTTTTTTAAAGGGAAATAATTTTTGAGTCTGACTTACAGACAGAGCAATGCAGAACATTTAAACGTGTGCCAACGGGCTCGGCCGCGTGCGCACGGCTCACACACTGACTCAAACACGGTCTCGCACACACACACACACACACACACACACACACCACACACACCACACAGACGTGCGCACGAGCACCTGTTGACTGGCGACAGCTGAGGGTCACAGTACGAGCCGCTTGTAAACAGTCCAAAGAACAGAATGGGTTTCAGGTTGTGAGACTGAAACACAAGGAGACACTTTGAAAAGAGGAAAAGAAACTGACAGAAATGACAGAACAACTTGTACGAAGCGCCTCAGCTGGTTTTGTTTTGCTGCTGTTTACAGACGTGTGACTTGGAAAACAGAAGTAAATTCAGCGTGCTTTAAAACCTGGACAGTATTACGAACCCGGTTTGGAGTGTACCCGCTGTTATGTGACAAATGCTTCTGAAAATGAGCTCAACATTTCATCCCTGGAAGTTTTGTCAGCCACCGAAATGAAGTTTAGGAATGATTTATGCGTTTGACGCGAATTGTAATGTCACGTTAACTTTTTTCCTGGGTTTCCTCGGTAACACATTTTTGTGCGACTTCGACCAGAAATACAAAAGATTCTACTAAAGATTAAGTTCTGCAAGTAGTAAATATATTTTGTTCCACCAACAATTGACATATGAAGTCCAAAAAAATCAGCCTGTTGGACAGTTTTAATTTCTTTGGGCATTTTTGGTAGAAAATATTTTGACATGGTTGAAACTGACTGAAGATAACACTGCGACACCCTGCTGTTCAAACTGAATAACTATCTCGCTCCACTTCATTAATTCAGGCTGACACTGTGTTAGCATTAGCTTGTTCCAAATTTGGAAGAAGTTATTTAGCTTTCTTTTGCTCGAAACAATCAGTCGTGAGTCTCACTCATGTTATTTTCAGTTCTCGGGAGTCCTGTACCGCAATCTGGCAATTAATTCAAAATGAAATGGGAGTGCAGAAGTAAAACTATTTCTGGTCCATCGTGAAGTTCAAAGTATTTTTTTCTATAACATTAAATATTCATGGATAACTTAGAGAATAAATCAAAGGTATAAAAACAGGTTTCGTTTTTTTGTGAAGAGTTTAAGACTTCAAAAACAAACCACCAGCTGTCATCATGTCCTAATTTGAATATTGCTAAATCCTGATTGGTGTTCAGAAGTACTGGAATCTCATCCACTTCAAACGTAGCATCACTTGGCTAGATTTATCTCAAATGTGCTGTGTCAGTCAGAGCCGGAGAACGATCTGGCTGCACTCGTATAAATCACTCTGGTGGAGGAGAGACAAACACTCTGGCTTGTTGGTACTCTGTAAACCAATCACGATCGTCTTGGGCGGAGCCGAGCTCGCGATGCAGCGACGGTGCCTTTTTCTAAAATAGTGTTGGCGGGAGCTCGTGTTGGTGGAACATTTTCAGCGTGTAGGCGACTCGCTTGGAAAATGTTGTTGATGTTTCCTGTCACGCTGGGATTTTAAAACTCAAACACACAGATAGTGGAAGGGAGAGCAAAATGCCGACTCAAATGGTCGATCAGTTGCGGGTTTATACTCACAGTCTACATCCATAGAGTCAAACTGCTTCAAATACATCGCAAGCAAACAAGAGAAATAAATAAATACAAAATTATCTCATGAGAAATAACCTTTTGTTCATGTATTACTATGACTCATAGTAAGAAGTGGATTCATAACATACTTTCTCAGAGACGTTCTCCTCAACAATTTTTACATTCAAATTTGACATTCCCATTGTGTACACATAGAAGGGGATGTAACTGGTTTTCCACTGATTATAAATGTGTTGTTTTTTTTAAAATGCAACATTAAACACAGTATCTGTGTTCAAGTTGAAGTTTCAGCAAACTGTAAAGTGGAAAAGAAACTGTGCAAGGTTGCCGAGTGCAGAGAGTGCTTGAATACATTTTGAAAGGGTAATGCGATAGGTTACTTCATATACATACAGTAGCCAGTTATGTGCAGCACATATGTCTATATTAATCCGGCCCTACAAAGCTATAATTGGCGGATGTTTTGTTTCTAACCAGTCGAGACAGACTTTCGTGAACACAACACAACACAAGAACAGACTGAACAAATCACAGGTGCGACTCACTAATTGTTAACCAGCCAAGCATAAATAAAATAATGTCAGTCCCATTTAGAATTTGAAACCAGCTTGTTTAAAATGAGTCGGGAAAAAATTCCCTCCAATCGCGGCGTTCGACTAATTATCCGCAACTCGGTGATAGTTTACAACCAGACTCATTAATGTCACGGTTTTTTTTTTTCTGCAACAATGGCACCAAACAGAGCCGTCTGTTTGACTCTGCTCAACTCGGCTGCTTCCCGTCTTCACCCACCACCACTCACCACCCCTCCCTCATTGCTCTATCTACACCTTCTCCACCCTGTCACCCCCCCCCCCCCTTTTCATCCTGTCTCTCTCAGCTGTTCCCCCTCGTCTTCTCCTCTCTAGAATAATCTGCCTGCCCCACCCCACCCCACCTCACTCACCACCACCACCACCACCTCCTCCCCCCTCCCCCCTATCCAACTGTCCCTTGTCTTGGCACCGGACTCTCCTCAGAGGTGACTTTGACACTGGCCAGAGCTCTCCCCTTAAATCCCATTAGCCGGGGACAGATACTGCCAGCCAGCCTGTAGTAATAGATATGGTGGGAAGGTGTGTTTCTTTTTCTTTTCTTTTTTTCTTTCTTCCTATATATTCTCCTGATAAACGTATCGTCTCGGGGTAAGGTGGGCCAAAACCAATCGATACGTTCGTATTAACTTCCCCGCACTGTATGGGAGGAATACGCCGAAGCCAAGTTTCAATATTGATATTAGTTTTTCAAGGCTATTAATGAAAGAGTCTGTACTTTCTATCCAGCGGTGTTCTTAGAAGTCAGCCTTGATCAATATAAAGGCGTTGCACTGTAGTTTTGACTCATAATTGAGTTGCAATTTGATGTTGTAAATTGGGAGTTCTTCTTTTAAATGGTAATTTAATGCAGTAAATTTCCTTGTCAACCTTTTTAAAGAGTACATATTCAGCAGAGAGGAGCGGTATGGATCTGCTTGTCGTTGTGAATGGAGGTTGGACCGTTTATGTACGTTTCGGTCTGGATGAATGTGACGATCAGGATTCCTCTGGCTCTCGCTGTAACGGCGTCACGACTTCCTTCATGTGTCGAAACATAAAACCTCGTCATCCCAGAGCACCAGCTCAGGTGACCTGATCCACCCGCATGGCTGACCCCCGCTCTTCATCTCTTTACTCTTTCTACCTTTTCCTCTCTCTTTTTTTCCATTAATCTTTTGCTTTTCCTCCTCTTCCTTTCTTCTCTCTTTTCTCCGAATTCCTGTTTTCCTCTTACTTTTCTTCTGCTCTCCTCACCCCAATTTTTCTGTTCCTTTTTTTTTTTTTCTTCTTCCACTCTTTCTATTCATATTTCTTCCTGTCTCTTCCGACCTCGTATTCCCGCTCCTTTAGCCATTTCATTTCATTTCATCCTCTTCCTTTCCCTCCTTCTTCTTCTTCTTCACCGTCTCCTCTTCCTCCTCTCCTCTCTTCTGCTTTCATTGTCTCATCCGTTCTCTCCCACCTTCTCCTTTCCTCTACTCCCCTTATCTTTTCTCCTCCCTTCTTCTTCTCTCTTTCTCCCTTCTCCTCATCCTCATCTTCCTCTCTTGGATCTGTCGTTCTCAGCTGTTGTCCAGGGAGTCAGGGCACTGGGAATGTCACCATTGACGTCACCCGGCATTCCACACATTCCCACGCCCGGCCTCACGTAATAGGAGACATCACACACACACACACACACACACACACACACACACACACACACACACACACACACACACACACACACACTGAGGACACACATATACACTCATACACTGAGAGGAGCACATGTAAAAGATGATAAAAAGTTCATGCAAACAGACTCGTCAACATAAATACAGCCACAGACGTATCAGAGTTTCTATGACTCACCCACTCAGAATAGGACTTACTGTATGTTCATGTGAGATGCAAAGAGTCTGTGTCAATCACACACATACACACACACACACACAAAGTTTTCCAATGTAATCACCTCACAGTTTGGCATGATACAAAGTATGAAGTCAAAAACAGCTCAAAACTTAAGCTGTTTTAACAAAGTTCTATCAATATAAACTTCTTGTTAGATTTTTATGTAAAACACAATCTCTGCGTGAAAAAGTGACACTTTTTTTTTCTATTATGTTTCATATAACCCAATAATATACTTATATACTTAACTGTGCCCCAAATCTTCCCGGCCTCCGAGTAAGATGCAGAAGCAGTATATGTCTTTTTTTTGTTACACTTGTCTATAATGCAATTCAATTGAGGTGAATGGGTTCTTGTCTGTGTTGTTCACATATGGAAGAATTTAAGTACTTCCAGTGAAAACAGTCAACCAGGATATGAATGATTGCTGTTGCTGGGTTTTTTTTCCACCTCCAATTCTTCACTGCTTGTTGAACGAAATACAGATATTTGAGTCACGTTCATTGTGTTGGGTTGAGGCAGAAGTGTCTGAGATGTTTATCTCCAAACCTCAGCAGATTAAAACCAAATTTATCTTCATTGCAACATACCACTGACACGATGTGATGATTGTAATTTGGTTGAAATCGCTTTTTTTTTTCTTCTTTTTCTTTTTAACATCTGCATATGCATGTATATATATATATCTAGTACGCATGTGAACAATTATAGGTGACTTCTGATACCTCTAAGTTCACAGCGTTCCTAGATGTTATACCAAAACAAACGGAACCTTTTGAGGATCCATGCTGATTCATTAATATGTTTGATGTCACATTTATATGTCAGACTATATTTTGTTGCATCCCGTAAATGTGCACGCTTATTCTCAGACAGGAATGCAGCTGGGGTCTCGTAAAAATTACTTTAGCGAACATAGAAAGACACAAAAATGCTTAAACTATCTGCATCTGTAAATTCTAGCTAATCCAGTACTCGTGCGATAAAATGTAAACACACGCAAAGATGCCAGTGCTGCAGACTGTGTTGATTCACACGGTGTATGTGTTTATGTGTATGTGTTTATGTGTGTGTGTGTGTGTGTGGTGTGTGTAACTCTTATAACTGGGAGTCACCACAAAGCAACCACCTTCTTTCTCTTCCCACAAACAGGAACTCAACTCAACCAGCCACAGATTCCCATCAGACAGTGACACACATGGGCTCATTATGCAACATGCACACAAACACGCACACACATGCACAAACACATACGGAGGGTCGCAGCATTTCCCAGAAGCACCTGATGCTGGGAGGATTCAGTGGCTGTCAGCGGGTGATCTCATTGGTCAGATGTCTGCTGAGAAACAACTTCTCTTCCTCTTTACCCCCCTCCCCCGCCCTCCTTCCTTTACCTTCTTCCTATCTCCCGATCTCCATTTCCTACCTCTTGCCTCCAACCTCAAATCTTCCAATTCCTTTCTTTCCCACCTCTTCCTGTCTTTCTATCTCATCCCTTTATCCCTACTTTCCCTCTCCCATACCTTTCCACTGTTTTGTTTTCCTCTCTGCCTTTCAGTACCTTCTTCTGATCCTTCAGTCATTTCCTACCTCCTTTCTTGCTTCCAATCCTTCCTCCCCTTCCCTAGTTCCCTCTTTCTTAACTGCATTTCTTTGTCATTTGACCGACCATTCCTCTTTGTCCCGCTGAACTCTTGTCTTCCTCTCATTTAAGAATCTGATGTTTGAAGTCTCATCTTTTAATTTTTTTTTAGTTTTCCTTTTGGTTAATGGATAATGGTTGACTTTAGGGGGAATAAAGTTAACTTACTAAACAGTAACTTCAAATGAACTTTCCTCTGTACAGCGTTTAAACCTCCTCCTCCTGGCTCCCTTGGGCTTCTTTGTCGATATCGTCCACACTGAATGGTTTAGGGCCAAAATACATTCCTGATCTGCTGTCCCTGTTAGAATCCATCCAGACCCCTCAGATCATCTGGGACAGGTCTGCTTAATGTCCCCCGAGTCAAAACTAAACACGGTGAAGGGGCACTTTTTTTTCTCCACCTATTGGAACAAGCAAGGTCTGCACCAACGTCAGTTCTTTTAAATCAGGGCTTAGGCTTTAGCTACAGTTCTCCTGTCTAATCCACTTCATTCTATTTCATCTCATTATCTTTTATTTTACTCTTTTTAAAACTAGTTTGTGTCCTTAAATATAGTCTTTTTACATTCCTTTATGTTTATTTCAGAACTCGTCTGGATGCCTTTTGTGTCTTATGTTCTGTGTTCTCTCTCCTTTACCTCCTTTTTACCCCTCATGTACTCCTTCCTTTACTCTCGCTGTGTTTTTTTCTCCTTCCCGCCTTTCTGCCCGGTCACCCTCCCATTGAGCTGATAACAGAGGTAGTGTTCGCTTGTTGTTGTTGTCAGGTTTCGTTTATGGGCTGTGTGTGTGTGTGTGTGTGTGTGTGTGTGTGTGTGTGTGTGTGTGTGTGTGTGTGTGTGTGTGTGTGTGTGTGTTTGTGTGTGTGTGTGTGTGTGTGTGTGTGTGTGTGTGTGATTGAGATGAAGCAGAGTCACATGCCGCTGTCGTCTGGAGGCGGCGTCATGGAGAACTGCTATCTGCTATCACACACACACCCTCTCTCAGCCTGTCTAAGGGGAATACAGCATTTGCGCACGCGCGTGTGTGTGTGTGTGTGTCTGTGTGTCTGTGTGTCTGTGTGTCTGTGTGTGCGTGTGTTTGTCAGGGCTGGGAAAGTCCCTGCTGTCCCCCTTTCATACACTCTGTGACTGAGTCTCTGTTTGAGTCGACTTGTCTTCTAACCTCAGCAGCACGAACAGGCTGCTGTCTGCTGGAGTCTTGTTGTCATGACACCCAGACACTCGCGCCCATCCCACACTTCTTTTTCCAAACAAGTTAAGTGAATATTAGTCGAGGAAACTATGTTTCAACAAATATATTAAATACGCCTGAATGAGTTCCACTGTTGTCACCAGACTATTAAAACCTCATGAGTGAGACACCGTGTTGCTCTGGGTGACATGTTCCTTCAAACGCACACTGTAGTTTATTTTGACTCAATCCCACATATGCTGTCCTGCTGCCCCAAATACTCACTAGAGCTCCAGAATGAGGATTAATCCGCCTCTGAAAGTAGTCCCTATCAAAAGGCTTTTTTTTTCTCTTCCTGTTTGAGTAACATTTGTTAAAAAAAAAATACAGGAATGTAAATTACGGTCTTGTTTTATTTTTTTTTTTAACAAAACTGCATTTTGTAAACTGATTTTTAAAGAATTTAAAGCCTCTGTGAGAACCACTGTGTTTGGGGCTGAAAGCCACAGATATTAAGGTCAGAAAGTATTGCAGTATCAGTTGTTTTTGACTTTTTCTAGATTTCTTGATGATAAAAATATGTATAGAATACCACTACTCGTTCTTTGACTCATAATAGCTTTGATTTCTTAAAACGTGTAAAAATAGCCAGTTGGATCATTGCAGTCTGTTTCACGCATCCCCTACTACATTATGAGTATTTTTTTCTGCCCTATTCTGTGTGTTTTCAATGTGTTGACACACATTTCTTGAGTGAAGACAGGTCAGCAGTTCATCATAGGTCTAACACTGAAAGACTGAAAGACCGACAATCACTTACTTTCACACCTACAGCCCATTTAGAATCACCAATTAAGCGAGTACGTGTGTCTTTGGACTGTGTGAGGAAGCCGGAGCACCCGGAGAAACCCACACATACACAAGAAGAACATGTAAACGACACGCTAAAAGGCGCCCGGCCGACCAGCAGGTTCGAACCCTGAATCTTCTCGCCGTGAGGTGACAGTGCTAACTATTGCCAACAAGGTGAAAAAAGGGCTCTGAATTAACTCGTTTATATAGGCAGTGTTGGAATTCGATGCGATAATTTCCCTGCATTGGAGCATTTTTCACTGGTTCGCGTACGAATGAAAACTGACTTGACAGGGAGGATAATTTTTACAGTGTAAGATGGAAGGAGTCCAGAGACATTTGTGTGTTTTTGTTTTCACCGAGCGTCGAGACGGGTTAAACAAAAAAGAAAAAGACGTGCAGAGAGAGAGACAGAGTGGAAATAAAATAGTTCTGGAGAGAGCGTGACACGGTTTTGATGTGAAGGAGCTGCTGAAAATCTGAACGCCGCCCAAAAGAGGAAAAAAAAACAACCACTTTGAGCTGCAGAAATGATGAGGAGCATGTGGTGTGACAGAGCGATCCAACTCGCTAATGAGAACACACACACACACACACACACACACACACACACACACACGAAGAGAGCTGAATACACACACTCAGGCAGACACGCACAGACAGTGACTAGTTCACAGGTAGATACAGATACTAAAAACATCAAAACAGACAAACACACACACAACCTCCTCCTACTCTTCCTCTTCACTAAACCTCGCTCTCTCTCTGTTTGTGTCTCTCCAGCTAATGGCTACATCAGTGCCAGGGCCTCCCCGGGCCTGCTCTCCGTATCCAACGGCAACAGCCTGGGGAAAGTAGTCCCGGCTAAGTCTCCACCTCCGCCCAGCCCTCAGATGGTCAACAGCCGCAAGCCGGACCTGAGGGTCATCACTTCACAGGGTGGCAAGAGCCTCATGCAGCTGGTGAGGAGAACAGAACCAAGCGGGAACTGAACTTTAGTTTGAGTCAGAGTTAGTCGACATTGATTAGTGTGGTGTCTGCTAAATTATCAAGGCAATACTATGGCTTAAAATTAAGCTTTAGAAGGATTCAGGCATTTTAATTGGTTTAAGATGTGCTGCACAATGAAGGTATATTTGTGTCTTTATTATGCAAGCAAAAACATAAGAAAACAGTTTTGAAAGCAAATTTCTTGCACTGCAATCAAAAATCAAGTCTGTCAGTAAATATATGAACTGAGATTAAAATTATTTGCATTGCAAACAACTTTTCTCTCTGCAGTTTTGGTCATGGAATTCAGAATTTTTACTTTTACATTTTGGTTGCAGAGCAAAAACATTTGTTAGCAAATCCAAAGCATTTCTTTGCAAATCAAAAACTTTTGATTGTGAATCAACAACTTGTGCGAGTTGTTGTCGTGGGTGGGCCACATGCAGAGTTTCTATTGGTGTTTTTTGTTTTGTTTTGTTTGCATATTAAAGACACAAGAATACCTCGTGCTCCCGCAATGGTTTGAAAATGATTGTTTTTGTTTTGATAACCAGCATTAGTCATCCTTTTTCCCCTCTTACTTGTTATGGTGATTTTGGTATTGTTTTTCTTATTGCAATGGGCCTCATGCAACAACCACTGAAATGAGGAGATTTTGGAGTTTCCTGGCCTGTTAAAGTCGTGCACACACAGCCTGGGTCTCCCCACGACGGGAGGGAGAGACTTGATGAATTTAAATTTAAACGTGTTACCAAAATATATTTTGGCATGAAAACTACAGTAGGACAGTTCTCCGTTTCCAGAAGCTGCTTCAGGATCTCTGTGTAAGTCATTGTCCAGCTGGACATCCTCTCTGCCTGCAGCAGCATGTGTCATATCATGAAAATGTATTTCCATGACTGCCACTTCCTCTTAACTGCTTTCCATTTTAGTCACGGACCGCTGTGTTTTCAGAAGATGTGTTTTGGTATTCAACTTAATACCAAACCATTTTGACCTTATCTGTGCCAAGTTTGTGAGGACATTGTATTGACAGCTGCAGTAATATTATATTATTATCATCATTTATCTATTGACGAGGCTAAACTTGTAATGTTTTTATTTGATTAAGTTCTAACAGCAGGACTCACTTTAGCTGTATTAAAAGCCCCTTTTTGCGAATTTAAACAGTTTACAGTTTACTTGTGTGGTAATTTAGGGCCAATAATTAATGATACTTAATGATACACATGCCCACTAATAAGCTCACATTCAACAAGCTGAAACAAGCAATTTATTACAAGTTAGTACAGGGAGAGAGTTTGTGAACAAAACTTTGAGCATTTAAAATAACAAGGTTTGTGATAAGAATACAAAAATACTTTTGCATGAGGCCCATTAAGTAAAAACTTATGGATTTCAGTATACTGTCACACAGCCCTTTCACTACTGGTATTATGGTATTATAATCAGTCCACGTTTAAGAATATAAACTACACATCTGCACCTTCATCTCTACACGTGCTTCTAAATTTGTGATGACATGATTTAGATTTCCACTGCCAGAAACTGAAGAAAATCAAAGTCCATAGATTGTTTATAATGAAGTTAACTTGGCTCACAAAGTAGAAGTCACAGGATGTATAGACAAAACCCGAAGCAGACTTCTTGGAGAAGTTTAAAAGCATTTCATATCTTTTTCTTTTTTTTCTTCACTACAATTCGTCATCTGGATCCAATTGTCCTTCAGTCACACATCAATCAGTTTGTGCTGCATTTAGACTTCTTTGTTCAGTTTAAAAACTGAAGGCCCAAAATTCAGTCACATATAAATGCAAATATTCTGGAAGTAACCATACTGCTTCTTTCTCGATAAAAAAAAAAAAAAAACCCAAAAAACAAAACAACAACAACAAAATGTATATATTTTGACAGCAGTTAGTTTTTACAGAAGCTTAACAGTCCTGTGTGTTTTTACCCCCCCTCCCCCCCTCTTCCCCCGGCCGTGCAGACAGAGGAAGAGCTGGAGTTGGTGAGTGAGGTGAATAGACTTCTAGAGCTTTAGCCTCATGGATGTAGTGTCAAACTCTGTGTGATCCCACCGAGCATGAGTGTGACACCGTCAGCAAAAATGCATCCCATCAGGGGTTGACTCAGCGGCCCCGGTGCTGCGACGAGAGTAGAAGTAAAAGCCGCTGGAGCATCAGAGCAACGTACAAACGGTGGACAAATCACCCGGTCGCCTTCGGTTTCCTGAATGACTGTGACTGCGTGCAGGATTCACTACGGGCTGGGCTCCAACCGGGTCTGTCGTCCCAGTGGAGCTGCGGGACTGCAATTCAGTTCAATTCGATTCAATTTTATTTAGAGAGAAATCCAACAATTCCCCCTTGAGCAGGAACGTGGCGACAGCGTGAGAGGAGAAACTTTCTTTTAACGGGAAGAACCAGACCCAGTGGTGGGCGGCCATCTGCCTCGATCGGTGGAGTGAGCTGAGAGCGAAAAGAGAAATTATGAAAAACAATAAAGACTGGGTAGGTTGGCGAGGCCAGTAACTGCAGATCAAAAACATGCTGCTCCAGAGCCAGAGATACCTGCAGGAAGGTTGACTCCTGAAAGACTAACCTTCAACTTCAAATCTTGCTTGAAAAGTCACCGACCAATACAGAATGAATAAGACAGGGTGGCCTAGCATGGCCATATATGTCTCATACTTAAGCAATAGGCCTCTGCATTGAGAGTTAATATCACATTAATGAGAAACACTTTATCCAAAGTGACTTATAGTCAAACCAAAATTGAAAGTGCATTCTTTTAAACAAATAATTAAATATATATTGAATGCAAGAAATGAAAGTAGTCTGAAACGCTTTTTGGCAGATGTGTTCTCACTGATCGAACCATCTCTGACGGACTTTGCTATTTGCATTCAAAGAATTTTTCCTGCAGCAGAGTTTGACTTGGAAATATACTGATTTGCATTCTTCAAGAGAGTTTGGTGAGAATATTGAACCTCTCTCATGAAGCTACAGCTAACAGAATGCTAATGGTAGCCTCACGTTGACCGATGTGATATGAAGCTATCATGTGTATTACCTTTGCATAAAGACTGGGGACAGATGGGAACTGGTTCCATGATGACACACAACAGTAATAAAAATCCTCAGAGCAGCTCTAAAACTCACAAAGTAGCATAAAATGTCTTGTGTACAAATGACATTTTTCACTGTTATATGTATTCTCTTGGCTGGGACGAGCATCAAACTTCAGACATGAGAGTAATTATCAATCTACTCAATTAATACTCTGCACGACAGCAAATTTATATTTCCCAAAGTGACAAAGTCTTGATTTGGACTTTACTTTATTAAAAAAAAAAAAAAAAAAAAGTCACTTTTTTCACAAATAGGAGTTAAACCAACCAAGAGTCATTTTCTTCCTACTTCTGACTTGATGAGCGTAAACAAGCGATATGATTGATCTAAATGACATAGACACTCACTTTAAGCTCAAATTGAATTCCATCTATCTAAATGTCAGTCCTGTTCCTGTGTTAAACTCCAAGTGTAGGAGGCAAAATACTCCATATATATTTTTTTTTTCTTTTTCTTTCCCGAAGATACAGTTATTGTGTCCTTTCAAACTAAAATATACTAAAGAGAAAACAATCCGCTGTTTTTGGCAGCCGCATTATACAAATTTCTGCCCCAACCACCAGTATATATTAGAGTTTTATGTTTTAGAAGCAAAACCTGAACAAAAAATGCCAGAAGTGTTGTTGTTGTTTTTTTCAGAAAATTATTACTAAAGATGATTTATGGTACTGTAGAGCCCAGCCTAAAGTGACATTTGTGCAGCACAAATAGACTGCAGAGAGGAAATATTGAGGGAACCGGAGCGACCAGCTGACTCTCTGCTGTGTGTGAAAGCTGCTCAGCATGTGCATGTTTGGTTTCATCTGAGTGTCGATGCTACAAGGATCAGAGTGAGGAAAGCTCACAAAGTCTCCAACCTGGAACGCAGATGGACATGTTAGACTCACATGAGCTGACCTCTTCAGTCCTACACACACACACACACACACACACACGCACACACATTTACACAAACGCATGCATGTTGACATTGTCATGATATTCCTTTCGCATAAATACACACACGCACACACACGCACACACACACACACACACACACACACACACACACACACACACCTTACTTTGTGTATTCATTCCTTGCATACCTCTCCGCACACAGTTTTTCAATACAAACACATTCCTACTCCTTCCACACACACACACACACACACACACACACACACACACACACACAACACGCTCTCATCCCCACTCATCTCTCCTCCGTCAACCTTGTCGATGCATGCGTTCCTGTCAGCATGATTCTCCAGCACAGCGATGCCTCTCATAACACCTTCCGCCGTGACGCTAAATAACACAAGCGCCCGGCCCTGCCGACAGCGTTGCCGTGCCAACGCCACCTTGAGACGCGAGAAATTTCTCATCTTGCACGCCGATGTTCAAGTGTCACAGAAAAGTTAAACACCTCAGAGAGAACTGAGGTGCTTGGGTTTTATGTTTTTTTTTTCTTGCAGTGAGCTGAGACGCTTCTGGCTGCGGCACGATGAATAAAACATCTTCCGCTGGCCTGCACAGACACACGAAGTGAACTAACCGTTCATTAGATCATACTTCAGTTATCAGGTCCTCGTTGGATTTGTGCTGTTGTATTTTCCTTGTTTTGACAAAACCTCAAAAGCGTCAGGGGAACCGAGGGTTGAAAGCTAATCCGAGTTGCTTCACTTCTGCTTTGTTAAAGCAGAAAGCACAATGAAATCACAGATAACGTATTTGTTTTCATTTCGGCTGGAAGTAGAACAAGCTGTGTTTGGAGTGAAATATTTCAGTAGTAACTGAATTGTTCTTGGTCACATTGCAAAGCCTCTGCAGCCACTCTGCCGTACAGCGGGAAGCACATGCTAACCATTATCGTTATTGCTGTTGAAAACGGATGAAGTCATGTGCCGTGAACTTCTGCACTCGGTCCATATAAGGAGAAAAAGACGTGACTCGTTGTGGAGCCTGACCAGGTTTTCTCACGACGCGGAGCCACAACACTGGATCCGTGGATCCAACGAAGAAAGGGTTTAGTTGTAGATCTCGGACAAATGTTTTAGCCAGAAAAGTTACTTTTCAAATCCTGTGTAGGTAAACAGAAATTCCTTTTTACATTTCAACATCGAAACCTTTCAGTTATAATTACATCAGCGACACATTGCCACAGGAAAACACGTCTGAGCATCAATTAACGACACTGTGCGCAGAGGAGATGCAGATAATTGTGCCAAGAGTCAATTTTAAACTCCCTTTGATTGGATATGTTTTTATATATTCAATTCTCCGTTAGCTGACGACCACCTAGAACTGCAGACCCCACTATTAGAGCCCCTGTGGCAGCAGTCGCCTCTTCCACTGATACAGCTTCCTATGTCTGTCTCTCTTGTCTTCCCAGAATGCTCAGCGGTTAGGTGGCTCCCAGGTGCCCCAGTCACTCACCACACCGGTGGTCTCCGTGGCAACACCCAGTCTCCTGGCACCCTTCTCCGGCATGCAGACGGCCTACAACACCGGTAAGACGTCGAAGGCAGCCCCCCCCCCCGCCCCACCTGCAGAAAGACAGGACATTTCAGCGGCTCAAACCAAATCTGTCTGTTTACATTAGAGGAAGGGAAAAAAAAAAAGCACGACTTCAACCGGGCCTGAATTTAAACATCATGCCAAATAAAGGATACAGTCCATATTAGGTTATGAAAAATCTTGAGAAAAACTTGAAAACCTTGCAGTGTGATGCCACAAACCACTATGAATATTCACTTTGTTCATTGTGTGAGAGCTTCTGGAATGATTCCACTTCAAAAGGTCTCCATTAATATGGATTAGCCCTGATTAATATTGATGCGCCAGAAAGTTGTATGATGTAAAACAATCTCCCCCCCGCCACCCTCGCCCCTCCGTCTCCCTCTCTTTTCTCTTTCTTTCTCCCTCTCCATCCCTTAAATCCCAGAGTACCAGCTGACGAGTGCAGATCTCACGGCGCTCCAGACGTTCACACCACCGGGGCTGGTGCCTGGCAACATGGCTGCCTGGCAACAGCAACCGGCAGTCTCCCAGCAACAACAACAACAGCAGCAGCAACAGCAACAGCAGCTGAGCTTGGCGTCGCTCAGTAACTTGGTGTAAGCTCCCTTTTTCTTTCCCATAACAAACTCATAAATTTACCCAGATTTTCCCAATTTCCTGACCTTTGACCTTTTAACAACCGACCAGACTTTTTTTTTTTTTTTTTTTTTTTTTTTTTTTTTTTTTTTTTTACAACAGCCACACGTGTCAGCTGATTTAATAGAACCGACCATAGCACATGCACATAAAACACTGGAAGCACCTCTCCCATACAAAGCCGTAGCATCACCCCAGCTGCGGTTGATTCATCTTTGCGGTGACCTAGATACTCCCCCCACCCACCCGCTCAGCTCCGAATCCCACTGCAGTCCCACTCCGATTTAGCTCCTGGTAGCGAGGCTAGGCTGCTGGCCATGTTATCCGGCACACGAGATTTAAACCTCTAAAAGGTGGACGCAACCTTTAAAAAAAAAAAAAAAAAAAAAAAAAAAGTATTTAGTTCTTCTTATTCTGCCAGCGAATAAATCATTACAAGGATGTGACACAGAACACACACAGGGCAGCCGCAACTCGTTGGTGATCAAACGTGTCCCTGTAGGTGGTCCGTGTACCCTGCAAGTGCAGTTCTGGTTAACTTTGCCAATTTAATTTGTTCTATATTAAAGCAAAAATGAATTCTGCCACTTACAGAGTCTGGACACATCGCTGCACCGCCGGCCCACCCACAGTGCTCTTTCCTCAGGACTACGTTGACCACGACTTCACCATGACTCCCCTGTTAGTTCTGATATACCTGTTGAACAGCAGACTAGTTTATAATGATAATAATTAGAATGATAGTAATGCGTTTTAAAGGCCAAGTAATAGAAGTTGGAAAGTGTAGAATAAGTATAGGTCTGTGTCTGAAAGCTGATTTAAGTACTTATCAGCAAAGTCATTAGATTTAATTGCATTGCATGGTGAAACTTAGGGATATGAATTCAGAAAATTCCCATTACAGCCCTTCTTCAACCAACCAGACATCTAATCAGTAGGAGCAGTAAATACCTGAACAGTACCTGAATTATGGGTTCTGATCCAAACAAGGGATGCTACTATAGACAACACTCACGCCATTTTATACGAAACCAAATTCCATTCAATTTGATTTAAATAGCGCCAAATCACAACAGAAGTTATTTCAGGGCACTAAACATCAGTAATGTCATTACAACAGAAGTTTACAACATGATACAAAGGAACCCTTTAACAGAAAGGAAAAACCTCCAACAGAAGCAGGCTCAGACCAAATCATCGTATTATATCTGATCACAGGACATTAAAAACAACTGTTTGTACTGTTTTTTGTATGTCGTCCAGCACCATACAAGGAATCAGATGAATTCATGGAAACGATTCCATAAAAAGGGCGTCTTAACTTCGAAGTAACTAAATCACTTTTGCAAAACACTGTTCAACAAGTGGGTCATTTCTTTCAATCCAGTTTATGTGTTTAACACGACTGTTCCTTGTGATAATTTGTCTCACGTCAGTTTGATGTACTGATTACCAGACCTTTGCTAACATGACCACAGTTTATCAGTGTTTTTGTTACTTTTAAAGTCCTTGTCAGCAAGGACTTGATGCTATTTTGCCGTATAGTTTAAAAATCCTTAAAAAAAAAAAAAAAAAAAAGTTGAATATCTCAAAAATGATTGTCACACCTACAGCATGAAGCTAACCCTTACCTTACCTTACCTTACCCGAGCCTTATCAGTCACTCTCTTGTCTTAGAAATGAAGCTAATAGTCTCTGTGTGACCAGTCTGGCTATGCTAGGCGAAACCTGTGGATGGGGGAGCGGCTTGTAACTGCCTCTTGTTTTGTCCTCCCTCCCCCCCTTTTTCTCCACAGCATGTGGGGTGCAGAGAAACAGAATGCAGAGATGGTTAACTGCATCTCCAATTTTGCTGCTAACCTGAGGTGAATGACATGATAGCGTCTAGTGCTACGCAGCTCTGCCATGCCACATAATCTGTCAAGTTATTATACTCCTCTCTCACACACACACACTCAGCCACGAGCGTATTATAACTCGACAGTGTTTGACCAAAAATAACACCCAATAATTTAGAAGCAGTCACACGACAAACATGATATCAAGTCATCTTTTCTTTCCATTTGTATGTTGGATGTGATGCTTGTCGCTTTGCTGTGTCTCTTTCTCATTCCTCTCAAAAGCAAGTTGTTTTTTTGGGTTTTTTTTTTTTTTCCTTCTCCCGGATTACCGGTTTACTCGTGTAATAGTTTTCATGCCACCTAAAGCTTTAGATCTGAAGCTCTTTGGAAGTGTCAAGAACAAAGAGGGAGACGCGGCGGTGTGACAGCAGCAGCACCTTGCTCGGTACTTCGAATGAAAGGAGTCTCTGGGTGCTGCTTCCAGTCCCCCCCCACACTAAACCGCCGGCACCGCTGCTGCATTCAAATTTTACTTCTCAGCCATTTAGCTGTCACTCTCAGCTGACAGACAGACATGAGATTCAACTCCTCAGGTACGTGTAGGCCTGGAATTCCTACAGTAGTACGACTGAAAGCTAAATTTGCATGGCGCTTAGCTGCCAGAGTCAGTTATTTAGAAAGAGCAGCGTTTATTGATTTGCTGTTTGGAATTTGAGGGAGTTTCATAATCAGCTAATAACCTCTAAAACTTTGATCCCATTTTTGGAATACACACTAAATAAAAAAAATAAAAACGCATTAAACCATCACAGCTGCAAATGAGTCTCAGCATTAAGTTAATTTGAGATTGCACAGCTGCACAGAACCTCCATCACTAAAATTTTTTTTTTTTAAACGGAAATGTGTTTAAAAAAAAAAGACACTTGGTATAATTCTAGCTGTCAGCAGAGAGGCTGTTATTTGTTCCTCTGTCTGCCGAGCTGCAAAAAACGTCCATAAAAATATGATAATAGGTTGTTTGTTATTGTATACAACAGCTGCGACTCCGGGGGGGTTGAGCATCTTTGAAAACGCGGCATATAGTTAACAGTCACCACCAACTCTCACACACACACACACACACACACACACACACACACACACACACACACACACCAGAACTCCTCATGTCCCCCTGCAAATGTTAACAAATGGCAGTCCAGATTGTATGAAAATCCTTCTGCAAACAGATCCGTTGGAACCGCTCAGAGACTCTGAAAAAGCAGCCAGCAGTCGTTTTCCCGGAGCGTCAGCTGCAACGATCCGACAACTGTTTCTATACTGAAGGCGACATGGAGTATTTCTCACATCTAGATTATCATTTACTTACTTAGCGCTCATACCGCTGCGAGTAATGACCTCAGAAATCATGTAAAATCGCAATTTCTCAGAGCCCAAAGTGATGTTTTCAAAGAGTTAACAAAAAGCTGCTGGAACCAGTGATTGTTTGGTATTTTTTGTATGGATATATGAAACAAATATTCCCTCAAGCAATCATTTAATTGTTAACATATTTTAGTAACTTCCTGTACTGCACTGTAGACTGACTATTAATGTATGAATCAGATTGTTACACCACTGAATTACACACAAACACCACAATTTCAGTTTGCTTGCTGCAAATGCAAATAAATGTAATAAATTAATCACCAATGTAATTCTAAAAGAAAAACATTGCAACTATTCACTGGTTCCATCGTCTCAAATGCGATTGCTGTGTGGTTTTCGGAGGGTTTTTTTGCAGTATTGGCGAATGGACAAAACTATTGGACAAAACAAGACATTTGTAAACCTCAGCATGGGCTCTGGAATCTTGTGATCAGCATATAATAATTTTAGGGCCCATATTTTTTAGTAATAGTAACAATTTCCTTCAGAATCCCTGTTGGGCTTTAAGATACATTAAGAACAATAATCGTGATTTTTTTTTTTTTCCTGTACAATATCTATTTTCATTTGTTTCCATAACCATGCAGCCCAGATGCTGATCGTGGCAGGGTTTCAGCACGCCGCAGTTTGACACCAGAATCAACACCGGGCAGGTTTACTGTGTTGTGTGTGGGATCATAATAACAGAATCGCTGTCACTGTAAACAAGCGAGCACAACAAAAATGTGGGAAGCTTTCCCAGAGCACCAAACTGTTCTCTACAGCACAACAACAAAAAAAAAAAAAAACTACGCCATCCTAGGACAGCATGGGCAAACACGAGGGCCCTTCTGCAGCCCAGACTGCTCCGCTTTGTTGTTGATTTCATCGCAGCGCGGCCTCACAGCGAGCAAACAAGCCCTTCCCAATCAAATGGTGATTGACGGCTTGGCCACGAGCCTCGCCTTCGCTGTCGTCCACACTTTTGCTCGCCTCGGGCTCGGCGAGGAAATTATTTCTGTCATCTTACTTTCTCCCATCCCCCGTTTTTAATCATCCTTCTTTTTTTTAACCACTTCCGTCTTTCCGCTTATTTCCTGCTCTTTTTTTTTCTTTTTTTTTTTGGAGGGGTCGGGAGGGGGGGGGGTCGGGCTCGGTTAATTCGGCGTCCACCTGTTGACTCTCATCTTCCCCCTGACTCCCCAATCTAAATGTTAATGTCACGGCTGCACCCTGAGGAGCGTCTCTGCAGAGCCTCGGCTTCCAGCTTTGTTTGTGTGTTTATGTGGGGAAGCGCTCGCCGGGTCTTTGCAGGACGTGCTGTCATTGTTTGTTTCCTCGCTGAGTCGACGTGTTATCAGCAGACACGGCCTCCATTTGGGACACTTTCGCAGGAAATGAGCAGAGCCACTTTTAGGGATGCTGTTTGCTGATGCGCAAGTGTTGTTTTGTCCACTTGATCCATCCATGTCCTGTACATCGCTACAAATCTGTCAGTGTGGCGCTTACAGAATGGATACAAATGTTTTATTTGTGTTTCTAGTACTTATTTCACTGTTTTCTTGTCTCCCCCCCTCCCAAAAAAAAAAAAAAAAAAAAAAAAAAAAACACACTTTGTCCTTTTCTGTCTGTCTTTAAAAAAAATTAAAAAAAAAAATAAAAAAAAAATCTTGAAGAGACAAACATTTGCAGACAGTTTGCTCAACACTTTGCTGAACTACTTACAAGACATGCAGTTCGTCAGCAGGACACAATGCACACAATATCAGAGGCTGATCAGTACAACCTCTCAGTGAAATCAGTGTTTTCCACACTGCAGGTTAGAAATCACAGCGGCTACATTGGTCCAATCCCATTTCCCATCCCGTGGCCCTATCCCTCATATAGGAGGGCCCTCTACTGGCTAGTGGCCCTTCAGAACAGAGCTAGTAACCACTCGTTGCGTCAACAGTAGCTGCGAGTTCATTATGACTAGGTTTGCAATTCTCCGAAATTTTATAATTACATTTATGGACATATACAGCGTGATGACAAAATAGTGTATCGCAGAGAATCTGTTATTTTTGCTTAGAAACAAGACTCCATTCAATCTGTTTGAACCAGAAATAGCTTCATTATCCCCAAAACAGCACTTTCAGATTCCAAAAATCTACTTTAAAAAAAATCTTTAAACTTTTCATGTTATGTTGCTTCAGTTTGTAAAACATTCTTCTGCCACTCTGTTTGGAGTCGGCTTCTCAAAACACTTCAATTTGGAGGGCCAGTTTAAGGGTTAGATGAGCACTATCCCTCCAGCCCTTCTAAAGAAACGTGACCCCTGACCGTACGCGGGCCAAGAGGAGGGGGGGTTTGAGATTGGGCCATTATATTTCCATCTACCTGTAAGATAAGGTGTAGTCTGTTTATTCACCCATGGCACTGATTATAGGATGGTCACAGGTTAGCTTGTTAAAATGCAAAATGACTTAACATGCAGCTTTTCCTACAGGCGGTACCAAGCTCATTTTTGGGCATCAGATGGCCCCAACCCAATGGATTTTAATAAACATACCATTTTAGGTCTTCAAAGGCCAGAACATCAGACCAAAACAAAGATAAATATTTGTCCAGTCATGGCTGTCACTATAAATTCTGTATTCTGCAAATCATATTTCACATAAATTCCTCCCAAATTCACCAGTCAAACAGCAGTTACACCAGCAAATGTGAGCAGGTCAGAGGTCAAAAAGTCTCTAATGGCCTGTCTGAAACACACCAGAGAATTTGTGGTATTATTCCTTTAATGACTAACCCACACAGCAGATTCCCACCAGCTTGATCCCATCATGAGAAAAGTCAACTATTTCCAGTTTGTTGGAGCCGAGTGTATAAATGTGTTGGATGTGTTTGACTATCAAATTTGTGTCAGCGCAGGCTTTAACACATCCCGCAGCTCTGCCTCTAACAACATCTCAGCGTGACTGAAGCAGCTGTTGAGCCTTTTGTTATTGTTTTTTTTTTTTTTTTCTAGTAACCATGTCTGGACTGACCACGACTGGCCTCCGTCTCACTGTTTCCTTGCTGTTTTAGCTTCTTTTCTTTTCTTTTTTTTTTAACTTGCTTGTCTCTTTTTTTCCACCTCCCTCCACAGCTTGGCCTCTCAGTCCAACTTGCTCTTTGGCAGGGAGGAGGGCCTCTGCTGGTACTGTACTCTTTACACTTCAGCCGCACAGCTACAGCTCGCTGATTTCCCAAAATATTTGCGGCGCGGAGGAACCTCAGCGCAGAAACTTAAAACTGGAAAGTTGCTGCTGAAATACGTGATTTTGATTATGTAACAACAACAACAAAAAAAGAAAAGATTAAACGTGAACGATCCCTTCGGAGCAATTTGGCCACAACAGCAGTGATCAGTTGGGAGAAACAACAAATCAAAGACGGACAGAAAATGTATCAGTGTTAAGCTATTGGAGTGCTAAGCTAAGCTAAATAATGCTGACCAGTCTTTTTCCTTTCTTTATTTAAATTTGAAACACCGAACCCTCCCTCTGTGAGCAGTTTTCATACATTGCAACTCATTTACATTATTCTATTTTTAAGTTGTACACACTTATTTTATTTGGATGATGGTATTATTTTTGCAGCTAATCTAAACTTTTCATATCAGTCACTGAAAATATGACAGTGCTACTATCTACGTGTGAGTGGATAACCACAAAATTAAAACGAGTTGAAAGGAGTTACTTCTGCAGTTACCCTCTAAAAACCATTGATTTAGTATTACATCTAGCTTCTGTAAAGTTAAACTCAAAAGAGACAGATTTAAAACCAAAAGAAGAGTCCAAAACTCTTCATTAACTATGAACCACAGTTTGTAACGCAGCTATTCTGTTAAGCTTAAATAGCATCATGTTTAATTTCTCAGTATTGAAAAAGTTCTCCCAGAGGACATGACACAGCTGTTTGTATAGGATAAGTAAGACTTTTAAACACCCAACAATACAAATAGAGTACTCATTTAAGAAAGTCTTCAACAGTTAACTATCATTTGTCAGATCTGGTAATAAGCTGTTCATTATAAGACACTGTTGTAGGAAATGACAGCCTGCAGTAAAACAGTCTGATTTGAATTCAGGTGACGAAGGATTATTTTGCGTTCCTCCTTTATAATAAAAGCAAAGCATTTTGGGAAACTTGGCTGCAGCTCGCTACGCCGTACTGTAACCAAGTGTCTGCTTCTGGCTGTGCTCGCTGTGTTGTTAGTGCTCGCAGGGTAGCCTGCCGCTCTCGCCTTCATCACTGTCACCGGCCCGCTGACTCGGCCTTTTTCACTCGCCGTAGCAGCGGCACCCCCCGTGGCACCGCCATCCATCTACCTGCGCCGGGCCGGGGCCGCGACGCGTAGGTTTGATGAAGTGGGTACGGCAAGAGACGGAGCGAGCCTCGCTGCCACCGGGGGGATTTGTGTTTGTGTGTGAGAGCGCACGAGGGAAGCAGCATTTGTATGTAAGGCGGCAAGAGTGCACAACTTTAAGTGTGTGTGTGTGTGTGTGTGTGTGTGTGTGTGTGTGTGTGTGTGCGCGCGCGCGCATACGTGTCTGAGCGGGAGAAGGACAGCGGTCCCATTTTAGTGCCACAGACCCAGGATCGCCTGGAGGAGTGCAATCTTACTGTAAATTCCCGTCTCAGTCTGCCACTAATTGAGGGAACATTAGAGATACAGGGCTGCAGATGGCTCATGATATGACATATTAGAACACACCCGAGGGGCGAAATGCAGTAATTGGGAGCTTGAAATTCAGATCTATAGTGTCAAGCTTGGAGGGAGGGAGGAAGAAATAGAACGAGCCCAATCCGAAAAATCATGTCGACACCGTCAAAGGAGCGAGCCGCAGTGCAGCGTCAACAGCCGGTGTCAGCCTCGGTGACAGGTTCGACTCAGCCTCCAGCCAGTATAGGAGAGGGAGGAGGATGGAGGATGGAGGAGGTGTTGACGGCAGAGTGCGAGGGCGGCTGATCAAAGAGTTGTGGCAGGTAGAAGCGCAGACGGTGACGCGGACGAAAGCTTTTCGGCACACGAGTCTTGTCCCGAGCGTCTTCGGTCACGGAGGCAGAAATGATCTTTAGAGCGGCGCAATCAAACCGCTGGAGTGTCTTCTTCTTCAGGCCGTGTTCGTCACACTTGCGAACATGTGTCAGTGGTGTAACTGGGTGCGCATCTCGTCCTAATCAGGAAACGTCGGTTGGAAAAATGTGTTAACTACATTCATCGAGAGAGCAGCAGAGAAGATTTTCGCTTGTTCGCCTTCATTAACTTGACGCCAATTAAGTGTGCCGTCGACCCAGGAAGACCCGAGATTGATTAGGTAGTACCGCACTTTAACCACAAGGTGTCAGTAGCGGCTCGTCTGACCTGCGATACACGTTTACGTAGGGGAATCGGGAAGTAAAAAGAGGACCGTCGGAGGTACGACGTAACCGCAGTGGCAAAATAAACTTCTGAAGTGAGTTTGAAAGCGTATTTCCTGATGGGCTGACGAACGCAGCGGCCAGCGGACACGGGAGGGGCGCAGGAGCTTCGGCGGGATGCTTTCAGGCCCAGCGTCGAGTGGAGGTCGTCCGTGTTGTGGCAGCTTTCGGAGCCCAAAACACAATTATAGCCGTTATGCACATAAAACAGTCCAAAAAAAATAGACTTGAAGCACTCTGCTAAAGCAGGAGAAGTTAAACTCTCATTAATCTCATTGAAGTAACTGCTTTAATTTTGTGGTTTTTTTTTTTTCCTGTTAAACTAATCGAGCCGCTGTTTGCACTTTTTCATTTGTTTTGACAACTTCCCATTGTTCTAAAAATCCTTTTACCGGGTAATTTCCCATCTGATAAATCTTAAAACTTGTGATTTTTTTTTTTTGATTTTTTTTCTCTGTCGCTCAAACTGGATTGTAGTAACCTTTAACCGAGCTCGCGCCGTCGTATTTTCCCGACTGCTTTTAAAAGGCGGGGCTGTTCCTCGGTCGGCAGGCGAGAGGTGGAAATAGCGCGTTGATCGCGGCGGTGATGG